>NC_134700.1:112326999-113065499 GCF_043290135.1 Rhipicephalus microplus | reverse complement strand
ATTTCCCATCTCATTAGACCGAAACGTGCTGCGTCCTAGGGGACAATTATTGCATCGCAGTCTTTGCTTAGGTTGAGAATCTTGGTGGTGGAATGATAAATTGTTGTTGTATGGATTGATGGTAGATATCATACGAGCTAAAATTTTAGAAACGACAGTGAAATCGCTTGAAAACATTGAACACACTCGAAAATAAATTGCGGGTAGTGTTAGACAGCTACAAAATAAGAAAAGCAAACATTATAGGAGGTTCCAAACTGAAACATTCTAAAACACCTAAAGCACGGACGTCTACTGACAAGGTATGTTATTTTGATATTAAAATTCATTTCCGTATGCCTGCGATCAACACTCAACACTTGATTGATGTTAGGCCACTACAGTACCAATACTAGCGACTTGAAGTGGCGGCCTGGCTATTGAAACGTCAGGTAACAAAATTTCTGAAATAGGCGCGCTTGTGCGTCACCAAAACATTCAAAGAGGGCGCTTGTGTGTCGCCAACCCATAGATGAGCCGCCAGGATTTCTTCAATAGGATAGGAGGGGGGGGGGGGGGGGGTGAGCAAGTGATTACATCCTGGGGCCGTATCAACCGCTAGTGCCCACAAGCTAGGGTCCTTTCAGCACCGCCCCCGTCTCGAAGTGTGGAGCGGGCATGGCTGCTGACGTCACGATATCTTGTAAGCATGTGAAGAGAAAATTTGGACGTCGCAGCACACTCGGGGTGCCTGCAGTTGAAATATAGCGATTCGAGATAGCGATTCTTCGAGTTGATGCAGCGATTCGAGAAAGCTTGTAAAATTGAGCTTTTTTGTGTGTTATAAATATTAAAAAGAAAAAAAAAGTCTAAGTCAAGGACAACCAAGACAGCATTATAGGTACTTTGTATTAAATTTGCAGCATTTCTTTGCGAACTTTGGTGATTTTAAGGGTATCTATCTATCTGGCCGCTTAGGTTTGGGTGGTCTCGTCCGAACACGGCTGCTGACACCAAAGCCCGAGCACTCGGAACGAGGCTCCAGCTACCTGCCTTCGCTTTTAGGTGCCAGGGATGGAATCGTCAGCTATCTCGATTTTATATTATTTTACCTAATTTTCCGCCCACCAAGATCAATGGTAGGCACTCTTCGCAGCTCGCAACCGGAAATAAAGTTCGGGATAGTGAGCTGGGCCAGAAGGGTCGCTGAAGCACAGCAATGTGCGGCCATCTAGAGTGGCCCGAAGGCCCGTTGTCATCCTGCTTCCACTTTCCCTGCCACACCTGCCCTCAAATCATTCTTCCAAGGATCAATAAAGTCCCTTACCTACCTCAGGCATATTTCTTCATCTTCTTCACCCACAATGTGAAGACATAATACGAATAGAGATAGCGCAAAAACTTCAAATATTCCAATTTTCTCTCCAGATGCAGCCTTGGGCAGGTATATTTTAAGGGCTCTGAGCAACTCTCACTTAACACAAGAAAACGACACATCGGAAGCCATATCGGAGAACCTGGATCTCAATAGCTTGCACTCTCCTCCACCGCGCAAGTGTTTCAGCAGGTGTATAGATCTTCCTTTGGATTGTAAAATAGGGGGAGAGCGCGAACGCAGTCCCCCACTACCAAAAATTGCATGCCCCATCTGCCCCAGTTTGGGGTAGTGGCAGGGGTCAGCACGAGCGCAGTGCAATGTCCGCGCCTCTCCCTGGGGGCACCGCCATCTTGACCACGGTCACCCCGACACCAGGTAAGTATGCCAGACAACGGGTCGCACTCGGTCAGCACCCATCGCGACGTCTTGTGTCATTCTGGTGAGGTGCAGACGACGGTCGAAGATTGCTGTTTGCTTCTTGTATATTTTAAGGAGCCATTTCAAGAAACACTAATGGCCCACTAATATGCGTCGACCTGTTAAATAAAATTGAACCTAGCTCTGATTGATGATTAAAAAAAAAGCTCAAGTTTGATCAAATATAATAGCAGTTTTAGCGCAACAAGCATGAATCATCTTTACGCCGCTAGAGGCGCTAGCGCTGCGGTCAATTAACGGAGGGCGCACGTTTCATCCAAGGCTATTCATGTTCATGCACTTGTGCATGCACATTTTCAGCTCCACATCATGACGTTCCAGTCAATAAAGAAATTACAGCACAGTCACTTTCCATGTGAAGGTTTCGCATAACATCCACTGCGAAGATACGTGCGATCTACTAATTGTTTTTTTTTTCTGCGCTTCGGGAAGGGATGTTTTGCATATTCGTACATTTTAATAGACCCATTTTTTTTTTGTAATTCGAAGGTATTTTTTTATGGAAAGCAAGTAGCGAGTTAAAACGCACCCGTCCTCTCGTGCTTATGGCGTATGGTACCTTTGTCTTGGAAAAAAAAAAAACATCATGGGCGAAAGCCAATACAATTTAATTTTAAAGGCTAAGCTGTGTATAGAAAACTGTCATGTGAAAGCTCAGGCAGTTTGAAGACACTGTGCGCTTTCATATTCTCACATCGTTTTCGAACGCATTGGTTTGAACTGGGCAAAGGAGGTCTTCTGCAAGTCTCAATTTCGATTCGCAGCAGCCCATGCAATTATCTAGTAAATGTGCATAAATCGAAGTGACGAACTGAGGCGCTGAACGCTGAAGCAGCAGCAAGCAAGCTCTCTTCATTGTTGAACCCTCTCATGAAAACTTTTCATATTAATTAATTAAATTATATAAATTAATATTTATAAATTTAATAATTTAATATAATTTAAATTAATAAATTTTCCCATCTCATTAGACCGAAACGCGCGGTCCAAGGTACAAGTGTTGCGTTAGCGGGAATTATTGCATCGCAGTCTTTGCTTAGGTTGAGAATCTTGGTGGTGGAATGATAAATTGTTGTTGTATGGATTGATGGTAGATATCATACGAGCTAAAATTTTAGAAACGACAGTGAAATCGCTTGAAAACATTGAACACACTCGAAAATAAATTGCGGGTAGTGTTAGACAGCTACAAAATAAGAAAAGCAAACATTATAGGAGGTTCCAAACTGAAACATTCTAAAACACCTAAAGCACGGACGTCTACTGACAAGGTATGTTATTTTGATATTAAAATTCATTTCCGTATGCTGCGATCAACACTCAACACTTGATTGATGTTAGGCCACTACAGTACCAATACTAGCGACTTGAAGTGGCGGCCTGGCTATTGAAACGTCAGGTAACAAAATTTCTGAAATAGGCGCGCTTGTGCGTCACCAAAACATTCAAAGAGGGCGCTTGTGTGTCGCCAACCCATAGATGAGCCGCCAGGATTTCTTCAATAGGATAGGAGGGGGGGGGGGGGTGAGCAAGTGATTACATCCTGGGGCCGTATCAACCGCTAGTGCCCACAAGCTAGGGTCCTTTCAGCACCGCCCCCGTCTCGAAGTGTGGAGCGGGCATGGCTGCTGACGTCACGATATCTTGTAAGCATGTGAAGAGAAAATTTGGACGTCGCAGCACACTCGGGGTGCCTGCAGTTGAAATATAGCGATTCGAGATAGCGATTCTTCGAGTTGATGCAGCGATTCGAGAAAGCTTGTAAAATTGAGCTTTTTTGTGTGTTATAAATATTAAAAAGAAAAAAAAAAGTCTAAGTCAAGGACAACCAAGACAGCATTATAGGTACTTTGTATTAAATTTGCAGCATTTCTTTGCGAACTTTGGTGATTTTAAGGGTATCTATCTATCTGGCCGCTTAGGTTTGGGTGGTCTCGTCCGAACACGGCTGCTGACACCAAAGCCCGAGCACTCGGAACGAGGCTCCAGCTACCTGCCTTCGCTTTTAGGTGCCAGGGATGGAATCGTCAGCTATCTCGATTTTATATTATTTTACCTAATTTTCCGCCCACCAAGATCAATGGTAGGCACTCTTCGCAGCTCGCAACCGGAAATAAAGTTCGGGATAGTGAGCTGGGCCAGAAGGGTCGCTGAAGCACAGCAATGTGCGGCCATCTAGAGTGGCCCGAAGGCCCGTTGTCATCCTGCTTCCACTTTCCCTGCCACACCTGCCCTCAAATCATTCTTCCAAGGATCAATAAAGTCCCTTACCTACCTCAGGCATATTTCTTCATCTTCTTCACCCACAATGTGAAGACATAATACGAATAGAGATAGCGCAAAAACTTCAAATATTCCAATTTTCTCTCCAGATGCAGCCTTGGGCAGGTATATTTTAAGGGCTCTGAGCAACTCTCACTTAACACAAGAAAACGACACATCGGAAGCCATATCGGAGAACCTGGATCTCAATAGCTTGCACTCTCCTCCACCGCGCAAGTGTTTCAGCAGGTGTATAGATCTTCCTTTGGATTGTAAAATAGGGGGAGAGCGCGAACGCAGTCCCCCACTACCAAAAATTGCATGCCCCATCTGCCCCAGTTTGGGGTAGTGGCAGGGGTCAGCACGAGCGCAGTGCAATGTCCGCGCCTCTCCCTGGGGGCACCGCCATCTTGACCACGGTCACCCCGACACCAGGTAAGTATGCCAGACAACGGGTCGCACTCGGTCAGCACCCATCGCGACGTCTTGTGTCATTCTGGTGAGGTGCAGACGACGGTCGAAGATTGCTGTTTGCTTCTTGTATATTTTAAGGAGCCATTTCAAGAAACACTAATGGCCCACTAATATGCGTCGACCTGTTAAATAAAATTGAACCTAGCTCTGATTGATGATTAAAAAAAAAGCTCAAGTTTGATCAAATATAATAGCAGTTTTAGCGCAACAAGCATGAATCATCTTTACGCCGCTAGAGGCGCTAGCGCTGCGGTCAATTAACGGAGGGCGCACGTTTCATCCAAGGCTATTCATGTTCATGCACTTGTGCATGCACATTTTCAGCTCCACATCATGACGTTCCAGTCAATAAAGAAATTACAGCACAGTCACTTTCCATGTGAAGGTTTCGCATAACATCCACTGCGAAGATACGTGCGATCTACTAATTGTTTTTTTTTTCTGCGCTTCGGGAAGGGATGTTTTGCATATTCGTACATTTTAATAGACCCATTTTTTTTTTGTAATTCGAAGGTATTTTTTTATGGAAAGCAAGTAGCGAGTTAAAACGCACCCGTCCTCTCGTGCTTATGGCTTATGGTACCTTTGTCTTGGAAAAAAAAAAAAAAAACATCATGGGCGAAAGCCAATACAATTTAATTTTAAAGGCTAAGCTGTGTATAGAAAACTGTCATGTGAAAGCTCAGGCAGTTTGAAGACACTGTGCGCTTTCATATTCTCACATCGTTTTCGAACGCATTGGTTTGAACTGGGCAAAGGAGGTCTTCTGCAAGTCTCAATTTCGATTCGCAGCAGCCCATGCAATTATCTAGTAAATGTGCATAAATCGAAGTGACGAACTGAGGCGCTGAACGCTGAAGCAGCAGCAAGCAAGCTCTCTTCATTGTTGAACCCTCTCATGAAAACTTTTCAGCGTCTATTGTTGTGGATCTCCTCTAACAGGGTGACAGCGGGAATCCTCAAATGGCCACGACTACTATTTATTTCCCATCTCATTAGACCGAAACGCGCGGTCCAAGGTACAAGTGTTGCGTTAGCGGGAATTATTGCATCGCAGTCTTTGCTTAGGTTGAGAATCTTGGTGGTGGAATGATAAATTGTTGTTGTATGGATTGATGGTAGATATCATACGAGCTAAAATTTTAGAAACGACAGTGAAATCGCTTGAAAACATTGAACACACTCGAAAATAAATTGCGGGTAGTGTTAGACAGCTACAAAATAAGAAAAGCAAACATTATAGGAGGTTCCAAACTGAAACATTCTAAAACACCTAAAGCACGGACGTCTACTGACAAGGTATGTTATTTTGATATTAAAATTCATTTCCGTATGCTGCGATCAACACTCAACACTTGATTGATGTTAGGCCACTACAGTACCAATACTAGCGACTTGAAGTGGCGGCCTGGCTATTGAAACGTCAGGTAACAAAATTTCTGAAATAGGCGCGCTTGTGCGTCACCAAAACATTCAAAGAGGGCGCTTGTGTGTCGCCAACCCATAGATGAGCCGCCAGGATTTCTTCAATAGGATAGGAGGGGGGGGGGGGGGGGGGTGAGCAAGTGATTACATCCTGGGGCCGTATCAACCGCTAGTGCCCACAAGCTAGGGTCCTTTCAGCACCGCCCCCGTCTCGAAGTGTGGAGCGGGCATGGCTGCTGACGTCACGATATCTTGTAAGCATGTGAAGAGAAAATTTGGACGTCGCAGCACACTCGGGGTGCCTGCAGTTGAAATATAGCGATTCGAGATAGCGATTCTTCGAGTTGATGCAGCGATTCGAGAAAGCTTGTAAAATTGAGCTTTTTTGTGTGTTATAAATATTAAAAAGAAAAAAAAAGTCTAAGTCAAGGACAACCAAGACAGCATTATAGGTACTTTGTATTAAATTTGCAGCATTTCTTTGCGAACTTTGGTGATTTTAAGGGTATCTATCTATCTGGCCGCTTAGGTTTGGGTGGTCTCGTCCGAACACGGCTGCTGACACCAAAGCCCGAGCACTCGGAACGAGGCTCCAGCTACCTGCCTTCGCTTTTAGGTGCCAGGGATGGAATCGTCAGCTATCTCGATTTTATATTATTTTACCTAATTTTCCGCCCACCAAGATCAATGGTAGGCACTCTTCGCAGCTCGCAACCGGAAATAAAGTTCGGGATAGTGAGCTGGGCCAGAAGGGTCGCTGAAGCACAGCAATGTGCGGCCATCTAGAGTGGCCCGAAGGCCCGTTGTCATCCTGCTTCCACTTTCCCTGCCACACCTGCCCTCAAATCATTCTTCCAAGGATCAATAAAGTCCCTTACCTACCTCAGGCATATTTCTTCATCTTCTTCACCCACAATGTGAAGACATAATACGAATAGAGATAGCGCAAAAACTTCAAATATTCCAATTTTCTCTCCAGATGCAGCCTTGGGCAGGTATATTTTAAGGGCTCTGAGCAACTCTCACTTAACACAAGAAAACGACACATCGGAAGCCATATCGGAGAACCTGGATCTCAATAGCTTGCACTCTCCTCCACCGCGCAAGTGTTTCAGCAGGTGTATAGATCTTCCTTTGGATTGTAAAATAGGGGGAGAGCGCGAACGCAGTCCCCCACTACCAAAAATTGCATGCCCCATCTGCCCCATGCAGTTTGGGGTAGTGGCAGGGGTCAGCACGAGCGCAGTGCAATGTCCGCGCCTCTCCCTGGGGGCACCGCCATCTTGACCACGGTCACCCCGACACCAGGTAAGTATGCCAGACAACGGGTCGCACTGGGTCAGCACCCATCGCGACGTCTTGTGTCATTCTGGTGAGGTGCAGACGACGGTCGAAGATTGCTGTTTGCTTCTTGTATATTTTAAGGAGCCATTTCAAGAAACACTAATGGCCCACTAATATGCGTCGACCTGTTAAATAAAATTGAACCTAGCTCTGATTGATGATTAAAAAAAAAGCTCAAGTTTGATCAAATATAATAGCAGTTTTAGCGCAACAAGCATGAATCATCTTTACGCCGCTAGAGGCGCTAGCGCTGCGGTCAATTAACGGAGGGCGCACGTTTCATCCAAGGCTATTCATGTTCATGCACTTGTGCATGCACATTTTCAGCTCCACATCATGACGTTCCAGTCAATAAAGAAATTACAGCACAGTCACTTTCCATGTGAAGGTTTCGCATAACATCCACTGCGAAGATACGTGCGATCTACTAATTGTTTTTTTTTTCTGCGCTTCGGGAAGGGATGTTTTGCATATTCGTACATTTTAATAGACCCATTTTTTTTTTGTAATTCGAAGGTATTTTTTTATGGAAAGCAAGTAGCGAGTTAAAACGCACCCGTCCTCTCGTGCTTATGGCTTATGGTACCTTTGTCTTGGAAAAAAAAAAAAAACATCATGGGCGAAAGCCAATACAATTTAATTTTAAAGGCTAAGCTGTGTATAGAAAACTGTCATGTGAAAGCTCAGGCAGTTTGAAGACACTGTGCGCTTTCATATTCTCACATCGTTTTCGAACGCATTGGTTTGAACTGGGCAAAGGAGGTCTTCTGCAAGTCTCAATTTCGATTCGCAGCAGCCCATGCAATTATCTAGTAAATGTGCATAAATCGAAGTGACGAACTGAGGCGCTGAACGCTGAAGCAGCAGCAAGCAAGCTCTCTTCATTGTTGAACCCTCTCATGAAAACTTTTCAGCGTCTATTGTTGTGGATCTCCTCTAACAGGGTGACAGCGGGAATCCTCAAATGGCTACGACTACTATTTATTTCCCATCTCATTAGACCGAAACGCGCGGTCCAAGGTACAAGTGTTGCGTTAGCGGGAATTATTGCATCGCAGTCTTTGCTTAGGTTGAGAATCTTGGTGGTGGAATGATAAATTGTTGTTGTATGGATTGATGGTAGATATCATACGAGCTAAAATTTTAGAAACGACAGTGAAATCGCTTGAAAACATTGAACACACGAAATCGCTTGAAAACATTGAACACACTCGAAAATAAATTGCGGGTAGTGTTAGACAGCTACAAAATAAGAAAAGCAAACATTATAGGAGGTTCCAAACTGAAACATTCTAAAACACCTAAAGCACGGACGTCTACTGACAAGGTATGTTATTTTGATATTAAAATTCATTTCCGTATGCTGCGATCAACACTCAACACTTGATTGATGTTAGGCCACTACAGTACCAATACTAGCGACTTGAAGTGGCGGCCTGGCTATTGAAACGTCAGGTAACAAAATTTCTGAAATAGGCGCGCTTGTGCGTCACCAAAACATTCAAAGAGGGCGCTTGTGTGTCGCCAACCCATAGATGAGCCGCAGGATTTCTTCAATAGGATAGGAGGGGGGGGGGGGGGGTGAGCAAGTGATTACATCCTGGGGCCGTATCAACCGCTAGTGCCCACAAGCTAGGGTCCTTTCAGCACCGCCCCCGTCTCGAAGTGTGGAGCGGGCATGGCTGCTGACGTCACGATATCTTGTAAGCATGTGAAGAGAAAATTTGGACGTCGCAGCACACTCGGGGTGCCTGCAGTTGAAATATAGCGATTCGAGGATAGCGATTCTTCGAGTTGATGCAGCGATTCGAGAAAGCTTGTAAAATTGAGCTTTTTTGTGTGTTATAAATATTAAAAAGAAAAAAAAGTCTAAGTCAAGGACAACCAAGACAGCATTATAGGTACTTTGTATTAAATTTGCAGCATTTCTTTGCGAACTTTGGTGATTTTAAGGGTATCTATCTATCTGGCCAGCTTAGGTTTGGGTGGTCTCGTCCGAACACGGCTGCTGACACCAAAGCCCGAGCACTCGGAACGAGGCTCCAGCTACCTGCCTTCGCTTTTAGGTGCCAGGGATGGAATCGTCAGCTATCTCGATTTTATATTATTTTACCTAATTTTCCGCCCACCAAGATCAATGGTAGCACTCTTCGCAGCTCGCAACCGGAAATAAAGTTCGGGATAGTGAGCTGGGCCAGAAGGGTCGCTGAAGCACAGCAATGTGCGGCCATCTAGAGTGGCCGAAGGCCCGTTGTCATCCTTGCTTCCACTTTCCCTGCCACACCTGCCCTCAAATCATTCTTCCAAGGATCAATAAAGTCCCTTACCTACCTCAGGCATATTTCTTCATCTTCTTCACCCACAATGTGAAGACATAATACGAATAGAGATAGCGCAAAAAACTTCAATATTCCAATTTTCTCTCCAGATGCAGCCTTGGGCAGGTATATTTTAAGGGCTCTGAGCAACTCTCACTTAACACAAGAAAACGACACATCGGAAGCCATATCGGAGAACCTGGATCTCAATAGCTTGCACTCTCCTCCACCGCGCAAGTGTTTCAGCAGGTGTATAGATCTTCCTTTGGATTGTAAAATAGGGGGAGAGCGCGAACGCAGTCCCCCCACTACCCAAAAATTGCATGCCCCATCTGCCCCCAGTTTGGGGTAGTGGCAGGGGTCAGCACGAGCGCAGTGCAATGTCCGCGCCTCTCCCTGGGGGCACCGCCATCTTGACCACGGTCACCCCGACACCAGGTAAGTATGCCAGACAACGGGTCGCACTGGGTCAGCACCCATCGCGACGTCTTGTGTCATTCTGGTGAGGTGCAGACGACGGTCGAAGATTGCTGTTTGCTTCTTGTATATTTTAAGGAGCCATTTCAAGAAACACTAATGGCCCACTAATATGCGTCGACCTGTTAAATAAAATTGAACCTAGCTCTGATTGATGATTAAAAAAAAAGCTCAAGTTTTGATCAAATATAATAGCAGTTTTAGCGCAACAAGCATGAATCATCTTTACGCCGCTAGAGGCGCTAGCGCTGCGGTCAATTAACGGAGGGCGCACGTTTCATCCAAGGCTATTCATGTTCATGCACTTGTGCATGCACATTTTCAGCTCCACATCATGACCGTTCCAGTCAATAAAGAAATTACAGCACAGTCACTTTCCATGTGAAGGTTTCGCATAACATCCACTGCGAAGATACGTGCGATCTACTAATTGTTTTTTTTTCTGCGCTTCGGGAAGGGATGTTTTGCATATCGTACATTTTAATAGACCCATTTTTTTTTGTAATTCGAAGGTATTTTTTTATGGAAAGCAAGTAGCGAGTTAAAACGCACCCGTCCTCTCGTGCTTATGGCTTATGGTACCTTTGTCTTGGAAAAAAAAAAAACATCATGGGCGAAAGCCAATACAATTTAATTTTAAAGGCTAAGCTGTGTATAGAAAACTGTCATGTGAAAGCTCAGCAGTTTGAAGACACTGTGCGCTTTCATATTCTCACATCGTTTTCGAACGCATTGGTTTGAACTGGGCAAAGGAGGTCTTCTGCAAGTCTCAATTTCGATTCGCAGCAGCCCATGCAATTATCTAGTAAATGTGCATAAATCGAAGTGACGAACTGAGGCGCTGAACGCTGAAGCAGCAGCAAGCAAGCTTCTCTTCATTGTTGAACCCTCTCATGAAAACTTTTCAGCGTCTATTGTTGTGGATCTCCTCTAACAGGGTGACAGCGGGAATCCTCAAATGGCCACGACTACTATTTTATTTCCCATCTCATTAGACCGAAACGCGCGGTCCAAGGTACAAGTGTTGCGTTAGCGGGAATTATTGCATCGCAGTCTTTGCTTAGGTTGAGAATCTTGGTGGTGGAATGATAAATTGTTGTTGTATGGATTGATGGTAGATATCATACGAGCTAAAATTTTAGAAACGACAGTGAAATCGCTTGAAAACATTGAACACACTCGAAAATAAATTGCGGGTAGTGTTAGACAGCTACAAAATAAGAAAAGCAAACATTATAGGAGGTTCCAAACTGAAACATTCTAAAACACCTAAAGCACGGACGTCTACTGACAAGGTATGTTATTTTGATATTAAAATTCATTTCCGTATGCTGCGATCAACACTCAACACTTGATTGATGTTAGGCCACTACAGTACCAATACTAGCGACTTGAAGTGGCGGCCTGGCTATTGAAACGTCAGGTAACAAAATTTCTGAAATAGGCGCGCTTGTGCGTCACCAAAACATTCAAAGAGGGCGCTTGTGTGTCGCCAACCCATAGATGAGCCGCCAGGATTTCTTCAATAGGATAGGAGGGGGGGGGGGGGTGAGCAAGTGATTACATCCTGGGGCCGTATCAACCGCTAGTGCCCACAAGCTAGGGTCCTTTCAGCACCGCCCCCGTCTCGAAGTGTGGAGCGGGCATGGCTGCTGACGTCACGATATCTTGTAAGCATGTGAAGAGAAAATTTGGACGTCGCAGCACACTCGGGGTGCCTGCAGTTGAAATATAGCGATTCGAGATAGCGATTCTTCGAGTTGATGCAGCGATTCGAGAAAGCTTGTAAAATTGAGCTTTTTTGTGTGTTATAAATATTAAAAAGAAAAAAAAAGTCTAAGTCAAGGACAACCAAGACAGCATTATAGGTACTTTGTATTAAATTTGCAGCATTTCTTTGCGAACTTTGGTGATTTTAAGGGTATCTATCTATCTGGCCGCTTAGGTTTGGGTGGTCTCGTCCGAACACGGCTGCTGACACCAAAGCCCGAGCACTCGGAACGAGGCTCCAGCTACCTGCCTTCGCTTTTAGGTGCCAGGGATGGAATCGTCAGCTATCTCGATTTTATATTATTTTACCTAATTTTCCGCCCACCAAGATCAATGGTAGGCACTCTTCGCAGCTCGCAACCGGAAATAAAGTTCGGGATAGTGAGCTGGGCCAGAAGGGTCGCTGAAGCACAGCAATGTGCGGCCATCTAGAGTGGCCCGAAGGCCCGTTGTCATCCTGCTTCCACTTTCCCTGCCACACCTGCCCTCAAATCATTCTTCCAAGGATCAATAAAGTCCCTTACCTACCTCAGGCATATTTCTTCATCTTCTTCACCCACAATGTGAAGACATAATACGAATAGAGATAGCGCAAAAACTTCAAATATTCCAATTTTCTCTCCAGATGCAGCCTTGGGCAGGTATATTTTAAGGGCTCTGAGCAACTCTCACTTAACACAAGAAAACGACACATCGGAAGCCATATCGGAGAACCTGGATCTCAATAGCTTGCACTCTCCTCCACCGCGCAAGTGTTTCAGCAGGTGTATAGATCTTCCTTTGGATTGTAAAATAGGGGGAGAGCGCGAACGCAGTCCCCCACTACCAAAAATTGCATGCCCCATCTGCCCCAGTTTGGGGTAGTGGCAGGGGTCAGCACGAGCGCAGTGCAATGTCCGCGCCTCTCCCTGGGGGCACCGCCATCTTGACCACGGTCACCCCGACACCAGGTAAGTATGCCAGACAACGGGTCGCACTGGGTCAGCACCCATCGCGACGTCTTGTGTCATTCTGGTGAGGTGCAGACGACGGTCGAAGATTGCTGTTTGCTTCTTGTATATTTTAAGGAGCCATTTCAAGAAACACTAATGGCCCACTAATATGCGTCGACCTGTTAAATAAAATTGAACCTAGCTCTGATTGATGATTAAAAAAAAAGCTCAAGTTTGATCAAATATAATAGCAGTTTTAGCGCAACAAGCATGAATCATCTTTACGCCGCTAGAGGCGCTAGCGCTGCGGTCAATTAACGGAGGGCGCACGTTTCATCCAAGGCTATTCATGTTCATGCACTTGTGCATGCACATTTTCAGCTCCACATCATGACGTTCCAGTCAATAAAGAAATTACAGCACAGTCACTTTCCATGTGAAGGTTTCGCATAACATCCACTGCGAAGATACGTGCGATCTACTAATTGTTTTTTTTTTCTGCGCTTCGGGAAGGGATGTTTTGCATATTCGTACATTTTAATAGACCCATTTTTTTTTTGTAATTCGAAGGTATTTTTTTATGGAAAGCAAGTAGCGAGTTAAAACGCACCCGTCCTCTCGTGCTTATGGCTTATGGTACCTTTGTCTTGGAAAAAAAAAAAAAAACATCATGGGCGAAAGCCAATACAATTTAATTTTAAAGGCTAAGCTGTGTATAGAAAACTGTCATGTGAAAGCTCAGGCAGTTTGAAGACACTGTGCGCTTTCATATTCTCACATCGTTTTCGAACGCATTGGTTTGAACTGGGCAAAGGAGGTCTTCTGCAAGTCTCAATTTCGATTCGCAGCAGCCCATGCAATTATCTAGTAAATGTGCATAAATCGAAGTGACGAACTGAGGCGCTGAACGCTGAAGCAGCAGCAAGCAAGCTCTCTTCATTGTTGAACCCTCTCATGAAAACTTTTCAGCGTCTATTGTTGTGGATCTCCTCTAACAGGGTGACAGCGGGAATCCTCAAATGGCCACGACTACTATTTATTTCCCATCTCATTAGACCGAAACGCGCGGTCCAAGGTACAAGTGTTGCGTTAGCGGGAATTATTGCATCGCAGTCTTTGCTTAGGTTGAGAATCTTGGTGGTGGAATGATAAATTGTTGTTGTATGGATTGATGGTAGATATCATACGAGCTAAAATTTTAGAAACGACAGTGAAATCGCTTGAAAACATTGAACACACTCGAAAATAAATTGCGGGTAGTGTTAGACAGCTACAAAATAAGAAAAGCAAACATTATAGGAGGTTCCAAACTGAAACATTCTAAAACACCTAAAGCACGGACGTCTACTGACAAGGTATGTTATTTTGATATTAAAATTCATTTCCGTATGCTGCGATCAACACTCAACACTTGATTGATGTTAGGCCACTACAGTACCAATACTAGAAACGTCAGGTAACAAAATTTCTGAAATAGGCGCGCTTGTGCGTCACCAAAACATTCAAAGAGGGCGCTTGTGTGTCGCCAACCCATAGATGAGCCGCCAGGATTTCTTCAATAGGATAGGAGGGGGGGGGGGGGGTGAGCAAGTGATTACATCCTGGGGCCGTATCAACCGCTAGTGCCCACAAGCTAGGGTCCTTTCAGCACCGCCCCCGTCTCGAAGTGTGGAGCGGGCATGGCTGCTGACGTCACGATATCTTGTAAGCATGTGAAGAGAAAATTTGGACGTCGCAGCACACTCGGGGTGCCTGCAGTTGAAATATAGCGATTCGAGATAGCGATTCTTCGAGTTGATGCAGCGATTCGAGAAAGCTTGTAAAATTGAGCTTTTTTGTGTGTTATAAATATTAAAAAGAAAAAAAAAGTCTAAGTCAAGGACAACCAAGACAGCATTATAGGTACTTTGTATTAAATTTGCAGCATTTCTTTGCGAACTTTGGTGATTTTAAGGGTATCTATCTATCTGGCCGCTTAGGTTTGGGTGGTCTCGTCCGAACACGGCTGCTGACACCAAAGCCCGAGCACTCGGAACGAGGCTCCAGCTACCTGCCTTCGCTTTTAGGTGCCAGGGATGGAATCGTCAGCTATCTCGATTTTATATTATTTTACCTAATTTTCCGCCCACCAAGATCAATGGTAGGCACTCTTCGCAGCTCGCAACCGGAAATAAAGTTCGGGATAGTGAGCTGGGCCAGAAGGGTCGCTGAAGCACAGCAATGTGCGGCCATCTAGAGTGGCCCGAAGGCCCGTTGTCATCCTGCTTCCACTTTCCCTGCCACACCTGCCCTCAAATCATTCTTCCAAGGATCAATAAAGTCCCTTACCTACCTCAGGCATATTTCTTCATCTTCTTCACCCACAATGTGAAGACATAATACGAATAGAGATAGCGCAAAAACTTCAAATATTCCAATTTTCTCTCCAGATGCAGCCTTGGGCAGGTATATTTTAAGGGCTCTGAGCAACTCTCACTTAACACAAGAAAACGACACATCGGAAGCCATATCGGAGAACCTGGATCTCAATAGCTTGCACTCTCCTCCACCGCGCAAGTGTTTCAGCAGGTGTATAGATCTTCCTTTGGATTGTAAAATAGGGGGAGAGCGCGAACGCAGTCCCCCACTACCAAAAATTGCATGCCCCATCTGCCCCAGTTTGGGGTAGTGGCAGGGGTCAGCACGAGCGCAGTGCAATGTCCGCGCCTCTCCCTGGGGGCACCGCCATCTTGACCACGGTCACCCCGACACCAGGTAAGTATGCCAGACAACGGGTCGCACTGGGTCAGCACCCATCGCGACGTCTTGTGTCATTCTGGTGAGGTGCAGACGACGGTCGAAGATTGCTGTTTGCTTCTTGTATATTTTAAGGAGCCATTTCAAGAAACACTAATGGCCCACTAATATGCGTCGACCTGTTAAATAAAATTGAACCTAGCTCTGATTGATGATTAAAAAAAAGCTCCAGTTTGATCAAATATAATAGCAGTTTTAGCGCAACAAGCATGAATCATCTTTACGCCGCTAGAGGCGCTAGCGCTGCGGTCAATTAACGGAGGGCGCACGTTTCATCCAAGGCTATTCATGTTCATGCACTTGTGCATGCACATTTTCAGTCCAAGGCTATTCATGTTCATGCACTTGTGCATGCACATTTTCAGCTCCACATCATGACGTTCCAGTCAATAAAGAAATTACAGCACAGTCACTTTCCATGTGAAGGTTTCGCATAACATCCACTGCGAAGATACGTGCGATCTACTAATTGTTTTTTTTTCTGCGCTCCGGGAAGGGATGTTTTGCATATTCGTACATTTTGATAGACCCATTTTTTGTAATTCGATTCGAAGGTAAAAAAAGCAGCAGCAGCAGCAGCAGCAGCAGCAGCAGCAGCAGCAGCAGCAGCAGCAGCAGCAGCAGCAGCAGCAGCAGCAGCAGCAGCAGCAGCAGCAGCAGCAGCAGCAGCAGCAGCAGCAGCAGCAGCAGCAGCAGCAGCAGCAGCAGCAGCAGCAGCAGCAGCAGCAGCAGCAGCAGCAGCAGCAGCAGCAGCAGCAGCAGCAGCAGCAGCAGCAGCAGCAGCAGCAGCAGCAGCAGCAGCAGCAGCAGCAGCAGCAGCAGCAGCAGCAGCAGCAGCAGCAGCAGCAGCAGCAGCAGCAGCAGCAGCAGCAGCAGCAGCAGCAGCAGCAGCAGCAGCAGCAGCAGCAGCAGCAGCAGCAGCAGCAGCAGCAGCAGCAGCAGCAGCAGCAGCAGCAGCAGCAGCAGCAGCAGCAGCAGCAGCAGCAGCAGCAGCAGCAGCAGCAGCAGCAGCAGCAGCAGCAGCAGCAGCAGCAGCAGCAGCAGCAGCAGCAGCAGCAGCAGCAGCAGCAGCAGCAGCAGCAGCAGCAGCAGCAGCAGCAGCAGCAGCAGCAGCAGCAGCAGCAGCAGCAGCAGCAGCAGCAGCAGCAGCAGCAGCAGCAGCAGCAGCAGCAGCAGCAGCAGCAGCAGCAGCAGCAGCAGCAGCAGCAGCAGCAGCAGCAGCAGCAGCAGCAGCAGCAGCAGCAGCAGCAGCAGCAGCAGCAGCAGCAGCAGCAGCAGCAGCAGCAGCAGCAGCAGCAGCAGCAGCAGCAGCAGCAGCAGCAGCAGCAGCAGCAGCAGCAGCAGCAGCAGCAGCAGCAGCAGCAGCAGCAGCAGCAGCAGCAGCAGCAGCAGCAGCAGCAGCAGCAGCAGCAGCAGCAGCAGCAGCAGCAGCAGCAGCAGCAGCAGCAGCAGCAGCAGCAGCAGCAGCAGCAGCAGCAGCAGCAGCAGCAGCAGCAGCAGCAGCAGCAGCAGCAGCAGCAGCAGCAGCAGCAGCAGCAGCAGCAGCAGCAGCAGCAGCAGCAGCAGCAGCAGCAGCAGCAGCAGCAGCAGCAGCAGCAGCAGCAGCAGCAGCAGCAGCAGCAGCAGCAGCAGCAGCAGCAGCAGCAGCAGCAGCAGCAGCAGCAGCAGCAGCAGCAGCAGCAGCAGCAGCAGCAGCAGCAGCAGCAGCAGCAGCAGCAGCAGCAGCAGCAGCAGCAGCAGCAGCAGCAGCAGCAGCAGCAGCAGCAGCAGCAGCAGCAGCAGCAGCAGCAGCAGCAGCAGCAGCAGCAGCAGCAGCAGCAGCAGCAGCAGCAGCAGCAGCAGCAGCAGCAGCAGCAGCAGCAGCAGCAGCAGCAGCAGCAGCAGCAGCAGCAGCAGCAGCAGCAGCAGCAGCAGCAGCAGCAGCAGCAGCAGCAGCAGCAGCAGCAGCAGCAGCAGCAGCAGCAGCAGCAGCAGCAGCAGCAGCAGCAGCAGCAGCAGCAGCAGCAGCAGCAGCAGCAGCAGCAGCAGCAGCAGCAGCAGCAGCAGCAGCAGCAGCAGCAGCAGCAGCAGCAGCAGCAGCAGCAGCAGCAGCAGCAGCAGCAGCAGCAGCAGCAGCAGCAGCAGCAGCAGCAGCAGCAGCAGCAGCAGCAGCAGCAGCAGCAGCAGCAGCAGCAGCAGCAGCAGCAGCAGCAGCAGCAGCAGCAGCAGCAGCAGCAGCAGCAGCAGCAGCAGCAGCAGCAGCAGCAGCAGCAGCAGCAGCAGCAGCAGCAGCAGCAGCAGCAGCAGCAGCAGCAGCAGCAGCAGCAGCAGCAGCAGCAGCAGCAGCAGCAGCAGCAGCAGCAGCAGCAGCAGCAGCAGCAGCAGCAGCAGCAGCAGCAGCAGCAGCAGCAGCAGCAGCAGCAGCAGCAGCAGCAGCAGCAGCAGCAGCAGCAGCAGCAGCAGCAGCAGCAGCAGCAGCAGCAGCAGCAGCAGCAGCAGCAGCAGCAGCAGCAGCAGCAGCAGCAGCAGCAGCAGCAGCAGCAGCAGCAGCAGCAGCAGCAGCAGCAGCAGCAGCAGCAGCAGCAGCAGCAGCAGCAGCAGCAGCAGCAGCAGCAGCAGCAGCAGCAGCAGCAGCAGCAGCAGCAGCAGCAGCAGCAGCAGCAGCAGCAGCAGCAGCAGCAGCAGCAGCAGCAGCAGCAGCAGCAGCAGCAGCAGCAGCAGCAGCAGCAGCAGCAGCAGCAGCAGCAGCAGCAGCAGCAGCAGCAGCAGCAGCAGCAGCAGCAGCAGCAGCAGCAGCAGCAGCAGCAGCAGCAGCAGCAGCAGCAGCAGCAGCAGCAGCAGCAGCAGCAGCAGCAGCAGCAGCAGCAGCAGCAGCAGCAGCAGCAGCAGCAGCAGCAGCAGCAGCAGCAGCAGCAGCAGCAGCAGCAGCAGCAGCAGCAGCAGCAGCAGCAGCAGCAGCAGCAGCAGCAGCAGCAGCAGCAGCAGCAGCAGCAGCAGCAGCAGCAGCAGCAGCAGCAGCAGCAGCAGCAGCAGCAGCAGCAGCAGCAGCAGCAGCAGCAGCAGCAGCAGCAGCAGCAGCAGCAGCAGCAGCAGCAGCAGCAGCAGCAGCAGCAGCAGCAGCAGCAGCAGCAGCAGCAGCAGCAGCAGCAGCAGCAGCAGCAGCAGCAGCAGCAGCAGCAGCAGCAGCAGCAGCAGCAGCAGCAGCAGCAGCAGCAGCAGCAGCAGCAGCAGCAGCAGCAGCAGCAGCAGCAGCAGCAGCAGCAGCAGCAGCAGCAGCAGCAGCAGCAGCAGCAGCAGCAGCAGCAGCAGCAGCAGCAGCAGCAGCAGCAGCAGCAGCAGCAGCAGCAGCAGCAGCAGCAGCAGCAGCAGCAGCAGCAGCAGCAGCAGCAGCAGCAGCAGCAGCAGCAGCAGCAGCCGCCGCCGCCGCCGCCGCCGCCGCCGCCGCCGCCGCCGCCGCCGCCGCCGCCGCCGCCGCCGCCCATCCATCCGGCTCAAAACTTTGGTGGCATAATATACCATCGTGGGGCATGAATGAGCGATGGGACTGATTGGAAGATGGTGATTCAAGGCGCTCAATGATAGCACACAAGGACGCCTCATGGCGCTGCTCGTCATCGGTGCATGTCATTTGCGAAAGGGAAAAGACGTGTAGTGCCATCATCACCATCATCATTTCTCAATCACCACGCCGCGCTTCTCGGCGCAACTGATGCTAGCTCGAGCTGCGCGAGGATTAGAACAAGCTAGCGCACTTGGTGTGTCGGACGCGGAAAGCCACGCGGCTCCGCTTCAGGCGTGGAATAAAAGTGGTGAGAGAACGACACGACCACGTTGGCCGCCGTCCCGTCTTCCTCTCTCGCTACAGACGCAAGGCTCGGTGTCGGTGTCAGGCATAGTGCTTGACTCAGCAACCGGGTAGCGGGACAGGCAGTCTGTGTGATGTAGGCGTCCAGACTTGTAGGTCACCGCGTAGGTATACTCTTGCAGTCGCAGAGCCGAGTGCCCGAGCTGGCCAGTAGGATCCTTCAGTAACGAAAGCCAACATAGTGCATGGTTGGTCTGTTATCAGAGAGAAATTCGTGCCATATAAATATGGGCGGAATTTTGTGACTGACCAAACAAGAGCAAGACATTCACGCTCTGTTATTGAATAGTTTTGCTCGGCAGCTGTGAGTAAGCGGCTAGCGTAGGCGATAACTCGGTTGTGTCCCCGCTGGTGTTGGGATAGGACGGCTCCAATCCCATGACCACTCGCATCGTTTCGGATTTCTGTCGGAGCGGATGAGTCAAAGTGGGCCAATATAGCTGGAGTCGTGAGAAAGGTGATGAGGTGAGGAAAAACGGCAGCTTGGGCGGAACCCCACGTTAAAGTCACGTCTTTCTTGAGAAGGTCAGTAAGTGGTTGAGCGATCGTTGCAAAATCTTTCACGAACCTTCTAAAATAGGAACAAAGTCCCTCAAAGCTCCGGACGTCCTTGACAGACTGAGGTACAGGAAAGCTCGTGACGGCACGA
The DNA here is from genome assembly GCF_043290135.1 of Rhipicephalus microplus. Taxonomy (NCBI): domain Eukaryota; kingdom Metazoa; phylum Arthropoda; class Arachnida; order Ixodida; family Ixodidae; genus Rhipicephalus; species Rhipicephalus microplus. The sequence goes on along the minus strand of NC_134700.1, from coordinate 113,045,413 downwards.
ATTTTTTTCGAGTCGGGCTGCACACCTGATGCGTCGACAAGGTGGCCCAACACCGTATTCTGCTGGCGGTCGAAGTGACATTTCGATGAGTGTAGTTGAAGGCTAGCGGTGCGGAAGATGTCGAGAATCGCCAACGAACGCTGGAAGTGTGTCTCAAATGTAGGCGAATACACAAGGACATCATCCAGGTAGCACTGGCATGTTGACCACTTGACCCCTTGTAATAGCGAGTCCATCATACGCTCGAACCGGGCTGGGGCGTTGCATAGCCCAAACGGCATCACCTTGAATTGGTGTAGGCCGTCGGGAGTTACAATTGCAGTCTTTTCTTGGTCTTTCTCGTCCACCGCAATCTGCCAATAGCCAGAACGTAGGTCGATTGAAGAAAAGTATTGCGCGCCATGAAGACAATCGAGGGCGTCATCAATTCAGGGCAAAGGATAAACATCTTTTTTCATGATTCCATTAAGATGGTAGTAATCGACGCAGAAGCGCCACGTGTCATCTTTCTTTCTAACGAGCAGAACAGGAGATGCCCAAGGGCTCGAGGACGGTTCAATAATTTCTTTGGCTAGCATCTTGTTGACCTCTTGAATTACCTTATGCTGTGTGGCAGACACCCGGTATGGTCACCAGTGAATGGGAGGATGATCACCAATATTAATGCGGTGCTTCACGAGGAAAGTCTGATCGAGTGTACTGCTGTCGATGTCAAATATGTCATGGTAGAAGCCAGAAGGCGGAATAGGGCGTCTGATTGCTCAGGTTTGAGTTTCGGGTCGATCATAGGGCGCAAAGGCCGCATCGAGGGATGTGGCATTCTGCGGGCGACATGGAAGATCGGAGCATGCGTCTGCCGCAAAAGCGGTGACATGGCCGTCTATTAAGGGTCGAAGCGTGGCGACTGAAATTCCGTGCAGTAGTACTTGCTGTGTGAAACCGAAATCGATAATGGGCAGACATGTTCGGTTAGAGGCCATGGTTACGACGGAGTGTGGCACAGTGATGTCGCGCGCCAGGAGAACATCTGGAATAGGCGTGACGACATAATCACCGTCAACAACGGGTGAACTTGTTGCCAATTCAATCAATTTGAGGGCATTTGGTGGTATCCGACTGAAGTCTGTGGTACAGAGGCTTTTCGGCAGCTCCGGGCGAGAATATAGAAGAAGAAAAAGTTCTAAACAGAGAGTGCGGGCGGAACAGTGAATCAGGGCAGAATGCGTCGATAAGAAGTCCATCCCGAAGATGAGGTCATGAGGGCAATTGTCGAGCACGGTAAATAAAACAGGAACATGGCGGCAGGCAAGGCTAATACAAGCGGTACACATTCCAATGACGGCTACAGTTCCACCATCGGCGACACGGACGGCTTGTGTTACGGCAGGCGTGAGTACTTTTTTGAGGCTGCGACAGAGACGAGCACTCATTATAGACACCTGAGCTCCAGTGTCATCTAAAGCCGTCAAAGAAAGACCGTCCACATGCACTTTCAACAAGTTCTTATTAGTAGGTAGCGCCAACGGAGGATTCGGGTCAGTTGCACTTGGTGCAGCACTACCTCCAGGAGCTGCATAATCTAGTTTTCCACCCGGGAAGATCCATAGTTAGTTGGCGATGGATAGCGGCGGGGTTGGGGCGACGGAGAACGGCCCCGTTGCGGTGACGGTGAACGAGCAGTAGAGCGGCTGTTAGGTGCGTCGAAAGCAGGATACTCACGGCTGAGCGAATACCGAGGAGGGTCCGCATATGGCCGAGGAGAAGAAAATTGGCTCCAAAGGAGGGGGGGGGGGGGGACGTCCAAGTGCTGCAGCAGTAGCGGAAGACATGGCAAACTCGGTGACAGCGGAAGCAGATTGGCTTGTCGTCTGCTGTTCTCCATTCCGTCAGATTGCAGGATCTGGGCAGAAAAAATGGGTCGTGGCGTGGTGCATTTATTGGCATCGGTCTGTAGTCTGGTAGGGAGACGGAGCAGGTGAGACAGGAAAACCAAGGTTAGCAATTTCTTGTCGCACCACTGCCTGAATAACTGACACCGCCGAAGGTGTTTGCACGGTGCCCTGGTCGAGTGGAAGTGCATGAAACGACGCCCGACGGGCCGGGCCGCCTCAAGCTCGCGCCGAATGATGCGTGTGACATTCTCGTGCAAGGGTGGTGCGGCACCGAGATCGGTACAGGTTGACGTGACAGCCGTGTTGGGTAGCCGTGAAAATTGAGGCCGAACTCGGCGGTTCTTGGCCATTTCGAAGCGGTGGCATTCCTTAGTTATGATATCGACGGTCGTGACGTTGTACACGAGCAAGTTGAAAGCGCCGTCTGCGATGCCCTTGAGTATGTGGCCCACCTAGTAACTCTCGGTCATTTGCTCGTCCCCTTTGTGGCACAACGCGAGCACGTTCTGTATTTACGAGACATACGAATCGTTTGATCACTGTACTCGGGTGGCGAGTTCTTGTCGTGCGGCCACTTGTGACCAGACGGGTCCCCAAAGATGTCGCGTAGTCGCTCCTTGAAGATGTCCCAGCTGGTGAGCTCGGCCTCATGAGCATCAAACCATACACGCGGGGTGCCATCCAAGTAAAAGATTACGTTGGCGAGCGTCATGGTAGGGTCCCATCAGTGAGACAGGCTAACGCGCTCGTACATGCGGAGCCAGTAGTAGACGTCAAGGCCAGGCTGGGCGGAGAACGTACCGGGATCACGGGGGTGGGACATCGCAAGGTACATAGTAGCCGACGCTCCAGCTGATGGCGGTGATGGGTTGTTATCATTAGAAGCCATGGCCATAGGCTGGACGGTGCGGCCACTGCGAAGCTTCGTGGTGAGGGCGGGGAACGTTCTATATCCACCAAATATGTTACGGGAGAGAGACGCCGTATTGACGAGGTTGTGGATGAAATATACTTCAAACCAGCAGCAGCAGTGGCGTGACCAGTAGACCAGACACCCAGCGGAGATCACTCTTCGTTCTCTTCATCAGGCACACACGCGCATCATCCCAAAAAATGTCACCATGTGTGTAGCAATATCATGAGTGGTTTCAAAGATCCATCGTCGAATTCTGACTGCAGTGCCAGAGAAACTAAAATTAATGCACTCGGTGAGTTAGTTTCTGTTTCCCTAGCACCGTGGTGTGCATATTCGACCATGAATTTTTGAAACTACGCGTGAAATTTACAATTTTTTAAAACTACGCTCGCCATAATTTGTGACGCAGAACAACTTCATCATATAAACAACCATCCTAAAATTGATAATAAAGTTAGTTTAATTATTTTCGCTTATCATTCCTGAGTTATCTAATTAGTAACAAAATCCGCCTCGGCTTAGGAATAGGCTGCGAAGACAAGTGGCTACCCATTATAAACAATTTAAAGTTTGCAAGCATTGTACCACCAGTAAAACTTCATTCCCACTGACTTAAGAAAAAGAAAGCCAAAAAATCAAGGTTGTGGGAAAACCTGTGCCTGCTAACACATACCAGGTATCAAGCCAATTAAAATTAATAAAAAAGGGTTGCCAATCGATATTCAAAGCGCAAAATTTGGAGAAAAGCCAATGGATGAAAATAAAAATGTCGACTACAGGTAGCACATAGGTGTCCCGAGGGCTCATCGAGCCCAGAGACCCGCGGAAGTTTAATATGAAAATAATAGGGAAGAGATGGCTGGGCCACACCCAACAAACTTCCGGGCACCTTTACCAGCTCCTAACGTCAAAACAGAACGCACGTTTCCAAGTTTTTTTTGAGGAGTAAAGAAAATCTCTAGTTTTTCAGATAAAAAGAATGTGCGTAAAGTTCAAGAAACCTCTTATAATTTTAAAGTAGCTGAAAAAAACGTTTATTCGAGTATATTTTGTCAAATAGAGGAAGAAAAATGTAGAAATTCAGTAGGCTATTTTCTAAAGCTGTTTGTGTTCACCGATGCTATTAATGCCCATTGGTAAACGAAACCAGATGTCAACAACGGTGTGTGTTTGTGAAAAGGGTCTGTAGTTTTTTAAGGAAAAATATGTGTTGCTTAATAACACCCTGTATAGTATATGCATGCGCAAGCAGTTAACCATATGCAGTGTTCCAGTACAAGAATGGACCGTAAATCTTTTACATATATGGCTACACAAACTGATAGTCTCTCTTATTTGGCAGAATATACATATAGCTTTTAGGGTCACTTAATATGCTATAATATCAAGTTCACAGCCTGTGCTGCCCCTTTGCAACTACCAAAAACTGAATTGGGCAAGCACGCATACTCTGTGGTACAGCAGTATATACCACCAGAATATTGACGGTAGAAGCTGAGATCACTTCCTAAATGCAGCGGCTGGAGAAGCAGGCTTGATGAGTTTCCAATCAAGAATTGACCAGACCTGGCCATGATTTGTCTGCTCCAAGAGCCACATTGATTTTACCATAGCCATTGGCTGGTATGTAGAAGTTGAACCTCCGCTGCGCAGTTTTACAACTCAGCAAGGATGAAAAACACTTTGCACAGACCAGAAACTTACTCATGCGCTCAAGGACTCCCTGCCACTCGCACGAAAACGCAGGTTCCCAAGCAGATTCCATGTACATGTCAGCCTAAGAAATGTAGTCGCAGGCTCTACAGCAACACTTACCCAATCTTCAGTAAATGTAGTGCATAGCAAGGTGTACGCAGTCTGTACCCACGACCACTGTTTTGCTGCTGCCCGAGAATATCAGTGTGGCCAATCACAGCTGTCACCGAGCTGCAAGTACAAAATAGCCGGCTATAAACAAAATCTGATAGCCGAGGAGCTCACGGTGAAAACAACGCCTTGGGCACCTACAACAAACGAGCACCTTGGCAGTATTGCAGGTGTTTATTTGTTAAGAGAAGTTACTTTCGCTGGCAATTTGCCAGTTTTTGGACGAGGTGCCACTGAACATCCTTGATTCCTTTTTTTTCCTTGTTCACTGCAGACTGCATGTAGATGAGGAAAAGGCCTGCACAAAAAAAAAATACAATCTCAAGATTAAAGCAACCAAAGGCACTAATATCACTGTAAGTTCTCATATTATGTACAAGGTTAAACACAATTCATCTAGCCAATGCACTTTAATAGAACTAAATAGTAAGAAATGGTGTAGGGTAACTGGTGAGTGATACATTACTAGTACCACTCACGGATTACTAGTACAAGCAACGCACTTGACACTGAACTGTAACTTAGCTCGCACAGTGAACATAACATTCTATCAAATCAACACCAGGATTCAGCACAACTGCAGCTGTCTAATCACCACCCCATCTCACACTATTTTACTTATCAATCTACACCTTGGTAATTGCAGTAGTGGAGATTAAGGTAATGGCTGATATCATTGTCGTTCCTACCAGAGCATGTCTTGAGCATGCACTTTTATGGGGCAATGCAGTCCAGTTTGCTTTGGCAATGCGCCATCAGCATGGCATAAGCTCGAGCAGATTTCAGGGCCACACACAGGGAAAAACAGCTAAACCCATCAAGTGTGCCGCTGTCCCCGGCTATGCTCTAGCTGTGCATTCGATGAGACAAGGAGGCAAAGTAGTGCTGAAATGGACGGTAATGAAATTATCCTTGGGTGCCTAAACAGTGTGTACTATCAGCATCAAATGAAACCTGAACAGCAGCAAGCCTTAGTGATGATATAGTGCACGCCGTCTACATATCACCATAGATAGGCCCGCATGTATGTGCAGAGCTGCCGAACACAATGCGTGCCTGTCAATGGTGATAACTGGACGGTGCACACTATAAAATCGCGAATGCTTGTCGTTCTTCGAGTTTGACACCGATATTACCTATTCATATGCATACAACTTGAAGATGACAAAGTTTTTAAAAATGTTGAGCAAACTTTGGAAATTTAAAAAAAAAAAGCTAAACGTTCATGGAAGTACGTGCATTACATTGCGCCTGAGAGTCCACGCCTCTGCAAAGGCAATCTGTGTCAAGGCCAGCGATCGAACCTGTCTGACGCGATCAACTCAAGGACGTTATCAAGCGGCGGCGCCGGTCTGTCACGCAACGCCAAGCGAGCTCCCTCAGCCCATGAGCCCAGCCCGTTGAAGCAATCGGCGCCCTCCAGTCTGGCGAGTCTTACGCAATGCGTTGCAACGTCACTTGTCCTTGTGTGCAACCACGCGCAGCGGCTCCGGATTTGATGAGCATGACGCAGCCCAGTGGCGGGCGCCATTGGAGGATTCTGACATCAAAGCCAGCGGCGCTTCTGGTTGGACGTTGGTGACCCAAAGATCTACACGGTGCCTATAAAAAAAAGCAATGCGGCGCGTCGCCAGCAGTAGACCTATGTATCAGAGAAGCGTCTCGTTGCTTTGAGACGCTTCTCAAAGCAACGCCGCTTGCGCGGCCAGTGTCCTTGCAAGCGGCGAGTTTCGTGGCGCCCTTCGTAACCTCGTCGGCGGTGCGCCTTCGTAACAGTGGATGGCAGCTGCGGGACTGGCCGGCGTTAGCGACGTCGATGCGGTGAGTGCCGGATCTTTTCCCCTCGGTTCACCAGAGTAAATAGCACAGGTTATAGTAGTTTAGAAAAGGGCAGCGTGAAGCATTATAATGAGCTTCAATCATTTCATGCCAAGTCGAAGCGCTTTGAAACCAAAGTTAATATGGAGGGTGTAAACACGGCAGTGTAAAAAAAATTGCTTGCGCGTCTTGCTAGTAGACTTACAGTGGGTACCGCAAGTAGATTCTTAACAGGGACAAACAGCAAGAGGCCAGTGTGAACGATGGAGAACCTTAAAGTGAAGGAACTCATTGAAATTTGTGAGGAATTCGGCATTACTTTGGGCCGTGCGAAACAAAAGCAAGCGATCCTTGAGATCATGAAGGGTGAAGGAGTGTCGGCTGAAGAAGTCGATGAGGCCTGGGCGGATATCAAAGCACGCCGCGAAGAGGCTGAAAGGCGAGAACGTCGCGAGCGTGAGAAAGCCCAGAGACAGGAGTACCTCGAGTTGAAACGGATAGAATTGGCAATCCTACAGTGTTCGCAGGCGCCTAGCATAGCTTCTGCGACAGTTCAGGTCAGCGGTTATACAACTCTGAACCAACTTCCACCGTTCGTAGTAGGCGAGGACATGGCGAAGTATCTCGCCAAGTTTGAACACAAGTTTGAACACGTCTGTGAGCGAAATGCTTTAGAGCGGTCTCTTTGGGCCCGGGACCTGTTAGCTCTTCTTCCCGGCGAAGTGTCCGACGCGATAACTTGCTTGTCGAGAGAAGCGTTTGAGAGCTATGACAAGGTTAAGGAAATGCTCTTGAGACATAAGTTGTCACCCGAGGCTTTCAGACAAACGTTCTGGTATCCTAAAAAGGGGAGTGAGTCACACGCTGACTTCGCGTTTCGACTTGAAGCCGATTCAATTGAATGGCTCAAGGGCGAAGGTGTTTATGGTGATCGCGATAAAGTGGTAGAATACATTGCATTGGAGCAATTCTACCGCTGCATCGAGGAGGATGTCAAGCTTTGGCTGCAGGACAAACTTGGTGAAGTACAGCTAAACAAGGCGGCAGAGTTAGCTGAGGAGTATTATACTCGCCGAAAGTTGCATAGCAGGGCAGTGCACGTTGAAAACAATGAAAGGAAAGAGAGCTTTTCAAAGAAACCTGATACACGGAAACCCGCTCCTCACCGTAATTTTAGGAAGGACCCGTCTCTTACGAAAAACTCTGTAGGGGAAGGGCAAATGGAAGAGGAGAAATCGAGTGAGGTTCCTAAACTACGCACTGATACCACATGGGCATTTGAATCACGGAAGCCGCTAATCTGCTGGAACTGCAAAAAGGAAAGGCACATCACGATAAACTGTAAGCAAAAGTTTGCTTTCGCTACAATCCGAGAATCGGAAAAGAACATGCGCCGTATCTCCAAGAAATTAGTGTAAATGGGAAAACGTGTCGAGCACTTTGAGACTCAGTGGCAACCGTGAACGTTGTCCATCCTTCGTTGGTGTCTCCAAATGACTTTACAGGAGAATGGGCATGGATCAGACAAGTCGACGAGGAGCAGAGCGCTCGCTTACCAATCGCTACGGTTGTCACTGAAGGCCCATTCGGTAAGCTTCGCACCGAAGCGGCTGTGTCTGCCGCGCTTCCCGATCGTTTTCGTTATGTTTTCTCTAATAACTCAGAGGAGCTTCTCAAAGAGCAGGGTAAATCGTTCTTCTCCAACTTAGCGTACATGACCCTCACTCGATCGCAAGCACGGAAGCTTTCCCAGGAAGTTGATCTTGTTCAGTGTGGTCTAACACCACCTGCGAAGTCTGCTGATCTGCGTGAACTTGGCAGCGAGTCGACGGAACCTCAGACATGAAATTCTCCGTGTGAGTCATTTGAGCAGTCACTCGAGCGGCCTGTTGCCAAAGCGACTGGTGCGGTCTTTGCCTGTGGAGGAGACGACATGGCGCCATTGAGTCAGAGCGAAAGGGGTGCTACGCTCTTGCCTGTAGCGAAAGTTGGAGGGAGGTGTCGAGGGTTGATTGAGAGACGCTCATTTGAGAGCAGCGTGAGGACCTCCTTATTAAAGGGCTAATGAAAAGCGTAAGCTTGGGGGAAAAAAGAAATTTTCCTGTTTTTTTTTTTTGAGAAAGCAGGACTCCTATATCGGAGCTACACAAATGCGCAAGGTCGCAAGTATGAGCAGCCCTTGGTGCCATGAAAATATCGTCACCAACTATTGGAACTGGCCCATGAAAACGCGTGGACAGGGCATCTCGGCATAAAGACCAAGGCTAGAGTTTCCCTTAAATTTTATTTGCCGAAATGCTGGAAGGATATCGAAAGCTTTGTACGCTCATGCGACACTTGTCAGAGAGCGGGGAAATCCACGGACGAGTGGAAGGCACCCATGAAGATTGTGCCAATTATCACAGAACCTTTTCGGCGCCTAGTAATTGATATCGTCGGGCCATTGCCAGAGTCAAGGCAAGGTTGTCGGTACATCCTGACGGCCCTCTGTGTAGCCACAAAATTTTTGGAAGTGATACCACTTAAGGAGCTCAATTTCCCTCATGTCGTGGATGCACTGCTATCTATTTTTGCACGCGTTGGATTTCCTTCTGAAATCCATTGAGACATTGGTAGTGTCTTCACCAGCTGCCTTACCTCTACCTTTTTGCATTAATGTGGAATAAATGTAGTGCACAGCTCGATCCATCCCCCTCAATCTAATCCAGTAGAGCGTACGCATTCCGTTCTGAAACGAATACTGAGAGCTCTTTGCTACGAGCACAAATTCAACTGGAAAGCGTGTATTCCTCCAGCTATGTTCACTTTGAGATCAGCTCCTCATGAGAGCACTGGTTTTAGTCCTGCAGAGCTCGTGTATGGCAGGAGTTTGAGAACACCATTGCAAATGCTACGAGAGTCCTGGGAGGGATTCGATGAGGACCCTAATGTAGTTGCGTATGTTCTAGACCTCCTTCAGAGGCTTGGAAAAATGAAAGATCTTGTGGAAAGCCACATGAAGGCGGCAGAAGTGTTGTCGAAGGAGCACTACGACAAATCGGCGAAGCACACCTTTGAACTAGGTAGTCAGGCAATGCTGCTGCGGCCGTCTAAAAAGAAAAACCTTGAGGTTCATTGGGAAGGGCCCACCAAAGTAATATCGAAGCTTTCTGATACCACTTATGAAGTAAAATTAGGAAGGCAGCCGAACAAAATTTACCACAGTAACTTGATAAAACCATACGTTAACGTCAAACAGTCGTAAATCTGCTTTTGAATGCTTCAGAGGAAGAGGGAGTAAAAATTTTGACCTGTAGTGATGTAATCGAAAGGGGATCTGAGGTAATCTTGGAGCAGTTGAACCTAGAGCCTAGGTTAAGTGAAGTCCAGAAGGAGGACCTGAGAAGGATTGTTTTTGAGTTTAAAAACGTGTTTTCGGACTGTCCCGGAAGCATGACGATGATTGAACAAGATATCGAGCTAACTTGTGAGGAGCCAATCCGTAGCAAGCCGTATCGATGTTCCCCTGTGCAAAAGCAGATCATGAAAGAGGAGATCGATAAAATGCTGGAGTTGAAAGTCATAGTACCGGGCGAGAGTGACTATAAATCCCTTCTAATATTGGTTCAAGCGCCGGGAAAAGATCCAAGGCCATGCATCGATTATCGGCGTCTTAACGCCATAACTCGTGACCAAACTTACCCGATACCAAACCTAGAGGAGAGGGTAGAAACTGTGTCACAGTCTAGCAATATTTGCACGTTAGACCTCGTGCGAGGGTATTGGCAAGTCCCCCTTACGGAGCGTGCTAGCCGCTATGCCACATTCGTTTCTCCAATTGGAATGTATCGTCCACTTAAGTTGAACTTTGGATTGAAAAATGCGCCCTGTTGTTTTTCAGGCTTATTAGACTGCGTTCCTAATGGCCTCTCTCAGATCGCTCTGCCGTATCTTGACGATGTCGCCATCTTCTCAGACAACTGGGAAGAACATGTCCAGCATTTACGACTCGTGCTGAACAGGTTGAAAGAAGCTGGTCTTAACGTGAAACCTACTAAATGTCACATAGGGTGCGGCGAGGTGTCTTACCTGGGACACGTTGTGGGGCATGGCCGGCGTAGACCTTCAAAATTATGGTAGCCGCCGTCGTTAACTATCCATGACCAACCACAAAATCTGAGATAAGGGCATTCTTGCCTAGCTGGATACTATGAGCATTACGTGCAAAACTACTCTAGCATTGCCAGCCCTCTGACGCACTTCGAAAGTCCGAGCCGGTTAACGTAGTATGGGACTCCAAAAAGGAGAAAGAAATTTGCCAGCTGAAACAGGCCTTAAGCGAATCGGGTGCCTGTTCTCATGACACCCGATTTCTCTAAGAGATTTGTGACTCAATGCGATGCGAGTAATCGCGGCATGGGAGCTATATTGTGCCAGGAAGACAGTGCTGGTAACGAAAGGCCAGTTTTGTATTTAAGTCGAAAACTCAGCTGCAGGGAAGAGGCATAGAGTACCTCTGAAAAGGAATGCGTTTGCCTTGTGTGGGCCATTCAAAAGCTGGCCTGTTATGTCTCCGGTTCAAGGTTTGTGGTCGAAACGAACTACTGTCCTCTAACCTGGTTAAATAACATGTCGCCTAAATGTGGCCGGTTACTGAGGTGGAGCATGATACTCCAACAGCACAACTTTGACGTCCGCTACAAAAAAAGAAAAATTAACGCTCATGCAGACGCATTAAGTCGTGCGTTTTAGTTAGTACCTTCTCCACATTTCGGTTTCTCGCTGGCGATTCGGAGCAAAATTTTGTCCTCATCACGGCCTTAGCTGAGCGCTCTCGTCCAGAGTGATCTCAAGGGGCCAACTTTGTGTTGTATTCTATTTCATTACGTTGTTGTACGTGTAAAAATTTGAGTTCTCATTATAAGAGTCTTCTGTCCCACATGTGCCTCTTGATGTAGAGGGAAAGAAATAACGGTAGACACATAGCTAGGTATATGTTGTACTATACTTTGTCTGGTGTTCTGTTGGGTAACCGAGGGCACTTGCTTGTGTCGTGTGTTGTTTGTTGTCGGACTGTTCTTGACAAGTTGCAGAACCATTGACAAGTGCTGAAACCAAAAATCGACAGAAGAGATGTGTGAAGCTGGCCGACAAGTTGGGGTGACAAGCCAGTGAAGCTGGGATCCGTCCTCAAGGAATGGATGTGTTCACGGAACTGAGCCTAGAGCTACATTCTCCCCATGGCCCTGGAGGCAAACCAGGAGGGACCTGGCGAACGAGCGCGCCCGACATCCGAGCCACGTGGAGGCAGCTCGTCTTTACGGCGCATTGTCGGGTGGCAGGGGTGCTGTTACGCCTGGGAGTCCACGCCGAACGTCAACGCCTCTGCAAAGGCAATCTGTGTCAAAACCAGCGATCGAACCCGCCTGACCCGATCAAGTCAAAGACGTCATCAAGCGGCGTCGGTCTGTCACGCAACGCCCAGCGAGCTCCCTCAGCCCACGAGCCCGTTGAAGCAATTGGCGCCTTCCAGTCTGGCGAGTCTTATGCAATGCGTTGCAACATCACTCGTCCTTGGGTGCAACCTAGCGCAGCGACTCCGGATTCGATGAGCATGACGCAGCCCAGCGGCGGGCCCTATTAGAGGATTAGGACATCAAGGCCAGCGGCTCTTTTGATTGGACATTGGTGACTCAAAAGATCCGCCCGGTGCCTATAAAAAAAGCCCTGCGGCGCGTCGCCAGCAGTAGACCTATGTGTCAGAGAAGCGTCTCGTTGCTTCGAGCCCCTTTCGCAGTCGGTGCGGCCGGTGTCCTTGCAAGCGGCGAGTATTGTGGTGCCGTTCGTAACCTTGTCGGCGGTGCGCCTTCGTAACAATTAGCACAAAGTAGAATGAAACTGTCAATACAGCACTCCCACTCGTGCCCATGTGTTTCAGTACGATGGGTATGGGCAACAGACTCTACCTACTTTTTTTTTTTTTGTTGAGCGGCCGGAGCTATAAAATGAAGAACAGTATTGCTATATTTGAAAAATGCATTTTTCATTAGAACATTACATTATATTTACTTTTGCACACCTTTTAGAGACGAAAGTTTCTGGGGCTTCTTTAGGCCCAGTCTGCCCTTGGGACTTGAACTTGTTTGACAAAGTTCTAGTGATACTCCAATCATTCAGCTCGTCTGGCATCCAAAACATTGTGCATGCCAGACGGCAAAGCATCGAATCAGTTGTAGCTCGGAACAAAGTACCCCAGGATTCTTGGCTCACCCAATAGCCAGAGCCAACGTAGACCTGCAGAATTAAAAGATACGAATACAATTTATGTACTGGACAATATATTTACACATTCTTGAATTGACAGAAGCTTAAACTTCGTGCTTACCAATTCAGTTTTTCAGAATTCCCTGACTTTTCCAGGTTTTTTTGTGATGACTTAAAGCTAATTCAATGACTGTTACGTCTGCTTCCTCGAGACACTGGGCCTCGAGTACCAATTACTCGAATCTAACGCGCACCTTTTTTCCGGTTAAGTGAGTTCATAAATTGCATGCGCGTTAGAATCGAGTACGAACAAAAAAATTACGGTCAATCTATTGCCATCGGCAAATCCAAAATGGCCGCCCCCTACGTGCGTCGGCATGGCGCGTCGGCCATTTCTGCCTATGTGTTTCCCATGTGCGGCACTTCGTACGTGTGCTGAGGAGTTTGTCATCTAGTAGTGCATTAGCATCGACGGCGTGGAAGGGCCGACTCCAAAAAACTCGAGTGCACCACCGTGCCGCTTTTAAAAGAAAAGTCATCGCGTGTGCAGAAACGGACGGAAATCGGGCCGCATTGCGGTTTCGGAGTTCCCGAAACGTGCGTGCGGGACTGGCGGAAACAAAAGCAGAAGATTCTCGACAGCAAAGCTTCACGCAAAGGCTTCAGTGGACCACAGCAGGGTCGGTTTCCGCAAATTAAAGAGCTGCTCGGCGAGTATGTGCTTAAGCAGCGAGCAACACAGCGGCCCGTGATGACAGAACTGCTCCAAGTGCGGGCTATGCAATTAGTCTTGGAAAAAGGTCTAATGCAGAGCCAGTTTAAAGCGAGCAGGTGCTGGAAAACTAACTTTATGAAAAGGACAGGCTTTTCCCTCCGAAGGAGAACATGCATATGCGAAAAGTTTTGCGGAGGAGTACGATGAAAAGCTTCACAGTTTTCAGAGGTTCGTCCTAAACTTGCGGCGCAACAACGGCTACCTGCTTGGGCAAATCGGGAATGCCCATCTTTACTTCGACATGCCTGGCACCACAACCGTCGAGAAGAAGGGGGCGAAGCAAGTTAGCTTGCTGACATCGGTCCACGGTAAAACTACCGTGACGGCAATGCTCTGTTACACGTCAGATGGGCACAAGCTTCGCCCGTACCTCATATTTAAATGGAATACCCTCCCGAAAGGAGTCGTTTTTTCGAGTGGTGTGATCGTGCGGGCGGGCGAGAGAAATGGGTGCGCGTTGCAATCGATGTCTTACGTTTTTTTTTTTTTTTTCGCGGTGGAAATCGGGTGCGCGTTACAATCCAGGGCGCGGTAGAATCGAGTAAATACGGTACTAAGAAAAATCAGGCGCTTTGATAAAATATGTCAATAAATGTACCACAAGTTCTCTGAATGTTCTGAACATATGCAGTAATTATGAAAAAATATGTGTATCTGGCCAAAATGCAACCCCCCGAGTCAGAGAGTAAGCTAGTTGGCTGTTAATTGTTTGGAAGAAGTGGAAGGCAAACACATGGGTTTAACTGTAGCGAAAAGTTCGAAGGGGTCAATGACTGTCTTACAATGCAGCTAAAGCTGCTGAGCAACGCTGAAGTCGTACCATCTCGCAGCATCTGTGTAAAAGTAGGATGCCGGAGCCCGGCCGGTTTTACCACTGGAATATATTTTAGTCTCACAATAACGGTTAAAGCTCCGGCTACTTAGGATGTGGATTGGATTACATCGACCTGTATTTACTGACTTTACTGTTTAATTCGATTGGATATGATGAAACCTGGATTGCTGAATTTACTAGTGATTTTGATCCCCGCCTAAATTGCACACCTCCAGTATATACTTTTCCGCAAAAAAAAAAAAAAAAAAGAGACAAAAAGAACGCTACCACTCGTGTATTCTGTGTACTTTCCCTTGACAATGAGTATCGACAACACCGCAAAACAGAGCCGTACCGCAAAACTCTCTTTTTTTTTTCTTTTTTCGACGAGCACATGCATGTTTGTATTTTATGTCTCTGGGCTCCGATATTTGAAGTGCAAAAAAAAAAAAAAGTCCTCGGACGGCTTCAATGAAAGCTGGAAACAGCGTTTAAAGAGCCGACATTTGAATATGTGGTGGCAAGAAAGAATCTGTCAACGTGACACAGCTTGCTTGATTCCACAGATTATTCACAAATGTCGGCACCTTACCTTGATTTACGTACTTTGCTGTGGACGTGATAGTGAAAAGTAACTGCAGATATATTCACACAATCGCATAAAACTGACATAAAAAATTTAGAGCTGAGGTTACCCAAGTGCTACCCTTGAAACACGAGCTACCAGCAATAAGTGTGTAGCCGAGGATGTTTGCTGTTGTATCACCAATATTATTAACAATATTAATAATAATAGTATTATTATTATTACTATTAAAAGACATGAGTAGCCCAGCATGCTTCTGCTGATGGCAGTTGTAGCCAAGACAAACCAGACTGCCTTCAAGCGGAGCCAAAATGATAGCATAGACAAACTGCATAAATTTAGAAACATGGGTAAAGTGGTTCAGAAGTCAGATATGCCATGTGATATGTAGCAGCAACAGACATCAAAATAGTGGATGTACCAACATGGAAGCTAAAGAACGCTTGAGCACAAATTTCCTTGGTCTTGTATATGCTTCTACAATTTGACAACCAGTACACCGGTGAAACTGGTGACTTCAAGAAAAGAGAAATATGACACCAAGAAATGGAGCGTGGCCTCGACTGCACTCGCTGAACACGCCGAATATACAGACCACCAAATAGACTTGTAAAATTCGCGTCTTCTGGAAAAAGAAAAAACCTGCACCTTCCTCTGGGGGGAGGGGGAACAGGGGGACTCGAGTGAACGCCTCAGAGTGGTGGGGGTATTGTGTGAATGCTGCGTAATCTGGTAAGGTTTGGGAATGCTCAATTGTTATTTTGTCTTTGTTATTCATGCTTTATGAATGAAAAAGAAGCATTGCTTTATTGAGTGTTGGGACACTGTTGTGGCCCACTACTGGTCGAACCTGGAATTAGGAAGCAAGCCTATAAAAAAACAATAAAAGAATTATCTGTTTCAGAGGACTAAAGCAAATAGAGAAATAACTTTGTTCTGTATCAATGTTATGCATTGTTTCGATTTTCTTTTTTTTCTCTTTTCAGATGTGGATTGCGAGCCCTAAAGTTGTTCCTAGTTTTTTTGTGCATTAGTAAAATGCGATTTTTTTTTGCTCGAGAGTTATCATCATCATCGTTTATTATTCTTTAAGAAGCCCTGATGGGGCATTACATAAGGGGGGAAGGGAAGTAGCGAAATATACATACAAGGTCATAATTACAAAGAAAAAGAGGCAGGTTAGCTTCGTACACAGCTACAAAACCAAAGTTTAAACAAACAAAAAGACACATGCTAAGTGTTCCTGCATGTGTTCAAAAAGTGTCTATGTTGTGGTTTCACAAGCATGAAACAAAGGAAAAATTATAAACATCAAAGTGTTTACAATATGATCAGTGAACTGGTTTTGAAAGAAAAGTCGTGATACATTCTTAGGGAGCCTCAGACCGCAAATTCGTATTACTTTTCAGGCACATTATTGAAGAAAAGAATGAAAATGAAGAGGTGCACAGCAAAATAGTTATGCACTAGGAAAAAAGGAGCAGCTCGTAGGGAGATTCCAGTTTCAGGTTTGAGGTGGTAAAAAAATCATCTGCTTTATTTTGATAAGTGAGCTAATATTCCAACTGCCTAAATTTTGAACTGTCACACTGATGGATGATTCATTTGGGAAGCGAGTTCCCCTCTCTATGGCCAAGGGTAAGAAAGACTTATTAAATGCAATTGTAGAGCCAGTTATACGCTGCACACTTATCGAATGAAAAAGTCGACGTGATGTTCTCAAACGTGGTATTAAAATCGATATTCGAGTGTCCGGATGATTATGATACAGGTTATGAAACAGTCTTAGTCACAGCGTTTCTCTTCATTGGGCCAAGGAGTCGAGACCGAGGGATGATTTGATGGCACTAACGCTGACCCAACTACTATATTGAAAACTGATGAAACAGGCAGCCCTATTCTGGACGCTTTCTAATAATTAAATCAAGTAATTTTGATGTGGGCTCCATATAGCAATGGCATATTCGATTTAGGTCAGACATATACCTCATAAGCAAGTTTTCTAATGGAACTCCGAGATAAAAAAAGAGAGCATTTAATAAATCCCAGTGTTTTGGATGTATCTGCTATTAATTTTGTGATGTGTTCAGACTAGTCGGGATTGTCAGTGATAAGGACACCTGAATAATGGTACGAATTGATGCATGAAAAAGTAGTAGATTATAAAGTGAATGAATTTTTTATGGTGAAATGCTTTTGCGACACTTGCATGCTTTTGCGTTTTGATACATGGAGTTTCAAAAGCCAATGGGCGCACCAACATTATATTCTATCTAGGTGTCTCTGCAGCAACTTCTGGTCAGTGGTCGAGGTTATGCGATGATAAAAAATGCAGTCGTCTGCAAATAGGCGAATCGTGGATGAAATACCAGTAGGAGGGTTGTTAATGAAAACTAAAAATAAGAGTGGTCTGAGTACAGAGCCTTAAGGTATGCCTGAAGAAGCTTGAGATAAATTGGAGCTGTGGTTGCATGCATTTAACAGTAAACTTAGTGCGGTCTGAAAGGAAAGAAGAAATCCAGGACAGTGATAAAGGATCTAAGGATCGGGAGGAAAGTTTAGCCATCATACGTTGATGTGGGACCCGGTCAAAGGCTTTAGGAAAATCTAAGTAGATAATATCAGTCTGGAATAACGAATCTAAGTTGAATTTAGGTCAGTGGTGAATTCTTAAAGCTGGGTGTCGCAAGAAAGTCCAAATTTCATTGATATGTGAGGTTTAACGTCCCAAAACCATCATATGATTTATGAGAGACGTTGTAGTGGAGGGCTCCGGCACTTTCGACCACCTGGGGTTCTTTAACGTGCACCCAAATCTGAGCACACAGGCCTACAACATTTCCGCCTCCATCGGAAATGCAGCCGCCGCAGCCGGGATTCCAACCCACGACCTGCGGGTCAGCAGCCGAGTACCTTTGCCACTAGACCAGCGCAGCGAAGCAAGATAATCCAGAGCGAAAACCATGTTGCTTAGAAAAGAAGAAAGAATTTTTTGTCCAGGTGAAAAGTGACTTGAGAATAAATGATATGTCCTAGCATTTTACAGGCAATACAAGTTAATGAGATTGGCCGGTAGTTCGATGGATCAGTACGATCGCTGGCTTAAGAGACTGGCGCGACCTTGCTTAATTTCCAATCATCTGGAATTGAAGAAGTACATACTGAATGACTAAAATAATTTGTAATATCTGTCATGAGATGTCCCCAGTAGCTTTAAGAATCTTTGTAGTTATGTCGTCAGGCCCGGGAGCACTGGCTGGCTTCAAGTCATTGATAAGTTTAGCTATGCCTTCCGTTGATATGACAATAGGAAGAGTGTGATTTAAATTAAGGTTGGGAAAGTAGGTTATGTTATGTGCCGCCTCGCGAGTACAGACAGAGGTAAATAAGTCATTCATGACATCAGCACAATTATCAGGAGGAATGTTTGTGCCATCTTGGTGATGCAAACTGATGTTTTGTGAAGAGTTCTTGCTCGGTAACATGATCTTCCAGAATTTTTTCGGGTTTTTTCTAATAATATTTTGCAAGTCTATATGGAAGAATTTCTTCTTAGAGCACCTTAAAAAATTTGTATAAGCATGAAGACATTTAGAGTACTTCGCCCATTTGGATTGGCAGTCTGATTTTTTGGCGGTCCCGAAAAGGCGCTCTTTCTTATTTAGTAGCCGTCGTAGGGCATTGGAAAGCCAGTGCTTATCAGCATCACCACGAATACAGATAAGTGGTAAATATGAACCTATAGGCGACAGTATTTTTCCCTTGTAAAACAACCAGTTAGTGTTAACTATACGAGCATGAGAACTTAGTCTGAATTGATGAAGAAATTCTTTCAGGTCGTGGTTAATTTTTTCATAGTCTGCTTTGTTGTAGTCGCGAATATATTGTAATGATGGCCTACTGATAGGAATTCGAAAAGCCAGATCAAAGAAAAGCAAGTTGTGATCACTAAGGCCACTAGTGCACGATAGAGAATACTGTAACCACACGTTGGACTTTTAACACACTGGATCAAATTAAATCTAAGAAATAATTATGTAAGAGTTAATTAAAAAGACGTAAGACATCTTTTTGACTGATAGAAGATGCTGTCAGCTCCACCCAATTGATGTCCAAATAATTAAAATCTCCACAAAGCACAAACTTGGCACGGCTATAGCAGGACTGTAGGTGGAAAAGGACTGAATGTAACTAATGAACAAAAGAACAATCGGAATCTGTTGGACAGTAGCAGGCGACAAGTACGGTTTTGCCAAAAGGAAAACACAGATTAATGCACACTAGTTCGAGGTTACAATTCACGCGTACTAATTGGGAGACTATCACTGCTTTGACTAAAATGAGGACGCCGCCGGCTCTTTGGCTAACTCTGTTAAATTCATAGATGCTAAACAATTTACTATTCTTGATGAGTTCGTTGTCCTGGATATCTGTGGTAAGCCATGATTAGGTGAAAATTGAAATGTCGGAGCAGTTATCTTCAAGAATGACTTCTGTAGCATCTTTTTTGGTAAATAGCTGTGAATGTTTGTTAGCATGACAGCCATATTATGAAAAGATGGTGTGCCAGGTGAAATTTGTGGAGGCTGAGCAGGTATATGGCGAGGCCTGGAAATGGTCGGTCATCGCTATTAAGGCAGTTCGATTACGAAATCTGTAGCAGCATTATATGTGTACTGCTTTTTGTCGATCAGTAACTTGTCATAACGTATTTTGAATGCGGTATCCTTTCTTTAGCAAAAGATTAGTTGTTTTTTTCGGGCCAAGCGTACGTACGTTGAATAATCTTCTCGAATCAAAAATTTTGTTCCCTTCAGCTTCAGAAGTATTGCAAGAAGTATTGCCCTACGGGCCCTGAGGGTATTCTAATAAATAAATAAATAAATAAAGAATCTTTGACTTGACCTTAAAGTGTGCTAGTTTTACGATTATGAGACGGTTTTTAGGTTCCTGAAAACGGCCCATGCGTTGGGCACATTCTATATCGTCGGTAAGTATAGACAGCGCAAGATACTCTGAACAGGAGATAATGTGCGCCTCAGATTGCTACCAGGTTTCAGCGTTTGCATTCATGATACTGAAGAAGATTAAGTTTGACCTGCGCAAGCGATTTTTTGAGTTGTCGCACTTATCTGTTAGTGTTTTTATTTTATTTTTTTGAGAGGAAAGCATAGAAATTTCGTTGATTGAGGCAAGCGATACGGCCCGTTCGTTGGTTGGATGTGCTTGTACCACTTTTTCTAAAACATCAACATGCATATTAAGAGTGCTAACGTGGTTTTTATGCTGCTCTGTGCACTACAAATGTTGGAAAGCTCAGCTAGTACAGTGCTTTGAGAATCCTCAAATCGTGCTATTGCTGCAGCAATTGATTGCAGGGATCTTTAGTACTGGGACCGGGGTTCAGTTGAATGTCGCCAGAAAAACCAAGCAGAAGAAGAACAACAAAGGCATTGACACAATATAATCAAGTCCGGCAAAACAATTTACGGCAAGAATCAATGAATTCAAGTGGGCCCAACACCACAAGTAGAAATGGGTCGCTTGTACGAGTACAACAAGCGCACGGTAGATAACTAACCTGCACAAAGAGCGGTGTTGGCATGATCCTATTTGATGCGCTGGCGTGCCCCTAGTGGCATCGGTTTACTCGCGGCTTAAGTATGAGTGACGAAGATCCCGCGTTGACTGTAGCACCAGGTTGCCAGATGAGTGCTCGTTCCAAACGGGAAGCAGCGAAAATTTGGTGTTTTTTTCTGGCGGCCAGAATCTCAGGCAGGCGGCAAAGCAGCTTGAAGGGGTGGTATTACTCGGACAGCTGGATGTCGGCGAAGCAGATAGGCAGCGCCGAGTTGGTCCATATCAGAACAGCCTGCACAAAGAGCGGTGTTGGCATGACCATGTTTGATGCGGTGACGTGCCCCAAGTGGCGCCGGTGCAGTCGCGGCTTAAGTATGAGTTGTGAGTGCAAATTTTTGTTAAAATTGTACTTCCAGTTTCTTTTTTTAGAGCTGTACAACTGTGTAATATTTATTTGAAGTGTATTATTTGATTTTTATGCACCCTTTCATATTTGTAAATGTCCTTTTTTGCTGCTGCTACTGTATAGGTGGCACAGCCCAGTCAGACAATGTGTCTTCTAGGACAATTTTGTGATTGTTCTTAATAAACTAATAAAGAAACAAAAAAAAAGAAAAGGAAAAAGCCCCACTACTGATTGTGCCCCACTAGTGGTGCCTCACTACTGGTTGCTTGCATCGCATCTACTCGAGTCAAGCAAAGCTTAAAGTCAAGCGAAAGCCAAATAAAGACCCCTTTGACTCAATTCCGAATGCCCGATTTAGTGCCTACATATACGGGGTGGTCAGTGAACGACTGTGCAGCGGGAGTAGTCGATTTTTACTAGTAGACGCTGCCTGTGTCGGCTTTGCTAGGCGAGAGAGTGGGGGGAGAGACAGTTGGCACGAGACGCGAGCATGCGCAGTAGGGGTGTAGACAACACCACCGATGCCCGATTTGCAAGTAGATGCGACTATAAAATGCTTCGCATATAAAAGAAGCTTGCATCATACGTGCACCTGGAATCCAGATACAGACGACTGTACATACCCTGAACAGGAGTGATAGGACGCTTCTGACAATGTACTCTCGCTGCTTATGTCACGTATTTAGGCGTACTTAAGTACACTGTGCCTTTCTTTTATGTCTTTTATTGTGAACAAGGCTCCCTCCCATATCAGGTACTAAACTTCAGTAAACTGTGTGTTCTGCGGGTCGGTGTATCCTTTCATGTTTACACTAAGAAGCAAGAGTTATGAACGGTCTTTTTTTTTTTTTTTTTCACATGCCTCTTAGCAGCTTACTGTAGTTGCAGCTCAGAGAGACTTTTTAAGTTCAGAACTGCTGTCAGTTTCCATGACCTGACCAGGTTTTTCAGAAGTTCCCCGACTTTTCGATGGCTTTTCCAGAAGGGTCCCAATTCCATGACGTTTCCAGGCTTTCCAGTTTCATAGACACCCTGAGGCTTACACTCTCTAAATATATGACTCCTCCAGACTAGCTTGGACTGAGACTCACGGCTTTTATTTGAGTGAGTGCATCTCAGTGAGTTGAATCGTAAGCGAGTTTGCATACACCTATGAATATCAATGTTGCAAGGGTGTTTGGAAGGCATCCTATTGATTGTTCATTTACTAGGAGGTCAAGTTCGAGCGGCTACACAGGCAATTTCGAATGCTAATGATTCAATGGGATACTATAAAATTCTATCAATACCCGAATAGCAGTTGAGCAATGGAAGAAGAAACAGTGCAAACATGCCGTTCTGCTTACAGTGCTCGTACTTAGAATAAGCGAAAAGAAACAGCAGAGTTGGTCAAGAAATATTATAGTATGTCTGCATATTTATATAAAAGTATTTTTGGCACTCCAAATCTGTCATATACACATACTTCTGACCACGACATACTCATACTTCTGACCACTGAAGGGGACACCCAAAATTTTTGGATACTGTCAGTTGGATAAGCCCGCTCCGGACATAACACCAACTTGTATTCGATCCGAGGTGCAGAGTTGAGATTGAGCCGCTGTTGCCGCTGGATTCCCACGGCAGCATTAAATGTGTGTGTGCATGTGTGTGTTTTGAGTTCGCTTGCTCAGACCACAGAGGCAGGAGCTTGAAGGCTAAAATTTCGGTCATCGCAAACAGTATTTAACATGTTACATAGAAATCAAGCATGCTTCATTGAATTAGCAGTTTAACATTGTGACCATGCCGAACTGCGACGCGCAGGGCTGTCGAAGTAGATATGCCTCTGAGGAAAACACTTGTGATCGGCGACACTTCTTCGAGCCCCTCAATTACCCCGCAGTTCTGAAGGCCTGAACAGCTGCTATTCCACGAAAATCCTTCCAGGTGACAGTCAAGACATACATTTCCGACTTACATTTTGAATCCAAGGACCTAATCACTTGCTACGAGCATATCGTAAGGGGAAACGTGAAAATTACCATGTGAGAGGTGGACACCTAAGCCTAGTGCTGTTCCTCGAGTTTTCCCCCAGTATTCCTGCACATTTGTCTAAACAGCAACATTAATGTGCAAAAGAAAACTACTGAAACTTAGACAAATCAAGAATTTCGAAGGTCATGTGTCGACAAGTGGTGGCGATGTGTCGCACGTTCACGAGAAAATCAACAATGTAGATGAAGCTACTGGCGTCCCCTCCAATCCTGAGTTGTGCCCAGACTTAGTAACTTGGTTCCCTGCATTACAAGACTGAACAATGTTCCAATCCTGAAATGCCAAGCTAATCCAGGAAGAAGTTTTTTTATTTATTTTTTTTCAAATTCACTCTTTGTGCTGTGCTGAAAGCTTTAAAGTGTAGTCAGCCAGAAGGCAGCGCTACGAAACTGAGTGGCTGATTACTTGCCCTCTCCTTAAAATATCAAGCCCTGCTGCTGCTTATAGGTTGATGTCAAAGGTGAAAATACTGCCTCTGCCGACATCATCATGTCTTAAACAAATAAATTATCAAAGAAATGCCTTGCGAATTTGGGTTAAAAACGTTTTGCTCAGCGCTATCGGTTGTTGTGCTGGAGGACGGCCGGTCATCAGTTAGTCCACTTGACTGGTAGAACCTTTTGAAAGCTGTGTGTTAATTTTCCGAATGTCGTTCCTCACTTTTTTTCCCCCAAAGCTGTGGCCATAATAACTGCCAGTATTTTTAGCAGTCGAGCGTAATTTTTGGTGAAGTTTCGTTGGTTTTGTAGATTTCTCCATTTTTTTCTTCTACCGATCTCGCCGATTCTTCCTAGTGTTCTTGCATAATGGGTATAAGCCTTTCCGGGACAGTCTAAAAGTGCTCCTCCACACGTCCCAGATCTTCAGGGTTGATGTTGCGGTCGAAATCGAAGGGAATAAGCTGCCATGACAGCCTGTACGTATCTTCAGGTGTTCAACGTAACTGAGAAAAGTTGATACCATCTGCAAGCTCGTGAGTTTCAACTGACTTCCTAAACCATGTTCGCTGTACGTGCACAAGGAAACAAGCTTCCCCCTACAATTGAGGACAAAGGTGAAGTCTTTTACCACCACTGCCTTGTCAATTTCGACAATAGCTTTGTTTTGAACTTAATAAAAAAAAGTCTTCATGGATGAGCGCGACATTCCTGGATTAGAACTTTCTTCGGTATTGTACTGCAGGCAACCAAGTTGCTATCTCTGCACATAAGTCTGGATCAACCAGAAGCTTCGTCAACATCGCTGTACTTTATGTCAACGTCAGACACATCACCTGCAAGTGCCGACACACGGCCCTTGAAATTCCCGGTTTATCCTACTCTCGAGGGTTCCCTTATGCGTTTTTTTAATGCCGCTGATTTAGACAAGTGTGCAGGAATTTTTGGAAAAATTTGGGGAACAGCACCCGGCTCAAGTGCGAACGTAACAAGTGAAATTTGGACATTTCCGTCTGCTATGTGCTCGCGGCAAGGAATTAGATCCTTGGATTTGAAATGTAGGTTGTGACTGTCACCTGGAAGGCTTCTCAAGGAATAGCAGCTGTCCAGGCCTTGAGAACTGCACCGTTGTTTGATGTTTGCAGAAGTGCTGCTGATCAAAAGTGTTTTCCTCAGAGGCATAGCGTCTTGGACAGCCCGGCGCGCTACAGGTTGGCATGTTTACTATCCTACTGCTAATTCACTCAAGCATGCTTGATCGTCGTGTCACCAGTGAAATACAAATTGCAAAATAGCTTTTCAAAAGAAAAGTAATTTAAATAATGGCTTTATGTCATCTTTTGCACTGCATTCTATTTTTTTCTTAAATTATTTTTCCATTACTTTGAATGCTTCTTTCCTAACTCCTCAGATAATTTCAGCTACAATACAAGGAGTTTGTGTATGAAATGAATTGTTATATAAAAGTTATACCAGTTATGTCATCTGTGCCAGCTGTGAGGCTTGCAAGCTCACCGATATAAAGCACAGCAAGATTGTGGCGCTAATTCGGGCAAGACTGCTCGTGTGGCCTGTACATTTTTTCCTTAGCTGTTCAAAAAGAAGCACAACCGTTTCTAAATATATTTTACACACAATTTATATGATGTGTAATTACGACAACCTCGTTCGCTTAGAATTGTCCACAACCTGAAGGCGCAGATGAACCCTATTTATTACAAAGGTGCAGGCAATTTTTTTTTGTTCCGGGTCAGGGGGGGGGAGGGTAAGGGCACCACCTTGATCTGAAGAGGGAGCCGGATAGACAAGTGTGGTCGAGTGTTACTTTTTACTTTGTAACAATAGCGGAAAGATTTTTTGGGGGGAGGGGAGAACGGTACAGGCCCAATGTGCCACCCACTGGCCACACAACTCAGTCATTGCAGGCAAAGAAATAATCATACATTTCTTAAATATAGGCCTGGCCCTTATTTATCACTAAATAGTGTTCTACCGGCACTCATCTAGCTGCGTTAGTTGAAATATGCATATTAAGAAATGAATTTCCAGCTGTTTCACATTCAGAGGTAGCAGACAATGCTCCTTCTCCAATCCCAAATCGACAGTAGCGCCGCAGCTGCGTGAGATACGGGAGGGGGCTGCTCCTCGCCACTTCGACCGCGCACGCTTACCCAACTAATGATGATGTTTGATGTTTTATGGCGCAAGGGCCATTCTACGGCCAAAGAGCGCCAGTTCATCTTACTAAAGATATGGACAAAAATTGTGATAAGCGGCTGTATAAGGGCCATAAAATTCCTCACGATAAGGCGGGTAAAAACATACAAGTAATAAAATCATGACCATGCCGTGAAAGGTGTGTGGTGTGAATAGGTGACAAAAGTTGGTGATAATGAAAAACGATGGTGGACAAGTATGGCATTAGCACAAGTACCTCACTCGTTCATACCCTTGCGTCCAAGGGCCGTGAGGCAAGTGCTTACTTGTGTAGCTACCGCAGCAAAAACCTCTCTGGAGAGGTCGTGCTACGGAATGCCCGGGTATATGATATGAAAATTATGCATTTCTTTTAAAAACGCTAACAATAATTTATGACTAAAAAGCGGTTCCCTACCGACGAACATTGCAGGGTGTAAAGGTATATGTTGTCGGTAGGGTAAAGGAAAATGTTGTTTTCTTAGAGTTTCTAGCTGTTTGCACTGGATTAACATGTGAAGGACTGTTAATGCTTCACCACATCTGTCACACAACGGTGGATCACCACCGGACAAAAGATATGTGTGTGTCGTGTATGTGTGTCCTATCCTGAGTCTCAATAGTGTTACCTCTGTATGACGCGATTTTGATACTGGCAGCCAATGACCAAGGTGTGGCTTAATAATGTGTAGTTTGTTTTGTGTGTGTGTAACCCACTTGCTCTGCCAGTAGTCCCTGAGGTTTCGTTTGAGAGACGGCTTAAGATCAAGGGCCGGGATTGATATGGGTGTAGGGGCAGTGCATTTGTGGACGGATGCAGCGAGCTGATCCGCCCTCCCGTTGCCTTGGATCTCACGGTGCCCAAGCACCCAGCACACTACAACATGTTGTTTGAGTGTGTAGAGAGTGCACAAAATGGAGTAAAGTGAGACAAGGAGTGGGTTTTTTTGTTTTTTAAGAGTGTGCAGAGCCGTTACCACACTGAGGGAGTCCGTATAATTTACTGCTTTTTGTATTTGTAATTGCTTGATGTGTTTAGCCGCCACATCGCATAAGCTTCCGCTGTGAAGATACTTGTGCCTGGATGTAGAGGGCCAGCATCCGAGAAGGATGGGCCGACAGCAGCGTAGGACACAGAGGAGTTAGACTTGGAGGCATCTGTAAAGAACTCAGGACGTGTGTATTTGTGTTGAAGTTCCAGGAAGTATGTTCGGATATGGGCAATAGGCGCATGTTTTGTAACTTTAGAAAAGACACATCGCAGTCTATAGTCTGCCATTGCCACGGTGGCGGGTATGCTACACGAGCCATTAAACTGTGTTCAAGTGACACTCCAATTTCGTCAGCTAGACCCTTCAGGCGAACGGAGAAGGGCTGCCTCATCGAAGGCCTGTTTTGAAACAGAATGGCGCTCGACAAATCATTAATAGTAGAGTATGAAGGGTGCTTCTTGTCTGCTTTCACCTTAAGGAAATAAACAAAGGACATGTAAGTTCTCTGCAGATGAAGCGACCACTCATTTGGCTCAACATTAAGGCTTTCTACGGGGCTGGTGCGAAAAGCACCCGTAGAAAGGCGGATGCCCAAATGGTGCATGGGGTTCAGCATGTTCAAAGCACTTTGAGTCCCAGACTGATAAACAACGGCCCCATAATCTAAGCGGGTGCGAATGAGGCTTCTATACAGATTCATAAGACATTGCCTGTCACTACCCCACGTAGTACGTGACAACACTTTTAAAGCATTCCTGGCTTTTAAACATTTTGTTTTTAAATAGTTGATGTGCAGTACGAAGGCCAACTTGTTGTCCAAGATTACGCCTAAGAATTTATGCTCTGCATTTACAGACAGACGTTGACCGTTCAGTTCAATGTCGGGTTCTGAGTGCATGCCTCTCTTTCGGGAGAACAAGACACACGTGCTTTTTTGTGGGTTCAGTCGGAATCCGTTTTCCTCTGCCCATTTGAAGACCTTGTTTAAACCTAACTGAACCTGCCGCTCACACATTGCCAGATTGCAAGATCTAAAGCCAAGCTGGACGTCATCGACATATGTACAATAAAACATATTGCGAGGGATGGACAAGTGCAAGGAATTCATTTTGATGAGAAAAAGTGTGCAGCTAAGTACACCACCTGGTGGCACGCCTGTTTCCTGGACAAATGTTTGGGAAAGAACCGTGCCCACTCGGACACGGAATGTCCGGTTTGACAGGTAACTTTCGATTATGTGAAACATTCTTTCGCGCACGCCAAGGTGGGACAGGTCTCTTAGAATTCCATAACGCCATGTTGTATCATAAGCCTTTTCGATATCGAGGAACACAGAGAGAAAATATTGTTTATGGACGAAGGCATCTCTGATCTGTGCCTCGATACGAACAAGGTGGTCTGTGGTGGATCTACTCTCTCGAAACCCGCACTGAAATGGGTCGAGCAAATTGTTTGTTTCAAGGAAATGTACAAGTCGGCAGTTTATCATTTTTTCGAAGACTTTGCACAAGCAGCTTGTAAGTGCAATAGGCCTATAACTCGAAGCTAAAGAAGGGTCCTTGCCCTCTTGTAAAATGGGAATAATGATAGCCTCTTTCCAGGAGATAGGGATAGTGCCAGAAAACCAGATAGCATTGTACAAACAAAGTAAGGTTTTTCGTGTTTCGGCTGGTAGGTTTTTTAACATTTCATACACCACACGGTCAGAACCTGGGGCAGAAGTACTGCAGGAGTTTAGAGATGTTCGGAGCTCAGCTAGACTGAAAGCTTGGTTATATGCCTCGTATCTAGTGCATTTGTGTTCGAGTTTCTGCTTTTCTATTCTTGTTCTGTATTTTTGGAAAGTGTCAGTATAGTGGAACGAGCTGGATACCCGTTCAAAGTGTGCACCGAGGAAGTTTGCCTGATCTTCCAAGGTATCACCCCGAGTGTTTACGAGTGGAAGTGTGTGTACTTGTTTTCCTGCTATCCTACCGACCATGTTCCAGACTTTAGCCTCCTGTGTGTATGAATTGATACCTGACAAAAACTTCTGCCAGCTTTCTCTTCTGGCCTGCCGACGCATTCTCCTGCCTTGAGACTTTATTTTCTTGAAGGTGTCAAGATTTTCGGCTGTTGGTGAGTTCCGAAGCAACCTCCATGCCCTGTTCTGTTCCTTTCGCGCATTACGACAATCTGTGTTCCACCATGGGACGTGTCGTTTGCCAGTCATTCCAGATGTTTGCGGGATGCACTTGGCTGCTGCGTCAGTTAGAAAAGCTGTGAAGTACTGCACAGCTTCATCTATGTTTAACCTACATATGTCTGTCCAACTTAAACGTGTAGTGTTATGGAACTGTTCCTAGTCTGCTTTGTTTATCAGCCATTTGGGAACATGTAGAGGACATTCATATGTTGTTTGTGAACTCAACACTATAGGAAAATGGTCAGTTCTGTATGGATTATTTATGATTTTCCATTTCAGTAGGGGTAGGAGTGAAGGTGATACGATGCTGAGGTCTATAGACGAGTAAGTTTTGTTGGCAACGTTATAGTATGTTGGCTCTTTCCTATTCAACAAACAGGCACCGGAAGAGAAGAGGAATTGTTCAATGAGACGACCTCGTGCATCACAGCGAGAATCACCCCACAGTCCACTATGTGCATTTAGGTCCCCAAGAAGCAATCAGGCAGTTCGTCTATTAAAGACTGGAATTCACGTCTTTCAAGACGGTGGTGGGGAGGTACGTACAAAGAGCAGATGGTGACGAGTTTGTTTAAATGTACCGCTCGAACAGCCACCGCCTCAAGGGATGTCTGGAGTGGTAAATGTGTACACGCTACTCCTTGGTTAATGATAATGGCTACGCCACCGGATGACGCCACAGCATTATCTCGGTCCTTTCCGTATATGACGTAAGCACGTAAAAAATTTGTATTGGAGGATTTTAGGTGTGTTTCCTGTACACACAGCACTTGAGGTGAGTGTTTGTATAAAAGCTCTTGGACGTCGTCAAGGTTTTTAAGCAGTCCCCTGACATTCCAATGTATAATTTGTGTTTCCATATTGGAAGTAAAGTAGTGCTGTGTGTACGTTAAGGGAGTGACTTGTTTAAGCTGAAAGGTCGAGCTCAAGTAACAGGGCTATTATCAGGCCCTGTTATGAGCTTTTTAGTTCTCTTGGCGTGCTCCAGAGAGCCGCGCCGCTTTTTTGGCACCAGGGGTGCCGCCGTATCCATTGCCTCCTCGGAGGCACTGGATGCCTGCTCATGCGAGCTGGTTTTTCGAAGCTTGGGCCTTGCCTGGCGAGGTGAGGCCTTGAGACCCGAGGACCCTGCAGTCTCTGGTCTCTGTTCAATAGTAGACGGAGTAGACTCAACTACTGCCGTCTTGGGGGCAGGCGCCACAGCCAATGGCTCGCTCTGCGCAGGCCGAAGGAGTGGCGAGGGCTGGTGCGACGCTTCCCCCTGGCGCGCCGCATCAGCATATGTGGGGCCATAAAATGGCGAGACTCTCCTTCTTGCTTCTTTGAATGTAATGTTTTCTTTTATCCTCAATGTGATGATCTCTTTTTCTTTTTTTCAGAAAGAACAGGAACGTGAGTACACGACATGATTACCGCCACAGTTCACACAGTGTGCAGGTGCTTCGCAGTTGTCGGACGCATGGCCCACGACTCCACACAGAGCACAAGTTTTCCGGCCACGACAGCTTTGCGAGCCGTGGCCATATCTCTGACATTGGAAGCAACGGCGGGGGTTGGGAATATATGGCCTCACAGATGTCTTTGTATACCCAGTCTGAATGGTTTCCGGCAAATCGCTCGAAGCAAAGGTTAGTACTAAGTGTTTGGTTGGTATTTCCTTTTGATCTCTTCTTATCTTAATACGCTGTACGTTTGTCACATTCTGGCTCTTCCATCCTTCCAGAAGTTCAGCTTCGGTCAGGTCAAGCAAATCTGCGTCCTATACTAGCCCGCGAGATGAGTTCATGGACCTGTGTGGCGTAATACTGATGGGTGTGTCTCCAAACGTTGTGAGGGTGTTCAGATTATCGAATTGGTCTTTGGCACGTATCTCAAGGAGTAGATCTCCGCTGGCCATTTTGGTAACCTTGTACCCGGCACCGAGAGTTTCGGTTAAGCACCTAGCCACTACAAAAGGGGATACAGTTCTGGCTTGCTTGTTAGTTTTCTCGCAGTGTATAACGTGGAAATGAGGAAAGATTTGTCTTGGCCGGATGAAAAAATCGATATCTTCGTTGCATACCCGCTTTGAGGAGGCATGATCTCTAAGTAAAGGGAATGCTTTATGCATGCTAATTGTATGTTGTTCAGCAGCATTGGCGGCCACCCACCACGGAGCCCAACGAGGGGACGCTGCAAGTTTGCGGATGCTGAAAGCTTGCAGACGTCAGCCGTACAACTCTGCTATAACCCAATGCGCCTAGGCCAAGGTAGGCTATTTGCACAGGGTGAACCCTTGCCGCCGAGAAAATTGGAAGTAAGCAGAAGAGAGAAGTAGACAGGAAAGCTAAAAAAGTAAGAAAGACGAAGATGTAGGGAGAGAGAGATAGGAAAAGGCGACTGCCGATTTCCCCTGGGTGGGTCAGCCCAGGGGTGCAGTCTACGTGAAGCCGGGCCCAAAGGGGTGTGTTGCCTCTGCCGGGGGGCCTTAACGATCCAATCACCCAGCGTCGGCTTAACCCCCAGGATCCCCTTTTCCCCGGACACGGCAAAGCCACGCATGGCTAGGCGTGGGAGGGAGTAGAAACTCCCCCGTTAGCTCGGGTCCGTGGTATCGCTACACACCAAACGCCTACTTGCGCAGGCGCCCCTGCGGCCTACCCAACTGACAGTATCTCACAACGTTTGGAACACCATGCATTGCCCCAAAGAAGGCAGAATGAGAGAGCCCACAAGAAAAAGTACAGAGACAGACACAGAAAGCAACAGGAAGAAACAAAAAACGGTAAGAAAGAAATAAATAAACAGAAAGGGAAAAATTGTCACCAAAAAGGTTTTTCC
Source organism: Rhipicephalus microplus (assembly GCF_043290135.1). Taxonomy (NCBI): domain Eukaryota; kingdom Metazoa; phylum Arthropoda; class Arachnida; order Ixodida; family Ixodidae; genus Rhipicephalus; species Rhipicephalus microplus. The sequence continues at coordinate 113,013,847 of NC_134700.1, read as the reverse complement.
CAAGGTGAGATTCAAACCCACATACTTTCTATGTGAAGGAGCATCCTAACCACTGCTATTTAGACACGCTTTCTGAACACAGAATAGCCAAGTACTGGGCGCGAGGCCCACCACTGGAGGTGCGAGCGCTGCAATCGCTGTGACGTGCATGGTTGGATCACGTGATCTCGCCTTGCTCTCACGAAGGATGATTTGATTGATATGTGGGGTTTAACGCCCCAAAACCACCATATGATTATGAGAGACTCTGTAGTGGAGGGCTCCGGAAATTTCGACCACCTGGGGTTCTTCAATGTGCACCCAAATCTGAGCACATGGGCCTACAACATTTTCCCCTCCATCGGAAATGGTGTGCTGGGATTCGATCCTGCGGCCTGCGGATCAGCAGCCGAGTACCTTAGCCACTAGACCACCGCGGCAGGGCTCGCTCTCGCAAAGAAAAGCTGGTGGTTAGATGCGTTGTTTTTACCGTGACTTTGCGACGTTTTCATTTTTGAACAGCTTTGTTTTCCTCTGGCTTCATGTTTGTGGACTTCTGCAGACTACACAATCCGGAAAGTTGCAGTAAAGGTTACTGGCGGCATGCCACAGTGCGCCATGTACGCGAGGGCACTGTCAAGACCGCTGGCTGTGCCACTGTCACCTCTCTTTTTCTCTGTTGTAGCTTTTATTTCAAATGTGTAGGGTTAAAATGAGCACTGGCACTGAATGAATACATAAAAACAGAACGTTTCAGTTTCCACATGGGAGCCTTGTTCACAACAAAAAATGAATGTGCTAACAGTCCTATTATGTATATCTAGTATACATGTGGCAGAAATCGCCGTCATTACATTAAAAATGTGCGACGTCTAAATTGTCAGAGTCAAGATATACCCTGGAAGTTCAGTTCTTTCCCCTTTATTTTCTTTAATTATACCCTATTCCCGTCTATTTTGTGGCCAGTTGCTTCTGCGTGTTTGGCCAGCACACCTTTTTTTACATCATACATGTGCCGCTCCAGTCTTTGCTAAAGCTTACTTCTCTCGCCAAGGTAACCTAACCGCCGTCTGTGCCATTCCCACCCTCCACGCATGCGCATGCTTGCGTGAGAACCACGCAAGCATGCGCATGCGTGGTTCTCACGTTTGCCCACCATCATCGCAGAAAGGTCGTGGCTGTAAAAATGATGTGCTGCTTCCCACAAAGTGGGGAATTCGCTTGCTCTGTGCTTTGTAGGGCTATGTGCGCTGTACAAAACAATGTAAATTTGCCCATGCTTGTCATGCCGACCGCGGCCCATCTTTAGATGCAAACCTACAATGAATGAAGTAGAGTGGTTGTGCACATTTTTTGTAGCAAAGATAAGTTTCTTTACCATTATTATCTATTTGATACTTCATTTCGACACGGAATGACTTGTTACCTTTTACAGAAGCAGCGCACTCGGCCCCCGTAGTTTTCATTTCGGTAGCTATAGCGGACGACGCCAGCAGTCACGCATTATCGCAACGCTTTTCTGGGGCAATTATTTAGCACTTCGTCAAGTGAGGGAATAAGCTCCAGCAGTACTATACTGATTTCGTTGAGTGAAGAACCACAAGAATATTAATAATAATAATAATAATATTAATAGTAAAGGAGACACGATAACGGCTGCAGGCTGCGTGCGGGAGGGTGGCGGAGCAATCCAACTGCGCGCGTCACAGAGATGCTTCTGCATGGTGTTGCCACAATATGTCTTCGTGCCCAATAGTATAGTGTACAAAAAAGCCATAAAAAAGAAGTGAACGTGAGGATGAGAGATGTGAGTGAAGAAGGAAAGAAAGATGGGAGAGAATAAGAAAGACAAACTGAGGAGGAAACCGTCGATCTCGATACTCAATGTGTCCCTCAACAAAGAGCATGAGCGGCAACAGGCCCATGTTTCACTCTGCCAAGCTTTATGCCACTCAGCAGTTGATGACTGCAATTCACTGCCTCATGATACTTTTTCGGCTGATTATTTTGCTATATCGCTGGAAAGTTATCTACTAGGTGATTAGGGTGTTGAAGTATGTTATAAATTTTGTTGCTGTTTCACAGACATGCGACCTCTGTTAGTGTATAGATACATTTTTTTTTTCATTCTGTTACAAATTAGTTGATGTTTTTTATGACCCTCCTGCCTGGACCAAAATGCTGGTCTGCAGCCTGTATAAATAAATAAAAATAAAACTGGCCACATAACGTTTCCAAAACATTGTAATTAGATTTGAAACAGCATAAATACAGTAAATTAGATTTAGAAATGTCCAGGTATAATGATTATGTTTGCAACATGCACAATATCAATGAGCTGTTGGGAATTCCTCACATTAGGCAAACACTGTTAAAAAGTACTCGTTTCACTTTTTTTTTCTGCCTTTGGCAAACTTGTCTCTAAAGAGGGGGTTTCAAACACATGGCCCGTGGACCTTTCATTAGCACTGCGTGGCTTCACAAGTTTTGCAACTTTCCTACACAATCTTTCTTTGTGAGTGTTGCAATGCTTCGTTTAAAAATCCAAAATCAAAATGAGCGCCGACAGATGGAAACGCGTAGTGGGATAATCAGGGTGAACAGGGGAAGTGCCTCAGACAGGCTGGCAGACATTTCGATAGCTGGACCTATCTCTGTCAAAGGCGCCTTATCATCCTTGGCGTGTTAGTTTTAAGGGGGTTAGCAGTGGCGTCATCTCCTGGTGGTGGCCCATGTCCCTGTTGGCAATCACCGTCCGAAAAGAAAAAAAAAAACTATAAAGCAGAGGAGTGCAATCCTCACTTCATTTTAAGTTAGGTGGTAGTGATTCAAAATATTTTTAGAGGGTGAAAAAAAAAACACGCAAACAAAGTAGGAGCGGTGTGCTTGCAAAGTGGTGGCCCCTACAGACACGAAAAAAGAAAAGAGCTTGAAACTTCAAAGATGGCTGATAGTCGCTGCCCATTTACCACAAAGGATTGCTGACGCTAATGATGCACGCCCGTTACCGAACGCTTATGAATGGGACGCATAACAAGAAAGCAGTTACAAAAAGGGGAGAGAAGCAGGCAGCGTACTTTTAAATGCCGAGATGTCGAAGCTAAGCAATACCAGATGGGGTCTGAAGAGCACATGTTTAATGGGGAAGGTTATTCCTAAAAATATGCTTTCAGTCTCCCCGTAGGCCCGCTCAGCGGAATTGCCTCAAGAATTTCATGGCATGTTCGCTCAGAAAAAGGAAAATTGAGATTGCGAAAGAAATTAGCAACAATGAAACGCAAAATAAACAAGAAAAATGGAAAGAAAAGGCGAAGTGGGGGGTAGGCGGGATGTTAGGGTAAAAAAACGAGAAAAAAGAGGAAAAGAAAGAAAAAAAGACACAGAGAACTTTCAGGGTTGGCAATGACCTTAATGATGTGAATGTTAATTATAGATATGCATGTGTCAATGTACATATATAATTACAAAGTTTTTTTTTTATGGAACATTTCAACCGCTGTTTTCTCTTTCCTCCCTTCTAAAAGCACTTCCACCGTGTATCGTTAAGGTCATTGCCAATCCAGAAATTTGTCTGCCTGTTTCCTTCTTTTTTTTTCTTCTGTTTCTTTTTCTCGCCTGTTTAGCCTAACGTCCCACCTACCTATCCTAAGCACAATGACATAGTTGAGGTGTTCGATCACTACATGCTCTTTTCAATTCACTGAAATGAAAATTCACCAATTTGCTTTTAGTGGGATTAAAAAACCTAAAAAAAAGTCATGCATCATAACCTGACTGTTGTGTTGATTTAAGCATTCCCGAGTAACAGCATGTTTAAATAAAAACAGATAAAATGGGAGTCACCATACCTTTCCATTCGGGTTTGTTTTTTTTTTTTTTGCTTTTGTCCAAGGACAACAAAGGCTTTCTGGGCCTTTCTGACATATACAACGTCATAGCTTCTTTATTTTCTGCATGGCATATAGCAAAGCATCAGAAAACTGACTGCTTAAATGCAGTAACGATACGAAAAAAACATTGACACATTTAGTATAGTTGCCAGTTTGGCAGCCTTCTTGTAGCACCCATTTTACCAGTTGCGAATTTAGTATTTCCAAGCAAGTTTAGCATGTGCTCACATGCCGCAAGCTTAATGTTCGACAGGGTTCAACAATCAGCTTGGTCAATAAATGCATAGAAGGACTGACAAACACACTATTTATTTACAAATAGCTCTCAGGCTCTAAGTACGAGTATTATGTGAGGGGGACTATACAATACTTTTTCACCAAGAAACACGGAACAAACAAAATAAATTCAAAAGCCAAGTTCATAAGTTAAAGCCAAGTTACATTTCTGCAAGACATGCAAAAATATAAAATTTGTGTTATACATAATTAGACTGGTTCTACAACGAGTGAACCCCAATACGAAAGATATGTTTAGGAAAGACAGTCGTAAATAGTATGTTATTCCTGAATTCCACGTGATTGCAAATGCACACGTGCAACATAATCAGGAAGATCATTCTAATGAGCAATGGCACGCGCTAGCGCAGATGCGTTAAAGGCTTGGGTGCGGCTGAAAAGACGAGAAAAACTATGCTGATTGTGAAGCCTGTGAGATGTGCGATGAGGTTTTGAAAGTGGCAAGGTATTCACATGTGCGCTGTAGATGACTTTTCATAAACACAGAATGGCTATCTCCCTGTGCAACGCCAGAGATGGTAAGGACAACAAAGTCTTTATTTTTGCTACACTGGAATAGCGATTGTAGTTACATGTTATGAAACGTGGAGCGCTGTTTTGCACATATTCTAGTAAGTCAATGAACATATCTCATGAAGTGTGCCCCCCCTCCCCCCCTTCAATTTTTAAAGAAATGAAAATCTATTTACTGTTTCCCTACTACATGCAACTGTGACAAATACAAGACACTTATTTTCGCACAGTAGTGACTATGCACACCATGAATTTCGAAGTGCTTCACATAGCTTGTGTAGTAGATTTTGCTGTGCGCAAGTGCTTCAATCCTGTCACATGAAAACGAGCCATCTATGCAGATGCCGAGCCGCAGTTCAAACCAAGTTCCACGGTTAGTTCCTGCAACATGCCTTCAATGTGATGGGCACTGCTCCTTGTGTCCCGTTTTTCTTGCACTCTGTATTGAAACTCGACTCATGCTACAAATCACTTTCCTTGCAATAATATTTGCTGCGAAATGCTTTTGATCATCCCCATGATTGATGCTTCAGCACGCAACACCAGAGCCTTGTCCACAATCATTGTGAACAAGGCTCCTAATTTGGGTACCCGCAACGTCAACAGATTTTTATTCTCTTGTGGTCGGCGTCCTTGTCTTTTCATTCAATAATTCTTTCCACCCATACTAGTGCCTGTCGAAGCCTTGATTGTATCTCTATAGTATTTGCAGAAAAAGTAGGCACAATGTACCACTGCCAAGCATTCATTGCATTCAGTATATTAGCTCAGCTGTTGCCACCATGAACCACTTTTTACTAGAAATTACACTACATTAAAGTATAGTCGTTACTCAAGCATGGTCCACGATATTAGCCACTTAAAAGCATCGATTTAGGTTTTTAAAAGCATCGATATTAGCCACTTAAAATGCGTTGTTTTCCATTCTATGTTCGGATACACCACGAAGATGATTGGCTTGGGCCTATGGTGGTCAAGCGGGGCCGGCGTATTTTTTCCCTGGGTAAGGGCCGAGCCAGGGCCTCACTCTGATTCACTTACCGTAAACGAATCGGCGTGTAGGCGCAGCTTTAGTCTCTCGTCGTCTTTGATAATTTTTCAATTTCATGCTTGAGGCCCTTCAGTGAGTTCTGATACTTCATGACAGCAGCTAAAGCAATTAAAATTCGTGTGCATTGACCATCATTCATCGTGATCACAAATTCATGGACGCTGTCACGGTTCCAAATATTGCCAACTGCAAGTTGTGAGCAGTTTTAAGCTAGTCTTGCTTTGAATGTGAACCATTCTATGCCATTGCCCAGCATACCAGTCTGAACGACTATTATGGAAGCCAAGCTCTGTAAGCTGGATTCACGGCCGCTTACAGAAGAGAAGACCCTGGGATCTTGGCTGACGGCTTCCCATACGCGCAAAGCCACGAAAGCCCTCTTGTACTTTTCAAGGACTACCAGCCTTCACGACCGCTTGTGAAAGAACAGTGTGAGACAGTGCTGTGTAGTCTCGAGCTGACTATTCATCCTTCTCTTTCTTGCTCCTTTTCTTTTCTATCTTTTTCCTTTCTATTATTCTCCCTTTCCCCCACCACAAGTGTAGAGTAGCCAACTGAGCCAAGCTTGGTTAACCTTCCTGCCTTTCCTCTCTGTTTATCTCTCTCTCTCTTGAATTTGAACAAGGATTTTTTTTTTCGACTGATGCTGTTTTATTGTGCCACAGTATATTTGAGCCAGCTGGACAATGTTATAAAAATTAAATATGCAATTTATAACTTTTTGGTATCATAGTAGCCTGCTGATAAACATTACATGAAGTGCAAATGCCATTTCACATGACCATGTAGACCTGGAACGCAAGATCGCAATGACATTCGTTATGAATGTAGACCCCTGTTTGTGCGTACGCTCTTCACATGTGTTAGCACGAATGGACGCTGCACAGTGATAGTATGTCATTCTGTTTGATTATTCTTTTTATATTGTCTAGTTTGCTTGCTTTTCCTTTCTGGTGGTTACACCTATATATTTGTTGTTACTTCCCATTAAAATATCGGTTGAAAGTAGGGCTTGTCCTGTGTACTTGGTCTGTCTTACATGTCTTTCGCATATACATAGCGTGCTTGTGCGTCACGCAGCGCCCCTTCGTCACTTCCGAAATGCGTCACCGACATGCCCGGGTACCTGCCGACTCTGTCGCTTACCGCTTCCGTGTTGTCTCCTCGTGCTTGCACCCATTTAGTTTTGCCTCACGATGCAAGTTTGAGGGCTGCTAGTGAGGCAAGTTGATTTAGTAGTCCCCGAAGAGGGAGCAGAGCTTCGGGGTGTTTCTTCGCCGAAAGTTATTACCCAAAATTGAGAACGCACATTGCGATTTTCCGAAAAGTACCGGCGTGTTTGGCTGGCAAGGATTTACAAAAAACTACTCGAAGAAACTCGGTGATATTTGCGTCTTCAGGTATAACTTCATTCTGGGTAAGTGCCATAGCCAAGCAGTTACCTGCAAACAGAGATAGCTTATTGAGATACTGTACATACAAACTTGTCCGCGACCACTGCGTGCACATGCAGCGTGTCAGGGAGGCGGTCAAAATCGTGATGGTGATCACGGAAATTCGGGTATTGCATTGAAACAAACTGTGAAAATGGATGCGAAACAATATTAGTTTACTTTGAAGTATAGCCGATCGGTTCGAGTTGGTGGGTCGGGATTTTCAAAAATTGGTCAATTAATTCCCTAACACGGTCTCCATCATTTTCAGGGTCTCCACTGTACATTAGCATACAAGAAAGTAAAATACAAGGTGAAAAAGGTGTCAAAACATTCGCGAAAAAAAAAAAAAACTGATGACTGGCATTACCACGGCACGCACCATGCGAAGTGTATCTGCCTCGCATAATGTTTTCCTCGGCTGTTTCCACAAATCTCAATCAAACAGGCTCAGCATCAGCACTGTTTAAAACACTTGGGGGGGGGGGGGGACGCGGCTACCTTGGTGGCGTGGGCCACAGCAATATATTAATATAAATACTATATCTCTTGTAAACTTGCCCAGCTCTGCACGACTCATTTTCGAAGGGAGCTGCTGCGCTTCGCTCATCCACTCTTAAAATTGTGGCTTGAAAGACTTTGACCCTCCACTACGGCGTCTCTCATAATTATATGGTGCTTTTGGGACGTGAAACCCCACATGTCAATCAAATTTAACCGTGTGGCACCCGAAATGAACCACCTCGCTTTGCCACTACCCTGAACCTAGGTTTGTCGCATAATACCCGCGCCCACCCAGGCGTCAATTAGCGAGACAAACACAATTTACGGCATCACTTAAATTAAAAGGAATGAGCAACACTTACCTGACAGGCGAAGTAATCGGGTTGCTTTTGTATCCAGGCAAAGTTCTGTTTGCGTCGCTGGTCCCAAGTGTCATCACCGTTTTACCACATCTCGCACAGGACGGTCGGGTTTACCGGATCGAAGTGTTGCACGGTGCGGTGGACTACCGCAGAGGTCGAATTAAACTCATATTCTATGAAAACAGGCATTGCGAATACAACGCCGTGCTCTTCTTGCGCGGGCAACAGAAAGGCTACGACTACGGATTCGTATACGATTTCAAGAGGTCGGCGCGGTCACTTGCGTCATAGAGTTTCCCAAAATTAACTAGAGGGCACTCTGGCGCTGCGATCGTCCGAACAATCCGGACTACGCGTGGGAATATTGTAATAGAACAGAAGGCAGCAGAAAGGGGGGTGGTATTGGGGCATTCATTCATAAAAGTACAGACTGGCAAAGGGTCAAGCAGGAGTGCAAGGAACATTTATGGCTAAAAGGGAAATTGGCAGGTCAAATGACACTCCTTGGTTTCGTGTACTTGTGGACGGGAGCAAAGGCCAGAGAGGAAAACCAGACAATGGTAGAGTGTATATCAAAGGACATTCAGGAGTTAGGAAGAGAGTGCGAGATAATTATACTAGGAGACATGAATGCGCACATAGAAGATATAGATGGGTATACCGACCCGACAGGCAAAATGATCATGGATATGTGTGAAAGGCTTGATTTGATCATTTGCAACAGTACCGAGAAGTGTGAAGGGCAAATAACATGGGAGGTAGGAAGGCTTCAGTCGACGATAGATTATGCACTGATGTCACATAGGGTGTATGATAAGCTCAGGGGAATGCATATAGATGAAGGTGGTTCCAGAAGTCTGGGTAGCGATCACAAACGTATCAAGCTAAGTTTTGGAAGAGGAGTGAAAGTGGGAAGGAGACAAGATGAGCAACTACAGGAAAATTTTTATCCAGAAAGGCAAATTGAAATAGCCACTAAACAAATTGAGAAAGTAATCACGGAGGATAATAAGACAGTGCGGACATACACGAATCTAATTAGACTCTTTGAGCTAGAGCTTGCTAAGACGCGTGACAAGTCACACCGGAAAAGAAGACACAAACCCAAAAGTTGGTGGGATGAGGAAGTTAAGAGAGCCATAGCAAAACGTCAGGAAGCCTCTAGGGAACACAGACATGCTAAGCAGCGGGGTGAACCGACAGATGATGTTGAAAGAAAATGGGCAACCTTTCTAAGCTGTAGAAGGGATGCATCCCTTCTGATCAATGAAAAGGTTAGAAGGAAGGGAGCTCAGTGGCTGGCAGAAGTACATAAAAAAGATAGAAAGGCAGCTGCGAAATTTTGGAACCATCTAAACTCCCTAAGAAATGAGACGAGCCTAGAGCAGAGATTTATAACTACAGCCCAAGGTGCTAGGCTAGAAGGGGACGAAGCTATTGAATATATAAGAACAAAAGTGACAGAAAAATTTCAACAAAGAAGTACTTCATGCACCACAATAGACAAGGACGAATCAAGTGGTGCAATGGCTCCATTTTCACAACAAGAGTGGGAAAGGGCTGAGAAAAGGGTTCCTAGTAGTACACCAACAGGCCCAGATGGCATTCCAATTAGGCTGATAAAGACATTAGGTCCGAAGTCTAAGCAGGCTTTGAGAGAGGCAGTGAGCACAATAATAATCGATGGTGAAGTTCCCGATGGATGGAAACTTAGCAGGATGAGCATGATCTATAAAGGAAAGGGGGACAAAGCTGACATAAACAACTGCCGTCCTATAACAGTGACATCAGTGGTCTACAGGCTGGCGATGCAGATTATGAAGGAAAGACTGCAGGCATGGATAGAAGATGAGGGGGTGCTGGGGGAACTGCAGAATGGGTTTCGGAAACAGAGGAGGTTGGAAGACAATCTGTTCTCGCTGACGCAGTGCATCGAAATAGCAGAAAAGGAACACAGGCCCCTGTGGCTAGCATTTTTGGATATCAAGGGAGCGTACGATAGCGTGGTTCAAGAGGAATTGTGGGGAATACTGGACACACTAGGCGTGGAACTTGTAGGCACTAATCTTTTAAAGGGTATCTATAAAGGTAACAAGGTAGTTATAAAGTGGGAAAAACAGGTATCCAAGCCTGCAGAGGTAAAACGGGGGCTTAGGCAGGGGTGCCCCCTGTCACCCTTATTATTCATGATGTACCTACAAGGATTAGAGGCAAAATTAGAGGGAAGTGGACTGGGCTTCAACCTCTCTTTAGTCAAACAAGGAAAACTTATTGATCAGGCACTACCAGCATTAATGTATGCAGATGATATAGTGCTAATGGCCAACAACAAGGAAGATTTGCAGAGATTGATGGACATCTGCGGTAATGAGGGAGATAGGTTAGATTTTAGATTCAGTAAGGAAAAATCAGCAGTCATGATTTTCAATGACAACGAAGGTAGTGAGCTTAGAATACAGGAGGTTACGCTAGAGATAACAGATAAATACAAATATCTGGGCGTATGGATAAGCAATGGGACCGAGTATCTGAGGGAACACGAAATATACGTGACGACTAAAGGTAACAGGAATGCAGCAGTCATGAAAAATAGGGCACTGTGGAATTACAATAGGTATGATGTTGTGAGAGGAATATGGAAAGGGGTCATGGTTCCTGGGCTGACGTTCGGCAATGCGGTCTTGTGCATGAGATCAGAACCTCAAGCAAGATTAGAAATTAAGCAACTTGGAATACGTAGGCTTGCTTTAGGAGCTCACGGGAATACACCAAATCAGGGAGTTCAAGGTGATATGGGATGGACATCATTTGAGGGCAGGGAAGCTAGCAGCAAGATAAAATTTGAGAAGCGATTGAGAGAAATGGGGGAAGAGCGTTGGGCTAGGAAGGTTTTCAGCTACTTGTACATGAAGAATGTCGATACAAAATGGAGGAAGCGAACCAGGAAGTTGACTGGTAAATACTTAGAAAACAGCAGGTGGCCAAACCAAAAAGAACTATCGGTTAAGAAGAAAGTGAAGGAAACGGAGACTGACATGTGGAGAATGGGCATGATAAAGAAGTCCGCACTAGAGATCTATCGAACGTTTAAGCAGGAAATTGCCAAGGAAAGGATCTATGATAATACTCGGGGTAGTTCTCTACTGTTTGAGGCCAGAACGGGAGTACTGCGAACCAAGACATATCGGGCCAAATACGAAGGGGTAGACACAGTATGCAGTGCGTGTGGAGAGGAAGAAGAAACTGCCGAACACTTGATAATGTTCTGTAAAGGGCTTCACCCTATAGTTCAGGATGATGGCGCAGAGTTTTTCAAAGCACTGGGGTTTAGGGACCGGGAGGGCAAAATAAACTTTAAGCGGGTAGACACAACTAGAAGGAGGTTATCTGATTGGTGGCTAAAGTCAAGGCACGAGTGAAAATTAAACTCTTCACTGCAAAGAACGAATCCTCAAACTCTTTTTTTAAGGAAAAAAAATATAGTTTCTGGTTTCTTAGGTATTACGGGTTGGTGGCGCTAGCCACCGCCCGATCTAAAGGGTACAGCCATATCCATCCATCCATCCATCCGTTCAGCGACCATGGGAATCACGGAGGAAGGAAAAGGTATTTTTCCTTCCTCCGTGATGGGAATGATAGGTAGTACCAACGCCTCCTCTAAACAATGCCTGGGGAATGGCTCGTGCTCCCATCGGAGTTGGCCTGCCTTCAGTTTTGAGCAAGCGCCGTGCGGTGGCGCTCGCGACTGAGACTATTAAACGACGGAAGTGGTGGTAAAACGACGGAAGTGGTGGTAGAGGTCGGACGTGTTTTTGGAGAGCTCCGGAATGACAGCTACAGATAAGTGTTTTTGCATGTTTCCAGCTTGCCTCTGTATGTAGCGTTATGAGAACGTAAGGCGCTAGCGTAAAGCTTGATTAGGTCTATTACGGTGTACGTTTTTTTTAGTATTTTGTACTGTGTCTTTTTTTTTCTCCAGCCACCACGTGGCTGAGGCCTGCGCGTAGACCGACCACGTGCATGCGCAGGTGCTGTGAAGTGTAGCGTATTTATTTATTATTGTGGTTCTTTTTGGCTTAGACCAGTGTATTTTAGTACAGTTTTCTAACACGTGGGCATCGGTAAACTGAGCTAGCCATGGTCAAAAAGACCGTAAAGTGTTCAGAGTGCGGGGTAGGGTGGAAGGTGGAAGTTAGTGCGGAGGAGAAAGCAGAAGATGACGCCAAGTGTAGACAGTGCGAGTTCGAGGAGAAAATGAAAAATATGATGGCGGTCCAGAGTGGGCTCATGGAGAAAATCGCAGAGCTGGAGAATGCATTGGCGAAGGAGCGAGAGAAAACGTCAGCCATGGAAGAAAGGCTCCGGGCAGCCGAGAAGGGCCTATCGAAGGTCGTGAAAGGGAACGAAGACGCAGGTGACGGCGGAAGCATTATGGCGACGACCCCCCGTGCGGGAGAGATGAAGGAAACAGGCATGACAAAGGCAGATACATTGGCCACAGGGCCCAGCTACCGGGAAGTAGTTTTGAGGGAGGGAGGGAGCAAACCAGCAGCCGTGACTCACGCTAGTCACCTAGTCAGCAGCCAGGTGCAGGTTTCAGAAGGAATGTCTGAACAGGTCATCATCGCCGGTGACTCCAATTTAGTCCGATGCGCAGCGGCAATCAAAGAAAGGGTGAAAGGCGACAAGAGAGTTGCGATAGGGACGTTCCCAGGACAAACGCTGGGGACAGTAATGAGTCAAGCGGGTGAACAACTCGCAGCTAAAGCTAACAATCGTAACCTCGTTGTAATTGCGGGAGGGCTAAATGACGTCCTGAAAAAAGAATCGTCAGGACTAGCGACGACCTTGGCGAAAGGGGTGGATGACATGCGCGCCGTGTCCCCCCAGGTGCAAATTGTAGTATGCACAGTACCGGAAGTACCAGTACGCAACGTCAACCTGTAAAGAGCGGTTGTCGACGCAAACAAAGAGATATGGCGAATTAGTCGAGAGAAGGGTTTCGAGGTAGTGGATTTAAACAGGGAAGTGCACAGGTGGGGTGGATTCCAAAGAGACAAGATTCATTTCGATAAGAGGCTTGGACACGAGGTGGGCTGGCGACTGGCAGGACGCGCAGTAGCTTTTTTGGGGGGCTCACGGGCCCTTCGGAGTCCGGGGTAGCTCGTAACAGGGAAAACAACCAGGAGGACGCTTTGACAGGTAGAATTGCGAAAAACCAGAAAAAAGGTAAAAGAAAAAGGAAAAAGGCGCGTGTTGCAATTAGTTACATAAACATGCAGGGTGGCAGAAAGAAGGCAAAATGGTTAGAGATTGAGGAGCAGTTAAACAAAGAACAGATAGGCGTGTATGCGGTTACAGAAACACACCTTAGAGACTTGGAAGAGCCACCACATATTGAAAATTATGTTTGGGAAGGGTGTAACAGGACCATATCGGAAAGGAAAGGTGGGGGTGTAGGAATGCTAATTCATCGCGGAGCCAAATGGGTTAGAGTGAAACAGACGTGTTCAGAGCACCTCTGGGTTCTGGGCACAGTAGGTGGAAAGGAAACGTGGCTAGGGGTAGCCTACTTGTGGACGGGGAATAACTGCAGAGAAAAGAATCAGGAGATAGTGGATTGCATGAGTGCGGATATTAAGAAATTTGGTAATGGGGCCAAAATCATCCTTCTAGGGGACATGAATGCCCACATACATGACCTTGACGGATATTCAGACACCAATGGGAAGTTATTACTAGATCTTTGCGAGCAACATAGTCTGGAGATAGTTAACACGGGGCCTAAATGTGACGGCCAGATCACATGGGAAGTCGGAAACAAGCAATCAAGTATTGATTATTGTCTCCTGACTGAAGGAATTTACCACAAACTGACAGAAATGAGGATAGACGAGGAAGGCATTAACAGCTTGGGTAGTGATCATAAACGAATAACATTACAAATGGGATACGAAACTGAAAATATGAGCATGGAATCAAAGTCTGGCAGCTCGTATTTAAATGACAAACAAATAATAAATATAGCCACAAGAGTCGAGGAAGAAGTAGGCGAAATACCAGGCAAGGACTGGGAGTATAGTGAGCTGTTACATCTAATGACGAAGGAGATAGGGAAAGAGAAGAAAACTGTTTGCTGGAAAGGAAAAAGGAAGCCAAAAAGTTGGTGGAACAAGGAAATCCGGGAGGCGATCGAGAAGCGACGCGAAGCATCACGGGAGCATAGAAAGGCAAAAAAGGAGAAGAGGCCGCAGGACGAAGTAAAAAAAATATGGGAAATATATTTAGAGAAAAAATCCCTTGTACAGAAATTGGTAGAGGCAAAAATTAAAGGTGAAAGTGAACGCTGGATGACAGAGATACACGAAAAAAAGGAGGCCGCGCCTAGGATTTTTTGGAGCCACATAAAGGCGCTAGGTAGGAAGTCTGTCACAACGCAACAACATATTCTAGATGAAGGAGGAAATCAATTGGAAGGGTGCGAAGCGCTAGGTTACATCCAAAAGGTAACAGCCGATTCGTTTCAAAAGAGCGTCCAGGGGATCTCCCCGGTGAGTAAAAGTGTGGCGGAGAAAGCAACAGAGGAAGAGCTAGTACTTGATAATTTCAACTGGAAAAAGGCCGAAGGAAAAATTCCAAAGCGCACTGCCGCGGGTTTAGATGGGATTCCCGTTAGCCTCATTAACGAACTAGGACATAACACTAAAGAAGCATTGTTAAAAGCAGTAGAAAAAAGCTTAAAGGACGGACAAATACCGGACAGTTGGCGACAAAGTAGAATGAACTTAATCTATAAAGGCAAGGGAGAAAAGGACAAGATTCGCTCGTATAGACCACTAACCATTACATCGGTACTATACAGGTTGGCGATGCAAGCAGTAAAAATGAAAATAGAAACATGGGCCGAACATAACGATATTTTGGGAGAACTTCAGAACGGATTTCGAGTCGACAGGCGGTTAGACGATAACCTGTTTGTTCTCACTCAGTGGATAGAAATATCTAAAATAGAGAATAGGCCCTTGTACGTGGCTTTTCTAGACATCACTGGGGCATACGACAACGTTAATCAGGAAATTTTGTGGGATATATTGAAAGGAATGGGCATGGGCGACGACTGTATACAGCTTTTGAGGGAGATATACCGAGAAAATACAGTTTGCATAGAGTGGGAAGGAATGCGTAGCAAAGAGAACGTTGAGGTTAGCAAGGGTCTGAGACAGGGATGTCCTTTGTCCCCGCTGTTATTCATGCTGTACACGGTGAGTATGGAAAAAGCGCTAGAAGGTAGCAACATTGGTTTTAATCTGTCACACAAACAGGGCGGCATGATGATTGAGCAGAAGCTTCCAGGTTTATTTTATGCGGACGATATCGTCTTATTTGCGGACAGTCGAGATGATATACAGCAGCTGGCGAATATATGCGGAAGGGAAGGTGAAGCTCTTGGACTAGGATTCAGTGTAACGAAGTGTGGATTGATGGTATTCAATGATCCCTGTGATCAGACGGTGTCCATACAAGGCCAAGAAATACCGAGGGTAAGTGAATACAAGTACCTTGGAGTATGGGTAAATGAGAGTGATAGATACATGGAGGTACAGGAAAAAGCCTCGGCAGCAAAAGGAAAGAGGAATGCGGCAATAATGAAGCACAGAGCGTTGTGGGGATACAATAGGTATGAGGTGCTTCGAGGTCTGTGGAAGGGTGTAATGGTTGCAGGGCTTACTTTTGGGAACTCAGTGGTGTGCATGAGGGCAGAGGTGCAATCGGGAATGGATGTAAATCAAAGGACTGTGGGACGCCTCGCGTTGGGTGCTCACGGGAAGACGACAAACGAGGCTGTAAAGGGCGATATGGGGTGGGCAGGTTTTGAGGCGAGGGAAGCGCAGAGCAAAATAAGGTTCGAAGAAAGGCTAAGAAATATGAAGGAGAGTAGATGGGCAGAGAAGGTGTTCCGTTATTTGTATAGGAAGAGCGTGGACACACAGTGGAGAAAAAGAACTAGAAGACTCACTAGTAAATATACGGCTGGTATTGTAAGCCATATGTCAACAAAGAGCGTTAAGGGAAAAGTCAGGGAGGCGGAGAGGATTTACTGGATGGCAGCTATGGAGAAAAAACCGGCTTTGAGTAACTACCGAAAGGGCAAAAATGAAATAAGGAGGGAGGCATTTTACGATAATTCAAGGGGAAGCGCTTTACTGTTTGAAGCGAGATCGGGTTGCCTTAGAACGCGTAGTTATAAAGCAAGATTCAGTAAAGAAGAAGAACAAAGCACATGCTGCGGGAAAGATAAGGAAACGGCGGAGCATGTTCTGATTGAATGTGGAGATATCCACCCAGGTGTACGTTTGGGCACGAGCCTACAGGAAGCCTTGGGTTTTAGGGACAACAATGGAAAGCTGAACACACCCGCGATTGAAATAAGTAAGAGACGGTTAGAGTATTGGTGGCAGAAAATTAGAGAGAAAGGACAAAAATAAATATTGGAAAAATAAAATATGGACAGTGTGCCGTAAATGGCAGAGAACTTAAGCTGAAAATTTACCTTTTTTTTCCATTAAGATAGAATTTATCGAAGTAGAGGCATTAGGCCAACATAAAAAAAGAAAAAGGGTTTTTTTTTTCGAGCCTGGTGGCATACTTGTCACCACCCCGTTATAAAGGGGACGCTCATAGCATCCATCCATCCATCCATTATCACGGCGACGGGAGGTACCAGCTAAGTGTTTTTCATCTGCGGACCATTGGGCCGCGTCAGTCGAGAGTTGTTCAAGACCTGCAACTGTACACCGCTATTTTGGAGGCCATGCAAAGTGTTGCGTTGTTGCACCGTCCGCCACAGGTGACGCTAGCGACCGAGAACATTCTAAAATAAAGGAGGGCATGGTTGTGGCCACGGAGGAAGGAAGGTGTGGCAGCCGTTTTTCTTCTCATGCGGCAGGCATATTCTAGAGGAGGCGTTGGTAGTACACACATTTGCCTATGGTTTGTACTTGCGGGCGGCAAATCGTACTTGCGGCTTCGCTTATTACTGGTTACGGTTTTGTTTTGAAAGAAAGAGCAAACCCTTTTGAACTTGGGGACTTGATTCAAAATAGTAAGCTTAAAAGAATAAGGTTGTGAAGCGCAAACGGTGATTATTTGCTAATTTATGTTTTCGTGAAAAAGCAGCTTCAAGCCGCACGAACACACACGGAGTCAGAAGCAGGCCAGAAGTTTGGCTCCCAACTTGGCTATGAAGTTTGGCTCCCAAATGACAGGTCGAAGGTGTGCAGTGTGCACTTTGCTCTAACCGACTATAAGCCGAGACTAAAGATAAAAAGACTGAAAGCGGATGCTGTGCCGTCATTATTTCAACACTACCCAAAGTACATGATGCCGCCCGTGCAAAGAAGTGCATATGGCACTTCTTTGTTGAAATTTTCTGTCACCCTTCTTATATACTCAATAGCTTTGTCGCCTTCTAGCCTAGCACTTTGAGCTGTAGTTATAAACCTCTGCTCTAGGCTTGTTTTATTTCTTAGGGAGTTTAGATGGTTCCAAAATTTCGCAGCTGCCTTTTTGTCCTTTTTATGTACTTCTGCCAGCCACTGAGCACCATTTTTTCTAATCTTTTGATTGATGAGGAGGGATGCCTCCCTTATAGAGCTTAGAAAAATGTCCCATTTCTTTCAACATCATCTGTCGGTTCACCCCACTGCTTAGCATGTCTGTGTTCCCCAGAGGCTTCCTGACGTTTTGCTCTGGCTCTCTTAACTTCTTCATCACACCAACTTTTGGGTTTGTGTGTGCTTGTCCGGGGTCCAGCCCAAACAGTAAAACTAGATTTGTGTATGTCTACACTGTTTTATTATCATCAGTGATAGCTTTCTCAATTTGTTTAGTAGCAATTTCCATTTGCCTTTCTGAATGAAAATTTTCCTGTACTTGCTCATCTTGTCTCCTTCCCACTTTCGCCGCTCTTCCAAAACTTACACAGCACTTGTACATGATCGAGAGTGTGCAGCCTCTTTGCGCTTAACGCATGGAAGACTTGTTAAAGCGCACAGGAGCACCGTGTGATTGGGATTCTTTGAAGGAGAGCTTTCGCACTGAACTAGTTAAAGCAGGCAGAGATAGAAAAAGGCACCTAACGAGCGAAATTAATGACACAATTAGGAAAGCGCGCAAACTTTGGAGGGGCGAAACACTGAAGTTTGCTATGCAAGATTATCTGAATCAGTTGAAGGCGCGATACGAACTCCTGCTCCGGATTAGCTCACGTAGAGCGGCGCTGTCGTTCGTGAATGGAAGGCCCGTTGCAGATCCTGCTGTTCTTCGAAGTGTCTGCAACGACTCTCTTGAAGAACGAGCCACGGTTCCATACGTTGAGATGCCCAGTGGCGCAGTCTGATCGAGACGATGATATAGTGACCATTTTCAAAACACACTTCCCCACCTTGTTGACGACAGAGGACACAAGCATAGGGAACCATAGCTAGCTATATGCTAGTTCTGCTCGGGTATCTCTTGTATACCAGAAGAGTGCCATGATAGTTTATGTAGTCCGATAACGTTGGCGGAACTACATCTTGGACTCAAACAAATGAACGCTTCCGCAGCAGCAGGTACTGATGGCCTACCACTGATTTATTTTAAGAAATTTTTGGGGAAATACATCTCCACCTTTTGTCGATGCTTAACCGGATTATTTTTGATGGGATTCGACCTGAAACGTTTCGTGAGAGCAGAGTCATCCTTCTGCTAAAGAGTGGAGGTGAAGCGTCAGACCCAGAGCATGGAAACCCATTTCTTTACTGAACTCTGACTACAATATATTAGCCGCTATTCTACCGCATCGCATATCATCCGTCCTACCTGAAATAATGTGCAATCTTGTTCTGTTCCAGGTCTTACAATCTTTTTCTTCACCTGGTTTGACCCGTGATCTCTTCACGTTTGCTACGAGAACACAAGTGTCTGGTGTTTTTGTCTTCCTAGACTAAGGAAAACCCTTTGACAGGGTTGAGTACAATTATCTTTTTGGCTGGTTGGAATGCTTTGGTTTTCCTACTCGTCTTTTCGAGGTTCTTCGTCTGATTTATACTGACCTGGAAGCTTACTTAGTAGTGAATGTCCACACAACTGAACCCATCGCTTTGAGTCGCGGTATCCTTCAAGGTTGCCCTCTCTCTGCGCTTCTTTCTGTACTTTGCATCGAACCACTGCTAGAACAGATTAACAGATGTAGTTCAATACGCGGATTCCTTTTTCCTGGCCTGTGTGAAGTGATTGATTAATATGTGGGGTTTAACGTTCCAAAACGACTATATGATTATGAGAGGCGCCGTATTGGAGGGCTCCGGAAATTTGGACCACCTGGGGTTCTTGAAGGTGCGCCCAAATCTGAGGCCTGAGTGAAGTGAATGTGGCAGCCTGGTGCGACGATGTTTCACTTTTTTTTCAGGAATATGTATAGCTACAGGGCTTTCTTGCAACTCTATAACACCTACAGCAGTCTCTCCGGAGCATAACTCAATCCAGATAACAGTAAAGCAATGCGCTTTGGTAGCTTCGCTGAAGTTTCCCGAAGGAGTCCACTGGGTAGACGGAGTAAAGGTTCTGGGGGTGACCTTCCTCGTGTCCGGCGAAGTAGCCCGTAACACCTGGAATGAAATTAAGCGCAAAGTCGATAAACGTATTCAGATTGCGGGGACTTTTCATTTACTTTTTATTGAACGTGCGTATCTCAGCAAGACAAGCATATCAACTTCTTTTTTTATGTAGCAAAAATTGCACGGCCACCTCAACGAGTTTTGCTAAGAGTAGCAACCGCATATGGCTCCTTTTGGAATGGCCATGCGGAAAGCATCGCCAGAGCACTAGTCCGCCTACCAACGAAAATGGAAGACTGTAGCATTCCCGACTTCGAAGTTATGTGTCGTGTTTCTGCCTTGAGAACCACATGGGAACTCATCTCAGATACGGTATACTAAGGCCGAGAACCCGCAAAGTATTAGTTGGGAAGTTCCCGTCGTTTCTTTGGATTAGCAGACGAGACGGGACTGGTTGCCGAGTGGCCGCTGACCTGCTATACGTACATGGCGAAATCTCTGCGCTTTTTGCAAAATAACTCACCAGACTGTGAACTGATGGATATGTTACCCACTGAAATGCTACCCACTTGGCCTACCTCCGGACTACCTCCGGACGTGGACGCCTTCGGTTTAAACTGGTGTCGGAGCTTTGGGGAACTACCTCGTAATTCACGTCACTGAGGCAGCGCACAACTTCGTAAGGGCCAAAGTAGCGTCGCAATAGCTTCTCCGAAAGCCCACGATGTCGAACTGGTGTCCACACCCATACATAGTCACGTGGTTGATAGTGGACGTTCCTTCGGCCTTGGTTGTAACGGCGAGCGTCGATATCTTGCTGCGCGCGAATGCGGTTCCGCGCAAGCTGGCGGGCTCCCTCGGCTTTCTCGACGAAGTCGTCAACGCTGTCATTTCCGCTGGTGTCCTGGTCTACGGGGAGCATAGCGTCTAACGGTGTTGTGACGCGACGGCCATAAACAAGCTAGAATGGCGTTAGGTCTGTGGTCTCTTGCACAGCGGTGTTATAAGCAAACGTGACGTACGGCAAAATTTCATCCCACGTTTTGTGCTCTACATCAACATACATAGCATGTCGGCCAGTGTTTTGTTTAACCTCTCCGTCAAGCCGTTCGTTTGGGGATGATAAGCTGTTGTTTTGCGGTGGTTGGTGTGCGTCAGCTTGGTGACTTGTTGCAATAACTCTGCCGTAAATGCTGCTCCGCGATCGGTTATGAGAACAGCAGGTGCACCATGGCGCAAAACAATGTCGTGGACAAAGAATCTGACGACTTCAACTGCAGTTCCCTTAGACACAGCTTTGGTTTCTGCATAGCGAGTCAGATAGTCGGTTGCGACGATTATCCACTTATTTTCTGAGGATGAAGTAGGGAAGGGACCAAGAAGATCCATTCCCACTTGCTGAAATGGTGCTCGAGGTGGATCTAAAGGTTGGAGGAAACCGGCAGGCTTTGCGGGTGGAACTTTACGCCTCTGACAGTCACGGCAGGTGCGGACATAGCGCTGAACGGACGAATACAGCTGTGGCCAGTAGTACTTCTGTCGAATGTGCGCTAATGTCCTAGCAAAGCCTAAGTGACCGGCCGAAGGATCGTCGTGGCATGTCTGCAAAACTTCCTCACGCAGTGCCGTTGGAACGGCGAGGAGGAAAGTTTCCTGGCTGCTCTCAAGATTTCTCTTGTAGAGAACATTGTTTCGCAGGCAATACGTTGTTAAACCACGCGAGAGCCAGCGTGGGACGATAACGTCTTCTCCTTGAAGATGCTGGATGACAGGAAGTAGCTCAGTGTCCTCACGTTGAAGCTCAGCCATCCGCACCACATCGAGTGTGGCGCCCTCCGCCTCATGTCCGCAATGCAACCGGATGGAAACACTAAATCATGTACGTCATGAATGTCCTGTGGAACGTACTTTCTGGCGTTTGGTGATCAGCATGTTTCAAGTCAGCATGCAATGGCAGTCACGGCACAGAGACATTTTTGTTGAGTTGATAACGTGTATTGGTGCTTTGGTATTGTCACGGGGTCATGACGTGGCCAAAGACAGAAGACTTTATGTTGGGATTTAACTGTTTATTTGGGCGAACTTGTGCCGGGTAAACGGAAAGTCCGATTACAGTAGCAGTCTTGCACAGATAGCGTTTAAGAGAATTTTATTTCCGGATATATCTTACACAGCTTATGTGCACACATAAAAATGGACAATGGTGAACAATGCGTATGTACAATGCAAGGTGTTATATACAGCGAAAGAACTTATGGCGTATGCAGTGACGTACAATGCACAAATTGAACAACAAATACAGGACATTCATGACATCGAGATGATTAAACTTAAATAAACAGTAAGGCTTATGAACAAACAAGGGGAGGTCATTCACAGTGTAGCGTGATATTTTGCATTCACCTGTGAGGACAACTTGCTCTCTCGCTCAAGAACAATATTGCACAAAAAGACATGTTTCTGAAGAAGAAAAGAAAAATACACACTGTAATGTCACAGTGGTACAAGCTCTAGCCCATTTCCTCAATAGGGGAGGAAAGGCATGGACACTCTGTTGTTTTTTCCGATAATAAATCGCGTAGACCACCGTCGGAGGAAAGCCTCCTCTCCCAGCATGACTAGTTCTGAGTTAAGATGCATAAGCATTATGTTTCTTAGCCGATGGAGTAGGGGAAACATGGCTCTCTGGGGGCCATGTTTTGTCGTACTCTTAATGGCTATCGGAGCCTTCGTCTTATGGAAACGAAGGGGACTGGCCCCCCAGGCAGGCCAGTCCCCTTTGTTTCCATAAGACGAAGGCTCCGATAGCCATTAAGAGTACGACAAAGTTATCCGTGTGGCTAGACTTCCACTGCATACTTGTTTGGAACATCCTGGTAACCATGCGCCAAAAGGTGCGCGCTACCATACATTCATGGAAGACATGGTTCAGTGTTTCGACGCGACCGCATTGCGGCCATGTGGCGGTGGGCGCCACGCCCCACGCCGCAAGGCGGTCGGCCGTTGGTAAAGCCCCCCATTCCCTGAGCCAGTTTAGGTCACGGACCTCGGAGGGTAGAGACGTGTTTGTAAGAGTCCAGCGTCTTTTCGCCCGACATTTCCGGCGTTGTTGTTCAGATAGGCTTTTAAATGCTATTAATTCACTCATGTCGGTGGGGGACATTTTCCCGAGTTCTTGAACAGGAAAATCGTTTCGCCATTGTTGCAAAGATTTCATAACATGTGTGTAATACGCTGGTGGCTGCTCAGCAGCTGGTCCCGTGTCGTTTGCTAAACCAAAAAGTCTTCTATAGGTTCCTAGCAGATACACTACAAAATGACTGCCTCGATACGATGAGTTCTCTAAGAGTGCCCAGGGGTTTTCGAGAGCCAACATGCGGCACATTACATCAAGGTTGGGTACACAGAGCCCTCCCCATTTTACTGGTAGGCGGACCAAGGCTTTGGCAACAGCCTCGGCGTGGCCATCCCCCCCAAAAAAGGAGTCGCACGCAGTAGCCACTCTCAGCAAAACCCGTCGAGGTGGTCGTGCAATTCTGGCAACATAAAGCAGTGGTGGTGTTATGCTAGATTTAATTAGATAAGCTCTTTCAGTAGAGGGTAGTTGAAACGTTCTGGCGACTTCAATGCGTCTGTCAACTTTGTGTTCGATTTTTTTCCATGTGGTGCGGGCTACCTCACCAGTCGAAAAGAAAGTTACACCTAAGATTTTAACGCCTTGGGCGATTTGGACGCCATCAGGGAACTCTTCAGTGTGCATCCCAAAGCACATTTCCGGGATTAAGACGTGCTCCCGACAGGTAACTATACGGGTGGAATATTCGCAGAAAGGCTCTGTTGCTATCTATGTTCCGAATAAACAACGAGATGTCATCGGCGTATGCCGCTACATTCACTTCGCCCAAGCCTGGTAGAGGGAAACCACGTATTGAAGTACATTTCTGGATTTGTTTCAATAATGGATCTATGCATAATACAAAGAGAATTGCGGAGAGGGGACAGCCTTGTCGAATGCCCCTACTTACTGCAATAGGTTCAGATGTATAACCATTCACTACTAATGACGTTTCTAAGTCTGTGTAGAGTAAACGGAGTGTGTCGGTTAAATGTGCTGGGAAACCATAACACTCAAGCACAGCGAAGAGATAGTTCCATTCTATGCGATAAAAAGCTTTTTCCTGGTCCAAGGAAACAAAAACGCAGATATTTGTGTTCTTGTAGCGTACGTGAATAAATCGCGAGTCAGCGCAAGCGAGGTATAGATCGTACGACCTGGGGCACAGCATGTTTGTATGTCGCTTATTATTTCCGGTAGAATAATTGTTATGCGATTTGCGAAGATGGCTGTCAATATCTCGTAATCCTAGTTAAGTAGGGAAATGGGCCTCCACTTGGGTTGGATGGCTCTCCCTCGCTTTTAAGCAAGAGTATAACTCTGCTCTCATGAAACGTGTTCGGTCTGATTCCGTCAGCAAGAAGCTCATTTAGCATTGTCAAAAGGTGGTCTTTTATTGTTTCAAGGAAGGTTTTGTAGGAACTCAAAGGTATCCCGTCAGGGCCGGCGGCGGCGGTTGCGTTCATGTGCTGAAGCACAAAGCGTAATTCATCCAGTGTCACTGGGCTGCGCAGACCATCGCGGAGCTCCTCCGGTACGCGGGCAATTCCCCTGCAAAACTCGTTAACTATGGTGGCGTAGTTCACGTCGCTCGCGTTTTCCGCCCTGAAAAGATTCGAAAAATGTGTTTCAAAGACCCTCATTATGTCTTCTGCTCGTGCAAACTGTTCGCCGTTCGGCAACTGAACGAAAGGAACATGCATGTGTTCACCCAAGGAGCCGTTGCGAACACTTCAAGGAACCGTTGGATCTGAAACCGGTCGTCCATTGATAAAAGACTGCGCAGCCGTGCGCGAACTAAGACGTAGCAAAAGTTCGTACCGCGCCTTTAACTAATCGAGATAGTCGTGCATTGCGAACGTCAGCGTCGTGCCTCTGCGTACAATGCGCGCTTTTCGGAGCGTGTAGTTTATCTCTGTCGTCAGGCGCGCTTTCCTTTCGCGCCCCGCTTTGATAAGCTCGGCGCGCCAACTGTGTTTCAATGCGTCCCAGCTGCGGGGTTCAGGCGGCCTGTCGCATGCTTGCTCTAGTGCATTGCGCAGTAATACTACGCTCTCCGGGTCGTGCACGAGTGTGGTGTCCATTTTCCAATGATTTCTAAATGTAGTGGATTGTTCAAAGAAAAGCTTTACAGACACTGGAAAGTGGTCTGTAATGCATGGAACTTCCGGTGGGAAATGTAGGACCTCGCAACTATGGACATGAGTGGCTAGCACTTCTGGAAAATAGTAGCGGTCTAGCCGGGTCATGTTGGGACCTCGTTGCCAGGTTGCAACGAAGTCATTCCCGTGAGTGTCGACCCACGCATCCCTGAGCTTGAAATTGCGGATGAGTTGTCGCAATGCGCTAACTCCGCTATATTGTCTGCTTTGTCTGCGTCCGCACGCATCTCTGTCGGTGTCCTCAACACAGTTGAAATCTCCAACTAAGAAAGTGGGGTAACTGTCAAACATAAATGAGTCGAGTGAATTGAAAAAGTCGGCCGTGCCCCACATTGAGCTGGGGTATATATTACGAGCACCCTTACTCGTCTGTCGTGAAGGTCAAAGTCTACTGCTAGTGTGCGGCCCTCAAAACCATAAACACAGTGTGCTCTTCGACGTAACGCTGGTGTCAAAAAAACAACTCCGACTCCGCACATCTTTGAATCAGTCAGCGAAAAAAAGGCCTCGACTCCAAAATGTGAACAAAAAGATTGCACATGAAAAGGGGTTCTAAAATTACATTCCTGTAAGAAAACGATATCGACATGACATGACCTTGCGAAGTGCATGACTTCTTTCTGCTTATCTCGGCGTCTGAAACCCCTGACGTTTGAGGAGAGAAAATGCACTGTAGCCATTTTGAAAATAGGGGGTGTGCGCGCAAACTTCAGAGAAACCCCTTGCGGAGGGTGGGGCGAGCGCTCAACGAGTGAACAAAACTAAAGAGAGAAATGCTCTGACGTCGTCTGAGCATTAGCGAGTTTTTGGGGCTTACTACTGTCCGTAGAGCCTTCAGAGTCCGTGGTTGGTGGGTGGGCTCGTTTGGTGGCTGAACGGTCTATTTTCATGGCGCTGGTACCGACACTCGCACCAGCGGCCGCACCTGTAATCTGGTAAATGGGGTTTGACAGGCTCAGTTTGCGGGTCTGAGCCGAGTACTTGCTGGCGCGGGCGCTCGTCGTTGTCGGTGGCATAATCACTGTTATGGTCTTGTCTGGGCCAATGATCGGAGCGTCTGCCCGTCTTGTCGTTAGGGTGCCGCGTCCCATCGAAGCTCTCGGCACCTCGGAGCTACTGGTGGTGCCAACTGTGTCAGAGCTGTAGCTCTCGTGGTCTCTGCTAAGTACGGGCACTCGGGCTTCAGCTTTGGAGGAGCTGTGTTCTTCATAGGCGTCCGGCGAGAAGTCGCTGGTCTCGGACGGGTCGTGAAGGGTTGACGAGGCTTTCTCAGACAGGGGAGGCAGGTTTCCTGCGTCTTGTGGTTCAGCATAGGCGTCAGTGTCGCTTGTGTCATTGTCGCTCGCAGGCTCGAGCGCTGGATAATCATCTTGCAATGCGGGCGTGAGGTCGATGCACGCTTGTCCTTCGGTTGCCGCTGCTGCAGCCGCTGCGAAGGACTTCGGACGTACGCAGTCAGCTGTTGCACGGCTGCCCGAGCACTTGCGGCACGGTTCTGCGCATCCCTCTGTGGCATGTCCAAACGCGTTGCAGCGCGTGCAACGGGGCGTGGCACAATCTTTGGCGATGTGGCCAGCATTCCTGCGCTTATAACACACTTTCTTGACACCCCGGTAGTCACACATGACATTGTAGCCTTGGACTGTCAGAAAGTTCAGTATTTGGCTTTTCATTTCCACTCGCACCACACGGACACCTGTGCCAACCCCAGGGCGGCCCTTGAACGCCGACTCGTGGATATGTTGCACGTTGCCGTAGGCGGAGAGAGCAGTCGCTAGGGCTGCGTCACTTACCCACAGTGGCACCCAGAAGACTGTGACGTGGACTATTTCAGGACCTACGCTGACTAGTGGAACTGATTCGCCGTTCGAGAGAATGGCGCCTCGGCTCTTCAGCTTGGTGGCTGCATAAACGTTTGCGGCTGTGGTGCCAAACTTTGCCCCTTCGATGTGCTGGAGGGACTTGATACCGGCTGGGCCGGCTACTGCTTCGAGGGCATCTACGATGTCGTCGACGGTGCTCCCCTCTGGAGCACTGAAGTTAAAGCAATGAGCTTTCGGCAGTGGCGCTGCGAAAGCCATCACACTTTCATCCTGGCCCTGGCTCCCATGGCTTGCGCTGTGGTGCCGGGGCGTTGGCTCACGATCAAGGCCTGGGCAGAGCCGGGGGGTTGTCCAGGGGTTCGCTTGATGCTCGATAAGATGGGGTGGACGACTGGCAGCGTGCCTGGTCGCGGGAATCCCGGCGCCAGGTAAGCGGCGAATGGAGCGTCGGCCGTCGATCAACAACTGACAAGCGGCGAAGTGCGTCGGCATTTATACTCTTGCCATCGAATGTTCTAGCGTTATCGCTGGCGGTGACGAGTGTTCCAGAATAATCTGCACACTTCGCGGAGTGGGCTTGGCCTTATCGAAATGGTCGACTAGAGTACCGAAGCTTCTCGACAACTGCAAGCGCGGTTTGCGCTGAGAATTGTGTAGTGTATATTGGGGCGATAACAAAGCTTGAGGAATGGAACGTGGCATTTCCCCCCCTGAAAAAGGCATCGTTCCGATGCTTTAACTAAAGCTGAAGGTACCACATTTGTGCAAGAAAGTACAATAAATAAATTACGATACAGCAATAATAAAAAAAACACTGTTTCAGTTTGTTAATGCACATGAAACGGCTTGAGCCGCGTGACATGATGACTTCAGGTCATGATCGGCGTCGTTGAGAGTTCGTGATGCCGTCGGAGACAACCTCGTAATCAAGTTGGCCGAGACGTCGAACCACTCTATACGGTCCGAAGTACCGTCGCAGAAGCTTTTCACTGAGTCCACGTCGGCGTATTGGCGTCCACACCCAAACACGTTCACCGGGCTTGTATTCCACGAAGCATCGTCGAAGATTGTAATGGCGGCTGTTGATCGTCTGTTGATTCTTGATGCGGAGACGCGCTAGTTGTCGCGCTATTTTGGCAAGTTGAAGGTACTCACTCACATCGAGGTTTTCTTCGCCGGTGACGTTGGGTAACATGGCATCAAGCGTCGTGGCCGGGCTCCTTCCGTAGACCAATTTGTATGGAGATATCTGCGTCATCTCCTGCATTGCCATGTTGTATGCGAAGGTCACGTACGGAAGAATGGCGTCACACGTCTTGTGTTCGACATCGACGGACATTGCCAGCATTCGGCGATCGTCTTGTTTAGCCGCTCGGTGGGACCGTTGGTCTGTGGGTGGTACGCTGTCATCCGGCGGTGGTTTGTCTGGCTGTATGCCAAGATTGCTTGAGTTAGGTCAGCAGTAAATGCCGTTCTTCTGTCGGTGATGAGGATCTCCAGGGCGCCATGACGTAGGACGATATTTTCGACGAAGAACTTAGCTACCTCGAATGCACTGACTTTGGGCAGGGCTTTTGTCTCAGCTTAGCGGGTGAGGTAGTCGGTAGCTACTACGATCCACTTGTTTCCGAAAGCCGACGTCGAAAATGGCCCCAGTAGGTCCATACCAATCTGCTGGAATGGTCGGCGAGGTAGTTACATGGACTGCAGGAGTCCCGGCATGTCCTCACATGACGAGTGACGTCGGTGGTAAGACGTGGCCAGTAGTACCTTTCTTGTATCCTCGCAAGCGTGCGGGAAACACCGAGCTGCCTGCCATGGTATCGTCGTCCAGGGCCTGCAGGAGTTCTGGCCGCAGAGCTGAAGACACCACAAGGAGGTACTTGGCTTGGAGCGGTGAAAAGTTTTTCTTTTGGGGAAGGCCATTTAGCAGGAAGAACGACTCCAGTGCGCGCTTGAATACCTTCGGGGCTTCGGCGGTCCTGCCTTCGAGGTATTTTATTAGGGCCTTAAGTTCCGGGTCGGCCCGCTGTCGTTCAGCGAAGCCGTCGGCAGTTATTGTTCCCAATAAGGAGTCGTCATCCGGGTCGTCAGGCGGTGGTTGGTCGACAGGCGCACGAGAAAGACAGTCGGTGTCGGAGTGTTTCTTGCCGGACTTGTAAACGACGGTAATGTCATATTCTTGAAGTCTCAGGCTCCATTGTGCGAGACGACCTGAAGGGTCCTTCAAGGTGGCTAGCCGACACAAGGCCTGGTGGTCGCTCACAACTTTGAAGGGCCTGCCGTAGAAGTAGGGGCGAAGTTTCGACGTAGCTTAGATGATGGCAAGAAACTCCTTTTTTGTTGTGAATAATTGGTGTCTGCTTTGGATAAAGATCGGCTGGCGTAACTAATAACCCTTTCGAGTCCGTCAAACGGTATCGAGACCTAAGCTGCTTGCGTAGTGTGTATTTTTGTCTCGGCGAATTCGTCGAAATTGGAGAGTAACGGAGGCATCTGGAGGCGATGTTTAAGCTTCTGGAAAGCGAGCTCCTGCGGCGTTTCCCAGTTGAACTCTACGTCGGCCTTGGTAAGGTTAGTGAGTGGATCGGCGATGCGGGCGAAGTTTTTCACAAACCGCCTATAGTAGGCGCACAGGCCCAGAAATCGGCGCACCGCCTTCTTGTCAGTGGGCGGCGGGAAGTCAGCGATGGCGGCTGTTTTCCGTGGATCGGGGCGAACTCCAGACTTGCTAATCACGTGCCCCAGAAACAAGTGCTCCTCGTAGGCAAATCTGCACTTTTCTGGCTTCAGTGCGAGTCCGGACGTCTTGATGGCTTGAAGTACAGATTCAAGGCGCCGAAGGTGCTCGTCGAAACTCAAGGAAAACACGACGACGTCATCCAAGTACACAAGGCAAGTCTGCCACTTCAATCCTGCCAGTACCGTATCCATAACGCATTGATAAGTTGCAGGCGCTCAGCAAAGACCGAAGGGCATCAGCTTAAACTCAAAGAGGCCATCTGGTGTTATAAACGCCGTCTTCTCTCGGTCTCGTTCGCCGACTTCGATTTGCCAATAGTCAGTATTGAGGTCCATTGACGAAAAAAACTTGGCGTTATGAAGCCGATCAAGTGCGTCATCTATTCGTGGGAGAGGATACACGTCCTTTCTTGTGATTTTGTTCAGGCGGCGATAATCGACGCAGAAACGTAGGGTCCCATCCTTTTTTTTTCACTAACACCACGGGGGACGCCCATGGACTCTTGGACGGCTAGATGATGTCATCTCGCAGCACTTCATCAATTTGTCTCTTCATGGCCTCGCGTTCTCGCGTCGAAAGCCTGTACGGACTGTGACGGAGTTGCCTGGCATTTTCTTCAGTTATGATGCGATGTTTCGTTATTGGGGTCGGCCGAATTTTCTATGACGACGAAAAGCAACCTTGGTATTGCAGGAACAGTGCCTTGAGCTGTTCTTGCTTATGATTCGGAAGTCTGAGATTGACGTCAAAAGCTGTGAATGGGGCTTGGTTCCTCTAAGCAGGTTCCGCAGAATCGGTGAGGGCGAAAGCACTTGTGGCTTCCACAATTTATTCGATGTATGCGACCGTGAGGAGCTCACTTTGTTCACATGTTTGTACTCATTGCTGAAATTTGTGAGGATAACCGTAGCTTTGCCTCCTCGCAGCTCTGCCATTCCTCCTGCGACGCAAATATTTCGGGTGACCAACAGATGCTGACTGCCTTCAACGACGCCTTCCAAGTCAGGTGACTTAGGAGCGCCGACTGAAATAATGGCGCTGGAGCGAGGCGGAATGGTGAATTGTTCTTCCAGGACATTCAAAGCATGGTTTCCTGACGCCGTGCGCGGCGGTAGTGCTTCTTCTTTGGAAAACGTAATCGACTTTATTCTTACGTTGAGGACAGCACCAGGGAGGTATAAAAAGTTCATGCCAAAAATGACATCTCTCGAGTAACGCTGTAGGACTACAAAGTCTGCAGTATAAATACGGCCGTTAATGATGACTCTCGCTGTGCAGATTCCTGCTGGCGTTACGATATGACCAGCGGCTGTGCGGATTTCGGGGCCTTCCCAAGCTGTCCTAACTTCCTTCAACTTCGCGGCGACCGACCCACTAATGACGGAATAGTCGGCTAGAGTATCGACGAGAGTGGTCACACTGTGGCCGTCAATAAGAACGTCGAGGTCACTAGCTCGCCATCTCGAGTTGCAGTTAGGCCGAGGCGTCAGGTCGCGGCTTCGTCGGCTTGTTCCGCTGCTTCTATGTTGCGTCGTCAGGTCACCTTCAGTGAGTGAGGTTTCGTCATCAAGACTTTGCCTGGTTGGCGTGGTGTTCGGAAAGCTCCGTCGCGGCGTCGTCGTCGTCGTCGGAGGATCTTCGTTAGTTCGTCGCACAGCAACCGCCTCTCCATCGGTTGCTGCCCTTAGTTTCCCAGATACGGGCTAGGAGACCGGCCCCGCGTCGGGCTAGAGTACAGCCGGTGGTGCGGTGACATGCGGCGGCTGGGCGACGGCGACGGGAAGGACTTCGTGGTGTCCACTGAGTTCCTATCAGGTAGGCGATGTCACGTTGCCGTTCCCCTGGCTGCGAACGTGGTGCATTGACGGTGAAGCCACGCAGTCCTTTCTGTTGGTACTGGCAATGGTGGTATGTGTGTACGGCCTCGCCGCAGTGATAGCAAAGCGGGCGGTTGTCAGGTGCGCGTCAAACGTCGGTTTTCCCCGGCGCACTGCGCTGGCCCGCTGGCGAACGGTAGGACGTCGGTGGGGGTGGTGGCGGCGGTGGTGTCCGGCGACGGAAGTGCGACGGGGCGGCGTTTTGGCGTGGACGGGGAGGAGCGTTGTGGCGCACTGCAGCGGCGTAGCTCATAGCTTCCCGCTCGGGCAGCAGTGCTTGGGGAATTCGAAGCGATTGCCGAACTACTTCTCACACAATGTCGGTGATTGAATCCACTTGAGGCTTCGCCGAACGCAACGGCTTGTGCAGCTCTTCCCGCATGATCACTCGGATCGTTTCACGCAGGTCTTCGGAGTTACTGGCATGAGCGGCAGAGCATTCTGGAGTCAGGCGACAATTATACTGTCTGGTGCGTATGTCCAGGGTCTTTTCGATAGTGGTCGCTTCGGATACATTTTCTTGGATGGTGTTCGGTGCATTCCTTATTAGACCCGTGAAGAGCTCCTGTTTGACCCCTCACATGAGGAATCGAACTTTCTTCTCCTCAAGCATGTCTGAGTCAGCGTGACGGAATAGGCGGGTCATCTCTTCAGTGAAAATGGCAACATTTTCATTTGGCAGCTGAACCTGGGTCTCTAGTAAAGCAGCGGCCCTCTCTTTGCGAGCGACGCTCGCGAATGTTTGCAGGAATGCGCCGCAGAAAACATCTCACGTTCGGAGCGTGGACTCCCGATTCTCGAGCCAGGTCATTGTGGTTCTTCCAAATAGAAGAACACACGACGGAACTTTTCGTTCTTGTCCCAGTGGTTTAGGGCGCCCACGCGGTCGTATGTTTCTAGCAAGGTCTCTGGGGCTTCGAACGATGACCCATGGAAAATTAGTGGTTCCCTGGGTGGATGCATGACGATGGTGGGTTGGAACACTGCGGTTGTCATTGTCGCTGCCGCCGCGGTCATGGCCTTGGTATTCACGCCTTGTCTTGTAGAAGCCCGTACTCCGGTGGTAGACCTTGCTGTCGGCGGCTTGTTCACTGCTCCTACTGCTACTGCAATTAGACTTTCATTTTACCCAGCACCTTCATCAGATGTCACGGGGTCGTGACGTGGCCGAAGACAGGAGACTTTGTTAGGCTTTAACAGTTTCTTTGGGCGAACTTGTGGCGGGTAAACAGGAAGTTTGATTACAATTGCAGTCTTGCACAGATAGCAGTGAACGGACCGTCGGTTGTCGATCAACTACTAACAAGCGGCGAAGTGCGTTGGCATTTATACTCTTGCCATGGAATGTTCTGGCGTTATTGCTGGCGATGATGAGTGTTCCAGAATAATCTGCACAGTTCGAGGATTGGACTTGATCTTATCAAAATGATCTACTACAGTCCCGAAGCTTCTTGAAAACTGCAGGCGCAGTTTGTGCTGAGAATTGTGTAGTGTATTGGGGCGATAACAAAGCTTGAGGAATGGAACGTGACAGTATTGTGGAAATGGAAGAGACTGGCACATCGGCGGGGTCGCCCTCAGAGGGTCATGTTTCTTCTCCTATATCTCTTAAGAACCATGACGTTAACACATCTGAGCGAAGAGTTATTCATCCTGGGAAAGAAAGCTTTCCTGCTGCGATGGTCAACACAATTTATTTTTCTCAGAAAGAAGAAAGTGTTCATGCCTTGCCTTGATTACTGGGAAGGTAAGCTAGTGTTTGTGATTTCATTGAAATTGCATTTAGTATTGCATGAGTACTTATTTATTCACATACGCATTTTTAAAATGTCGTTTTTTGTTCATTTTCATGAAGTGTACGTACCCCTGCGTGAAGTTTTCTTCATACAAGTTAGAATTTCTGTTTACAGGTACAAACAGTTCGTGTTGTGCATTTGATTGTATATTAAGATATATTAGCAATGTCTTGAGAACGAAAAACGTAACACTTGAATGTCATCTGTCTATGTATCATCTCTCTATCTCATCGGTCTATCTCATCTGTCTATCTCATCAAGTATTCAGCAAACCCCTGGACAGCCATCCCCCCCCCCCCCCCCCTCAAGCTCTGTCGAGGCGTTCATCGAGACCCAACGCCCGGGCACCACAGCGCAAGCCGTGGGAGCCAGGGCCAGGACAAAAGTGTGATGGCTTTCGCAGCGCCACCGCCGAAAGCACACTGTTTTACCCTCAGTGCTCTAGAGGGGAGCACAGTGGACGATATTATCGATGCCCTTGACGCAGTAACCGGCGCAGCCGGTATCAAGTCGCTTTAACACATGGAAGGCGCAAAGTTCGACGCGGCAGCCGCAAACGTCTATGCAGCCACCAAGATGAAGAACCGGACGCCATTCTCTTGAACAGCGTATCAGTCATACTTGTCAGCATCAGTCCTAAAATAGTCCAATACAAAGTATTGTTTTTGGTATGATAGATACCGTTATGTATAAAACAAGTAATAAAACACAACAATAACCTTGCTACTTTCTGCGTCGGGCTGTTTGCGGCCACGTCCGCTTGGGGGATCTGGCAGCACATGCACAGCAATGGCGGCCTCCGTCGCGTTGTTTACTTCCATGTACACTTGCACATGTGTAGGTGAGTTGTTCTTTAGATATATAAGATGGCATGTGCCACAGGGTCTGCTTCTGCGAAGACAACGTGGTCTGACAATGAGACACAGGCGCAAAAATAACAAATATACGTTGTGCTACAAATTCGTCGATCACCACTGTCATCATTTGCAAAGTAAACTTCGCTTTCTCGTGTAGCAGCGAGCCGCAAAAATGACACTTCGTGAGCGTAAGTACACACGCTCAAAGTGCGCTTAAGTTTACAGGTGTCGCAGGGGTATTAGGTGACAAGTCCTACATTTTCCACCGGACGCTCCATGCATCACAGAACACTTTTCAGTGTCTGTAAAACTTTTCTTTGAGCAATCCACTAACTTTAGAAACCATTGAAAAATGGACACCACACTCATACACGACCCGGAAAGCGTAGCATTACTGCGCAATGCACTAGAGCAAGCGTGCGAAAGGCCGCCTGAGCCGCGTAACTGGGATGCATTGAAAACAGTTGGCGCACCGAGCTTATCAAAGCGGGGCTCGAAAGGAAAGCGCGCCTGACGACGGAGATAAACGACACGCTACGAAAAGCGCGCATTGTACGCAGAGGCGAGACGCTGACGTTCGCAATGCACGACTATCTCGATCAGTTAAAGGCGCGGTACGAACTTTTGCTACGTCTTAGTTCGCGCACAAGTGCGCAGTCTTTCATCAACGGAGGACTGGTTTCAGATACAGCTTTTCTTAGAAGCGTTCGCAACGGCTCCTTGGATGAAGGAATATGTTCCTTTCGTTCAGTTGCCGAACGGTGAACAGTCCACACGAGCAGAAGACATAAAGAGGGTCTTTGAAACAGCAAAATGGCAAGCTGGGCCAGTTGGATTACGTTGATAATTGAAAATTTTGTTGAAGCGCACAAAAAAAAACAAAAAACAGACGGACATAAGAGGCTACCAAGGACAGTGCCTGCTCTCACAACTGAAGGTTTATTCATCAGAAAAGGTATTTAAAGCGGATACATGGTCTTTCGCGCATGTGCATCAGAACAGGGTGCAACAGAAGCCACTATTGTCAGGATTACCGAAAATTGTACATGTCATTTGTTATATATTACAAGTACTAGGTGTCGAAATACGCGTACTCTTTATCATGCAGCACAATCGTAGCTTGGCTAACACAGTCATGTTCCCTCTTTCGGATGTGGTAAGATTCCACTATCTCACGTGTTAGCTTATCCTTGTGTCAAAATAGTATTTATGTTTCTTTAAATACAGGATAGCATCCGCAGTTTCTACAGTGATCTGCAACATGACTGTTGTCCGATGCCTTAACAGATGCGCGATGTTCTCTAAGGCGGTCGTTTACGCATCTTCCTGACTGGCCTATAGACTTTTCCACAAAAAGAGAGCGTCATATGTATACTACGCCCTTGCGCACTTCACGAACATGTTTCTGTGTTTCACTGAGCAAGCTTTCAAACCTATGGGATTATAGTTATGTCCACGGGTTACAAACTAGCAAGCTTGTAACCCGTGGACACAAGCTTGCTAGTTTGGTTTTTGCCGAAAACTTCTCGTCTACGCTGTCTCTATTTCCAACGTGCTTTAAGTTGTGTGCCAACTTGTGCACGCATGGAATGACAGCCATTTTCCGTCGCTTCTCTGTCTCCGAACTGGATCTTTGTTTTTTGCCCTTTATTTCTCTGGGTAGGACTGCGCACATGGAGAAAATTATCTACTACGGGTAACTCGCCTTCTGGAATTTTTCCACCTGACTCCTGAAACTTTCATTGATTAGATGCCCCCACGATTTCTGCAAAGCTGACATAATACAAGACTTTACTATCCCCCTCCTTACCAACTTGGAGTGCCCAGACGCGTAATCTAGCACTGGCTTGGCACTTCTTGGTTGATAACACCAGCAAAGGTGTTCCCTACCAAGTTCCAGTTTTAAATCCAAGAATTTCAACTCGTTATTTTTAGGTTGCTCGGTAGTAAACTCAAGGCCCATGCTACATTCCTTAAACACTTTTAACACGTTCACTACCTCTCGGGAAGGATCAATGCCATGTGTGAATATCAGGAAGTCATACACATACCTGAAGACATGCTTAACAATTCCAGGAATGTGCTGCTCAATTCCCCAATAAATTCACTTAAAAACACATTTATTAAAAAACACAATTTCGAATCTTTTCATGGCGGAGAACGCGAGCGACGTGAACCATGCCACCATAGTCAGTGAGTTTTGCGCGGGCATTTCCCGCATACCGGAGGAGCTTCGCGATGGTCTGTGTGGCCCAGTGGCGTCCGAATAATTAAGCTTCAGCACTTCAGCACATAAACGCTACCGCCACCGCTGGCCCTGACGGGATACCTGTAAGTTTCTACAAAACCTTCCCTGACACAAGTCCATCTTTTGACAATGCTAAATGGGCTTCTTGCGGAAGGGGTCAGACCGGATACGCTTAGAGAAAGCTGAGTTATACTATTGCTTAAAACCGAGCGAGAGCCGTCCGATACAAAGGCGTGGAGAGCCATTTCCCTTCTTAACTGAGATTCTAAAATATTGACAGCCATCCTTGCACACCGCATAACTACTGTTATACCGGAAATAGTAAGCGACATCCAAACATGCTGTGTGGTAAGGTGCCGACCAGTGCGGACGCGCGAAGATCGGTTCCTGCTTTCAAGAATGCTTCCCTGTAGAATCCACCAATTTGTCGCCGAGTTTTCAGTCACATCGTGTGCCTAAATTCTCAAGAAATCAGCAGATACCACCTTTGTTCTGGTGAGTGGACTCTTAAACCGTTTTTGGGACATTTTTACAAGGCAACGCCACAGGGGGATTTAAGCCTAATCAAGGAGACGATTGTCGCCGATGCGCCGTCCTGGCGCCAACGTGACTCAACACTCTGCGCGTTCCAGGACCTGCAACTGAGAATGGAATGCCAAGTAGATGAATAGGACGTTTCTCCCGAGGATTGCACGGAAGACAAGGGTTGGAAAGAAGCAGAAGTGAGACGCCCAAGGAATAAATCTAGCCGCGGTTAGCGTTCCCGCTGCCAAGGGCTCGACCAAAACTGGCATTGGCCGAAACGCTCAAGCCAGTCGTAATAGGCATGACACCAAGCACACAATCGTGCGAGCTGGACGCTTGCCGCCAACACTACTAGCAAAATTGTGCTACGACCCCGTGGAGGACTAGATATCTCGAGAATTGGTGCTGGAGCCGTGGGAGATGCGATAGTACTAGCGGCCGGCGTCAAAGAGGAGGAGGCCATGCAGAACATCATATGTTCCAACTTTCAGCAAAAATTATGGTGGCAAGCAATCCGGACCAGAACAGAGCTTCAAGATACCTCAAGTTCAAGAAAATTGACATTAGAGGCAAAGTTTTCGAGGACAGCGCGTACGCCACGGCACCCCACGATACTTGTGAAGGAGTGATCCGCGAGATCCCCGGAAGCAATCCTCAGGACATTGTGACCCGAAAGATTGTCAACGCGAACAACTCGTTCGCACTGCAGGCCAAGAGAATCAAGAACACTGGGGCAATCATCATAGCGTTCAAAGGACACAGAGTGCCGAGATTCGTGAAATAAGGTCCTTCACTTTTGCAGTGCTCCCTTTACCGCAAAAAACATCGGCATTTGTTACGTCTGTTGAAAGCTGGGACATCGGTCTGACGTCTGTCCGAACCCAGCTGAAACCATCTGCAGAGGCTGCGAGATCAAGAACCCAGATAAGCTGCACCAGTGCAATCCAAGATGCAGGCTGTGCGACGGTCACCATCCCACGGCAGACAACGAGTGCAAGAACAGGTTTTTAGTGCGATACGTCGTCAGACGCAGACGTTGGGAAAGATTGCAAGCAGCCGCAGAAGCCCGGGGCACATCAGTGACATCGAGTCCAGACATCAACGTCGAGCAGCTGATTCCACCCTTCGGGACCCTAAACACGCAGACTACAGAAGAACAAGAAAGGTGACCCCACTCTAGAGGGGGGGGGGGTCGCGTTTCAGAAGAGGTTCTAGACCAAAAGCTCACTCCCAATCACGGGGGCGCTCGACTTCTCAAAATCGCTATCTGGGTCAAGAGCAGCCTGGACGGCACCCGAATGGCCAGTTGCCTGGCGTGAAGTTCGATATCATGGCTTTCAGCCCGGGGAGGACGCCTGCAGTTACACAGAAAGGCAGCTGGGCTGAGCGAGTGCACAACGGCGCGGCAGAGGTGATGACAGGTAAGCTGCCAGAGCACAATAGAATCGCACAGCTAGAGCAAGAAAACGCGAGGCTTACAAAACCTAATGAGATAGCTCATTTAAAGGAAATAAAGATCTCACTGAGCTAACCAGCACGCAGTCTCACAGCCAACGCCTCAGCCAGTTGATGTTCCGGTGGCTGAAAACGTGGGTGACTCGAGAACCACAAAAAAGGACAGTCATGACAGAACTCGTGGAGGCCAACCAAACGACCATGTCAGATATTAAAGAGGTCCTTGACACGCTCAGCAAGGTAGTAGCCAATCCTAACGAGCAGATGGGCAGGCTATAACTTGCGTGGCGGAACTGGAAGAGCATATTACTTTGCGCATAACAAAGGTCGAAGCATATGTGCACCACACAGCAGTGGTTCCTCATGCACCAAACTCACCTCTTCGGCCACCAATACTAATGATACGAACCCTGTGGACAGGTGCAGCATCAATCCCAGGCAGCCCATGTAATAACCGTGATGGCAGCACTAGGTGAAGCATTCCGTATCTGGCAATGATACTATATAGGTTACCTTAAAAAGTAGGCGACCCTACAGCAGTATATAAAGAGCAGCCAAGAAAAGCCTCATATAATATTATTGCAAAGAACCTTTTCACTGCATGCAACGCTGCCTGGATTCCGGCCTGTAATAGGGGATACCGAAGCGAAGGGAGTCTGCACCTTCGTATGCAACAAACGCACGTAACCCACAACCTGAAAATAGAAGCAGGCCAGTTGGAACACGTCATGCTAAAGATCGTGCCTGGTACCAGCAATCATCACAGCATTTTTATTCTTAGCATAAATAGCAGTCCAAAGGAACAAAAGCAAGGGTTCAAGACGATTCTAAAGAAAGCTGTTATTATCACCGGGAAATGTTCACTCGTCATAGCAGTTGATTTCAATGCCCCCCATCATACATGGGCTTACAAGTACAAAACTGAAAAAGGAAATCGACTTTGGCAAAGCGCCAGTGAACATGATCTCATACTAATCACGAACCCCACCCTACCAACAAGGCTTGGTACACCCTTCTGCAGGGATTCCACCACAGACCTCACATTTGTAAAGAACATCAAGAAGGCCCAGTGTATGAACCTTGCTGTAGACCTCGGGAGTGGCCACTGCATTCTTGCCACTACCTTCTCCCTGGAGCGTAAAAAGCAGACCGAAGTCCACTTCACTGACTGGGATAAGTTCTGGAAGTTAAGGATGGAGAACAAGATGGCCACGGACCTGGCTTGGAGGTGTGGGTCAAGCAGAATAAAGAGGTAATCAAATCCGTCTCCTCAATCATTACCACAGATTATCCGGTTGAAAGAATGAATAGCTGGCTCGCTCATCTTTAGGCAAAGCAAGCACTACTGAACCGTTGGAAGGGTCAGCGCCTGAGCCGAAAACTGAGGAAGAAGATAGCGGAGGTAAACAGATCAGTCGAGGAACATTGTCGCGCAATCTCTAAGCAGCAATGGGACAAAATCTGCAACTCCGTCGATGGTCAGATGCGCAATGGCAAGACATGGAATATGTTAAAACACCTCCTCAACGAAAACACCGCCAAAACAAATGAAAAGCATGTTAGTGCTCGAATTTTGCATAAAGAGAAAGGGCTTTCTACAGAACAGCAATTCGTGCAGCGGCTCGTGCATAAATAACTCCCAATCAAAAGAGGATCGGCACCATCAAGTAGACAGTACCAGGGCACGCCCAATCAAGGTCTTGACGGCGACTTTAACATCGAGGAGATCCGAAAGCCTTGCATGATCTCAACGGCAGGTCGGCCTGTGGCCGGGACGGTATATCAAACAAGGTCCTTCGTAACCTTGATGACGATTCAATTGAGACCCTGAATGATGTCATCAATGCAACAAGAAAAGAAATCAGGGTGCCAAAACAGTGGAAGCTGGTCAACACGAGCGTTATTCCTAAGCCAGGAAAGGCCCCTAACTTGGACAACATGAGGCCAGTATCCTTGACATCATGTATCGGCAAGGTTGCTGAACATGCCGTACTGCTTAGGATAAAAAAGTACTTATAAAATAACATCTATACACACAATATAGTTGAATTCAGGGTGCGGCTATCCAGACAACACGCAATGAAGCTTATCAAAGACCAGGCCATCGACAACGAAACCAGAGACGTGAGAGCGATTCTGTGCCTAGATATAGAAAAAGAGTTCGAGAACCTCTACCACTCATTCATACTCGAAGGAATTTCCAAGCTTGGCAAGACGTCGCATTGACGCGACGTCTTCAATAGTAGGAATCGAAGAATTGTACTGCGTTCAGCACTTTGGAGGCTGGAACTACCAAGTTACCGTCAACAGTGAGGCTGCACTGGCCCAAATCGTAGACGCGTCGCACCTTATCATCCAAGGAGAGCGCGTCGCCATCGTACCCCTGGGACCCCAAGTGACCCAATTGACCGTCCTGTTCGTGCCGTGCCGCGTACCCAGCGAAGTCCTCGCACAAGCACTCTCTCTCTACGGGAAGGTGCTGCACATCACCAGAGGACTCATGGGATCGCGCCCAACCGTAACCACTGGGACGCGATACGTCCACATAGAAATGAAGGCTTCGTCACCGGTGCCCAACTACCTCAAGGTCACGGGCCATCGAGTAACCTGTGACTATAAAGGCATCCAGCGAGTGTGCCGTCGATGTGGAGACAGTGGGCACTTCCGCATGAACTGCACAGCTCCGTTTTGTGGAAGGTGCGGCGTTTATGGCCACGACGGGAAAGGCTGCTCGCTGCCGTGTCGCCGTTGTGGGGACCTGCATGCCACCGTGGCCTGCACCATCAGGCCATCGTATTCCGAGGCGGCATACAAGGATTTCTTTTCACTTCAACCAGGAACGCCATCTAAGAACAAGTGCGACGATTCGTCAACGCGAGCCGCGGTAACCGACCACAACCAAGGTGCACCAATCGCGACGCTGCACCAGACGCCCACTGCGTCCGCAACGATTCCGGACCTGATAATCCCTCCAGGTACTGAAAAATTAAGTTCCCCGCGTCCCGTGGCCATTTCTGAGGAATCGCAGGCCAAGCCCTCGTGAGGACGGCGTCTCGGATGGAAATATTGCATCTGAGGCTCCTCGCGTTGCTGCTCTGTCGACAACAAGTTCAGGTGTCATCGAGGAGTATACATCTCAAGACGACGTCGCCTGCATCTACGAGGACTCCAACAGCACCGCGAGTGAGGCGCCCCTACAAATTGACGAAGACACCAGCCCCAGTGACATAAGCCAGGCCAGTGGAGACGCCTTTGTATCATCCTCGCTCAAGAACCCGGGCTCCAAACGGCACCGGATAACTACTCGTGACTTAGAAGCCCCTACCAGAGACAGAAGTCCCCTGCGGACTTCGACGCAATTCCGGAAGTCCTGAGCCTCCGGTGGATCACCTGGCCGGAAAAAAATGACTCAGCCACTTGCGGGGCACCGGCTTCCGCACCTGATAA
Source organism: Rhipicephalus microplus (assembly GCF_043290135.1). Taxonomy (NCBI): domain Eukaryota; kingdom Metazoa; phylum Arthropoda; class Arachnida; order Ixodida; family Ixodidae; genus Rhipicephalus; species Rhipicephalus microplus. Next base: position 112,972,170 of record NC_134700.1, on the reverse strand, counting down.
AGGTACCCCTGCATTTGCGTGATCCTATACTATGTTTTCATTTTCCCCATTGCTCTTACTCTAAAAGTTATTACTTTTAACGTTCAAGGTTTCCGCAATCCACAAAAACAAGCTGAGGTATTGGCTTTGGGCGTTCAGTGCACTGTGATTTGCTGTTCGTGCAAGAAAGAAAATTTTTCAAGCTTTCTGATGTACTCGCTTTCAAGCGCGCGTTCAATCTTGATTGTTTCTTTTCGTACGCCAGCACGCCTTCGAGGAGGAGGAGGAAAAAAGCTGCATTGATGCTGGCTGTGCCAGATAGCCCTTATCCCCACCGGGCTGGTTGACATCCCTAGTCCGGGACGTCATTAGTCGAGGCCGCCACCCGAGCCCGCTGCACTAGAGTTCGCTGTTCCTCTAGTGTGGAGCTATTGAGTAGGGTCGTCTCCCAGCCCTCTTTGGTGGGGTTGGGAAAGGGGGTTAATTTTGGGTTCATTTGGCAGGCCCAGACCATATGGTAAGTGTTGGCCACTTCCCCACAGTACTGGCACCGCCCACTTATTTTAGGGTCGTAATATTTTAGTATGGCTAGACAGAGCAGCGTATTTGTCTGTAGGCGCCGCAGGATGCGCTCCTCCGTTTTCGAGAGTCCCTTCGCTGGTGCGGGATACAAGCGGCGTTGCTCAATGTAGTATTCTTTGATTTCTCGAAACCGTGTTAAAAGTGTGGGACGTTCAGGTCTATCAGGGGAACGGGGTCTATCTCTCAAAAATGGTCTATAAAATGGTTCAGGTCTATCTCTCAAAAATGGGACGATAACCGCATGACCTGCAATGTTCCGGCAGATGAAGTCGCGCGACATTGAACATTGCAGGTCATGCGGTTGTCGTCCCATTTTTGAGAGAACCACCATCATCTTCAAGCATCCTAACCAGCTAACTAGAGAAATCGCTGAGGCATATCAAATAAAGATTAGGGGTAGCAAGTGCGTTAGTGAACCATCCGTCACACTGCATGAAAAAGAATTAAGTTATTTAGGCCAAGCTTGTTTATTGCCATGAGTGTGATAACGCTACCTCGGTGCACCTCGTATTCTGCGCATGTTGTGGTGTAGGCTGCCGGGACCTATATATATTTTTCACCCCGTTTTTTCCAATAAACAACAGTTGTGAGTCAGCGCCGCCTTTTCTTTCTGTTCTACTCCTTCCCTGTCCTGTATTTTTTCTGGTGTTGCGCTGTAAGAAAGTTCACGATGGATCCTAACCAACTGGCCCGACTTACCGTCTTACTACGAGGTGCCTCCTGACGGGAAAGGTACCAGAGTCTTGGAAGAACGCTAACATCATCTTAATACATAAGAAAGGAGATGACAAGAACTTGAAGAATTACAGGCCGATCAGCTTGCTCTCTGCAGTGTACAAGCTATTTACAAAGGTAATTGCTAACAGAGTAAAGAAAACATTAGAATTCAATCAACCAAAGGAACAAGCAGGATTTCGAACAGGCTACTCAACAATTGACCACATTCATACTATCAATCAGGTAATAGAGAAATGCTCAGAGTATAACCAACCACTATACATAGCCTTCATAGATTACGAGAAGGCGTTTGATTCAGTAGAAATATCAGCCGTCATGCAGACACTGCGGAATCAGGGCGTAGATGAAGCATATATAAACATTCTGGAAGAAATCTACAGGGGATCAACTGCTACCATAGTGCTTCATAAAGAAAGCAACAGAATACCAATCAAAAAGGGTGTAAGGCAGGGGGACACAATCTCCCCAATGCTATTTACCGCGTGCTTACAGGAGGTTTTCAGAAGCCTAGAATGGGAACAGTTAGGTATAAGAGTTAATGAAGAATACCTTAGTAACCTGCGCTTCGCCGATGACATTGCATTGCTGAGTAACTCAGGGGATGAATTGCACGTCATGATTACGGAGTTACACAAGGAGAGCAGAAAGGTGGGTCTTAAAATTAATCTGCAGAAAACGAAAGTAATATACAACAACCTCGGAAAGGAACAGCGCTTCGAGATAGGTAATAGTGCACTTGAAGTTGTGAAAGACTATGTCTACTTAGGGCAGGTAACAACCGCAGAGCCTAACGACGAGATTGAAGTAACTAGAAGAATAAGAATGGGGTGGAGCACATTCGGCAAGCACTCTCAAATTATGACAGGTAGATTGCCATTATCCCTTAAGAGGAAGGTATATAACAGCTGTATCTCTCCAGTACTTAGCTACGGAGCAGAAACCTGGATACTCACAAAGAGGGTTCAGCTTAAATTGAGGACGACGCAGCGAGCAATGGAAAGAAAAATGGTAGGTGTAACCTTGAGAGACAAGAAGAGAGCGGAGTGGATTAGGGGACAAACGGGGGTTAAGGATATCATAGTTGAAATAAAGAAGAGGAAATGGACATGGGCCGGGCATGTAGCGCGTAGACAGGATAACCGCTGGTCATTAAGAGTAACTAACTGGATTCCTATAGAAGGAAAGCGGGTTAGGGGGAGACAGAAGGTTAGGTGGGCAGATGAAATTAAGAAGTTTGCGGGTATAAATTGGCAGCAGCAAGCACAGGACCGGGTTAACTGGCGGAGTATGGGAGAGGCCTTTGTCCTGCAGTGGACGTAGCCAGGCTGATGATGATGATGAAGTTAATGATATAGGTCTGAGGTTGTCCGTGCTGATTTGCTTGCCTGGTTTTGGGATGAATGTGACAACTGCTGTTTTCCATTCAGTTGGCAGTGGTTGGCCATCCCAGATCGCGCTAATGTATTGCAATAGATGCCGATAAGAATCATCTGACAGATTTGCTAACAGTTTTACCGTGATCAGGCCTCGGCCCGGGGGACTGCCCCTGCGCATTTTTTTCAGTGCTGCTTTCAGATCGCACATTTCAAAAGGGGCATCGAGCTGACTGTTTTCTCTACCTGCGTATTCATATGCGTTCCTGTTGGGATCCTTGGTGCGACATAGGTATCTAGCACACAAATCATCAGCAAGCTGGGAGTTGGTTCCCTGAAAACTGTGCAGGGGTCGACGGAGCTGCTTTTGCGCTTCTCCTCGGGTTCGGGCGGGGTCCACGAGAGTTCGAAAAAGGCGCCATGCTTTCTTTGTATTCATTTCTTTAGCTACAACATTGCACCGTTCTGTCCAATTGGATTCGTTCAGTTGTGCAGCATATTCATCCGCTTGCTTACTCAACTTGGCTATTCTAAGTTTAAGCTTGCGGTCGAATTTGTTTTTCCGCCAACATTTAGTTAAGCTTCTGCGGGCGTCCCAAAGGTGGAGCAGGTACATATCGACGGCGGGGGTGTCTTCCGTTGTCTTTATAGTTTTAAGACACTTGGAATTGGCTGCAAGGAGCTGTTTTGCCCACCCCGTATATCCTCCCGCCCCTGGCACAGAGGGGATCACCTGTGAGCGGAAGGCTGTCCAATCTGTCAGCTTAGCTTGGCTCCATGTTCTACGGCCTATGTTGCCGGAGAGTGTGATTCTGAGGAGACAGTGATCACTGCCGAGCGTTTCTTCTAAGTTTTCCCATGTTGCGTAGGAAATGTTCTTAGTCAGTGATAGATCCGGGCAAGTATCTCGGTTTACAGAGCACGCGTTCGACTGGCGTCGGCGTCACTATTTTTAACCGAGGTCTTTTACGTGACCATCATGTTTCCTTCGATGCTTTCGGACGCGTGCTGGCGTTCGACTGCACCTTTTTTTAGATGCGGAGCATGTAATACTCGAGCCTTGTAGTGCGGCGCCGTCCGCAAGCTTCCTCCTCCTTCTTCCACCATCTGTGCATCCCTTCCTCCTCTACACACCACGCGCGCTTCACTCCTCCACCATCTGTGCACCCTTCCTCCTCTACACACCGCGTGCGCTTCTCCTCTTCACGAACATTCGCTAGCTGTATAATGTAGCGAGCATGCGCCGTGACGCTTCGAGCACATCGGCAGCTGACGCGCGCGCATGCGCCGTCGCGCTTCGAGAACATCGGCAGCTGACGCGCGCGCATGCGCCGTTGCGCTTCTCCCTCTTCTCGAACATTCGACAGCTGACAGTGCATGCGCCGTCGCGCTGTATATATACTCAAGGTCGGTGCTCGCTCGCTCAGTTGCCGCTCGTCGGTTGGTTTGTACGGCGCGTCGACGTCCGAGGTCGCAATGATCGATGTCCCTTCGACCAGCTCCGGCCAAAGTGTTGGCGGAACCGCAACCAAGTCGTCGTCCGAAGACAAGGCAGCGCGGAGAAGAGCTCGTGACGCCGAACGTAAACGTCGGCGTCGAGCGGAAGATTCTCAACTTAGAGAACGTGAAGCCGCTGAGAGACGTCAGCGTCGAGCAGCAGCACCGGATTCGGCCGCTTTGAAACGTAAGCGTCGACAAGAGGACCCGGACTTTCGAAAACGGGAAGCCGAGTGCAAGCGTCGGCGACGAGAGGCCGATCCCGATGCTGCCCGCGAGCGCAAGCGCGCCGAGGTAGCGGCGTGGCGCGCCAAGCAGTATGCCACGCCCAATTAACACCCCGTTAACCAATTATATGCTCTGCATCCTCCTCAGTGTTCCCCCGAGGGAAGCTGCGGGCAATTTTTTTGTTAAGAATAAGATTTGTTGCCGTGTATGGCCCAGCGGCACTTCTGAACGCAAACGCGTTCTTCCAATCTCTTGCTGCTTTCCCTTTGAATTCCCGACATGTGGTACTTTTAGGGGATTTCAATTGTGTCTGAGACTCACACGCAGATGTTCGAGGTCCGGGTCGCGGCCGGTCAAACTGTAATGCCAGAGAACTCGAACGTCTAGTGCAGCAGTTGGCATTGAGTGACATTCATCAAAGTGTGCATGGCAGTAATTATGCCTATACTTGGCGCCGAGCAGCGTCGAGCAGCCGAATTGATCGCGTGTATGCATCCCCCAGTCTCATTACCTACGTTCACGACACCGGGGTAATGTCATTGCCACCGACACCAGTGTTCATTAGCGACCATCGGCCGGTTATGTTCTCTCTCCGCCTGCCAGCGGGGACGCCAACGATTTACAGACCATGGCGTCTCGATTGTCGCGTCCTCCAGGACTCTGAGGCTACGGAGAAATTATCCCGAGCGTTACAAGCATCGCTCATTGGGGCGGATGTAGCTGATTGGGATCGCCTCAAAGAACAGTGGCGGCATCATTGCAGTGCGTCGGGCAGAGGACTTTCCACCCGTATGTCGAAAGATGCGTCATTGTTAATTCAGAAGATACGCATTGCCAATCGAGATCCCAGTCCTTCCACTGTAATTCGGGCATGGCAAGAGGAGCTTGTTGAACGGTACCAACGTATTATGCGCCCTTATTCACTCTTGGTTTCAGCTTGGCGCTGTAGACGTGCACCGTGTGCGCACCCTCAGGTGCTAAGGTATGCACGCACAGCTCTGCTTTGTCCACCAGGCTCGCCTGCCCACTCGCTGAACTCTCCCGCCCCAGCTGCTGTGGGTACGCGCGACTTTCAGGAATTCACTCAACACTTTCAGTCAATAGCTCAATCTGGTGCTAAAGTCTGTTACCCAGGATCCGTTTCTTCGCATCCTCTGCTGAAAGATTTACCTCATGATTCCAACATGTGAAATGACGTCCTGCTATTACTGCCATCCGATGATGAAATCAAGGGCGCATTGGACGCAATGAAAAAGGGATCGGCCCCAGGGCCTGACGGACTCCCTGCAGAGTTTTATATACAGTTCTGGCCTATCATTGGTCCAACTATGTCACGCATCATTCGCAAGTGTTTCCAAGATATTACACTTCCAACCTCTTTTCACAAAGGCCGTACAACACTAGTTCCCAAGAAAGACCCAATGTCCATGCGACGAGAAGATTGGCGCCCTATTACCCTGCTCAATGTAGATTACAAGCTCTTGGCCAACATTTTGGTGCGCCGAATCAGTCCATCTCTTGCAACATTAATCGGTCCTACCAGGTCTGTTCTGTTCCGGGCCGAGAAATACACACCCATACGTGGTTAACGCGTGACATCATTGAATACACCACTAGCCGATGTGCGCAAGGACTGTTGGTTTATTTAGATCAAGAGAAAGCTTTTGATTTCCTAGAACATGGCTACATACTAAATGTTTTACATTCATACGGATTCCCGGATAAGTTCATTGACCTCATCCACGCGATGTACACTAATTCAGAAAGTACCCTTTACTTAGATTGCCGTGAGAGTCACGCATTTAGAGTCACGCATGGGGTCCATCAAGGCTGTCCGCTCTCCCCAGTGTTATTTATCCTTGCATTAGAACCCTTCTTAAGGGCCGTTGAACATCACCCGCAGATTCGTGGCTTACCTCTACCCGGTAACACTCAAGTAAAGGTCACTCCAGATGCAGACGATAATACTCTATATATACATAATGAACAGTCGCTGCAGCATGCTCTTGATACATTCCATGATTTCGGTATTACCTTCGGTGCAAGGTTAAACTTTTCCAGAAGCCAGTATTTTTTTTTCATTTACTCGGCTGCTGACCCGCAGGTTGCGGGTTCGAATGCCGGCTGCGGCGGCTGCATTTCCGATGGAGGCGGAAATGGTGTAGGCCCGTGTGCTCAGATTTGGGCGCACGTTAAAAAACCCCAGGTGGTCGAAATTTCTGGAGCCCTCCACTACGGCGTCTCTCATAATCATATGGTGGTTTTGGGACGTTAAACCCCACATATCAATCAATCAATCAATCAATCAATCAATCAATCAATCAATCAATCAATCAATAAATAAATAAATAAATCAATCAATCAATCAATCAATCAATCAATCAATCAATCAATCAATCAATCAATCAATCAGTATTTTTTCATTGGCAACCCCAGCGCTCGTATCAACATCACGTCGCCTTTACAGTAGTCTCCTGAGATTTCAATACTCGGAGTTACTTTCACTGCATTTGGTATACAGGATTGCACCTGGTCATCCGTTGTACAAACTCTTCTAAATGATATCAAAGCAGCCAGGTACTTCCCCCTCTTGGAACGCCGATACTTAACTCAAACGGTGTACCTAGGAAAATTTTCGTACCTTTGCCATTCTGTTAAACCACCGCTCCACGTCTGCAGGAAAGCGCAAAGCCGCATCAGTTCATTTTTTTTGGTCGGTTGGCGCAGAATTCTTATCGCGTCCAGCGTTAGCTCAACCGCGAGATCAAGGCGGTTTTGCATTCCCCGACGTTTCCATCACGGCTTCTACATTGTGCCTCCGCACTCTATTGCGAATACTAAGCAATGATGGCATGCCCGCTCAGACACTTGCTCGCTACCATCTGGGGCCATCACTACGTGTCTTCTCGCCGGATAGCCAAATAAACCAAGGTCCCCAATCAACTGAATTCATCTTTGTATCAAGCCCTTCTGGCATTTCACCGACGTTTGGAAGCTACGTGCCCAGAAATAGAGGTGGCCGATTGTAAAGTGGTGAACACAATGGCCGCCCTTCTACGGCCCTTGGTGCCCCAGCATCGTCAATCTGTAATGAACTGCGCTTGGAAACCAATTACTGCCGCAGTGTCGCCAGTGCATCTCAGAGACTTTGTCTGGAGGGTGGGCTGGGGCTTGCTCCCCACGCGAGATCGGTTGCAGCGTTGGCAGGTGGTTCGCACTTCCACTTGCCCTAACTGCGTCATGGTAGAGACCAATCGACATGCGACGTTTGAATGTGTGGTTTCCCGCCTTTTTTGGCGTGCGGTTAATGCTGGTTTTCGGGGACAGGGTGTGCGAACTATCGTGTCCAACGGCCGATTTCCGCGTAGCCGCTTCGCCGCTCTGTTAATAGTTGCGGGACTGCTCAGCCTTTGGAGAAACCGATGTGAGACCGTAGCTGCCAATTGCCGGCGGCGTGCTTTGTGGCCGATACTGGGGAGAATGAGACGAGAGATCCTCGCGTTCCTCTCCGAGGAGCTTTTCTTCCTCAGGGAGCAAGAGTTTCTGTGGCATTGGTCGTGTAGCTTTCGTCAAGGTGGAACACGAAAGGATACAACTCATTTTTGACCGACTTGGTGCTAACCAGCGCCCATTGAGTTGTTTTATATGATTTCATTTGTTACATATGGTGTTTCAATGCATCTATTGTATTGTTATACCATTGTATCATGTTATAGCATTGAGGTTTTGTGTACATATATGCGAACATTGTCATGTATATTAGAGCAAATGTCTACACTGTAACGTAGTGATGTTAGTCGTGAAATATAGATGTGCCGAAGTGTATATGCCCTGTTACTGGAATGGTATGAAGCCTTTGTGTTCTGTACATGCTGTAAATAATTTTTTTCAGAATGACCTTTTATGACTACGTATGGTTCTTTCTTACAGATCGGAAAGCCGGGATGAAGATTGCAGATATCTATACCGCAGCAATTGAACCCGAAGCGAGGGGCACGCCGCAAGGGGCAGCGATTTCACGAATGATGTTCAACATTGCCATGATTGCAATGTCAAAGAAATTATCGAGCATCGAAGGATTGAAGCACAGCATCTACGCAGATGACATTAACATCTGGTGCACAGGGGGGATCGAGGGGCAGATTGAGAGCGCCCTGCAAGAGGGGATAGACACTGTAAAAAAGTACCTTCATCCTTCTGGGCTCAAGTGCTCCTTGAACAAGTCAGAACATTTACTGTATCGGACTACACACCAGAGACCGAAGCCCAGTGGACAGAAGCCATTAAACCAGATAGACATCCACCTCCGTACAAATCAAGGGGATGCGATTCAGAGGGTCAACTCCATTAAAGTCCTGGACATGTTGATAGAGTCTACCGGTGCTAGCAGCAAATCTATACTGTAGTTAACTTGGAAAACAGCCAGTGTGGTGCACTTCATACGCAGAGTGGCCAACAAAAGAAATGGGATCAAGGAAGACAACCTCATCTGATTGATGCATGCGCTTGTTTTAAGCCACTCCACGTACGAGGCAGCAATGCACAACTGGTCTAAAGCAAAGCCTGAGATACTGAATGTGCTCCTCAGGAAAGTTATCCAGAAGGTCCTGGGCCTACCCATACAGATCAGCAGCGAGCGTATACTTGAGCTTGGCATTCACAACACGCTCGAAGAAATAGCAGAAGACAAAAATAGAACACAGTTTACAAGGTTATCTACAACAACGTCGGGGAGAATGATTCTGCAGGAGCTTGGCCTACACCCAATGTCGATTAGACTGAAGTAAAATGATATCTCGGACAACATCTGAGAGAATACCACGGTATCTCCTATACCACGAAACATGCATCCAGAACACAACATCGGAAGAAGAGTAGCGAGGGCAAGGTCTATAATTGAAGTCTCAAACGAGGAACAAGAGGTCGTGATTGTTGACGCGGCTTCCTACACCAATGGGAAAGGAAAGCTTTTGTGGCAGTGGTGGTCAATGGGGCTGGCCGTGTCGTCAACTCAGCGATGGTCAGAACGAAAGACCTAATCATTGCGGAACAGGTGGCCATTGGCTTAGCACTCAAACTGGATAAAATTGAAGTCGTCTACCGTGACTTCATGGCAGCACTACGGACCTTTGCAAAGGAGATGGTCTCAGAAGAAACGCTGAAAATACTACATGGCAAGGACATGACGCATCATTTTCTGAGTTGGTTTCCAGCTCATCTTGGACAAATCACCGACTCCCCTCCGAATATCAATGAAGCAGCACAAAACGCTGCGCGAGACTTCTCCAACCACACCTCCCCACGCATGTGTTCTACCGGTGAAGGGGATAACCGGGAAATTCTTACAACATATAACGAGCTCACTAAACATTTCTATCTGTCTAGAAGAATTTTCCCTCCACCTAACAAAAATTCAACTCGGCCCCAAGCACTTACATTAAGGCTTTTGCAAACGCGGATTTACCCTATTTTGAAAATGTTACATATCATGTACCCTGACCTATACCCAAGTAATCTTTGCCCACATAGTGGGGAAATAGCTTCAATAGAACACATGCTCAGGCAGTGTACCAAATTCGCTCATTTCTCGAATATCACCCCTGTGAGATGGAAGGCGGCAATCCACAGCTCGTCCTCGGCAGATCGCTCTGGGCTGTCCAACAAGCCCGCGAGGCGGCTGAAAAGCTCGGCATCTCAGTTCCCACGTGGGAGTGGCCCGCAACACAGTGATTTGTGTTTTGGAAGACCAAAAAAAAAAAAAGCTCATCCAATCCAACATGTTGTGTTCCAGGCCGTATTATTTATTTCTTGCTTGCGCTGACTCGTGATTTGTCCACGTACGCTACAAGAACACAAATATCTGGAATTTTGTTTCCTTTGATCAAGAAAAAAAAAGCTTTTGATCACGTAGAATGGGACAATCTATTCGTTTTGTTGTAGTGTTACGACTTCCCAGCCCGTTTAACCGACGTTCTCGGCTTGCTCTACACTGACTTAGAAACGTCATTAGTAGTGAATGGCTATACATGTAACCTATCGCAGTAATCAGGGGAATTCGACAAGGCTGTCCCCTCTTCGCAATACTCGTTATACTATGCTGAGATCCATTATTGCAACAAATTCACAAATGCACATTGATACGTGAATTTCCTCTCCCAGGCTCGGGCGAAGTCAAAGTAGCGGCATACGACGATGACATCTCGTTGTTTATTCGGAACATAGATAGCTATAGAGCCTTCTTGCGAATATTTAACATGTATAGTTACCTGTCGTGAGCACGTCTTAATCCCGGAAAAAGCAAGGCATTGTGCTATAGAGTGCACATTGAATAGTTTTCTGAAGGTGTCCAAATCGTCCAAGGAGTTAAAGCCTTAAGTGTAACTTTCCTTTCGACTGGTGAGGTAGCCCGCACCATATGGAAAGTAATCCAACACAAAGTGGATAGACGCATTGTAGTCGCCAGAACTTTTCAACTACCTTTTACTGAAAGAGCTTATCTAATTAAATTCAGCATAACAGTGCCACTGCTTTATGTAGCCAGAATTGCTTGACCACCTCGTCGGGTTTTGCTGAGAGTGGCCACTGCGTGTGGCCCCTTTTTTTTAGTATGGCCAAGCGGAAGCTGTTGCTAGAGCTTTGGTCAGCCTACCAGTAAAATGGGAAGGGCCCAGTATGCCAAGCCTTGATGTAATGGGCCGCATGCTGGCTCCATAAAGCACCTGGGCACTCTTAGACAACTCATCATATCGAGGCAGGCAACTCCTAGTATATCTATGAGGTAGTTCTAGAAGAATGTTCTGTTTAACAAGCGAAACGGGACGAGCCGGTGCATATCCTCCCCCGTATTACACGCATGTGATAAAATCTTTGAAACAATGGCGAAACGATTTTCGAGATCGAAAACTGATGGAAATATCTCCCACTGACATGAGTGAACATACAGCTTTCAAAAGTCTGACTGAGGAATAGTGCCAGAAATGCCGCGCGAAAAGACGTTGGGCTCTTATAAACACCTCCCTCCCCCTCGAAATCCGTGGTCTAAACTGGTTTAGGGAATGGGAGGCTCTACCAATGGCTGACCGCCTTGCGGCGTGGGCCGTGGCACCCTCCACGACATGGCCGCAATGCGGCCGCGTCGAAACGCTGAACCATGTTTTTCATGAATGCACAGTAGCACGCACCTTTTGGCGCATGGTTACCAGTATGTTTCAAATAAGTATGCGGTGGAAGTCTCGCCACAGGGATAACTTTGTCGAACTCGTAATGGCTATCAGCGCCTTCGTCTTATGGAAGCGGAGGGGATTGACTCATCTAAGGGGACGCCCTCAGATTCATGTTTTGTCTGCTACATCATTAAAGAAACGTAATGCTTATGCATCTCAATGAAGAAATAGTGTTTTTGGGAGAGGAGGCTTTCCTGCGACGCGATTCATTATTGTGAAAAACAACAGTGTCCCTGCCTTTGTCCCCTACTGAGGAGGTGGTCTAGCGCTTGTACTACAGTGAAACTACAGTGTGAATTCTTCTTTTCTTTATTAGAAACATATCCTTTTTGTGAAATATTCTTCTTGAGGACGAAAGCAAACTGTCCTCACATGTGGATGAAGAAACATCACCTTATATTGTGAAAGGCTTCCTTGTTTGTAGATATAGCCTTTACCGTTTATATGTTTACCGTCTATAGCCTTTACCGTCTCAAAGTTTATGAATCTCCTGTCCTTGTTGTACAATTTTTGCATTGTGCATCACTGCATACGCAAATAAGTTAGTTTCACTGTACATAACATCTTGCACTGTACATACGCATAATCATCTCTGTATATAATTTGTGTACAGATAACTTATGAAGATTCATCTGGAAATAAAACAATATTGAAAGAGGCTACGTTGCTGTCCACCTGCGACCTGTTCTCCAATGAAGACCCTGGATACAGCCTACCTCGGATTCCAGAAGGAGCGCCCGCAGTTCGTCGCCCGGGCACTACAGCGTTTCGCAGTGGGAGCCAGGGCTCAACCATACCGTCGGTGACCTACGCCACGCCTCCGCCGAAAGCCCACTGTTTCGTCCTTTGTTCGCCAGGAGGCAGTACTGTCGACGACGTCATTGAGGCTCTTGAAGCGGTAACCATTGCTGCCGCAATCAAGTTCCTGCAACGTATATAGTTCATTCATTTTTGTGCCCACTTTTTTGTTGTCACTGGTTATATTTGATGTATAAACTCACTTATACGGTGCTTACCCCCACCCTGTAATGCCTTTGATGGCGCTGTGAGTAATTCTTAAAATAAATAAATGAATAAATAAATCATAAAGATAAATCATTGCGAGGAGGGAGTCAGTAGATAGCAAGAGTGCCTTTTGTTAGTGCAGGTGGGAGCACTAAGTCTCGGTGTTTGTCTCTAGGGCGGCGACGTCCGGAGAAGCCGTAACATCCAGTAAGGCTTGTAGGGATGATATCTTAGATCGTTCAAAAAGATGAAATCCTCTACAGCTGTCGCAGAGAGACTCAGGAGACCATAGGGAAGCCTCATCTCGCACTGCTAATAAGTCGGAAGAGAGCAGAAGAAACAACTGAGCTCCAGAATTTAATTGCACAACTGCGGCACGCAGAAGATCAGAAGCCAGTCGTGGAGCACATGCGTGCCACTGGCCGAGTGTTGTCGCTCTGGGGTAGTGGATGGGGGAGTTTGACCCTCGCAACCTGTTTGTGAAGACGGGGGTCCGCGATAACCGCTGCCGCCGTTAGTGTCGGGAGTAGTAATGCAATAACCTTGGTGACGGAAATGTCGCCAAGTGTGCTGCGTTTGCAGCGGCATCAGCCTCCTCGTTACCAGCTCTCCCAACGTGCGAGGAAAGGAAGTGGATGGATAGATATAGACTACGAGTCTGTGGCGTGGCAACGCCAATGTAATCTCGGCTTGATCTGACTGCAGCAGCACTTACAAAACTGGCTGGTTGTTTAAGAGAATTGCATCGGGCTACTGAGTTGTCGTAGTGGCGAGGTAGTCGGCTGCCAAGGAAAAGCGAACCAGATTAGCTACAGTTGAGCTGAGTTCTAAAGACATGCGGTACCAGATGGTGGTCCCAATCATTGGGAATTAAACAGGCAGCCACGGCCGATTGCGGCTGTCTCGAACAGGTGTGTTCGTGGCCATTAGGTGTCGCCCCCGTAGCGTGTCCGATATTTCCGCACGTCTGAGCGGTGCAGCTCGTATGCTGGTGTACCAATTGTACGGGTGTTGTTCTGCTCCAACTGCACATTGAGAGGTTACTGGGGTGGAGAAGGATGCAGGGTAAGACAGGACACCTCGGGCCCCCTGTCCATCATCGTTCCTCATAGAGAGCACCGACGATATGTCCCTTCTGTGAAGATGGTAAGTTACCAGTCCCGGAAGCAGGGCAGTACCCCTTGGGGCCCTGTGGAAATCGCCTATATGATGTAGCGCGTGTTGCATCAATGAAGCGACAGGGGCTACGCCTGGTTACCCACCAGTGAAGGACCTACGACCGTCTGGCGCGAGCGTCTCACGAAGCGTTGAACTGCCGTGTGGTGCGGCGCCAGTTTCACTACGTGCGGTGCATGGATTTGCACTGCTGTTGCTGTACCTTCGTAGAGCTGAAGGGGCAACTCCTGGGTGCACTCTTGGTCCTTGATTACACTATGGTAGGTTCTCCTTAGCATTCCGGGTTGTGGTGGTGTTGAAAGTGACCAGTAATGGCAGCGGGTATCTACGAAAGGCACGAGTCAATCCTTAGATACAGGTACGTCACTGCTTGCTCCCAGGCATTGCCCGGTCTCCCAGCAACTGTATCCACAAGGCCCTCCATGCAGCGGCTATCGATTGCGCAAGCAGCTTCTTCGTATTCTTTGGCGCCCCAAACCCAATCACCTTGAACGTGGCCATGTCAATAAGGGAGCGTTGCAGGAAATGCGGGATCACCTGAGGTTTCACCTGGACTACTTAACCCACACTAACATGTCGTCTGCATGCAACGAGCATCGTGAAGGGTAGCGCTGGACAGCAGGAAGTTGCTGGTAGCTCCGCAACCCTAGCTTGAAGCAAACAGGGGCTCAGGACAGAACCATGTGAGACGAGGGCTGCCATTGTCCTTGGATCACTGATGGCTTATTGAACTCTACTCGAATGCTCGTCTGGCTATGAAGGTGCTCAGAGGTAACTCATGATGCCGAGTGCGTCGACAGAACTCTCTATGACCAAATGTGGGAGGCGGTTGAAATGCTCTGTACCACGGCCTCTGGATAAAAAACAAGGTGGTGGCCTGCTGTGTGCCGCCGAAGAGGCGGGACGGGCCCAGTTCACCTCACGTCATCTCTGAGGCCACCACTTCTCCCAGGAGAAACACTTTTACACGCGTTTCTGCGTGGCACAGCAGGCCATAAATTCGATTTGAATCAATATGATTCTGAATCGATTCGATTCTGAATCGGTTCGATTCTGAATCAATATGAGGAGTACCTATATTTGTGAACAGTTCGCTCTAGAAGGGCGAATCATTCGCGGAGTATAGGCCTCAATGCTCTCAATGAATGCTACCCGTTTGACTCACCTTATATAGAGGCACTGATAACGTTCATGAGGAGGCGATCGCCGAGCAGATTCCAAGGGCTGAAGTATCGGCTTATCGAAAAGCACCATGAAAGCACGCACGGGTGAAAGAAATGCTTGGCATGGTGATTTGATGCTGTCGTCTGGAGGCAGCGCTGCTCATTCGTCTACTTCAGTGCTCGTTTGTGACAAAAATACGGGCTCTGTTACGAATAATACTTATTTCGACGCGCTTCTTGAAAGTGTACATCACAGTGGAATACGTTGTGCTTCAATGCAGCGTCTTTTTTTGCGTTGAGCTGCACAGCGGTACACAACTGCTTCGCGTTGTCACACCACTAAAAAAACTGCCACACAGGCGCGCACTAAAGATCCGTACTCGATCCCAGGAAACATGAGGTAGACTGCCCCCCCCCCCCACATATTCGCACACAAAAAAGCACGAGAAAGCACAAAAAAGGTGCCCACGGACACGCGAAAATCTTCACGCAACCACATCGATACACGAAATGCCATCCGCTTCGACGGGCGCCCTGCCGACACTGTCAACTCTGCCCAGAGAAGCTCGCCCATTCATGGTGCCGCGACGTATATATATATATATATATATATATATATATATATATATATATATATATATATATATATATATATATATATATATATATATATATATATATATATATATATATATATATATATATATATATATATATATATATATATATATATATATATATATGGTGGGCTTGGAGAGAGCTGGTCGGGCTGCGATATGTCCAAAGAAGAATGTTCGGTATAGTCCACTGCTGAAGGGAACACTCGAATGCACACCACCAATATTCCTGGCCCTCTAAGAGTCTAAGAGAAAGTGAAAGAAGAAACAATCTTCATGCAAGTCAATGTTCCTTTAAGGGAAGTTGGAACTATTAACCATCAGTAGTCTTATGGATATCAATGCCGCTATGATTCCGTAAGATAGCGAAATGTAAAAATGCTGCTCACGCAGGTGTTCCCTTAAACGTGGTATCGACGTCCCAACATTCTGTGCTGCAGAGCGGCCAAGCCGGGCGAGGCATATGTAATGGTGTCTTCAAGTTGCCCAGTGACGATCGCCTGTTGGCATTGTCACCGTTTGTAGATTCTTAAGTTATAGGATTGTCAGAAGGTAACTGTCATGAACGCAGTTTTTATGAAGCTCCTTTGGCTTTATATTAGCACCTTTAGTGATTCAAAACGAAAAAAAAAAGTTGTGCAGATCCCATGTACCTAGGAATCGACGTTATGCGCAGCATGCAGAGGGAAATACGACCTTGTTGCAATAGTTTTTTATTGAGCGAATTGCCATGAAATGACGCTCCATATACGTACAAGTGTTACACGCACAGATGTTTGTGAAAGAGTTGCAGATACTTATATAACGCGTAGTTTGCACTTGCACAATGATGTCAACTGGAACATGCGTATTAGCAACACCAGAGGCTGATATAAAGCGCTGAAGCTCGCGAGGATGCTGCACCTGGACACTGTATACATAAATCAACTTCGGCGCATGGCAACTAACCCCGATTGACGTAAACGCAACGTCACGACTGTATCAAAGAAGTACATATGTAATGTTTATAAAATTGGGTAGGCAGCACTGCAACCACTTCACCTTTCACGTGGATTAGCGTCTATTTTAGTAGTAGTTCCGAGACCTGGCGTATCTCTGCGGTAAAATGCTTCGTTGCCGCGCAGAATGATTGAGTTTGATTTCAGCTGGCACCCTGACATTTATTCGTTGCATTCGTCGGGGTGGGGGGGGGGGGGTCAACGCTGCCTATGTCTGGTTTTTCTTAACACTGACATTTTTTCTATGCCTTTATTGAGTCGACGCTACTGATGTCGGGTATGCTTAACGCTCGAGCGTTAAGTTTTCCCGTGTATGTTCTTGTCGTTTCTGGGCAGATACTAAGTAACAATCACCTGTGGCACATATATACCCGCATACCAGAGGCACATACCCGCCCATGGGTATGTGACACTGCCTGGCGGGAAGTGTTTGACGACGTACGTGACGGGATTGTGGTATTATTTATGTTTTGACCAGCACGTCATATTTTCTAAATCAACTTACCCTCCCATGCTAATCTTGGTCCACGCCTAATTAAGGGGGTGACTACGAGAGCACCGAAACGTAAGCGGTTAGATAGATAGATAGAAAGATAGATAGATAGATAGATAGATAGATAGATTGATAGATAGATAGATAGATAGATAGATAGATAGATAGATAGATAGATAGATAGATCAATACGCTCAAATCACTGAAGTTCACTAAGAAATGACTCACATTTAAAATTGTTTAACGATTTTGAGAACTTCTTATTCAACTATGGGAGGGCATTGAGCCGTCGCAATAACTGTGGATCGTTCGTGGAGAAGGCGAATGAGGCACCGCCGATGTGTTTTGAAAGAGTGAATAACGATTTTGAGTACTACGTACTCTACTCTGAGAAGGGGGGGGGGGTTGAAAAGTGGGTAACGATTTAGAGTACAGGGTACTCTACTATGGGAGAGCATAAAGCTGCCGTCCCGTGAAAGACAGTAAGAAAGTAAGTAATGACCTGCGTTGACTCAACTTATTTGAATGTGTGTTTAGAATACGTGAGTAACGATGCAGAGTACTTGGTACTCTACTATTGGAGAGAGTTAAGCCGTCCCGCAAGCTACAGAGACAGTGAAGAGAGACACGAAAAAAAAAAAAACGCGAACGCTTCATAGTCTGACGCCAGACGCGACCAGCGTCTTTCGGCGCAGCCCGGCGGGAACCGGTGCGAAATGCGACATGCTGCATTTCACACCAACCACGTTGCCAAGAATGCACCACGTCTGCCTAGCTTGGTGACGAAGGGACGCCGGGCGTGCTCAAACGCGCATGCTTCAAAGCAACGCAGTGCGGCGCGTGCCTGCGAGTATATACCCAGCAGATCGGCACCTGGCGTGGCATCGCCGGCATGATGCGACGAAACGAACGCTGGAGCGCACGTGCACCGGGTCATGTCTAAGTGTATTAGCGTCTTGAGTGTGGCATGTAGTCGTGTTGTTACATGACACGCATCTCATAATTATTATGTTTCCAGCAGTCACACACCTTCGCCAGCCATTCATGTGACGTAATACCAAATTTGGCATATGTGAATCTAGTGAAACGGCTCCGAGCGCATCATGAGTGCGGCAAGTAATCATGTTGTTACATGACACGCATGTCATAATTATCATGTTTGGACATGTCATTTACATATGTCGTCCTTTCGCGTCACGTAATACTGAATTTGCTACATGTGGAGCTAGCGAGATGGCCGCGAGCGCATTATGAGCGTATCATATAGTCATGTTGTCACAATACACGCATCACACGGTTATCATGCTTCCACCAGTCCCATCCCTTTGTCATCCGTTCACGTCCCATAATACCAAATTTGGTGTATGTGAAGCTAGCGAAATGGCTGCGAGGCATCATGAGTGTGGCTTGTATATTCATAATATCACGTGACACGCATCTCATGATTAGCATGTTTGCACCAGTCACATACCTTCGTCATCCATTCGCATCACGTAACGCCGAATTCGGTATATGTGAAGCTAGCGAGACGGCTGCGAGCGTATCGTGAGCGTGGCGAGTAGTAATAACTCATGACTTGCATGACATGCATGTCAAGATTTTCACGCTAGGATCTGTCGCTTGTGTTCGCCTTGCAGTCATGTCATACCATACCAGTTTTGCAACATGCCATGTGAACGAAACCACCGCAAGAACTTGAAGACCATGAAATGTAAATCATGACATTCATGACATACATGTCATAATTTTCTTGGTATGACTAGCCATTTTTTTCATACTGTCATGTTATACCATACTAAGTTTGGTATCGATACCGTTTCCTAAATGGCCAGTGGAGCTAAATGTCATAGGCGGCTGGATAGATAGATAGATAGAATCGAAGTCGCCGAAATTCGCTAAGAAATGCTTTGCATTTAAAAGAAGAGATTGGGTACCTGCTTTCGGAGCGCCAATAGAGCCAAGAACAACAACTTGCGCACGTCTTGAAGGAGCCAAGTGCGAAAGGTAACACCAAGCTTGAACCACCATCAGAAGCCTCTGTGGATGATCTGGTTACAAATGACAGTCCGGGCATTTGTTTAAAATACGTTTATCTTTAATATACAGAGAAAAATAGAATACGCAAGAAACCTAAGTTTCCATTTGATTCATTAAGCAAGTATAAGGCATTTTCAATATGCGCAACGAATTAGTCGCGAACAAGATGCAGGATCTATCAAATGAGACATAACCGACTTTTACGCACGTCGTTCCCTGAACGGGACAGGGTGTGCAATCACCCCTCACCATGCCCTCCTCTTTCTTTTTCTTTCCTTTTTTCCCTTACCCACGTGAGGAGAAGGAAGATCACAATGCAACATCACAATGTAATAGGAACATCACCATGTGTCGTTTGCTGCCAGCAACCATCACACGATTACCGCTTTCACAACTCTCTTCTGTCGATGATAACTTTCGTTTCTACTTGTTGCTTGTGATAGCCAGAAGGTGCAGGAAACAATTTTCTTTCCCCGAACGCAGCCGAACGTTTCGCACAATCCTCACTCAACCGGCTTGATCTGCCCCATGTTGGTTTGTGGGGAACGGCCCTCTGGGTGCGTGGCTGCCTACTTCACTTCTCCAACAGCCAATAAATGCCACTGAGTGATGAGCCGGAGGATTTGCGGAGCATCCAGCGGAGTGAAAGCAATGCGCCAGAGCACTTGGGGAGCAATCACAGGAGCATAATCAGGCTATAGGCCCCGTTTTCTTCCGGTTTCTTTCGTCCTTCGCCCACCGGAGAAAAACGGTAAAAAACGAGTGTTTTTACTCCGGTATATTCCGGCTTGAGGGAGGCCGCCGGAGCAGAGTGGGCGCATCATTCCCGATTACTCCCAGCTGGGTATATTAAATTCGAAGCATTTATAGAGCGAACTTCAGTGACTTTGAGCGTATCTATCTATCTATCTATCTATCTATCTATCTATCTATCTATCTATCTATCTATCTATCTATCTATCTATCTATCTATCTATCTATCTATCTATCTATCTATCTATCTATCTATCTATCTATCTATCTATCTATCTATCTATCTATCTATCTATCTATCTATCTATCTATCTATCTATCTATCTATCTATCTATCTATCTATCTATCTATCTATCTATCTATCTATCTATCTATCTATCTATCTATCTATCTATCTATCTATCTATCTATCTAGCCGCCTACGACATTTAGCTGTCCTCGCCGTTTCGATGATGGTATCGATACCAAACTTGGTATGACATAACATTACTGCATTAAGAACATATTTACTGTATTAAGAACATTACTGTATTAAGAACATGAAAATCATGACATGTATGTCAACATTTACATTTCATGGTCCTGCAGCTCTTGCGGTGGTTTTGTTCACATGGCACGTTGCAAAACTGGTATGGTATGACATGATTGCATGGTGAACACAAGCATCATCATTATCATCATCATCATCATCATCATCATCATCATCAGCCTGACTACGTCCACTGCAGGACAAAGGCCTCTCCCATGTTCTACCAGTTAACCCAAGCGACACAAGCGACAGACCTTAAATTGAAAATCATGACATGCATGTCGTGTAACTACAGAACTACATGCAACGCTCATGATGTGCTCGGGGACATTTCGCTAGCATCACATATAAAAAATTTGGTATCACGGTACGTGAATGGACGACGAAGGTATGTGACTGGTGCAAACATGATAATCATGAGATTTGTTTCGTGTAATAACATGACTACATGCCAGGCTCATGATGCACTGGCGGCCATTTCGCTAGCTTCACTTGTACCAAATTTGTTATTACGGGAGGCGATGGATGATGAAGGTATGATACTGGTGCAAACATGATAAACATGAGATGCGTGTCATGTAACAACGTGACTACATGCTACGCTCATGATGCGCTCGCGGCCGTTCAGTTTGCCTCACATATGCCCAATTTGGTATTACGTGACATCGATAGATGACGAAGGTATGTCACTGCTGCAAACATAATAGTCATGAAATGCGTGTCATGTGAGATTATGGCTACTTGCACAGTCAAGGCGCCAATACATTTCGACGTGATGCGGTGCGCGTGCTCGCCGGCGTTCTTTTCGTCGCGTCACGCCGGCGTTGACACGCTAGGCGCCGGTGCTGCCATATACTCGAAGGCACGCGCCGTGCTGCGTTGCTTTGACGCATACGTGTTTCAGCGCGTCCAGCGTCCCTCCGTCACGAAAAGTGAGAGAAGCAGTGGTGTCCGGGTAATGCATCAGCGCGAATTGCAGCATGTTGCATTTCGCACCGGTTGCCGTCGGGCCGCGCTGACGGGCGCTTGTCGCGCCCGTTTCGGCTGGCGTTAAACTATAGAGTGCTCGCGTTTTGCTAGCGTAGCGTCGCTGTGCCCAGCGTGCGCGTGCGTCAACGCTACATTGGAGTATATTGGGCGCTTCATGACGGGTTCGTGGCCGTTTTGCTAACTCCACCTTCACCCCATTTGGTGTTAGGTGACGTCAATCAATGACAAAAGTACATGACTGGTGCAAACATAATAATACTGACACTCGTGCTATGTAAGAACATTACAACATACCACGCTCATAGCATGCTCTCGGCCGTTTTGCTAGCTTCACATATGCTAGATTTGGTATCACGTGACGTGAATAGATGACGAAGATAAACTACACATCAAAACATGATAATCACGACCCGGAAGTCATGTAGGACAATATTTACCTACACCTCGTAACGTTGTGCTGATTTTAAAGTGACATATAAACCTTTCTCATTTGTGCTTCGCATATCATTGATTCCCACTGTACGTGGGGTCTGCCATTTTTTGGGGTTACTGTGTACGTCATGGTCTCATTGTCTCGGCGCGTGCCCGCGTAAGGAAGGGCAAGCAGCCTTCATCCTGAAATTTACACATTTTCGTGGCGTCCAGCATTGCAAATATTGGCAGATGGAACCATGAACGCCCCATGTATGCATTGCGCTCGCCAGCCCAAAATTGTGAAACCTGGCAGGGAGCCCTTTAATATCAGCATACGTTAGGTTTCCCCTTTAGCCCAACCTGGCCATCCTTAGTCAAACAGGCGCACCTTGCACGGCTATAATCATGGCATGGACGCTATTCAGAGTTGGGATCGAAACGTCATAAACAACGCATCGTTCCCAGTAGATCGCATGAGTGTTCGTTGACGCTGTAGCTACGCAAACTAATGATACAGCTGTTACGCAATACTGTAGTGAGAGATGCGACCATCGCAGCTTTAACGCGTCTTTATTCTCAAGAATCGTGTGTTCTATCATCAAACTATGGTCGCTAAATAAAAGCGACCTGCCGAACGCGCAACTGCGCTGCTGAGAACGCTTGTTCTTGCTGCCACTGCAGCAGCGCTGTGCTCGCGCGGGCAGCCAGTGGGCTGTATGAATTCGATTTAGTAGTCAATACAGTATACAATCGACTCGTCTTGACCTCTGATTGGATATAGGTTATTTACGTGCAGGGCCGGCCAGACGGAATACCGGTATGGTTGTCATTGTGGTGATCGCTGCTATCGACCTTACCGCCGGAGGAAGTAAGGGCCAGTTTAGCTCCCTTGAAGACATTCAAGCATGTTCCACAGCTCCACTGCCAAAGATGGATGAATTAAAGAATGAAACACTTTATTGAACAATCGTGTTTATACTTATGCTGGGAACAAACATAGAAGTAGTAGTCCTTGATATTTGTTAATGGTTAATGTTTTCAGCCGTTTCCTTAGTCTAAATTTTACTATATACCGGCGTGGATGACTACGTTATTGAGGAGGCTTATATATACATGCATTATTCTTAATCTAGACTAGTGTGACATAAATATTCGCTGTGTTTATAATTTTTAAATATTCAAAGCTGCTAGAAAAAGGCCGCCAGGGGGCTGAGGTGTGTAGTCGCACCTCACATGGGCTCCTGCTCTTTTTGCTATTTTCTGTGCAACCTTGCCTGGAAACTGCTCGCGTTTAGTGACCTGGGATTCCTCACGTTGCAAGGCATCGTTTGACACCAGACTCATCACAGTGAGCGTACTTTTTTACTAGATATTGAACTCTAAACATATTGTGCCTGCTCGCTGAGACGCGCCAAGGAATTCAGAGGACGCGCTGCACGCGAACGCTGCTGTGGACGGGCCTGCGAAACGAGCTGGACGCCAGCGTCTCGTAGGTGCACGAGCACGCTGCTCGCGCAACACAGAGACGCAGCGTCTGAGGTAAAGAGCTAGCTCTCATGGAAACGCAGACGTCTAACCCACGTCAAGAAAACCTGAGTACGATGCAAGTGGACAACACGGAGGGTACCTCAAGAACGGCATCACAATGGACGTTTGATGAAAATAGTGGCAAAACGACAGGCAAAGCCCACATTGAGTGGCTTCAAGATGGCCGTAAAGGCAGGTCAGCCAAAAAAGAAAAGTCAGCCGAAGAACGAGCTACGCAACCTGTGAAGCCAGACGCCGAATCTCAACCGCAACGTCAACGCAGCACTAGGATGCGGCCATTCCCTACTGATGACTTCAAAATTGTATTCCGCCCGCAACCAGGACTAGATCTTTCAAAACGAACACTCATTGAGGTTACACATGCCATCGGAAGATCCAGTGGCTTGGCCCAGCAGGACTTCTATGACCATGTGCGAGTGCAGGTGCAAAAAGTAGAGAATGTGATCATCGCAAGCACAGCAAGTACTGAACGAGCTTCCAAACTGCAAAGTATAAATGCTATACAGCTCGGTGGAGTAATATATCAAGTGAATCCACACATTCGACACCCCGATGATATGTGCCGCGGAGTGATCTACGGCCTCAAACCAGGAACAAGCCCCACAAAGATTGTTGCAGGACTTCGCGTAGACCCAAGATACCACGTCCTTGGCGCGCGCATGCTGGGATCTTCCACAGCTGCAGTTATCAATTTCGACGGGCAGCACGTTCCTTTTTACGTGACGTACCTCAGTGGAGACTACCGATGCAAAGCCACACCGGAAGTCCATCCAATATTGCCGAACCTGTGGCGCCTTAGGTCACCGACAAGACATCTGCCCTCAGCCGAAAGCGAACTTCTGCTACAAATGCGGCCACGACAAGGACACAGAACTACATGACTGCCAACCGATGTGCAAGATCTGCGGAGAAGACCATGAGACTGCTGGAAAGGAATGCAAGAAGAAACTCCGCAGCAACCCCCCTTCTTATCAAGTAAGACGCCACCAGCTCGATAACGCCCGCGCCCGTGAGAATCACTGGAGTGCTTGCACCAATGATTTACCCGGGTCAGTTATCACACCAGAAATTTCACGGGCCCCCTCTTTTCCCCCAAAATTTGACCGAAGTTGCTCTCGCTCTAAGAAAAAAGGTTGCTCTGGATCCCGCACGCCATCACGGTCTCGCTCCGTTAGGGGAATCAGTTACGCCGCCACGGTGACCGGTAGTGACGGGCCCAGTTCTCTAAATACTACAAGTGCCTCGACCTTCTCGCCTACTCAGACAGCAACCATCCGGGCTCTAGAAAATAAAGTCCAAGATCTACAATGGAGGATACAACAACGCCCACCAGCCGAGTTTAGCACACTAGACAGCAAACTAAAACAGACGGAAGCCAGAATAATGAAGCGGGTAGAAGAAAGGCTGCAGGCACATGAAGCGAAGATGCTCGACCTCGTCGAACGACGCCTTGAAGCTTTCGAGAAAGCCCTCACAACGAAACTCCTCGCATCCATAGACACAACCATAGAGAAAGTGGTTACTAAAATTATGGAAAAGGTAGACCCACTGACCCGTACTGTAAGCACGCTCGACGCCAAGCTTGATGGCTTCATGGCACAACAGCATAACTTCATAACATATGCATACAAAAATTTTGTTACCCATGAGCAGCTGGTGGAGCAATCAGGGACCAAGCGGAAAGAGCGAAAAACCTTAGGGGATGAAACTGCAGCGGAAATTCGATCTACAGCACCAAACGACCGGCACCAGGCGGGAATCAACTGCCAGAATGGCAGCTCTCACACATAGACAGTCTGAGCCACTCCCCACTCTTCGAATTTGGCACTGGAATTGCAGATCCTACAGACCTCGTTCTGCAAACTTGCAAAAATATGTTAAAACAAATAATCCAGATATGATCGCGTTGCAGGAAACCCACACAGAAAAAATCAAGCTCCCTGGCTACAGCACTCTCACATGCACACCCCGCACCGCAATTCTAGTCAAGAAAACTCTAACCGCACAGGCTCATGAAATTGAAGACATTGGCATCGAACACACCATCGTGGAGATAATCCCAACTCGGAAGACTCAACAAAGCTTATACCTGGCCAACATTTACAGTCCTCCGCGGGAGCAGTTACACCAATACGACCACTTCGTCCACGAGCTCCGTCAAATGGTTAACGGCAACCGACTCGTCATAGTTGGGGATTTCAATGCTCCACACGCGGCCTGGGGCTATCACAGCACCACCAAGAAGGGTACGTGTGTTCACGACGCTGCGCAGCAACACGGTCTGACGCTGTGGAATGACTTGCTCCATCCAACCCGAGTTGGCAACAGCGTCTCGAGGGATACTAATCCTGATCTCACGTTCACTAGAGACGTGCACAACGCAACGTGGACAAGGCTACCAGACACTCTAGGGAGTGACCATCACATAATTAAAATAGAGGTCGAACAGGCTCACCGCTCGCTCAAGACAGGAAAAGCTCGGCTCACGGACTGGACCACCTACAGGAATGAGCTTGACGATGATTCGACTATCGAAGACATTGAAGCCTGGTTAAACAGTATTGTAAGTGTTGCTGACGGACATACCAAAACGATACACTTTAACGAGGACAATCCGGCAGTCGATAATCATCTCCTTCACCTATGGGAAGCTCGAAGATCGCTTATTAAACGATGGCAACGGCAAAAGCTCAACCGCAAGCTGAAGCACCGCATCACCGTACTCACTAGACAGGCACAGGAGTACGCCGAAAACCTTGCGAGCCAGAACTGGCGGTCCTTCTGCGACAAACTTCAAGGGACATTGAGCACAAAGAAGACTTGGCGCATTCTTCGAGCCCTGATTGATGACACCCACACCAAAACTAACCAAAGAAATACAATTCAGCGGCTCATACACTACTATGAGGGCACAGAGCACCAGTTACTCCAAGAACTTCAAGCAAAACTTTGTGGCTCGGTTAACCAGCAAGCTACCTCCATCAACAATTCGACGCCCAGGGAGTACCGAGGAGCACCGAACGAAGCACTAGACCAGCCTTCCACGCTGGCAGAGCTACACGCGGCCCTTGCTAAGCTTACGTGCAACACCAGCCCGGGAAAAGACGGAGTGACCAATAAGCACCTACGACAGCTACCGCCCAGAGCATTGACGGCGCTCCTTCCGCACTATAACGACTGCTGGAGGAAGGGCGAGCTATCACAAGCCTGAAAACACTCAGAGAACACCATGGTACCCAAGCCAAACAAGCCAATCTCGATTGCGAATCTTCGTCCCATTTCCCTTACATCTTGCGCTGGGAAACTTTTTGAGCACATGGTAAATGAGCGGCTCACCACACATCTCGAAGACAATGGTCACTATCCGAACAACATGTTCAGCTTCCGCCAAATGCTTAGCACACAAGACGCCCTCTTGCAGATAAAGGAAGATATTCTTCTCCGCTTGAGCAAGCACAGTAAGTCATCTGTTCTAGCTTTGGACGTAAAGGGCGCATTTGACAATGTGAGCCACGAAGCCATTCTGCGTAGCCTGGAAGATGTCGGCTGCGGTGCCAAGACATACGCCTATATGCTGGCTTTCCTCACCAACCGCACTGCCACTGTAGGGATTGCTAATATCAGGAGCGAGCTTTTTCAACTCCCTAACAAAGGCACGCCGCAGGGCTCAGTGATATCACCAGTGCTTTTCAACTTGGCCCTCCTTAAGCTCCCACGTCTCTTGGACGCTGTCCCTGGGATACATCACGCGTTATACGCCGATGGTATCACTATGTGGACAAGACGTTCAAGCACGGGTGAACAGGAAGACCGACTTCAAGAGGCGATTAACATCACTGAAGGATATCTCAAGACCTGCGGCCCCCAATGTGCTCCGGAAAAGTCGGAACTGTTATTACTTGCGGCCCGCACCCGGGGTAGACCACCAAGCTACGACACTCCTGACCCACAAGTCTTTCTACAGGGAGTCCAAATACCACAAGTTGACACGCTTCGAGTCCTTGGACTACACATACATAAAGATGGGTCTGGCTCCGCTGCCCTACCCCGGCTGCAGAACACTGTGACACAGCTCACCCACCTAATCCGAAGGGTGGCTAATCGCCGCAGGGGCTTCAAAGAGCACGACACCCTAAAAATGGTACAAGTTCTCCTTTACAGCCGCATAACGTACGGAACTCTCTACCTCAACCTGAAGACAGCGGAGAAACAAAAACTTAATCTGCTGATACGAAAGGCTACAAAGCTTGCCCTCGGACTGCCACCAGCCGCCTCCACTGACCGACTGCTTCGCATGGGAGTTCATAATACGTGGGAAGAACTCACCGAAGCACACCTCATCAACCAGGTCGAGAGACTCAAGCTGTCACTCACAGGGCAAGCCGTCCTTCGACGCACAGGATACCAGACCACTCCAGAACCCAACGAAGAACGCAAAGGCAAAATACCGTCACCGCTGCGAGAAAGCCTTGAAGTTCAGCAGATCCCTCGGAACATGCATCCTCAACATCACCGAGAAAGGCGGCTCGCCAGGGTTAACATGATCCGGAAAAAACATGGCAATGACCCGCAGGCGCGATACGTGGACGCAGCCAAATATCCGAGACGTAATGCCTTCGCGATTACCGTCGCAGATTACAAGGGCGCGGTACTGGCATCGGCGACTATCCTCGCCAAACGTGCGGAAACAGCTGAAGAGGCTGCTATAGCACTCGCCACCCAGACGAGTGAGGATCCCATCGTGGTCTTTACCGACTCACAAACAGCGGCACGGAACTACCTGAAAGGCAGGGTCTCCACGGTGGCGATTAGGCTACTGAAGCGCATGGACAATCCTCCTCCCTACACAGGCATCGTGTGGATTCCGGGTCATGAAGGCCTCGAGGGAAATGAAGCGGCACACACCGCAGCCCGCGAATGCGTCAAACGGGCATTCCCATAAAAGATCCGAGGCACCTCCCACTCAACAACAGAATCAGAGACAAGAGAAGCCATACCACTAACGTACCATGCATTATTACAACATTATCGGCTCGAACGCAGGTTATACCCCCGCCACATCCAAAACTCACAAGAGACGAAGGGACTGACTATAGGCGTCTTCAAAGCAACACGTTCACACACGGCGTACTATTGCACCATATGAGGCCAACGTTGCACAGCTACATCTGCCCTCACTGCAATGTGGCAGACACTCTGGCGCACCTCCTACTGCAGTGCAAAGTAAGCGTCCCAAGACTACGAGCAGCAGCACCAGATGCGGACCAAGACCTCTTCAGTGAAGCGTGGGAGGCTGCGATCTCCCAGCCAGAACTGGTCGAGCAGCGTCGACTCGTCGCTCGAGCTCGGCGGGCTGTCCAAGCCAGAGGGTTCCTGGAATAAGGGACCCTCCCACCTTCACTCACAAGCTTCTTTCAATAAATGTTTTCTCTCTCTCTCAAAGCTGCTAGTTTGCATGATAGTAATAGGTGACACTTTTTTAATGAGGCGAGGTTCAAGCCTGACTCCTTCACATTGAAACTACTTTACTGCGACAAAGTAAATCGAAGCATTGTGGAGCGTGCTCACATCTTTAATAGCTCAGTTAAAAAAATGAACATGAAGAAGGAGAAATAGATAAAAGTAGAAAAAACGTAAGAAAAAGATGGCAGCATATCCACGGAGTGAATGATGGAGAGTGGGGCGAAGCATTCGTCCGTCCATGCGTCCGTCTGTGTGACCGTTCATGCGTCTGTTCGTGCGCCCGTCCCTGCGTTCGTTCATGCATCCACCCCTGCGTTCGTTCACGCGTCCATCCATGCATCTGTCTGTGTGTCTGTTCGTCCATCTATTCAACACTCCAAGTCCAACCATCTCGCATCTTTTTATCATATTGTCACGTGCTTGCTCAAGAAAGACGATGGCAGTTGTGCATGTGCCACGAAGGACTACGAAATGGACGACGAAGAAGAAATCGCTTGCGCGTTCTAATTAAAAAGATCGACCTGCTTCTGGTGTCTCAATCTCTACGGCAAGACCTCTGTTTTGACGTCGTGACACTGGCGGAGGTGCTGGAGCCTACAACCGGATGCAGGACAGTCTTGCTCGGACCCGTTCACCTAGTCCAGAGACCCAGCCCCTCGTCACGACTCCGGTGCACCGATTCAGTCGGCGCCTACTAGGCCTAAATCCGGAGTCCGCACCTGTTCCACCTCTGACCAGCATGGCAGCTCCTACCACATCCACGGCTACCCTTACATCTCAGACCACTCTTCCCTCGCAGGTGACTCTTGAACATCCTCGCGTTCCGGAAGTTTTCCATGGGGAAGAGTACGAGGATGTCGAGAACTGGCTCGAACATTTCGAACGGGTCGCTGTATCTAACCACTGGAACGAACAGCACAAACTTGGCCGTACGTATTTCGCCCTGGAACATAGCGCTCGCACGTGGTACGAGAACCACGAGGCTACTTTCCAATCTTGGGAAGATTTCCATCGAAATCTCCTCGCCACATTTTTGAACACGGACCGACGGGATCGCGCACAGCAACTGATTGAGGCTCGCGCACAAAAACCCAACGAAACAGCCGCCATGTACGCAGAGGGTATGATCCGTCTGTTTCGACGAGCTGACCCTGACATGCCCGAGGCGAAGAAGGTGCGTCACCTAATGCAGGGTGTCAAAGAACCAGTGTTTGCGGGCCTCGTACGAAATCCACCTACAACAGTAGATGAATTCATAAGAGAGGCGACTGTCATCGAGCGCGTACTGCGACAACGATACCGACACTTTGACCGCCTGCCAAACCACACGACAGTAAGTGCTGCAGCTCAGAACACTGCCGTGTGTGAAAGTTCCCTGCGACAAATGATTAGGGAAATACTGCGTGAGGAACTTCGGGCCCTCTGCGTCCCGCCTACCCAACCGCCCGTCACATCTGTTGCTGAAATCGTCCGCCAGGAGTTGAGGCAAGCCGTTACACCACCGGCGCCAAGTCCTGAGCCACATCCAGCGAGCTACGCTGATGTGGTCCGTCGTCCTCCACCGTCATTTGTGGCGACACCCTTCCAGCCACGACCCGCGGCCGTACCTTGGTGGCAACGGGATTCCATGAGACGACCACCAGTTCACCGAACTGACTTGTGGCGCATGGCCGACCGTCGACCTATTTGCTTCCGCTGCAGAGAACCAGGTCGCATTGCTCGCTATTGCCGTCATAGCGATTCCGGCTTCGGGAACTTTTCTAGTCCCGCTTCTTTCCGCTCTGAAGACCGTCGTGCCCACGATGCCGATCAACTGTCGACTGGCCAAGCAACTACACCGCGTCGCTGGCGATCTCCATCTCCTGCGCGTCATCGTGACTTCCCTCAGAGCTACGCGGACGTCACCAGAGGCCGTTCGCCTAACCCGCGCCGGGGAAACTAACTGCTGCGACCTCCGGGGGCAAGGTTGCCAATCGTCGAGACACCGAAAAGTTCCCCCTATCATCGCAAGAAGATATGACGACAACCACGACGAATACGATGACGAATACGACGACGAATACGACGACGAATACGACGACGAATATTAATGCCGGTGAAGTTGTACGTGCTGATCTTGGCGTTTTCATTGACGGACATCACGTTACAGCACTGGTCGACACTGGCGCCGAATTCTCAATCATGCGACAAGAACTCGCCGACCGCCTTAGAAAGGTCAAGACACCGTGGACAAAGCCACACATAAGGAGTGCTGGTGGTCAGCTGATGATTCCCACGGGTAAATGCACCGCTCGACTTCCCATTGGGGATTCTAGCTTCGTGGCCACTTTCGTCCTGTTGCCAGACTGCTGTAAAGAGCTAATTTTGGGCATGGATTTTCTTCGAGATCATGGCGCTGTTATCAACATCCCTCAACGTATGGTGACGTTTTGCGCACATCCGTATGTCGACGACAGCAGCGACGAACTACGCGGCAGTTTGCGAATAGCCGATGATGTGACGCTCCCACCGAGATCCTGCTGCCTTGTGTCTGTGTCCAGTGGGTGGCCTTCCTATAAGGCTGTGATAGTGGAGCACATAGTCGCTCTTTTGCCCACGCAAGGCATTTCCATCGCAAGAAGCATCCTAACGCTTACTGGTGGACAGGCAGAAGTGCTCCTCACAAACCGCAATTGCCTACTTCGACGATATAGACCAAGCCGGGATTTGTGCTTTGCAACCAGATGACGCGACAGTCCCTGCCTCGACAACTTTGTCGGTGGATATCTGCTCCACGCTACCCCTCTCCGATAGGAAGCGCGTGCTTGGACTTATAGACCAATTCGAAGACTGCTTTTCGCGTACGTCAAAGGTCCAGCGGACACCATTGACCAAGCACCGCATCATTACTGAAGACAACACACGACCGATTCGGCAGAACGCCTACCGTGTGGCTCCGAAAGAATGCGAGGAGATTCAGAAGCAAGTACAGAAGATGCTCGTGGATGACGTCATACAACCTTCGAAAAGTCCTTGGGCGTGCCCCGTGGTTTTGGTCAAGAAAAAAGACGGCAGCTTGCGTTTCTGTATTGATTATAGCAACTTGAACCAAGTCACGAAGAAAGACGTCTATCCACTGCCTCGCATAGACGATTCACTCGATCGGCTGCGTCATGCGCGCCATTTCTCTTCAATGGACCTCCGAAGCGGCTACTGGCAGATAAAAGTCGACGAGAGAGATCGTGAAAAAACGGCCTTTGTGACGCCTGATGACCTTTACGAATTTAAGGTGCTTCATTTTGGGTTGTGCTCGGCGCCAGCCACTTTTCAGCGTCTCATGGACACCGTACTATCGGGCCTGAAGTGGCAAACATGCTTGGTCTATCTGGACGATGTTGTTGTATTCTCAGCATCATTCGAGGAACATCTCAGCCGTCTATCCATCGTACTCCAAGCCATACGCTCGGCCGGCCTGACTTTAAAACCAGAAAAATGTCATTTTGGTTTCAACGAACTCAGCTTCCTAGGCCACGTCGTCAGTCACGAGGGTGTTCGACCTGACCCGGCCAAAATAGACGCCGTAGCGCAATTTCCTGCCCCCCTTGAGAAAAAGGCTGTGAGACGCTTCTTAGGGTTGTGCGCCTACTACCGGCGATTTATCGAGGACTTTTCGTCTATTGCGGCGCCATTGACACGACTCACACGCGAGGACGTTCCCTTCTTTTAGGAGCGAAGCTCCTTAAGGCGTGGGCTGTGCGTCCCCTGTATGTAGCCACCTCTCGTTCAGTTCTTGCAGTGTTCACTAGATGGCGGTACTTGTAGCTGACGGCATTAAGTATTATGCTAGCCACCGCCCGATCTAAAGGGTACAGCCATATCTATCCGTCCATCCGTCCATCCATCCATCCATCCATCCATCCGTCCGTCCGTCCGTCCGTCCATCCGTCCGTCCGTCCATCCATCCGTCCGTCCGTCCGTCCGTCCGTCCGTCCATCCATCCATCCATCCAAAAGATGCAAGATGTTATAAACTAGACGGCGGTACGTGTAGTTGATTATGAAAGATGCTAGGTGTTATAAAATAGGAATGATGCCACATATGGCGCGTGTCATCGTTCGATATAGTGCGGCGACGTACGCTAGGGGGAGCGTTGCAATAAAATCGAGTGGGCAAAATGTACGGATGATTCATGGTTTACCAGGTTTACCTCCGGAGCTTCGCCCACTCATCATCATTCACTTCGTGGATGTGGCGGCATTTTTTTTGGGGGTGAACAGGAGCAAATGGCATTCAATGAACTCCCGCAACGCTTGCAAACACCTCCAGTTCTTGCGCACTTCGACCAGGACGCCCCTTCACACTGACGCCAGCAATGTAGGTCTAGGTGCCGTTCTGGTGCAGTGGCAAGATGGCTGTGAAAGGGTAATAGCCTACGCCAGCAGAACTCTCTCTCGCACGGAGGAGAACTACTCGACCACCGAGAAGGAGTGTCTCGCAGTGGTGTGGGCAGTCATCAAATTTCGTCCGTATTTGTACGGCCGCTCCTTCAAGGTTGGTAGCGACCATCACTCTTTGTGCTGGCTCACCAACCTTAAAGATTCATCTGGTCGTTTGGCGCGCTGGAGCCTAAGACTTCAAGAGTTTGACATGACCATCGTGTACAAATCTGGGAAGAGGCATACCGACGCCGACTGTCTCTCACGGTTGCCAGTGGAAACTGTCGCTCTTGATGACGAAAACATCGACGCGGCATTCTTGGGAGTTGTCAACACGGCCACTATTGCACGAGAGCAGCGCAGTGACCCTTGAGCTGTTACCACTCATTGAATATTTAGAAGGACGACGTAAAGACGTGCCACGGTTATTTGCTAGAGGACTGCCATCTTTTTGCTTGCGAAACGATGTTCTCTATAAGAAAAACTTCTCACCAACCGGTAACCCGCACTTGCTCGTCGTGCCTGCCTCTCTTCGAAAAGAAATTATGGAAGCGTGCCATGATGAAGCAACTTCTGGTCATCTAGGCTACACCTGAGCATTGTGCCGACTACGATTCAAGTACTACTGGCCAAAGTTACCTGCTGCTGTTAACCATCACGTGCGAACTTGCACCGACTGCCAAAGACGCAAAGCGCCTCCCAGCAAGCCAGCCGGTCTTGTACATCCAGTCGAAGCACCAGAAAAGCCGTTCACCCAGATTGGAATGAATTTCCTGGGCCCCTTTCCAACTTCCTCAACAGAGAATAGATGGATTATTGTGGTCACTGATTACCTGTCCCGTTATGCGGAGACTAAAGCTATGCAGCGTAGCACAGCAGCAGAAGCCGCTCAGTTTTTCATCGAAAACATCGTCCTTCGGCATGGCGCTCCGACAACAGTGATCACAGACAGAGGACCTGCCTTCACCGCAGAGCTTTTAAAGTCGGTTCTCAGACTCAGCGGTACAGCTCACCGGAGAACAACTGCATACCATCCGCAGACAGACGGACTGACGGAGCGCCTCAATAGGACCCTCACAGATATGATGAGCATGTACGTTGACACGGAACATAAAAACTAGGATCAGATATTGCCGTACGTGACCTTTGTTTATAACACCGCTCGACAAGAAACCACTGGAATGACACCGTTCAGTCTAATCTATGGTCGCAAAGTCACGACAACATTGGACGCCATGTTGCCGCATGAGTGTGACAACATCCATGTAGACGCCGCAGAATTCACTCAGCGTGCCGAAGAAGCCAGACAGCTCGCGCGCGTGCGCATTTGTCATCAGCAGCATCAAGATGCACAACGCTACGACACCCGACACAAGTTTGTTAGCTACTCCCCAGGCGACAAAGTGTGGGTCTGGACTACGTCGATCTGGACTGTTTGAGAAACTGCTTAGACGGTACTTTGGTCCATACAGCGTCACGCGACGCTTGAACGACGTGAACTACGAAGTCGTTCGCGACACTAATTGTAGTTCTAAGCGCCAAAAGCATTTGCCCGAAGTCGTGCACGTCGTGCGTATGAAACCGTATTTATCGAGTTAATTAGCTCCCGGTTACCGTTTTCGTACGACCATTTCATACGCCTGATAGAGCACCTAAGTTGCGCATCGGGACGATGCTTCTTTCGGAGGGAGGCAAATGTCACGTGCTTGCTCAAGAAAGACGAATGCAGTTGTGCATGTGCCACGAAGGACCAGGAAATGGACGAAGAAGAAGAACTCGCTTGCGCGTTCTAATTAAAAAGATCGACCTGCTTCTGGTGTCTCAATCTCTACGGCAAGACCTCTGTTTTGATGTCGTGACAATATATTCCACATATAGAAGCACCGCCATTCAGTGGACATTAAAGACTAAACGAGAGGTGGCACACGCACACTTTCTTACGGCTTGCGTTTCGGGTCTACTTTTCACCTTCAACCACCTTGAGTTCATGGTATATACTAGTTCACTGTATTCATGGCACTGCGGCCCAATGCTTGCTAAACCTTTCTAAAACCAAGGAGGTTACGCCCAGCGAGTATAACATAGCAACCTTTTCCTGTCAGATAGTGCTCAATGTACATGCCAGTGGCTGCTAATGTGAAATGAGAGACAGGAGGATTCAGCTTTTCATTTCTTACGGCTTGCGCTTCGTATCTGCTTCCCCCTTTAACCACCTCGAATTCATTCATGGTATATACTAGTTCATTGTATTCATGGCCCTGCGGCTCAACGCTCGCTAAACCTTTCTAAAACTAAGGAGGTTACACCCAGCGAGTATAATGTAGCAACCCTTTCTTGTCCGATAGTGCTCAATGTACATGCCAATGGCTGCTAATGGGGATCGCAGCGTGCGCGTTGACTGAAAGCCGAATGCTCCTGTCTCTCATTCCCCATTAGCAGCCATTTGCATGTACATTGAGCACAATTTTTTATTGTTAAACAACGCACAGAAGAAATCTCTCACCGGCACCAACTTGGAGGTCAAATGTTACACCTAATTTATGCATGTACCACTGGTGGTTACGTACTACGAGAGATGCACAAGCCATGCCATAAGGAGCTTCGCCCCTAAAATCACCAAACACAAACACGAGTAAATAGTCACACTGAAATTGTCTATGAACGTGACGCCTAGTTCATTCTTTTTTGAGAAAGTTAAAAAGCCGTGATGGGCCTGTTCATGCCTAGAAGCACATCCTCCTGGGAACAGGCAATAATCAAGGGTCGTGCACCTAAGTCAAGTCAGTTCGTAGTCCTTCTTAAATGGTGCTTGGTGCATGACGAATGTAGGGCACTCTGAAATAGTCTATTGTTTCACACGAGCCACACAACGAACATATCGAACTGTCAGCACGTCCTTGATGGTTTAATGCTTAGCGAATTGACAGAGTGATCTCTTAGCTTATATAACAAGGCTCTGTCACGACGAGTTAATTGACGAACACGAATACAAAGAGAAAACAATCCGCTTGCGACACGATGATCGGGATGCTGCTTTAGAAGATGACGGTGGATCAGCATTGGAGCGTGGTCAAACCGGCATGACATTTCTTGGCAGTCACACTCGTTGTGTGCACTCATTGAAGCAAGGCGATGGATCTTTTTATTCCCAGGAATACCGACACGACGAAGTGAACTAGGACACTATTAGGAACACAATGGGAAATGAGGGACACGTCACGAGTAATAAGCTTTGTGACAGATTAACGGAGTGTTTTCTCAACAATCAGCAAAGGCAGCACAAGAATCTGTAAGTATGACAACTTTCGATTCTTCTAATTCTTTTAGTGCGTCTTCCTCCCTGCCTTTCCTTGTATCTTTATCTCAGCGCCCACATCAATCTTAGCTAGTTCCACAGTCGTTGAAGACGACGAATGCGGTATGCGAAACACTCGTTGGACGTTAGTAGAAGGGCAAAAGAAAGCTGCAAAGCCGCCTTTACCGTCACTGTAAGAGATGCGTCTGTAAAAAACTTGAAGGTGCCCGCTGAATTTCTCAAGTAGATGCGACTGCGTCAATTGAAATAGTGTCGAAACAGGCTGGTCAGACATTTCGACTATTTCGTGAATAGAAAGATAAATGGGAATATGCATTTATTGCACGCTTTTGGAGTAATAAAAAAAGTAACATCTGCCGCCAATTTCTCCAAGCCAGAGATTTGGCGTTAAGTGAAACCTATAAGTGCATTACAATTTGGTGCACTGTACATGCGCTTGATATGGTGCAGGGCTCTCTGGTCAACCTGCAACCTCAGGGGTAACTGGTGCGCTTCGGTGAGTCGAGGAACAGATTGCGCATCGTAAGGTAAGGGAAGTATTATTCAGAAGGCAACACGAAGACCCCGTTCTAGTTGAGACATCAAACTTCCCAGCACATTGAAAACAGGCAAAGCGCACATCAAGCCCGAGAACACGGCTGACTGATACACCTGTAGTGCTGTCATCTGGTCACAGTCTGCGCCCCTAGGAGTCAAGGTAGCTACATATTTCAGGAGAGACTGCAATTTACGCCTCACGGAGATAACGGCAGGCCGCTGATACAGGCGGTCATCGATCATTACACCCAGGCAGCAATTTTGTTGTACCCCCGCCGTTAGTGTGTCTCCGATGTACAGCCGGGTAATACTTCTTTGAGCACGTTGCGCTGGATGATAAGGAATGCGCCTGTTTTAGCAGGGGAAATCTGTAGACCGATTTCTTCTAGGTATTCTGTAGTCGTATAAAGCACTCTCTGTAAGATTCCGCAAAGAAGCCCACCATTTTGGGAAGGACCACTGATCCACAGTGCTATGTCGTCAGCATAAATTGCTACGCCTATTGGAAACTCGTGGTCTTGAGGTAATCAGCTTCGCTATGCGGCAAGCACGCTTGTGAAGAGAAGCGGCGATAAAACGCTGCCTTGAGGGACACTGCATCCAAGAGTGAGCGAATCACTCGTTGTGCTTCCAAAAAAGTACTTTCATTTCGTGCTACGACAGAAAGTTAAGCACGAAAATAAGCAGTTGACCTCAAAATCCTGCAGCCATGAGTCCTCTTATGTGGCACCGAATCAAAGGCTTGTTGCATGTCCTGAAATAGCATATATGCTGAGTGCCTTTTTTCTCGAGCAGACTCAAGCGATGATACGATATCTGGGATAATATTGGTAGTAGAACGATGCCACCGAAACCCGCTTATAACATCAGAGAAATATTTCGCTCCAGTGTTCGTGGTATCTAAGTGAAACAGTTCATTCGCTCCATGAGCTCCATTATATTAGAAGCTAGTGAAATGGGTCAATATGACTTGAAGAGCTTTGCAGGGTACCCGTGCTTTAAAAATGGTATCACGATAAATGATTTATATTCAAAATAGATAACAGATGTTCACCAAACTTTGTTATATTCATCCAAAATGCACTGATGGAAGTTTTAATTGGTGTTCCGTAAGTCTTCGTACGTAATACCATCGTCACCTGGGGCATTGCGGTGATACAATATCCACAGTGCGTGGCGCAGCTCTACAAGAGTAAAATCTGCTTCATTCATCCGACAGGTGGGGCCACAGAACCACATTATGTTATCGGGACTTAATAGAAAATGAAGACGGCTGTTTGCGTTGTTACTTTGCATAGGACAAGAAAAAATAGTCTGCGAATTCTTAAGCGAGGATTTTCGGAGGTCCTCCGGTCGTTATGCGCAAATGTGCAATTGGATTCCTGCAAATAACCGAGTACGAAGAACTTTCATTATCCGCCATAGGCTTTCAAAGCAGCTTGCCGTATGCAGTGAGCTAGACAGTGCAGTTCGACTGTTTCGACGAAGCTATTTTGTGTGTCGCCTTATGGCTGCATGTAAGTGCTTGTATGCCGTCCAATCTGATCTCCTTTTAGAGGGCTGGGCACTCCTGTATGCACGGGATGGACACGCGCGTAGTTTTAGAAGCTTAAGATCAGGGTTTGTCTTATTAAATTCCTTACTCGTCAGACTGCAGCTTGTTGTAAGCACTCACTCACCAGTTTAAACAAGTTGTCGAGCGATGGCGCTTCAGAAAGCAGCTGACGGAATTAGTCCAAGTTTGTCACTCTGCAGGCAGCTGTCTGACGGCCAAGAACATGTTCCAGGGCCAAACGAATTGGCAGGTGATCCTAGCCCCATGGATAAGCTTTACATAACCAGGCAAGGCAAACATCCCTGCTTGATATCGCAAGGTCAATGGTAGAATTTTTCTTGTCTCTGCCGACAAACGTAGGTGAACCGTCGTGGGGTGTTTGCAGGTCATGCTTCATAATCAATGAACAGAAGCAGTCGCGGGAAGGCACACGGCGCTGCTCGGTGAAGTGAAGGTTTATTCGCTTTAATTCGCTTTCAACTCGAAACGAAGATAAGTTGGGCTAGCTGGTAGGGATGCATAAACTGCTGCCCTCGAACTTCCTCTTCCACGGCAGTTCCGTGCAGGCCATCCGCTAGTCTAGAGAATCTTTCTACACTGCGGCGTCTTTCCGCTGACCACCCTTTCTTTTCAGCATCTTCTACGCGCTATTTATTGAGACGTTTTTGTGTTGTGCTTTGGCACTTTTCTTGTTAGTGTTGTTTGCTGTTCGATATGCCAGGAGCAGGCGAAACAAGAAATTGTCTACCTTTCGACAGTATAG
Organism: Rhipicephalus microplus; assembly: GCF_043290135.1. Classification (NCBI taxonomy): domain Eukaryota; kingdom Metazoa; phylum Arthropoda; class Arachnida; order Ixodida; family Ixodidae; genus Rhipicephalus; species Rhipicephalus microplus. Next base: position 112,932,777 of record NC_134700.1, on the reverse strand, counting down.
AGTTGGTAGCTTGCACGCATGATAACATGAAATGGCTGTCAGTCGCAGAGCCTTGCGTTGTACTTTAAGTCATCCTGCTAGAACTGAACGTCTCCCTTAAGTGAACGAAGTGAATGCCCGACTTGTTCACAGCTACAGAACCACACCGTGGCACGCAGCAGTTCTTGAGCATCGCGGTTAATGTGAAATGTCGGATTTTTTTAGGCAGTCACCGACAGAGCCAATACAATGAAAACTACACAATTTCTATCTGATAAGCAAGCGTGTGGATGCTTCTTTCAGGAGTATTTGCATGCGCTCGTCCCCTGTAGTCGGTGACAACCTAAGCATAAATATAACCTTCATCTGTTAGGCCGCATTATCCTTCTTTTCCACGCTTCCACGCTACAAAGAAAGTAGTTCAATGGCAATTCCTTTCACACGTACTATACCATTATTTTACAATGCTCCTTTGATATTGAACTAAAGAAACCAAAACTTGATATAGACACTTCATTAGGCGTGCAGTTCAGAATCACCTTAGTAATTACCTGTTGTTTATATCGCCATCCCCTTCAAGCTCATTTCAGAGTCCACGAGGAACCAATGGACATCTCTCCAAGGTGATGTTGCTGCTTAATACCTCTGGGGGTACCAAAAAACAAACAATGCCGCATTTAACGTGATGTTTGAAATATAGAAATTGTTCTTTCGTAGTTTCACAAAATGAAGCAGCGGTAATAATCGCACTTCGTAATGTCCTTTGCATTTCCTGGTTGTTTCTCAAAACTTTCGCTGTAAGGTTTATTCACTCTCTACTGTAACTAGGGCAAGTATGACTCAAAGCGAAGAATAGAGAAATGATCTCAAATTGACTTCATGAATTTCGATTATGCCATAAATACCGAATGTGCGTCTCGCGTCGTCTTGCGTGTAATCGTGTTTGAGGTAAACCCAATGTTTCAGACTCACCTTCGCCTTGTTTCATCAAATTAAAAGCGCGTAGGGCATATTGTGTTTAACAGTGGAGGACATTGCATACGTTGTCGTTAAGGTAATGATAATGTTGTTAAGATAATGCTTTAGCCGCGTATGTCGCGTACGCTGCTAAAAATGGGTGGACTGAAAGCTGTAGATGAAGTTTTTGCTTGCTTCCACAACTTGCACTTTATGGTATTGCCATGACCACATCAGCACTTCAATATTGAACTTGTTCAAAGCGGACACAGTTTTGCTGGAACAAGGGCCAATACCCCGTATGAATGTGTCTGTGCGAAGGTGTGTCTGAGCAGGCAAGAAGGCTCTCTTTCTCCAGTGAATGAGAGTGAATTACATGGCAGACTTTGACTTCACAAGAGAGTGCAATACATCCTAGGGTAATTGCACGTAAGATCCAACAAAGCATAGCCGGTCGACCTCGAAAATTTCTTTAAAATTTTATATATTGTTGCCTAATGAATGTAGAAGAAAAATTTGCAATTGGTTTAGCTGGACAAAAAAAACTTAAGGCTACGTACTTCAAATGAGTTAAGCTGTGAATTTTCGCTTACGTTCTGGTATTTCTTGTTTCTGTGGATAGTGCAAATATTTTAATAAAAAATCACAAAGTCTATCCAGAAATCTTTTTTTTGCCTATTTTGCAGGCATTTATTTGAAGAAAGGCTTATGACAGAGAGGTGAAAATTCCACACTACTTTCTCAACGTGCACAATTGTAAAACTATGCAATCTTCTAATGATAACACTTTAATAAAAAGTTACAGTTACGCTAACTTCAAGAAAACAGCATCCAAAGGAAACGTCTCACGACGATAAAAAACATTTTTGATATTTCTCAAGCTTTCCCCACTTTTCTCATGCGTATCGGCTATGGGGACTAACTGTTAGTCTCAGTGTTTGTCACAGAACGAGCGCTAAAAATGGGCGCGCCGCCAAATTCTTGCGATAACGGGCGGGAGAAACGCCGCGAGGTCAAAAGAAAAAAAAAGGAAAACAAACATCCAAGGCTCCCCGGGCGCGCGCTCTCCCCGCAGAAGCGTGGCTTCGCCGACGAACCTCCTCACCCCACAACGGCGGCCGAGCAAGCACTCGATTTTTCCAGAAGGAACGGGGCGTGTATGCCGGGCTGACTCATCTGTCGGGGATGGCCCCCGTACAGTCTCGCGCCTCTCCCCAGCCTTCGCTGCGTATCGCGCCGACGAAATGACAAGAACTTTCCAGAATGTGGCGCGGAAGGTATTTAATCGAGCGCCCGAGACGAGAGAGCAGGAGGAGACGGAAGTTAGCGCCAGAGTGCGTAGGGTATACCGCCGTGTAGTCGGCGAAGGTTTTGTCCGTAAAGACAAAGCGGGAGAAGAAGATGATTTCCACCTAGGGGTGAAGGCTCGAGCTACAGGCAAGAGCGTGTGTTTACCGCTATCGAGCGAAGACGCGTGGCAACAGCTGCGTGTGGGAAGCCGACGTGTTCCGGCGAAGAAGCTTGAAGCTTGGAGAGTGGCCTATGGAAGACGAGAGGTTTCCTGGAAGAGAAACTTCAGGGGGCAGCGGAACGACAACAACACTGGACTTTGAGTGAGTGATTCTCGGAAGAGTATCATTCAGACTTTTGTTCCAAGGACTTTGGACTGAATAAGTTTTCTATCTCTTTAGTCTTTAAGTGTCTTGGTTGTTAAATGCATGCGACTGCATTGTAGTGTGAATTGTTGTCTGTGTCCGTTGTTTTGAGTGTGGCTGATTGTACGGTGAAGTACGTTGATTGATTGGTGACATATTGTACTCACTTATTGTGGAGTGTGCATACGTGTGTATTGTTTTTGATCTGCCGTTAATGAGAATATAATTTTGTTTGTTTATCAACTCTCGGCTCTGACTTGTTCTTTGGACCACAGCCGGCGTCCGCTGGCGCGCCAAAAAGGACCACTTCTAAATTGTCCACGCTTTCGTGGTGCGGTTCGGGGGGCCGATACTTCGGCCCTTGGATTTAGCCCAGCGATTGCCTCCCAAATTAACGGGACATGTGTGACAATTAATCTGGCGTCCGCGACACAGGACCTTTTGGTGCACAGTGTGTCCAAAGTAGTGAGAAAAAGCCTCGAGTTGTTGATAGTGCTATCGGAACGATTTTGTGTGTTGTTCAGTGTTCTCGTTAACGAGTGCAGGGGAGTGTTCCGATAGACTGATTTAGGCAGATACTTTTTGCACGCGGCAAGGTTTTATTTGCGAGTTGCGAGACAAGATGGATCTCGAAAAGTTAGTCGCTCTTGGTGAGAAGATGGGTCTTTCTGGCGCCGAACTACGGAAGTGGGTCACCCAGAAGGAAAAAGAAGAAAAAGAGAGGGCCAAAGAAGAAAAGGCAGCTGAGCTGGAAAAAGAAAGGCTGGCGGTCGAAAGAGCCAAAGCGGAAAAAGAAGCTGAGTTGGAACGAGAGAGGTTGGCAGCTGAGAGAGCCAAGGAAGAAAAAGCAGCTGAGTTGGAACGAGAGATGTTGGCAGCTGAAAGGGCGAGAGAAGAAAGAGAAGCAAAGGAGCGACAGCTGAAAGAAGAAAGAGAGGCAAAGGAGCGACAGCTGAAAGAAGAAAGAGAGCAGCAATTGAAGTTGGAGCTGGAAAGAGAAAAGTTGGCAGCCGAAAGGGCGAGAGAAGCGGAGATGGCTGAAAGGGAACGGCAGCGGCAGCACGAGATGGAACTCGAGCGGCTCCGTTTGCAACAGCGAAGCGATACTCCCGTCCAAGCTAGAGTTGAAAGCAGCGAACGGGATGATCACGGCTTCCGCTTGAACCCAAGCAAGCTGCTCGTAGCGTTTGATGAAAGGAAGGACGACCTTGACGCGTACCTTTTACGGTTTGAGACGATTGCGAGGAGCCAGAATTGGCCGGAACATCAATGGGCAACTGCTTTCAGTACTTGCTTGAGTGGTGAAGCGCTCAGTGTGTACGGTAGGCTGACGCCGACCGATGCAGCCAACTACGCAAAGGTGAAAGCTGCTTTGCTGAAGCGATTTAGATTTACTGTAGAAGGTTTCCGGGACAGATTTAGGACAGGAAAGCCAGCTGATGGCGAGACGGCTACGCAGTATGCCGCCAGACTTTGCCATTATTTCGACAGATGGATTGAACTTTCAGGGACAGCGCAGGAGTACGATGAGCTTAGAGAGCTCCTAATTAGAGAACAATTTCTTACTAGTTGCCACCCAAGCCTGTCGCTGTACTTGAAAGAGAGGAAGGCTGAGTCACTTGAAGGAATGCTTGAATTGGCTGATCAATTCTTGGAAGCGCAAGGTGGAACTAATTTGGCCAAGGTCAAGAAGGAGTGTCCCGATGATTCGAAGAAATTGGCTCCCGAAGAAAAGAAGTGTCCACCAGAGAGCATTCAGCGATGTTTTCTGTGTAACCGAGTGGGTCATCGCGCGAAAAACTGTCGAACGATCTTTACGAGCCCTATGGTAGTAAAATGTTTTAATTGTGGTCAGACTGGGCACAAAGCAGACGCATGTCGAAACGGAGCGAGTCAAACTCACCAGGTGTCCTGTGTGCTAGCAGCACCAAAATCCGGTGATAATGCCGTCACCGATGGATTCGTAGAATTGAAAAATGGGGAAAAAATTCCTATTGTGGGTGCTGTAATGTCAAAACAGTCAACCGGTGTTACGAAGCGAATGCCAAGGCTGCCTGGAAAGGTTGCGGGCAAGAAGATTACGGTTCTAAGAGACACCGGTAGCTCCACGGTTATCGTGCGGAGAAATTTGGTACGGGAAAGTCAGTTGACAGGCAGAACGAAACCGGTTTGCCTAATTGACCGTATGGTGCGGATGCTTCCCGAAGCAGAGATTGAGGCTGAAACCCCGTACTTCAGCGGGAAGGTTACAGCTCTATGCATGACGACCCCCCTGTACGACCTTGTCATTGGAAACATCGACGAGGCGCGAGGGCCGAATGATCCAGAATGTTTGGGAGAAGACCCGAAGATAGAGCCCTCGCCAACACAGCGGCCGCGAGATACATGGGAGGAGCATCCCGTGACGCATCTCACTAGAGCCCAAGGTGAAGCCGCGGCGCAAGAGACAGCGAAGGAGAAGACGATCGTGTCGAATAAGTTCACGGGCCGAGCAACTGGACTTACGTCGGCACGACCTCAACCGACCGACGGTGTAAAGGAGACGGAGTTGGCCAGCCGGGCAAATGTAGAGACATGAACAAGCTGGTAAATAAACAGACAGGACCCGTCGAACGTCATGACCCGTTAGCAGGGTCGGAAGTGACAACGATGGCTGAGACGCTGCCTCAGATACCGCCGTTGGAAAAGGCTCGCCGAAAAAGAACAAGGAAAAACAAGAAGAGATCGAGCGAGCACCGCAAGAAAGGACGCAAGCGCAGCTCGAAATACACAGGATAGGTGTGGAGGTGGAATCGGATTGTGTTTGGCAGGGCTGAGTGCCATATGTTGTGTTAATGTTCTTGTTGTCCTGTGTCGCAACTGTATGTTGAGTGAGTCAAAATGTTTGTCTCGGTGATGTGATGTATAGCAATGTTGTGAGTGTAGTAATTGTTGTAATGGGAGAACTTTGTACGTTTGTATTGTTCGGAATGTGTGATGAAGTGTTGTAGTCATGTACCTGTGGCTATATTTCATGTGTTGTGGAATTGAACTACAATGTACGATTGTATTGAGCGATCTATTGCGAATGTGAAGTGTCAGGGGCGACGGTTTGTGTTACAGTCTTTCAGAGTGTGTGGTGACTGTTCGCGCTCGTTTGTGTAGTTTTGAATATTATGAGATAATATTCTTAAAGTGGGGGGCAGTGTCACAGAACGAGCGCTAAAAATGGGCGCGCCGCCAAATTCTTGCGATAACGGGCGGGAGAAACGCCGCGAGGTCAAAAGAAAAAAAAAGGAAAACAAACATTCAAGGCTCCCAAGGCGCGCGCTCTCCCCGCAGAAGCGTGGCTTCGCCGACGAACCTCCTCACCCCACAACGGCGGCCGAGCAAGCACTCGATTTTTTCAGAAGGAACGGGGCGTGTATGCCGGGCTGACTCATCTGTCGGGGACGGCCCCCGTACAGTCTCGCGCCTCTCCCCAGCCTTCGCTGCGTATCGCGCCGACGAAATGACAAGAACTTTCTAGAATGTGGCGCGGAAGGTATTTAATCGAGCGGCCGAGACGAGAGAGCAGAAGGAGACGGAAGTTAGCGCCAGAGTGCGTAGGATATACCACCGTGTAGTCGGCGAAGGTTTTGTCCGTAAAGACAAAGCGGGAGAAGAAGATGATTTCCCCCTGAGGGGTGAAGGCTCGAGCTACAGGCAAGAGCGTGTGTTTACCGCTATCGAGCGAAGACGCGTGGCAACAGCTGCGTGTGGGAAGCCGACGTGTTCCGGCGAAGAAGTTTGAAGCTTGGAGAGTGGCCTATTGAAGACGAGAGGTTTCCTGGAAGAGAAACTTCAGGGGGCAGCGGAACGACAACAACGCTGGACTTTGAGTGAGTGATTCTCGGAAGAGTATCATTCAGACTTTTGTTCCAAGGACTTTGGACTGAATAGGCTTTCTATCTCTTTAGTCTTTAAGTGTCTTGGTTGTTAAATGCATGCGACTGCATTGTAGTGTGAATTGTTGTCTGTGTCCGTTGTTTTGAGTGTGGCTGATTGTACGGTGAAGTACGTTGATTGATTGGTGACATATTGTACTCACTTATTGTGGAGTGTGCATACGTGTGTATTGTTTTTGATCTGCCGTTAATGAGAATATAATTTTGTTTGTTTATCAACTCTCGGCTCTGACTTGTTCTTTGGACCACAGCCGGCGTCCGCTGGCGCGCCAAAAAGGACCACTTCTAAATTGTCCACGCTTTCGTGGTGCAGTTCGGGGGGCCGATACTTCGGCCCTTGGAATTAGCCCGGCGATTGCATCCCTAATTAGCGGGACCTGTGTGTGACAGTGTTGTTAGTCTATAAATGAATAAATGGTTGTATCAGCGCCATTAATCCCCCAAAAAATGAACCACACACCCTTTAACAGCATTTTGCCTTAGAGTGTACCACCTGCTTACCCTCCCCAGGTCACCTCGCAACGCCGATGCAGGGAACGTCTGCTAATCCACGCTGACCACACACTTTGCATACGCCCCCTCCTTTCTTCCCCTCCTTTCTTTAGGTGGCGGTCCCACTCCGGCGAACCCTTATCCACATTTTACGCATTGTTTGCGGACGCACTGTGCTCACTGCACTTGGCGAATCAAGTTTAATTGTGATAATTCAAAAATATTATGATCTTCGCTTTCCAATGACTCTTGGTGCTAATGCCTGGTCGAAAGTGTTACCTAATAGCAATGAAAATAGTGTGAGCAACACAAGTCATTCTTGTTGTACAAATCTTTGTTGTACTTCTAGTAAGGCAAATTTGTTCAACATAACAAAACGAAATTTACTGTTTGTTTAGACGAAGTGCTGTGTAAGGTTTCTATGAAGAGGTATTAGCCATAAAATATTAGGGATATATTTACGCTCTAAAGAAGTTGGGCAAAATATTGAAAGTTCGCCTGTGAATAGCTTTTTTTTTTCTTTTCAAAGCAAAACCATATTATTTAGTGGATCTGCAGACTACATTATAGTAAGTTTCCATGTGAAGGTTATTCGTGGTGGGACAAAAAGTTGACGAATTATTCTGTGAATGGGGCAGTTTGTTGCTATACTTGGTCCTGCGTTACCAATGAAGCAAGAAAACTATACAAGATGATACTCTAAACTCCGATTTAATGAAGCAGCAGGCCCCTTTCTAGAATTCTATAAAGAGAAATTTCTTTTATTGTTATTAGAGGACCTACTAGGCAGCAGCCAATTTTGGTATTTTTTTCTGTCCTATTCTGTAGAAACTGGCTTTTTTTCTTTTATACGCTAATTTCCAACGACTATCGCACATTAGTAGGTGCATATTGTATCTTGTATCTACTTGTGTTTACTTAACTTGACAATCTAGGGCTCCATACAAAATATTTTCAATGAATCATAAATCTTAAAGGCGTTTTTTGGTGGTAGTGCTCTCTACGAAATAAAAAGGCAAGTTGTTTGATAAGAGTTCAAACGTTCCCCAAAGGTGGCGCCGCTAAACGTAAAGAGGACTGGTAGAGTAAGCATCAATTATTTATCCAGGCTTCGTAGTTTGCATCATTAGGCAAATTCCAGGCGCTATAGCCGCGCGTAACGAACACCAACCATGAAAGGAGGATGGCTTAGTTGTGTATCCTTTCCACTCTAACCACGTCAGCATGTGGGGCGGTCTGATCAAGCGGGAAATGATTATGGTACGCAGGAGGTTTGCACGTTCATCGCGTGTCCGCAGAACCAGGTTTCCCGATACGTCTTTATAATATAGTAATGTGCATCTCTTCGTAGTTTAGCTGCTGGTGTTTTGCCCGTTCCTTTGAGTGCTTTCACACCTGAGAGGTTTGAAATTGTGAAAGGAAGGACGCTGACATGCCATTCAAACTGTATGTATGTAGTGCCGCTTCAAAGGGGACACAATGGTCAACGTTGTCGAAGCCTGAAATTGCCGAGAATTTCAGAGTAAGCATGTAGAGCACCTTGTAGACAACTTCTACTGATCTGTACTTGTAAGGGGTACACAAGCAGGTTATTACATCCTAGCTGCAACGATGTCAAAGAAGCGAAATTTTGCTGAAGATGCAGGATTTTATGGTTAACGTGGCAGGCTATGCAATGTACGGGGCCCCAGAAAAGCTAAATATTCCGAAATTCAGGGACGTCCGCGCTAAGGTTTAGATGATCACTCTCTCTTACACTCATTGCTACGTTGTCGGGAAACAGTTCGACTGAGGAGGACCCCTCTACCTAACAATAACGGTGTTGCGCACAGCTACTTTGTCGTAAAGCAGTTCGCTGCGCAGCCTGAACTGCTGCTATTGCCCGAATAACACATGTTCGTTACAAAGTAAAAAGCTGGTGGTGCAATAGCTGGTCAACTAAGAATAACCTGACTTCGATGCCTGTGAGATAAGTCACATGAACAAAATACAAAATACTGATATGCTGTCGTACTAACGAACGTTTTGTTGAAAGGAAAGCTACAAGCCACTGCAGCGCGTGCAGTCGTTCACTTTCTGGAGAAATCAGAAATAGCTCAAAAGTACTAAGCAAAAAAATGTACTTCGTCACTGTTAACCGGTATGTTTTAAAACAGTAATTTCGTGTATCACTAAGCTACTTTTGGGAAAACCTTTCTGGAAACAGTTCAGTATTTAAGCGACACGATCACCTAAGACATTTTATTGAACTTTCATGCTTTGTGTGAATACTTATATTGGCGTGACTACTTGTGTTTTTGCAAACTCTGTGTGATGTGAACACATTTCTATGTAGTGTGGACACATTTATGTGTGGTGTGGACACTCAGTATTGAAACTCAATACACAATTGTATCGGGCCAGTTGGTAAGGGTCCATCTTGTCAGGAAGCGCAGCCACTATTACACAGAACACAACACAAGCGCTTAACTTCAACTAAACGTTTATTGCAAACGTCAGAGTTTATAAAGGGGGTGAAAAGAGAAAAAGAATAATAAAAAATAGGCAACAAAAAGCACATGTGCCAGCCCCGTCCATTTCTATCCGTTATTATCTATCACCCCATCCAAAAAAACATACTTCTTTCCGCGTGAGCGAGATAGAGGGTGCACTAACACACTCAAAATGATCGCGTGTCATTTCCGCCGCTTCTACTAAGAAAGGGGTTAATAAATCTCTGTCCCGATATAACACGCACATGTTATCAAAATAAGGCACACAACCGCACTCCTTACAATAGATCGCCGAGTGACCATCGGTACCCTTCTGCACTTTATTGTGGTGCTCTTTTAGCCTCTCATTAATGCATCTTTCAGTTGTTCCCACGTAAACAAGACCACGTTGACAAGAGCAATCTGTAAACAACCGACTGTACAAACTCAACATATTTATTGCGATGCTTAATTTGGCATCCTTTCTTTTCTTTTGAAACAGGACAAGTTTTGTGACATATTCTGGACAGTTTTTCAAAAGCAGACATGACAGTATTGAAACAGTATTGAAACACTTGGACTTGTTGTGTAAGCGTTGTGCTATGCACATTTGTTTAGCCTTGTGTTTGCTACAAAATATACGATGTAGACTTTTGTGCAAGAAAATAGGAGTAGCTGGCGCCACGCATTGGCGCCAACCTCTCCTTATATACATTTGATTAAAATTTTCGCGCCAATCTAAATGGCAAACTTGTCGACGGTTCCTGTAAGTCAAAATGAAGGGAAGCCACAACTTTCCAGAACAAATAGGTGTATTCCTGCTGATATTGTGCAAGCATAAAACAACACTGGGCTCCTTAACTGTTTCGCTCCCAGAAACGTTTTGCGTTCAGCTTTCTTTCGCAATGCCGGCATGATCATGCTTGCTAGAAAAAAAAATAAATAAAAAATACCATTACTTACGAAACCTCTCCTCAAGAGCGCTTCATATAGTTACCGACCGCCCCCTCCTGAAACGTCACGTCGTTCTTGCAGGTACACTACTCTCCAACGAAGCCTTAATTCACATTACAACCGTATGACACTGATGGAAGAAGAAGGACGGTAATATTTCAACACCTGATTTTAGGTAGATTGTATTGTTGTTATATGTATCTACCTACGTAATAATTACACTCGAATAACTATAACATGCCAACTTCGCGTTTTTTTACGAGTCACAGACAGACAGACATATGAACTTTATTTGCGTCCTGTGAAGAAAGTTCCTAATAACCCACCAAGGGCTGCACCTGCGACGGGGTCGGGGACCAGAAGTTCTCGATGGCTTCACAGGCTCCTTGAACCGCCCGGAGTTCTTTCGCGAGGTGTGGACTTGGAATACATTCTAAATAGTCTGTCTCGTTTACGTGATCCTCCTTGTTGAAACGCGCAAGCGGGGGCACTGCCACATCATGTATCAAAATAACATGCAAATACGTAGCAGCGGGGTACTGAACTGCAATACTACGAGGCGAGATGGCGCTGGTAGTACTATCATCATCAATAAACAGAAGCATTCTTTTTGCTGCACGTGGCTGGTGATGATGATGATGAGCCCTTAGCTTTGCTGGCACTCGCCCACAAAGGGGGATCGGCCAAGAACCGGGCGGCAGGATCATCAAGTGAGTTAGTTATGAGTCAGGCATTCAGGTAGTCATGTAGCCGGAAATAATAATAACAATACATTAACAAGGTAATATATTTGTTGCCTTTGTGTACATACACACGGCAGAGCAAAGCTCCCTGTGGCTGTAACCTAATGTAATCCCTTCGAAGGATAAAATTACTACCACGTTTATTTTTAAACCTAGCTTCTCCATTGGTTCGACCAGTTATCTTTTTCTTTGATAAAAACATCGATGACATGAGAAAATGAAACTATCTATTGATTCTTATTCCTTGCAAAAGAGACATAACAAAGATGCTGGGAGTCAAGCTTTATGTAGGTAATAATTCAGGTGCGGAATTCTGCATGGTAATCTGGTGATTGTAATTTATAACTGCCGAGACACACACCACTGTTTATTTCAGCAAAATCTTAGATGTATGAAGTTGCGCTGCTCGCTTCCTGTGGTTTTTTTTTCGTTGCTAAATCGCACTTCGCGCCTGTAATTATCGCCAGGTGACCTAGCTGCCCGCGACTGGCAAAAACAACGTCAATCAAGTAACGTTTGCATCATTTATTGTGAGTGTCCAAGCTAGTACAATCAATGTGTGCGGTCGGGTCCGAACAAAACAAGACACTCATACATATTGAAAGCTTTGAACCTATGTGTAACGACTCTTGAAAGCTAACAAGCATATGCATATAACTGAACATCGAGATCGCTTAATGAACGTTGCTCTCATTGTGTTGCGGCGCTCGAGTTAAATAGCGTGGTTTAAGGACAAGGGTACGATTCTGCCGTCAGACAAGGCGCTTGCCCTGTAGAGGTGATATTGAAGTGAATGCATGATTTGGAATCGGGAAGGAAAGTTGTGCATTGCCGATAGATAGTTCGCGCAGGGAGAGCAGTGTAGTTATGCTAAATTTGTTAAATAAGCAATTGCGGATGCTTGCACTTCTGATTTTTTTCGCTCAGCAATGCTACATTGAGTTCTTCACAATTGTGCAATGTTGCGTCGTGTCGACAGGGTACACTGTAAACGAAATTACACCCATATAGGTGTTTTATAGTGTCTATAACTCACACCCCAACACCCCACGAAATGGGTGTATCAAGCAGGGCTACACCTATATTGTGGGGCGGATTTCCGAATTTACACCCTATGGCACAAACATTTTTTCGGGTGTAAAAACAAATTGTACACCCAAGTGGCCTTAAGGGAGTCAGGGTGTAAAAGCGAATGCACCCAAGTAATCTTAAGGGCGTAAGGGTGTAATATTGCTATGACACCCTAACACCCTTAAAAACAAAAGTAGTGTAGGGGTGTAATTGCTCAAAAAGCAAAAAGGGTGTGGGGGTGTTCATGCTGAATAATGCCCCAACACCCATGTAAAAATACCATAATTCGAAAGTTACCCCTTTCCAGTAAGCCCCCGTGGAAGCACATGAAAGCTTACCCTTTAGCTAGACCTTTCATGTGCAGATGTCCTATTGTAGTGGCTCCTGCCACAGTGTGGTAATACTGGCCTTAGCACAGCTTTTATGGTGCATATATGAAGCACAGCATATAACACGTAATCCTAGCTTAATGCAAAGGCATCACTCAAAATGAGCTGCCACACACAACACAACGTTCACAAAGTCATGCCATTGTGCAAAACGAAATCAAGCTTTATTTTATTAGGCACAGAGAACATACAGCATTCAGAGACAAATTGTACCTTAATCAAAAGCCTTTTTCAATTGTGCAAAGCAGAATGCCATTTGCTACAAAAGAAGACCGGAAATCAGACGTCAATGGTACGGCATGGAGCTCTAACGACCAATACATGCATATCAAAGTACAACAAAAGAGCCTTTATTTGCACTTAAAAATGAAGAACTAATTTTAACATGCTTCAATGCAGCACAAAAGCACAGTGCAGTGAAGCATACCAACAGCAGGAAGAGTAGTGCAATGCAGCATGCCTTGTTTCTCCAATATACTGAAATAATATATCAATGCACACTACAATTACCACAATGATACGCCACAGTTTGCATGTGTTGTGGCATGCCTTATGCATATTATGCAAGGATAGTGGTATTCTAATGAATGTAATGACAAAACAGTCTTAAAATGGCATTTTCAATTCACAATAACCCTTGTGTGTTCAGACATTCAGAATACTGGGGAAACAATAATACAGGAGTGAAAACAATAGGCAAAATTACAATAGCTTAACAGTGTCACTAGATACTAACCACGCAGAATAATTGATTTAAAGATGTAAAATATCAAGCGCATCACATAATATGTCCCCCTGAAACAATGCAACATCAAAGAACATAAAATGGGCACACAAAAGCAGGGTGAAAGAGTAACCACTTACAGCTAGCAGAGGTGGAGCAGCCAAGCTATCATCTGGAGCAATATTTTGGAGCATCATATCTTGCTTTTCTAGGGAGAAAATCTAAATTTGGAGCAGGTTTCAGGAAAAACAAACACAGCATTTTTGAGCTTGAAATTTCAAATTTACAGCATTGATTGATATGTGCAGTTTAACGTCCCCAAACCACCATATTGTTATGAGAAACGTCGTAGTGGAGAGCTCCGGAAATTTTAAACACCTGGGGTTCTTTAACGTGCACCCAAATCTGAGCACACGGGCCTGCAGCGTTTCTGCCTCCATCGGAAGTGCAGACACCGCAGCCATGATTCGATCCCACGACCTGGGGGTCAGCAGCCGAGTACCATCGCCCCTAGACCACCGCGTTGGGGCTCCAAATTTACAGTAGTACAACAAATTATACTGAATCACACACACAAAAAAGCATAAGTAGAAATTATTTGACATACGCTAATTCATTCAAAATACACGAGAGTGCAGCTATTTTAACAAAAGCACTCTTGAACTGTCCCACAGTGCAAACAATGCTATCCTCCCTATATACGAATGCTCCTCGACTCGAATCTCATCCTTCACTTGTACTGGCTGAGCACAGCGCCACCGCTTGTCTAAAAATGACGCTGCGTTTCTTGAGAATCGTAGCAGATTATCCCTGATATTGGGTGACTTGCTCTGCCTAGAGACTGCGCTGGAATAAATTTTCTAAGGTCAAGGTGAAGCATTTAGTGAAGGGATGTTCTAAAATACGGGTGTAAAACTCGCAGTAGCATTTGGTGAGCTTGTCCAACTGTTTGACAGGCGACCCAGAAATTCCAGATATTCGTAAAGCAGGAGCTCAAGGGGGTGGCGAAAAGAAAAAAAGTGGCATACGATTTTCTTTATCGTCGCTTAAGGCTGCAAAAACCTCATAAATCACTCTGAAAGACGGCCAGCACTTATACTAGTACTCGTTATTGAATGGCATCTGCATGGCAGAGCAATATAGGGACAAAAATATTTTGTGTCCTGTAAATCAAAAAGCACTTTTCCGCAGAGCGAAAGCGTATTCTGGCAAAAGCGACTTAAAAAGCGTTATGGACGTCATAGAAAGGAAGGGGGTAGAACTTTCTTTTAAACCGTTCTACTCTTTTCTTTTGCTGTGAGGTTAGAATATAGTCAATTAAAAGTTATAATTACGGTTGGCACATCTGTATAAGATTGGATCATGATGACCCCGCCTCGATGGTTTAGTCGCCAAAGTACTCAGCTGCATTTTTCATGCAGGCGGAAATGCTGTAGGCCCATTTCCTTAGATTTGGGTGCACAAGAACCCCAGGCGGTCGAAATTTCTGGAGCCCTCCCCTAAAGCCTCTCATAATCAAATGGTGGCTTTAGGACATTAAACTGCACACATCAATCAATTGGATGGTGATGCGCAAACTTAAGTTGAATAATAGATTTTATGTTTCTTGATAAAATTAACAATACTGAGAAATAATTGAGGCTGGTTGGGCATTTCATAATGGTTTTGAGCAAAATTAGGAAATTGTATCCAATTGACACGATTGGCACGGCTGCTGTTCTCTTGAACATGCAAATATGAATACGAAAATATCATGTAATACTTAGCTACAGACATTAAACATGTGCTTAAATAGACATGAATGCCTGAAGTGAATAGTCAATTTCACGTCGAAACCACGACCGCACAAAGAAAACACATGAACAGGACGGGTGCTCACTAGCAGCTGTTTGTACCTTATATTCATAATATACTATATATTCATACGTACAACCTTAAAAAGGTGGCGAGCCGGCATGAAGTACTGATCGTGTTTGTGCCCCTAACAAACTAGCAAAATTGCACCGGTGCATCGCTGAAAATCATGCTGAGCAGCTGAAAGGCTGTAAAAAGAAGCATGCGTGGCCATTCACGAAGTCTACCACTGAAGTGGTTTACAAAATACCCCTATCGTGCAGAAAGACATGTTAGCCAGACGACGAGGCGCTGCGTCAATGATCGAGCGAGGAAACACGCCCTTACGGCAATGAATAACAACGGTGCCCGTTCAAGAGCACATGACACTTCATGTGGATTCACACCAAGAGCCACTTTGATGGGCTTTCACAAAAGAAAAGGGGTATCAATTGCGTTAGCAAAACTTCACTCATCATGTATGAGCTGGAAGCACGGTATCTAGCGATCATGTGTCCTATAGCGTGATTAGGTAAAGTCGGCCCGAGTAGGTTGCACAAGCATTGACAAAAAGTGGGTTTATATCAGCCTATTTCCTCAAGAAATCAACAATTGCAAATAAGTGCCCATTCCGTTTATGTGTCTTCTTCGTTTGTGTGGTCGTCATTTTGGCGCAAAATTGACTAATATTTAATGCAAACATGCACCAACTATCCCAACAGCAAGTTCTACGACATATTAATGCTACTGCTGTACATGTAAACAACAATAGCACGTGCAGTTAGTTCCCTTAGAACTGTGAAAAAACCGGCACTATACAGTGCCTCAGAGGAGGCACTTTCAGTATATTTTTTGGTAAATAAAGGGCTTAATAAGCATAGGACCTTTTTCTGTGTTCATGACACACTGTTAGGGTGATTTCATGCTAAACGCCCAGCCGTTTTGGCGACCATCTCAAATGCATTCGAAAAATATTGTGCTGATTAACTGTATTGAAAGCAGGGAAACGGTAGGATATTTCGGAGAGAAAAAATGTTTGGTCGCAAGGTTGCCGTCGGAACTTTCCGGGATGTCGCTTGGGTGTGTGTGAAAAAATTTATTTTAAAGGTACGTTCTATACCAAACTTGGTCTACATGTTGAGTAAAGGTTCTTGTGTAAGGTGTTTGAAGCTCAGTAATATTATTGCAACCATACTGGCACATATGCTTCTCAGAATTTATCCAAAATGTGCTATGTATGCAATTTTTTTATTGCAATACTGCAGTTTGTATGAATATCTGTGTAGTGAATACCTACTCTACGCAAGGTATATTTTGAGAAAAAAATAATTGAGACTTATCAAGCTGGTAAACTTTATGAGAAAAAATCATAAATTCTACAAAATCGTGATTTTTGATCATATTAAGATGCGATTTACGCCATGTGGTGGCTTAACTAAAAATTACCTTTATACATAAATTGAAAGCAAATGAACACTTCTTTTCATATACTATCATTGAATTTTTTGTTTTAAGGAAGAAAATATTTTTTTAGCATTCTCATTGGTGCCTATCTTCCCATTTCGTCATACGACAGCTGCCACCTTGAAATTTCCTATTTTCATGAATGGGAAAGTTCAAAACTTATTTTCTTCCTTAAAACAAAAAATGTAATGATAACAATTGGCACATGAAAACACCTTTTTTTCCTTTCGATTTAGGTTTGAAGGTCATATTTATTTGGACCACTCCACAGTGCAAATCGGGTCTCAATATAAACGAAAAAGACGATTCTGTGAAACTCGTAATTTTTTCTCGTAATGTTTATCAGCTTAAGAAGTCTCATAATATTATTTCCTCAAAATATCCCTTTTGTGTAGTTAGTATTCATTAGTAAGACATTCATAACAAATGTTAGCTAAGTTCTTGTAGGCGTAGTAGACGAAGAAAGTGCTTAACAGCGCAAATGACAAGAAAGAAAAGATGAGACGAGAACAGAGCCCTGAACAAACAACCAAAGTTTATTGCAAACCAACTGCAATATACAGAAAACAGAATCAGCGCATAACCACGCATTAAAAGCAGAATTGCACATACATGCACCATACGGCCTACCTTATCGACAACCGGTCATATAAGTGGACCCCAGATAACTAACTTCACAGCAGTTAAAAAAATTGAGGGTGCGCTAAGACAGGAAGCGCCAAGTTCTTCAATATAGAAAGCTTCACTAATCTCGTGCTCGCGCCGATTTTTATATCCTCCGTAATCAAACACTTGTCAAGAATTGGCTGTCAACAAGACTTATTACAATGGTCTACCAAGTGACTGGGAAGGAAACCTTTTAGAGAGTTAGCGTGCTCCCTCAACCGATTATTCATGCATCGCCCTGTTTGGCCGATGTCCACAAGTAAATAATATCTTGTAGAGAATAGCTAAAACACATTCAACATGGTGCATAGCGTGTTTCTTAGTGCATGCTTCTTTCTCAGGTCCTTCGCTGTTGACCCTGCGACATAGGCCAGCGAGCTTGTCGCGTGCGCACAACGTAACTCTTACACCTATTTTTCCAGCGACCTTCTTTAGCCTATGGGAAACTTCGTGTACGTAGGGAATAACAGCCTTGCTAGAATGAGGCTTGTTGAGTTGGCTCTTGCTTTGTGTCTCATCAGGCAATCTTAGTGACGTTAGGAGAGTCTCGGCAATAGAAGTTATCAGGGGATTAGAAAAGCCTGCTTGTTGAAGGCAGTGAACTTAGAACGAGAAACTGCACTCTATCTGGCGGTGACAAGAGTCAGTTAGAATTGCTTTAGGCAGGAAAAAGCGATGCTTCTCTTGACTAGCTTAGAATTAGTGGACGTAAAAAGAAGGCTTTTCCTTGAGAAAGGTTCGTAACGCCAATATACATGGTCAACCAAAAAAGCATTTCCAAGTTAAGGCATCGTAACTTGTCGTCATGAATCGAACTCTGACTTTAATTCCAGTTGCATCATTTCACGCCAAAAAATGTCAAATATCTCACCGGTGCAGATGTGTGCAATGGCTCAAATTTAGCACCGGTTCTTTGTGACTTTTTACTCGCGCGGTATAAAAGAAGTCTCATAGCTAACTTTGATCACACGAGTACAGTTAAAGTGTTCGACTACGTTGACGACTTTTTAGTGCTTTACCGCATCGATCAATCTGACCCTCGGCGAACCACCGATGAGATATTTGACGTTTTCGGGTGTGAAATGAAGAAACTAGAAATAACGTCGGAGTTTATTTCTGACGACAAGCTACGATGTCTAGAATTAGAAATGCTTTTTTTTTGTTCATCATGTATGTTGGCCGTACGAGTCATGCTCAAGAAAGAACCTCCTTTTTACGACCGCCCATTCTAAGCTGGTCAAGTGAAGCATCGCTTTTTCCTACCTAAAGGCAATTTTAACTGGCTCTTGTCACCGCCAGATAGAGTGCACTTTCTCGCTCCAAGTTCACTGCCTTCAACAAGGAGGCTTTTCTAATCCCGAGCTAACTTCCATTGCCGAGACTCTCCTAACGTCACTAAGAGTGGTTGATAAGAGACAAAGCAACAGCTAACTCAAGCCTCATTCTAGCAAGGCTGTTATTCCCTACATACAAGAAGTTTCCCAAAGGCTAAAGAAGGTCACTGGCAAAATAGGTGTAAGAGTTGTGTTCTGCGCACGCGATAAACTCGCTGGGCTATGTCACAGGGTCAACAGCGAAGGACCTAAGAAAGAAGAATGCACTAAGAAACACGCTACGTGCCATCTTGAATGTGTTTTAGCGATTCTCTACAAGATATTTTTTTACTTTTGGGCATGGTTACATTGGCCAAACAGGGCGATGCATGAATGATCGGTTGAGGGGGTACACTAACTCTCTAAAAGGTTTATTTCCCAGCCACTTGGCAGACCATTGTAGTAAGTCTTGTTGTCAGACAATTTTCGACAAGTGTTTGATCACGGGGGATATAAAAATCGGCGCGAGCACGAGATTAGTGAAGCTTTCTATATTCAACAACTTGGTGCTTCCTGTGTTAGCGTACCCTCAATTTTTCTTAACTGCTGTGAAGTTAGTTACCTTGGGTCCACTTACATGACCGGTTGTTGATAAGGTAGGCTGTATGGTGCATGTATGTGCAATTCTGCTTATGGTGTGTGGTTATGCGCAGATTCTGTTTTCTATATATTGCAGTTGGTTTGTAATAAACTTTGATTGTTTGTTCAGGGCTCTGTTCTCATTTCTTCTTTGCCTTCTTGTCCTTTGTGCTGTTAAGCACTTTCTTTGTCTACCATACAGCACCAACCAGTCATATCAAGCACATTGTTAGTCTTGGAGGCGTATGTGCCAGTGAAATTGCACTAATATTACTGCACTTCAAACACTTTACACATGAAGTTGTACTTAACATGTAGACAAATTTTGGTATCGAAGCAATGAGCAGTACTTTTAAACTACCTTCCCACAAGCCACACTGAAACGACATTCCAGTAAGTTCAGAAGGCAACTACGTGACCGAAAATGTTTTTTCTTTTGAAATTATTTTACTGTTTCACTGTTTTCAATGCAGTAAATCATCACAATTTTTTTAATACATTTGAGATGATCGCTAAAATAGCTGGGATGTTTGGCGTGGATTGACCCATTAGTGGATCAACCTTTTAAGCTGGCGACATCTAGGCCATCTCCAGTTTTTCATACAACTGTAACATTATGCATTGTACACAGTTTTCTACACGCACTGCTGTTGATCTGATGGCAAACTGATACTTATATTGAAAATATAAATAGGTATATAGGACACATAGCTTGAGATGAAGCCTTTCCCACCAGAGGAATGTTCCTAAAATGTACAAGATATTTGGTGCACCCTATGAGTAGCGTCCACCACTGCTGCGACCCTTTGAGTGAGGTCGTGAGCCCGGAACAGCTGCTTTCAGGTTGTGACGAAGAGTGCACTGCATTGTCAGCACCCAGTCCATCGTAGAAGACGTAGTGTGCTTTCCTTTCAACATTCTGCATGTAAGAGATGCACAACATTCAACTAAGCATTTAAAAAATACTGGGAACAATCAGAACTACATTATGATGTGTCATATAATAAAAAGCTCCAGCTTCTCCACTTTTAGCTTTACCACTATTCACTTTCACGTTTACAAGCATCTGTGCATATTAGTGTACGAATGCAAGTGCCATGTTTGAGTATGGTTTTTTCACCACCGTGGTGGTGGTGAAAAAGTGCTTCTCTCTTGAATCATGCACCTACCAAGAAGCTTGAAATATACTGGGAAGCTCAAATTTCAGCGTTTATACCAAGTTTTCTTGCTAAGCTAGAATACCCTAACCAATAGGCCACTACAATGGTTGATACAAAAAATTATATGAACCCATTCAGACAGAAAAGTAGCAATATTTATCATTTACTTTGAAGGATCGTTGTGTAGACATGTACACATCACAGATGTACAATCTACTGTGTGAAAATAGTGTAAAACATCGAGCAAGCCCCAATATGGAAGGATCAACAGCACTTACAGTATGACAACTGCTGCTGGAAAAACAGCACTGTGTATTTGTGGAAGCTCACCTCTAAATTTCTTCTCCAGTTACATAAACTTGGTGTACTCGATAATTTTATGTCTTTCACAGGTTGCTTATTGGTCAACAAAATGATTACTTTAGGCCACGAGTAAAACTGACTACTCTCAAGAATAAATAAGACGTGCTAACCCTATTCTTCGAGTGCATGCATAAGCAGCTCATTCGCAGTTGAATTTTTTTTAATTCATAAAAACAGCCATGCAACAGATAATGTATCACAAGTAAGTTAAATATATGCTCAATAAGCTCTGAACTGTTGGACCATAAATATGTGTCATTTAAAAAATGCACGACATATTGGAGAAGTAGCTAACAGGAATATATGCATGGAGGGCTTATTAGTTGGATCAGTGTCCTTACATTCGTAAGGATGAAACCTGCACAGACAAAATGCATGAAACAGACAAGAGCTGTTAGGTCTGCCTGCTTTTATTTACAGCCACCTGTGTCGCCATTCTCATTTTGTTTTTCGTGAGCGTGTTCTTTAGTGGCTAAGTATGCCTACACCATTATCATCTGTGCTGTATCAGTCTAACTGAAAGTTTTGTGCGCGTGTTTGTTGGTACACTTTGGCTAAGCTTTCATATGTAACCACATCGCAAAACCCTACACCAAAATATACAGAAATATTCTATTCTACAATATTCTATGTGCCGCAGTACAATGGTGCAAAAATGCAAAAAGATGTGTGCAATTGAGTGTGGCTGTTCAACCCCTTATTAAATCAGATCAATATTTTTATATCCTGATTATTTACGATATACTAGTATAAATATAAACAAACCTAGCAAGGCATAAAAAGCGCGAATCACTGATTAAACAAGGTACATATAAATTCTTTGGTTAGCTGCACGATTTTCAACAAAACACGTCACGCCGCTGCAAAGCGCAGGCATCAAAGGGGTACTGATACAAAGATTAAGTATTTTTCAATTGTTGCTTTAAATAGCGTATTTACTCGCAATAAAACGCACCCCTATCTTCAGTCATTGAAATCTGGATTTTTTTTTTCTCCCGCGTAATAAACGCGCCCCATTTGTCCCCTGCAGTCCCGCTAACTGACAACTGGCGCCTCTTTTACCGTTGATCTGTTTCGTTTTTATTATTATTATGCCATTTCTTTCGCCCACCTCGGCTCGCTCAGCCCCCCCCCCCCCCCCTTTGTTTTCTCACCCGCTGCCGAATGCCGTAAGGTTTATCTGCGCGGGGCACATCCCCCCGTTTTCTTTAACCATGCCCCAAAGCGAGGTTCACGAACACTGCGACTGTTGAGACATCGCAGCTGATAAGCACACAGCGAGCGAAGGTCACGAAGCTACCGACGCCATGAGACGGTCGCTTCCTGCAATTACGAGTATCGCGGGCAAATCGGGAGTTGGCAGGCAGGCACGCACTTCTGCACTTCGTTGTTCGCATACACGAAAGCTTACCTTTTCAGCAATAGCACGACATCCAAAAGCGTTCTCCATGTACCTCCCAGCGTACAGTCCGTTGATTGCTTGATCGGAATCACTCTGCTTGCGGCGGGCACAAGCTTCAACGAAAGCCGTTGACAGAGGACACACACTCCGCCGCACCGAAGTTGTTCTGTACTAGCCGACACGCCACAGATTGCAGTGACACGCACTGTATCTACTGTAAGCACAAGTTAAACTGTGCAAGCCGTATAAGTACGCGTCCCTGACAAAGCAAGTGAATAGTAAAATAATAAACCACCGTCAGCCTGCAGCAAACACGCACACAACATGTTACCACCCAATTCAAAGTCTGCCTGTTGACGATGGCGATGCGCAGTTGCCCCGAAACCTCAAAACCGAAACCGAAACCGAAACACATAGCAGTACCGTTTTATGATATAATTTCCAAGCTATGTCAAGCCTCCAAGATATAGTGTAATATTTCATGCTTGACAACATATTTATTTGCTATCAGGGCTTCAAAGTCTTTTTTTTTGCCACTGACGTGTGCAGGTGGCAAATGCGTAGCCTTCGTAATGTACATTTTTTTTCCCGGGTGAGGCGTTATTGCGGCTTAGAAGTGTGGCAGCTTGGGCTAGTTGGTATGGCATTACGATAGTTATAGCGCGAGAACAAAACGACGACGTCTTTCGTGTCCTTCTTGTCTCTGTGTCGTCGTTTTGTTCTCGCGCTATAACTATCGTTATTGCGGCGTTGTTTCGACATTTCGGAGTCAAAATTTGTTACTTGCGGAACATAGATATAAATAAAAAGTTAGGGAAGGGTGGCAAGGAGGTTGTTCCATATTTGACACATCTCCCACCCTTTTTTATGTTCGTTTGAGGAGATATTTTTTAATTCAAAATGGGGCAAATCTAGAACCGAAACAAGCTCAACTAACGCTGCCTTGACATATACATACTCTAAACGTTCTTCTAGAACAGTAATATTTATAAATAATGTTTTATTATTACTGTTTTAGAGGAAACGTGAACGTATGTATGAGCCAATTGAGTGTCATTTGAGCTACTTTCGGGTCAGGATTTGGCCCATTTCGCAAAAAAAAAAAGAAAGCTTGCGATTCGGATCCGCACGTATGAAACTACAGGCAAAAATTTACATACAAATTGCACCAGGCCCCCTTTTTTTCTCTTTCTGTTCCCTTGCACGCATAAATCCTAGCAACACCCCTGCTGTGCTATTAGCTTCTTTTAAATAACACTCTGCCAATCAGCGAGAACCGGGGACTTTGCTTTTTTTACCGACAAAGTATGAAGGACGCTTGCTTTTATTTCAAGTCTTAAATTTTGTGTGAGCATACCAAAGTGCGATTATCAGTGCATTGTAACGCGACAGTAACAACTGTCAATTACAATGCTGCAATTAGTCAACTACTCTCCATCTTTGTGGCACGGGTACATTGCGCTAGTGTTGTCTACGATCGTTCACGTGTATATTATACGACGCGTAAGCGTGCATTTCAAGCAAATATAAAAAGAGCACTAAGTGCCCACAGAGTGGTGCGACCCATTGGAAGAGTTCACCCGTGCTTAGCGTACGTGCGCCAAGCTTGTCCAGCGGCGCAGCATGCGTGCACAGCAGCTGCATCAGAGTAAGCTTAGCCTGTTAATTGCAAACATGCCTAGTTCCGTGGCAATGCGAATACTACAAACATTCAATTTGAACTGACCCATGTTCATAGATCTAAATATAACTCACTGAATAAATCAGGGACCCGTGTATTGATGCGAAATACTTCAGTGTGAGGAAATATATGGACCCCCATTGTAAAAAATTGGCCCCGTATCTCCATGTTTCTGCAAATGTCGTCAAAAGACGATAGTCTTGCGTGTGGAGAGAGTGAACAGGACATTTATTTGGTGTTCTGCGCAAGAAAGTCGGTGAGTGGTATTCTGTAGGCACTGCGTTTGAGTGCCTCGACCGTACAGCTAAGGCGAAAAAGAACATCAAATCATGTCGCACGTGAGACATGAGCGCCATCTGGCAGTCTTCCTAGAAAACAAAGCGTGTGGCTTTGATAGGGGTGTGCCCGCCCATCTCAGAGGTGATAAGGTGTAGAACGCAAGGCGACGGGTAGATTCCACCACCTTAGCAAAGCGTTGGAAACACTCCCTGTTCCGTGCAAGCATTGCATGGTCAGCGCAGCGTGATAAGCGCTACGGTCCTTAATATGACTAATGTATGCTTTTTCTAGTAAAATACGCACATGCAGAATATATACGTGTTGTTATGGTGCCACAGACATGCGCAATCATGGCTTTTTAATTCACGATTGCACAAGCATGAACGCTCAATCTTGAGCAACACTGGTGGGCGCTGCGGATGAGGTCGGCCATTTCAAGTACCAGATGCCGTATAGAGTGGACAATCCGACAAATGCACAGACAGACAGAAAGGCAAGCAGGCAGACCAAAATTTTTGCGTGTAAGGTCCCCAAAAAAGACTATCGTCTTTAATAAATCAGGACCTCTGGTACAAAAAACTTAGTGTGATTTCAAATGAATAAGCGCGCACGATAGCCTGTCGAAAACCGTGTGTAATCGTTTCATGTTATGTTTAAGTGCAACATAATCTCTTTTACTGTTGTCTCTGTGAGAATTAGGGAAGAATGGACATAAGCGGCAGCAAAATATTTTTAGTAGGAATCCCAAAAAGTTAACCCACGAATTAAGTCATTGAACATGTGAGGAATCTTCTGAATATAATAAATAGGGTGTGGTTTAATAAATATAATACATAGCACGATATATTTTGGCGAATGAATTATGGGAAATGAAAACGAATGCCGCAACATTGATCTTTCCACCAGACTTTTGGCATGCGGTTTGATTGCATCCGTTGAGATGTGATATGTATTGATGCTCTAAACTATACACATATATGATAGGTGTAACGTTCAAGGAAACACCCTTGGGTGTAATTTGCTAACACATACCTATAATACACCTGAAAATGAGAAATGGGCGTACAAAAGGTGGAATTGCAGAACTTACACCCATGCGGATAAGTTTGGCAGAAATAATAGGTGTAAGATGGGTGATTTATTCAAAAATCCACCCTTAAAGGTGTGAAATGATTTGCAGTGTAGGCACTAGTTTTAATTCTCAGCCGTGAGCCCATATCATTGGTAATACGTATTTAGGTGATGGGCCTAAAATATTTCAGGCTTGCTACATTTATTGCTAGAATTAAGTTACACAGTTACTACAGCTAGAATTTCTCATCGCAGGTAATGACCGGTCTGCTGAGTATGCAGGGAACATGTATGCTAAAGAAACACTTATGAGGTGTGTGCTTACAAATCGAAAAGCCCAATTGTATGAGAATAAGCTTTAGGCATGCATTGTACAATTTTGTTGTTTGTACATCTCTGCTGGTGTTCTTACAGTACACTATCTGCTGAGCTCTGAGCACAACTCCTTTTTTTGCATAGACATATCGATAGAACTTGAGCACTCTCTTGCAAGCAAGCACTCCCGAAATCAATTGGTGGTACATGATATGAATCTGTCCAAATACTGGATCAATAAAGGTCACATTTATTACACACTTGTTATTGTGTTTACTCTTCCAGTATACTTGTGCTTGAAAGCTGAAGTTGTTTTCTCCCTGCTACTTTTAGAGGTTAGGACTTGAAATACGTACTATCTTGCAGTGTGGCTGTGGATAAGTCAAGGTCATGTATGTTTCAACTACCTGTGACTCTTTCTAAATTTTTTTTTCATGACGTAGTGCACAGAATTTCCCTTCGTAGTGGTAGACACTATAGTTATGACAACTCAATTAAACAGAAACAGATGTGCTCAAAGACGTCTGGGACGCTTCTCTAGTATATGAAACAAAAACAACAAAAAAACTGTACCACATGCAATGAACACAATCTTGCTCTTCACGACAGCATTCACGTCTTTGAGGAAGCTGTTCTGCAAGTGCTCATCACCTTAATGATTTATTATTTTAGGAGCCATTGAACATAAGTGCAAAACTAAAGCATTGAGTGCAGCCTTATGAGCTTTGGCGCATCGTTTTGTAAACTTGCATGAGCTAAACACAGTTAATTAAGACAAAACAGTTCTGGGTGTTGTTCGTAAACTGTCACAATGCAAAAATAAATGTCGAAAACCTGTTAATGCCCCTCACAGCAGGGGCGTTCATTTTCCAATTAATAATTTCTGACGACTCACATGCTAAGTATGAAGTGATCGTGAGTCGTACAGTAGTGGGCAAATTTAAATTGATGCTGCCGTCCAGTGGTTCAAACAAATGACATTGTAGCCTCACAGGAGAGAAGACTGCTTGTCGAAACATTTGATCTGACACCTTATGTGACAAATTTTTCATATTTTCAAGCTTCCATCTTTTTAGGGCCAGTTTACTTCACCTGTACCAATTGGAACTCGTTCTCAGCTGTGCACGAGATGTTCAGAACTTGTGCAGCACGAGTTAAGCAGTACAGCACCACAAGTGAATGACCAGGTGCCGACGAGGTGGAATCCTTATTTTTGTTCGCTTAATTTAATGAGGTGCAAACATCTTGGCAAAACACGCCGCATTTGTAGAGGTGGGTACAGTACCTACGTCTAATGCTATGTTGTTTGTTAAGCTGTGGTTGCGGCTGCACCAAACCAGCGCTGTCAGAGCAGAATGTACAGAAAAATCATGAACTAGTTTATGTGCTGTACCTCTCCTGCGCTTTTTGAAATGAATGGCACGATTTAGAAGATGCCATTGCTGCGCCACTGAAACGAATGGCGAGGTGCAGCACTTTGTAAAATGGATCATGTGGTGCAGGCGAATCGCGCAAACCCTTAAGCACACAAACGTCTCAGCGTTTCACCCCCATCGAAATATGGCCATTGTGGCTGGGATAAAACAGTGTGTTGTTGCGCTCAGCAGTGCCACACAATCTAACTAATAGTGTTACAGTTTCAACACTATTGAAGTGCAGATTCTATGCCATGGTGGACAGCCAATGTTTGTAGCCAATCTAAAGCACCCCTCTACAATATCTGTGGTAAAACATTCACAAGTACAGCATTAAATGTGTGAGGTTCGAGATGACCTGTTGTAGTGGACATTCAGATATTTCAACGTGCTTGCAGAGGTGACATTCGGGGGTAGTCATCTTGTCGTTGCATGGCAGTCTGGAAAAACAGGTAACATCACCAGACATCAATGCATGAAATCAATGCATGAAAGTTTCTAAAGTGGACAAATAAACTCAGTTAATTAGTAAACAGCAGTATTTTATACATATTGTTACGGTGCATCATCGACAGGAGCAAGCGTGGCACTTAGCGAAGATGAAGAAGACGCCTGTGCGTTAGGCGCTTGCGCGAGAGGCAACTCAGACATCTTGTTCGGCTGCCGATTCTCGGTGGACGCTATCCTGTAAGCCTAGACCTCGCCCCGTCACAATATATATAATGGTACCTTATAACACGTGTATCACTTGGGGCTGCTTCTTCACAAGGCATGTCATGTAGCAGGTTCCTTGCCCATTGTATACAGCTGCTTTCATGTCAGGAGGTTGAGGAGGCTGTGGCAGCTAAACAAGTATTTCTCATTTATGTGACGCTTTCTTTGTCACACTATAGCAAAACCAGACCCATAATTATGTGATGTTTCTCAAACGCGACTGCGGTAAACTATTAACTAGTGGGTTTTTACACTAATATATGGGCCAACTAGGAAAACACATGCGAGGCGACAGTGATTTATTTACCTTCTTTCATCGCAACGGCCTGGTTAGTGTTAACTGGTGATAGAATTTCAGAATTAACTTTTGAGTCAGTGACTCGTTCCCACGTGAAGCCACGCCACAAGTAACGCACGTTTTTCTGGTTGCTGATTAAGACGTTGAAAAAATTTCAAAATTTAATATTGCACTGCGCTGTTACCACGTGACACCTACGCAGTCATTGGAAAAAAAGCTACATATGTTGAAAGGAACTAACTAGCCCTGCAAGCAACCGTTTTAAAAAAAACTGAAGTGGTTTCTATTCACCGGCCCGGGCTTGCAACGGGTGTTCATCCGATGAAAAGGTCAACGGTGCCTTCGTTACCCGGAAGTCACAAGAGTTCCATTAGCGAAAGCATTTGAACGAGTCAAAATAAACAGAACGAGAAAGAGTGTGTCGGTCGGCAGAGGTTCGAAATGTTTACAGCGAAACGAAGCAGTCCGAGACACATCCGAACGTACCTTGAGCTATTACCTGCCGCCTCAACCGTTGGCCGCCGCAAACTTTGCATTGAGGATAATGATGTCAATAGGCTGCTTCTGACCTCAATTCAGCTGGAGCAAAAACTATAACAAAAATTGATGACGCTTGCTAGAAAAACTACTTGCTAGAAGAACAAGTTGTTTTTTATGTGCAGCGCTAAGCAAAAATTTAGTAGTTGATCATTTTAAAATTAAAAATTGGCCCTGACGAGGGCGCCCTTACAAAAAAGTGCAATAGCGCGAGTGATGAGCGAGGTTAGTAGATCCACTTTGGGCGTTCGAAGCAATAACGCGTCTCGGTCGCTCCCTACAGGTGATCACCTGAACTGGAGAGTTTCCGGGGCCTGTAGAGGCGTTAGATATTCGGCACTGGGGCCGACAGCTTAGAGACTTGAAGAACCGAGGTGTATTCGGACACTATAACCCTGTCTTCTTCCCTCTAACGAATGGATGGTGACGCGCCGCTTGGATCTTTTATAGGCCCCGGATGAACCCTTACGTCAGCAATGTCCAATCAGAACCACCACTGAGTTGCACCCATGGACGAGTGCCCCGCCGCGGTGGTCTAGTGGCTAAGGTACTCGGCTGCTGACCCGCAGGTCGCGGGTTCAAATCCCGGCAGTGGCTGCATTTCCGATGGAGGTGGAAATGTTGTAGGCCCGTGTGCTCAGATTTGGGTGCACGTTAAAGAACCCCAGGTGGTCGAAATTTCCAGAGCCCTCCACTACGGCGTCTCTCATACTCATATGGTGGTTTTAGGACGTTAAACCCCACAAATCAATCAATCAATCATGGACGAGTGATGTTGCCAGCATTGCGTAAGACTCGCCAGACTTAATGGCGCTGATTGCATCATCGGTCTGCTATCGGGCCCGTAGATTGAGGGAGCTCGCCGTGCGTTACGTAAGACACAGCGGCGCCGCCGGGTTAGATGACGTCGTTGAGATCATGGGGTCAGGTGAGCTCTCTCGATGGCCTTGACACAGATTGCCTTTGCAGAGGCATTCTTTGTCACGTTCGGTCTCGACTCTCAGGTGTAACAACGCCTATGCTGCCAGATATATATTAAACTACGTTTCAAATGTACTGTGCAATTCCCTGGAAGCTATGCAAAAAGTTTGGCCAGAAATATGTGTGAAATAGTGCTCTCGCGCTTGGCTTGCGAAAGCGCAAGCGCACAAATAAAACACCAAGAAATAAGGACAAAGAAGAGCCGTATAACGAGGCGCTTTTTTCTACGACGCACAAAGCACAAAGAGGAAAGTATATCAAGATTCAAAAATCTTCGCACTATTTATTAGTGCGAACGCGTTGATACAAGAAGTCTCGCTAGCCTTCATAGCAATGCATAGATTTATTCATATGTGGGGTTTAAGGTCTCAAAACCACGATATGATTATGAGAGACGCCACAGTGGAGGGCTCCGGAAATTTCGATCACCTCATTTCTTTAACGTGCACCCAAACCTGAGTACACTGGGCCTACAACATTTCCGCCTCCTTCAGAAATGCAGCCTCTGCACCTAGGATTCGATCCCACGACCTGCGGGTCAGCGGCCAAGTAGTACCTTAGCCACTAGACCACTGCGGCGGGACATAGCAATGAATTTGATGTATGAAACGGAGTATACGAAAAGACATGCGTAGAACACATGAACATGGGCTCAGAAGTGTCGGGCTTATGTGGGTGCCGTCCTAATCTCATATGATTTATGAATATACATAACCCCCTGCCGACCTTCCAGTAAGTGCGATGCTGTGACCGATTGTGCTGCTATTCCCTGATCTGTGTGCTTGCGTGATTCCGTCACATTTGGAATCGACTGTCAGCGAAAGTAACGAATTTCCCGAAGCAAACACTTCGTGCGAGCCATAATTTAAGCAGCAGCAAAAACACGAGAAAAATAAGACGGGAAACAGCGTGAACCAACTTATGGACTGTCCCACGTGATCACTTCTTCTAGATGTTCCACGTAATTCTGATAAAATGATTTAGGAAAACCTTATGCTTTAAGAAGTTCCAACTCCTCTATATTGGTGCAAGTCATGTGATAAGGTAATCATCAGCAAAATGCACTTTTCATGGTAACCCTTTGATTGTAGCTGGAATTTAGCAAATAGCCCCAGGATCCTAAAGTTATTTTGTGCTCAAATGTGCCTGAGTGTTTTTATAACGTAAGGTACATTGGCTGAGGTTCAGTAGTTTCGAGAGGTTTAAGGTAAGCAGTTCTGCGCAAGCGCGAGGAGCAGTGACGTAACACAGCGCACAGCTGGCGCACCGAATGCCTGGAAGACTCTGGAGTGACGTGTCACTAGTG
This sequence comes from Rhipicephalus microplus, assembly GCF_043290135.1. Classification (NCBI taxonomy): domain Eukaryota; kingdom Metazoa; phylum Arthropoda; class Arachnida; order Ixodida; family Ixodidae; genus Rhipicephalus; species Rhipicephalus microplus. The sequence goes on along the minus strand of NC_134700.1, from coordinate 112,901,979 downwards.
GGCTGGCACTTGTTTCGTGGGAGTTCACTCGCTCGCTCGCTAGTCCTTCCATCCGTCCGTCCATAGCTCACGCTACGTATATCTTAGCGTAGCCGAGCTAAGCCATTGTAATAATTTTACGAAGACACTAAACATCCCAAGAAAAAAAATCACAGCATATCCACAGAGCACATGATGATGAGTGGGGCGAAGCGTCCATCTTTCGTTCGTTGTTGCTTGTGTCCGTCCGTGCGTTCATCTGGTTGACCATCCGTCTGTCCATCCGTCCGTCCGTGCGTCCGTTCGTGCGTCCGTCCGTCTTTGTGTTCGTCCGTCTGTGCATCCGTTCGTATGTCCGTCCGTCTCTGCATCCATTCGTGCGTCCGTCCATGCGTCTGTCCATTCATGCGTCTACCCGCCCATCCATCCGCACGTCCGTCCACGCATCTCTCTGTCTGTCTGTCTGTCTGTCTGTCTGTCTGTCTGTCTGTCTGTCTGTCTGTCTGTCTGTCTGTCCTTCCATCCGTCTAGTGACCACTCCAAGTACCATCATATCGCATTATTCATCATATTTTCAGCAGCTAGAAGTACCGCCATCCAGCGGACATTCCAGCGACTAAACTAGAAGTGGCACTCGCGCATTTTCTTACTGCCTGCGCTTCGTGTTTACTTCCCACCTTTCGCCGCCTCTAGTTCATTGCTATATTGGCCGCGAGGGCCTTCACTAGAGAGGCCAGCGCTGCAATCATTTTAACGTCACAGATACGATGCGTGCGCTTGCCTTGGTGCGTAGTAGTTGTGGAATATGGCAGCCTTGCTTTCGCGACACCACTTGCATCGTCCTCCTTGGCTGCATCAGCTCTTAGTCATGATTTTACGATGAAAATTAGACATGAGAGTGCCACCGGGAGCACTAATTCATAGTTTGCTTGCCCGTAATATCAGGTCTTACCACTTCTTTAAGCACTGAGCTTCAAAACAAAGGTAAGCACGCGCGGTGTCCACAGCAAAATTACAGCCCCGCCACGGTGGTCTAATGACTAAGGCACTCGGCTGCTGACCCGCTGGTCGAAGGATCGAATCCCGGCTGCGGTGGCTGTATTTTCGATGGAGGCGAAAATGTTTTAGGCCCGTGTGCTGTTACGAAGGCGCGACGCCAACATGGTCCCGAAGGCGCCACTGCTCCGAACGAGGCCGCCAAGGTCACCAGTCATTTGGTAGCGTGTGTTACTCAGCTCGCGACTGCTTCTGCGCAGAGCTGATAGACGAGTGGACGAGACGACAGTGAGTTAAGGCAAGGCTTATATACAGCATATAAATAGAGGTGTTACATATTCGGCACTGAGGCCGACAGCTTAGGTACTCAAAGGGCCGAGATGCCTTCACTCGCACGCATACGTCGGCTTCGCTCTGACGCCTAGGTCAACTGCTGGCGACGTGCCGCTTGGCTTTTTTTATAGGCATATATTTTTTATAGGTGGATCTTTTGCGTCACCAACGTCCAGCCAGAAGTGCCGCTGGCCGTGATGTCTGAACCCTCCAACGGGGATCCGCCGCTGCGCGTGGTTGCGCCCAAGCAAGTGCCCTCGGTCACCCGACAGAACACCAGACAAAGCATAGAACAACATATACCTAGCTACATGTCTATCGGAAATTCGCTCCCTCTACATCAAGAGGCACATATGGGACACAAGGCTCTTAAAATGAGTACTCAAATTTTTACACGTACAACAACGTAGTGAAATAGAATACAACACAAAGTTGGCCCATTGAGATGACTCTGGACGAGAGCGCTCAGCTAAGGCCGTGATGAGGACGAAACTGCCCCGAATCGCCAGCGAGAGACCGAAAAGTGGAGAAGGTACTAACTAAAACGCACGGCTCAATGCATCTGCATTAGCGTTTAGCTTTCCTTTTTTGTAGTGAACGTCAAAGTTGTGCTGTTGGGGTATCATGCTTCACCTCAGTAATCGGCCACTTTTAGGCGACATGCTATTTAACAGGGTCAGAGAACAGTGGTCTGTTTAGACCACAAACCTCGAACCGGAGACATAACAGGCTAGCTTTTGAATGGCCGGCACGAGGCAAGCGCATTTCTTTTCAGAGGTATTGTATGGCTCTTCCCTGCAGCTGAATTTGCGACTTAAATACAAAACTGGCCTTTCGTTACCACTGTCTTCCTGGCACAATATAGCTCCCATGCCGTGATCACTCAGTCACATTGAATGACAAATCTATTAGAGAAATTGGGTGCCATGAGAACGGGCTTTTCGCTTAGGGCCTGTTTCAGCTTGCAAAACGCATTATCTTTTTCTGAGTTCCTTACTACTTTAACCGGCTCGGACCTTCGAAGTAGGTCAGTTAGAGGGCTGGCGATGATTTTTGTGGTTGGTCGTGGATAGTTCATGATGGCGGCTACCTTATATTCTAAAAGTCTTCGCCAGCCACGCCCCGCAACGTGTCCCTGGTAAGACACCTCGCAAGTGACATTTAGTAGGTCTCACGGTGAGACCAGCTTTTTTCAACCTGTTCTGCCCGACGCGTAAAAGCTCGACATGTTCTTTCTGTTTGTTTGAGAAGATGGCGACATCATCAAGACACGGCAGAACGAACTCAGAGAGGCCTTTAAGAACGCGGTTCATTAAGCCTGAAAAACAAAAGGGCGCATTATGCAATCCAAAGTTAAGCTTAAGTGGACGATGCGTTCCGAATGGAGAAACGTATGTGGCGTAGCGGCTAGCACGCTCCGTAAGGGACACTTGCCAAAACCTTCGCACGAGGTCTAACGTAGAAATATACCTGGACTGTGACACCGTTTCTACCCTATCCTCTAGGTTTGGTATCGGGTAAGTTTGGTCTCGAGTTATTGCGTTAAGACGCCGATAATCTATGCATGACCTCGGATATTTTCCCGGCACTTGAACCAATAATAGAGGGGATGTATAGTCACTCTCGCCCGGTACTATGAATCCCAACACCAGCATTTTATCGATCTCCTCTTTCATGATCTGCTTTTGCACAGGGGAACAACGATACGGCTTTCTACGGATTGGCTCCTCACAAGTTAGCTCGATATCGTGTTCGATCACCGTCGTGTTTCCGGGACGGTCCGAAAACACGTCATACTCGGAAACAATCCTTCTCTTCTCAGGTCCTCCTTTTGGACTTCACTTAACCTAGGCTCTAGGTTCAACTGCTCCAAGATTATCTCCGATCCCCTTGCGATTACATCACTAGAGCTCAAAATTTCTGCTCCCTCTTTCTCTGGAGCATTCAAAAGCAAATTCACGACCGCTTGACTTTGAACGTATCGTTTCTTCAAGTTACTGTGGTAAATTTTGTTCGGCCGCCATCTCAATTTTACTTCATAATTGGTATCAGAAAGCTTGGATATTACTTTGGTGGGCCCTTCCCAATGAACCTCAAGCTTGTTCTTTTTAGACGGCCACAGCAGCATTACCTGACTACCTACTTCAAAGGAGTGCTTCTTCGCCGATTTGTCGTAGTACTCTTTCGACAACACTTGTGCAGCCTTCATGTGGCTTTCCACGAGATATTTCGTTTTTTCAAGCCTCTGAAGGAGGTCTAGAACATACGCAACTCCATTACGGTCCTCATCGAATCCCTCCCAGGACTCGCGTAGCATTCGGAATGGTGTTCTCAAACTTCTGCCATACACAAGCTCTGCAGGGCTAAAACCAATGCTCGTATGAGGAGCTGATCTCAAAGCGAACATAGCGGGAGGAATACACGCTTTCCAGTCGCATTTGTGCTCGTAGCAAAGAGCTCTCAGTATCCGTTTTAGAACGGAATGCATACGCCGTATTGGATTGCGGGTGATGTATCGAGCTGAGCACTACTTTTATTCCGCATTTATCCCAAAAGGTAGAGGTAAGGCAGCTGGTGAAGACACTACCATTGTCGCATTGGATTTCAGAAAAAAATCCGACGCGTGCAATTATAGATAGCAGCGCATCTAGGACACGAGGGGAATTGAGCTCTTCAAGTGGTATTCCTTCCGGAAATTTTGTGGCTACACAGAGGGTCGTCAGGGTGTACCGACAACCTTGCCTTGACTCTGGCAATGGCCCGACAATATCAATTACTGGGGGCCGAAAAGGTTCTGTGATAATTGGCACAAGCTTCATGGGTGCCTTCCACTTGTCCGTGGGTTTTTCCGCTCTCTGACAAGTGTCGCATGAGCGTAATAAGTCTTCGATATGCTTGCAGCATTTCGGCCAATAAAACTCAAGGGAAACTCTAGCCTTAGATTTTTTTTTATGCCGAGATGCCCTGTCCATGCGTTTTCATGCGCCAGTTCCAATAGTTGGCGACGATACTTTTGTGGCACTAAGAGCTGCTCGTACTTGCGACCTTGCACATTTGTGTAGCTTCGATACAGGAGCCCTACCTTCTCAAAAAAAGAAACAATCTTTTTCTTTTGTCCAAAGTTTACGCTTTCCGTTAGCGCTTTAATCGAGAGATCCTCGTGATGCTCTCGAATGAGCTTTTCTCGATCAACTCTCGGTAGCTCACTCCAACTTTCCGCTACAGGCGAAAGCGTTGCATCCCTCTCGGTCTGACTCAATGGCGCCATGTCGTCTCCTCCGCCCACAAAGACCGCGCCAGTCGTTTCGGTGACGGGCCGCTCGAGTGACTGCTCAAATGGCTCACACGGAGAATTCCTGTCTGAGGTTCCGTCGACTCGCCGCCGAAGTCACGCAGATCAGCAGCTTTTGCAGGTTGTGTTTGACAACATTGAACAAGATCAAGTACCTGCGAAAGCTTCCGCGCTTGCGATCGTGTGAGGGCTACGTACGCTAAGTTGGAGAAAAACGATTTACTCTGCTCTTTGAGAAGCTGCTCTGAGTTATTAGAAAAAAAGATAAGGAAAACGATACGGAAGCGCGGCCGCTTCCCTATCGCTTCGGTTCATGGCTGCTTCGGTGCGAAGCATACCAAACGGGCATTCAATGACAACCGTAGCGATTGGTAGGCAAGCACTCTGCTTCTCGGTGACTTGTCTGATCCACGCGTAATCCCTGTAAAGTTATCCGGAGACACCAACGAAGGACGGACAACGTCCATGGTTGCCGCTGAGTCTCCGTTTACCCATTCACACTAATTTCTTGGCTCAAACAACCGTATGTCCTTTTATGTTTCTCAGATTGTTGCAAAAGCAAACTTTTGCTTACAGTTTATTGTGATGTGTCCTTCCTTTTTGCAGTTGTAGCATATTAGCGGCTTTCAAGATTCAAACGTCCGTGCGGGATCAGTGTGTCGTCTAGGAACCTCGCTCGATTTCGCCGCTTCTGTTTGCCCTTCCTCTACAGTGTCCTGTAAGAGACGGGTCCTTCCTGAAATTACGATGCGGAGTGGGTTTCCGCTGATCAGTTTTCTTTGAAAAGCCTTCTTTTCTTTCATCTTTTTCAACGCGCTCTGCCATACTATGCAACGTTCGGCGAGTGTAATACTTCTCAGCTAACTCTGCTGCCTTGTTTAGCTGTAGTTCACCAAGCTTGTTCTGCATCCAAAGCTTCACAGCCTCCTCGATGCAGCGGTAGAATTGCTCCAATGCAATGCATTCTACCAATTTATCGCGAGCGTCATAAACACCTTCACCCTTGAGCCATTCAATTAAATTGGCTTTAAGACGAAACGCGAAGTCAACGTGTGACTTGTTCCCCTTTTTAGCATACCGCAACCTTTGCCCGAAAGCCTCGGGTGACCACTTATAACGCCTCAAGAGCATTTCCTTAACCTCATCATAGCTCTCAAACGCTTCCCTCGACAAGCACGTTACCATGTCGGGACTTCACCGGGAAGAAGAGCTAACAGGTTCTGCACCCAAAGAGACCGATCCAAAGCATTTCGCTAACAGACGTGTTCAAACTTGACGAGATACTATGCCATGTCCTCGCCTACTACGGACGGTGGCAGTTGGTGCCGAATTCTATAACCGCTGACCTTACCTGTCGCAAAAGCTACGCTAGGTGCCTTCGAACACTGTAGGATTGCCAATTCTATTCGTTTCAACTCGAGGCGCTCCTGTTTCTCGGCCGCCTCGCGCTCGCGACGTTCACGCCTTTCAGCTTCTTCACGTTCGCGAACTTCTCACCTTCCAGCTTTTTCGCGTTCGCAAACTTCTCGCCTTTCAGCCTCCTCAAGGCGTGCTTTGAAATCCGCCCAGGCCTCATCGAATTCCTCAGCGGACGCTCCTTCATCCTTCATGATCTTAAGGATCACTTGCTTTTGTTTCGCACGGCCCCAAGTAATGCGGAGTTCGTCACAAATTTCGATGAGTTCCTTAACTTTAGGGTTCTCCGTCGTTCACACTAGTCTTTTGCTGTTCGCTCCTGTTTAAAATCTACTTGCCGTACCCACTATAAGTCTACTAGCAAGACGCGCAAGCAATTTTTTTGCACTGCCATGTTTACACCCTCCGCATTAACTTTGGTTTCAAAGCGCTCTGACTTGGCTTGAAACGATCAAAGCTCACTCACCAATGCTTCACCTAGACCTTCTCTAAACTACTATAAACTGTGCTGGAGTAGTCTGGTGAACTGAGGGAAAACATCAGGCACTACCCGCATCAATGTCGCTGACGCCAGCCGATCCCGCAGCTGCCATCCACTGTTACGAAGCGCGCCGTCGACGAACTTAGGAAGGGCGCCACGAAACTCGCCGCTTACAAGGACACCAGCCGCACCAACAGCGTGCAGACTCGAAGCGACGAGATGCCTTCTATCGCACGCATACGTCGGCTTCTCTCTGACGCCTAGGTCAACTGCTGGCGACGCGCCGCTTGGCTTTTTTTATTGGCACCGGGTGGCTCTTTTGCGTCACCAACGTCAAACCAGAAGCGACACTGGCCGTGATGTCAGAATCCTCAAATCGGGACCCGCCACTGTGCGTGGTTGCACCCAAGGATGAGGGATGTTGCCATGCATTGCATAAAACTCGCCAGACTGGAAGGCGCTGGTTGCTTCATAGGGTTCGTGGGCTGAAGGAGCTCGCTTTGCGTTGCGTGACAGACCGGCGTCGCCGCTCAATGATGTCGTTGAGTTGATCGCGTCAGACGAGCTCGATCACTGGCCTTGACCTAGGTTGCCTGTGCAGAGGCATTGATGTTCGGTGTGGACTCCCAGGCGTAACTGTGCTCAGGTTTGAGTGCACGTTAAAGAACCCCAGGTGGTCGAAATTTCCGGAGCCCTCCACTACGACGTCTCACATAATAATGTCATGGTTTTGGGACGTAAACACCACAAATCAATCAATAATTCAATCAACAGCAGAAGCGTAGGAAATGTGGTGTTCTAGCAGACAACGCAACCCATTATCCTATGAGTGACGTCAGCACGTAGGTGGCGCGACGGTATGTCCTCGAGACCTATACTAGTTCATTGTGTTCACCCTCGCTAAAACCAAAAAGGTTATGCCCAGCGAGTTTAACGTGGCAACCCTTTCTGGTTAGATAGCGCTCAAAATGCGCTGTCCTTCTGATAGTAGTTATTTTTGGTAAGCAACAAATTCAAGAAAAAATTTATTGGAGATTAAGTCACAAATACTCGTCTCTGTAAGTTATTTCATCAGAAACAACTATCTTTTTTAGTTATGATTAAGGTGTGCGGGTTCCCTACTAAATTGAAAAGGGTGCAAGGCCCTCGCATCAAAAAGAGGTTTAGCGGCCTTCAATGCACTCTAACGCTTCGAAGCGTTTTAATAATGCTCTATTCAGTCGTTTTTGAATGGACTTGAGCAACTGAGAGAGACAAACAGAGTGTGCGTCTGTGTATGCGCGTATATGCTCGTGTTTACACTTGAGCGAAACGACGCTGGTTTCAGTATGCCAGCTGTCACTGGGGCACTTTTGATCGCGTTGTTGAAACGATGGCAACACTTGGTCTGCCAGCTGTCACTGGGGAACTTTTGGTCGTGTCGTTGAAATGATGGCAACACTTGACCGATTCTAGGTGAAAGACGACGTACGCGTTTGTGCTCCTTGCTTTTCGTCGGCCGATTGTCGTCACCTCGCGCGACAAAAATTCACGCGCGAGGCGACGCTTACCTCACTGGCACGCACGATGTTCTCGCTTTTTGCAAACGTGGATTTGTGGCGTCGTCTGGTGTCTTTTTTTGAACTATTGGCAAGAAGGAGGGAGTGGAACCATCACCAACCCCGACGCTAGCGGCGTCTGCTAGTAAGTTTCTCAAGTGAAAAAGTGCCGCCATATCCACGAAGTGAATGATGATGAGTGGGCGAAGCTCCGGAGGTAAACCTGGTAAACCATGAATCCTCTGTACATTTTGCCCACTCGATTTTATTACATCACTCCCCCTAGCGTACGTCACCGCACTAAATCGAACGATTGCCTTCAACCAATGACACGCGCCATATGTGACATCATTCCTATTTTATAAGATCTCGCGTCTTTCATCAACTACAAGTACCGCTTTCTAGTTTATAACATCTTGCATCTTCTCATCATCAGCTACAAGTACCACCATCTAGTAAACACTACAAGAACTAAACGAGAGGTGGCTACATGCAGGAGACGGTACCGCCATCTAGTGAACACTGCAAGAACTAAACTAGAGGTGGCTACATACAGGGGACGGTACCGCCATCTAATGAACACTGCAAGAACTAAACTAGAGGTGGCTACATACAGGCTACAGGGGACGCACAGCCCACGCCCTAAGGAGCTTCGCCCCTAAAAAAAAATTCAGCATATCCAAGGAGTGAATGATGGACAGTGGGGCGAAGCATTCGTCCGTCTATTCGTTCTTGCTTCCGTCCGTACATGCGTCCGTCTCTGTGACCATCCATGCGTCCATCCGACCGTCCGTGCGTGCGTTCGCCCCCACGTTCGTCCATGCATACGCCCCTGCGACCGTTCATGCGTCCATCAATGCATCTGTCTGTGTGTCCGTTCATCCATCTATTCAACACTTCAAGTACCACCATTTCGCATTTTTTCATCACATATTCACCATTAGGGAGCCTACATGAACGGCCGTTTTTAGGGTGGAGACATCTTAATAAGTGCCTTCAGGAAACTTAGCCAAAACCAGCTGGCAACGGGGCACACTGTTGCCAGCTTCCACCAAATTCACCGTAGTTTTCTGTGTGCCGCCATTTTGGAGCCAGCCGCCGCTCCCTCCAGCTACGCGAAGTACGGCGCAACAAAAAGGCCCTTGTAACAACACACAACACCTGGGCTTTTGACAGCGGCGGTTCTCAGGGTCGTGTAAGCGACCCAGTTCTCAAAGTGAGCGCACGAAGAAATTCGCAGCCCACACACAAACACTTGCGACATAATACTGAGGTTACGCTGACACGAACGCAAGCGCGGCAACAGCTCAGACTAGCGAGCGCGTCTCCGTACGAACGCGCGAACGCGTCCCGTTTGTGGGCTTCCTACTCGAAATGCGTGGACGCAGCAACGACAACTTCGGTTATCTACTCATTCGCGAACACCGCGAAACACATATACGTGTGCCGCAGGAAAAAACAGTGAACGAAATACGCAGTACTCACAGAGCAAATACGAGGACGCACTGGTGGGCTCCTAGCCGTCTCGCTTTACTTGACCCAGCCATAGTTGTCGTCAGCCAGGGCTCGCTGGGAAGCGGAACATTCGCACCCCCTTTCTGTTGTGGTTAGTGCAGAGCAGTACGCAGCATCCAGGCATTCTAAGGCTTCACGGGCAGCGTTCAACACGCTACCGCAACGTTCGACGACGTATTATTGAGAACTAAACGCAACCGGGCGTAGACGCAGTGCGGGCACCAAGATGGGGCGACAGCGCGGCGTTGCTGTCTGGCAACATTGTGTTTTGGCGGGCGGCGGTGCGTTGGCGGCATGTAGTGGGTAAAAGGCTGACATCACCCTAAAAACGGCCGTTCATGTAGGCTCCCTATTCACCATATAGAAGCACCGCCATCCAGCGGACATTCTAAAGACTAAACGAGAGGTGGCACACACACACTTTCTTACGGCTTGCGCTTCGGGTCTGCTTCCTACCTTTAACCACCTCGAGTTCATAGCATATACTAGGTCACTGTATTCATGGCACTGCGGCCCAACGCTCGCTAAACCTTTCTAAAACCAAGGAGGTTACGCTCAGCGAGTATAACGTAGCAACCTTTTCCTCTCAGGTAGTGCTCAATGTACATGCCGATGACTGCTAAAGGGAAATGAGAGACAGGAGAATTCGGCTTTTACTTTCTTACGACTTGCGCTTCGTATCTACTTCCCACCTTAAACCACCTCGAGTTCATGGTATATACTAGTTCGTTGTATTCATGGCACTGCGGCTCAACGCTCGCTAAACCTTTCTAAAACTAAGGAGGTTACACCCAGCGAGTGTAACGTAGCGACCCTTTCTTGTCAGATAGTGCTCAATGTACATGTTAATGGCTGCTAATGGGGATCACAGCGTGCGCGTTAACTAAAAGCCGAATGCTCCTGTCTCTCATTCCCCCTTATAAGTGATTTTTATGTACATTGAGCACTATCTCTTATTGTTCAACAAGGCACAGAAGAAATCTCTTGCCGGCACCACCTTGGAGGTCAAAATGTTATACTTGTTACGCTCTACAATGGCTACGAGGGACGAATTGGTGTCGTCATAAAGAGTTTCGCCCCTAAAACCCTACTGCTCGCGCTGCCCGATCACACACTGGCCAGCCCGTATAAATAGGCACTGGATGCGGACCTCCAAGGTGGTGCCGGTGGGAGATTTCTCCTTTGAGTTGTTGAACAATGAAAACTTTGATGCGTGCGTGGTAACTAAAAGCGTACTGTGAGTCTCTGTGCCAATCGGAGTGGTTTGTCTCTCATTGCCCATTATCAGCGATTGGCATGTGTCACAGAACGAGCGCTAAAAATGGGCGCGCCGCCAAATTCTTGCAGTAACGCGCGGAAGAGACGCCGGGAGGTCAAAAGAAGAAAAAAAAAAGAAAACAAACATCCAAGGCTCCCCGGGCGCGCGCTCTCCCCTTGGAAGCGTGGCTTCGCCGACGAACCTCCTCACCCCACCTCGGCGGCCGAGATAGCCCGCGAAAGTTCTAGAACGAAAGGGGCGTGGTCATACCGAGTTGAGTCATCGGCCGCGGAGGGCATTCCAACCGTCTCGCCCTCTTCCCAGCCTTCGCTGCGTATCGCGCCGACGAAATGACGAGAACCTTCTGGAATGTCGCGCGCAAGGTATTTAACCGAGCAGCCGAGATGAGAAAGCAGGAGAAGACGGACGTTAACGCCAGAGCGCGTAGGAATTCCGCCGTGTAGTCGGCGAAGGTTTTGTCCGTAGAGACAAAGCAGGAGATGAAGAGGATTTCCACCTGAGGGGTGACGACTCGAGCTACAGGCAAGAGTGTGTGTTTACCGCTATCAAGCGAAGACGCGTGGCGACAGCTGCGTGTGTGAAGCCGACGTGTTCGGGCGAAGAAGTTTGAAGCTTGGAGAGTGGCCTATTGAAGACGGGAGGTTTCCTGGAAGAGAAACTTCGGCGAGGTTTCCTGGAAGAGAAACTTCGAGAGCTGCGGAACGACAACAACGCTGGACTTTGAGTGAGTGATTCTCGGAAGAGTATCATCTAGACTTTGGTTCCAAGAACTTTGGACTGAATAGGTTTTCTTTCCCTTTAGTCTTTAAGTGTCTTGGTTGTTAAATGCATGTGACTGCATCGTAGTGTGTATTGTTGTCTGTGTCCGTTGTTTTGAGTGTGGCTGATTGTACTGTGTAGTACGTTGGTTGATTGGTGACATATTGTACACAACTATTGTGGAGTGTGCATACTCGTGTATTGTTTTCGATCTGCCATTATTGAGAATATAATTTTGTTTGTTTATCAACTCTCGGCTCTGACTTGTTCTTTGGGCCACAGCCAGCGTCTGCTGGCGCGCCAATAAGGACCACTTCTAAGTTGTACACGCTTTCGTGGTGCGGTTCGGGGGGCCGATACTTCGGCTCTTGGAATTAGCCCGGCGATCGCCTCCCTAATTATCGGGACCTGTGTGTGACAATTATTCTGGCGTCCGCGACAGGACCTTTTGGTGCACAGTGTGTCCAAAGTAGTGAGAAAGAGCCTCGAGTTGTTGATACTGCTATCGGAACGATTTTGTGTGTTGTGCAGTGTTCTCGTTAACGAGTGCAGTGGAGTGTTCCGATAAACTGATTTAGGCAGATACTTTTTACACGCGGCAAGACTTTATTTGTGGCACCGAAATCAAGTGGCACCGAAATCTCGAAAAGTTAGTAGCTCTTGGTGAGAAGATGGGTCTTTCTGGTGCCGAACTACGGAAGTGGGTAAGCCAGAAGGAGAAAGAGGCGGTGGAGAGAGATATGTTGGCAGCTGAGAGGGCCAAGGAAGAAAAAGCAGCTGAGTTGGAGCGAGAGAGGTTGGCAGCTGAAAGGGCGAGGGAAGAAAGAGAAGCAAAGGAGCGACAGCTGAGAGAAGAAAGAGAAGCAAAGGAGCGACAGCTGAAAGAAGAAAGAGAGCAGCAATTGAAGTTGGAGCTGGAGAGAGAAAAGTTGGCAGCCGAAAGGGCGAGAGAAGAAAGAGAGCTGCCATTGAAGTTGGAGCTGGAGAAAGAAAGACTGGCAGCTGAGAGGGCGAAAGAAGAAAGAGAGGAAAGGGAACGGCAGCGACAGCACGAGATGGAACTCGAGCGGCTCCGTTTGCAACAGCGAAGTGAAACTCCCGTCCAAGCTAGAGTTGAAAGCAGCGAACGGGAGGACCACGGCTTCCGCTTGAACCTAAGCAAGCTGCTCGTAGCGTTTGATGAAAGGAAGGACGACCTTGACGCGTACCTTCACCGATTTGAGACGATTGCGAGGAGCCAGAATTCGCCGGAGCATCAATGGGCAACTAACTGCTTTGAGTACTTGCTTGAGTGGTGAAGCGCTCAGTGTGTACGGTAGGCTGACGCCGACCGATGCAGCCAACTATACAAAGGTGAAAGCTGCTTTGCTGAAGCGATTTAGGTTTACTGTAGAAGGATTTCGGGACAGATTTCGGACAGGAAAGCCAGCTGATGGTGAGACGGCTACGCAGTATGCCGCCTGACTTTGCCATTATTTCGACAGATGGTTTGAACTTTTAGGGACAGCGCAGGAGTACGATGAGCTTAGAGAGCTCCTAATTAGAGAACAATTTCTTACTAGTGCCACCCAAGCCTGTCGCTGTACTTGAAAGAGAGGAAGGCTGACTCACTCGAAGACATGCTTGAATTGGCTGATCAATTCTTGGAAGCGCAAGGTGGAACTAATTTGGCCAAGGTCAAGAAGGAGTGTCCCGATGATTCGAAGAAATTGGCTCCGGAAGAAAAGAAGTGTGCACCAGAGAGCATTCCGCGATGTTTTCTGTGCAACCGAGTGAGTCATCGCGCGAAAAACTGTCGAACGATCTTTACGACCTCTACGGCAGTAAAATGTTTCAAGTGTGGTCAGACTGGGCACAAAGCAGACGCTTGTCGGAACGGAGTGAGTCAAACTCACCAGGTATCCTGTGTGCAAGTGGCACCGAAATCGGATAATAATGCCGTCGCCGATGGATTCGTAGAGTTGAAGAATGGGGAGAAAATCCCTATTGTGGGTGCGGTATTGACAAAACAACAAACCGGTGTTACGAAGGGAATGCCAACGCTGCCTGGAAAGGTTGCAGGCAAGAAGATTACGGTTCTAAGAGACACGGGTAGCTCCACGGTTATCGTGCAGAGAAATTTGGTACGGGAAAGTGAGTTGACAGGCAGAACGAAACCGGTTTGCTTAATTGACCGTACGGTTCGGATGCTTCCCGAAGAAGAGATTGAGGTGGAAACCCCGTACTTCAGCGGGAAGGTTACTGCTTTATGCATGACGACCCCCCTTTACGACCTTGTCATCGGAAACATCGCCGGGGCGCGAGGACCGAATGATCCGGAATGTTTGGGAGAAGACCCTAAGATAGAGCCCTCGCCAACCCAGCAACCGCGAGATACAGTGGAGGAGCATCCCGTGACGGATCTCACTAGAGCCCAAGGTGAAGCCGCGGCGCAAGAGACAGCGAATGAGAAGATGATCGAGTTGAATGAGTTCACGTGCTGGGCAGCTGGACGTACGTCGGCACGACCCCAACCGACCGACAGTGTAAAGGAGACGGAGTCGGCCAGCCAGGCCAAATGTAGAGACATGAACAAGCTGGTAAATAAACAGACCGGACCCGTCGAACGTCATGACCCGTTAGCAGGGTCGGAAGTGACAACGATGGCTGAGACGCTGCCTCAGATACCATCGTTGGAAAAGGCTCGCCGAAAAAGAACAAGGAAAAACAAGAAGAGATTGAGCAAGCACCGCAAGAAAGGACGCAAGCGCAGCTCGAAATACACAGGATAGGTTCTGAGGTCGAATCAGAATGTGTTTGGCAGTGCTGAGTGCCATATGTTGTGTTAATGTTGTGTTATCCTGTGTCACAAGTGTCGAAGTGTTTGTGCTGTGATTTGATGTATAGCGTTGTATAACTGTTGTAATGAGAGAACTTTGTACATTTGTATTATTGGGAATGTGTGGTGGAGTGTTGTACTCATGTGCCTGTGGTTATATTTCATGTGTTGTGTAATTGAATTACAATGTACAATTGTATTGAGTGAACTATTGCGAATGTGACGTGTCATGAGCGACGGACTATGTTACAGTTTTTGAGTGTGTGGGGACTGTTCGCGCTCGTTTGTGTGGTTCTGAATATTATGAGATAATATTCTTAAAGTGGGGGGCAGTGTCACAGAACGAGCGCTAAAAATGGGCACGCCGCCAAATTCTTGCGGTAACGCGCGGAAGAGACGCCGGGAGGTCAAAAGAAAAAAAAAAAGAAAACAAACATCCAAGGCTCCCCGGGCGCGCGCTCTCCCCTTGGAAGCGTGGCTTCGCCGACGAACCTCCTCACCCCACCTCGCGGCCGAGATAGCCCGCGAAAGTTCTAGAACGAAAGGGGCGTGGTCATACCGAGTTGAGTCATCGGCCGCGGAGGGCATTCCAACCGTCTCGCCCTCTTCCCAGCCTTCGCTGCGTATCGCGCCGACGAAATGACGAGAACCTTCTGGAATGTCGCGCGCAAGGTATTTAACCGAGCAGCCGAGATGAGAAAGCAGGAGAAGACGGACGTTAACGCCAGAGCGCGTAGGGATTCCGCCGTGTAGTCGGCGAAGGTTTTGTCCATAGAGACAAAGCAGGAGATGAAGAGGATTTCCACCTGAGGGGTGACGACTCGAGCTACAGGCAAGAGTGTGTGTTTACCGCTATCGAGCGAAGACACGTGGCGACAGCTGCGTGTGTGAAGCCGACGTGTTCGGGCGAAGAAGTTTGAAGCTTGGAGAGTGGCCTATTGAAGACAGGAGGTTTCCTGGAAGAGAAGCTTCGGCGAGGTTTCCTGGAAGAGAAACTTCGAGAGCTGCGGAACGACAACAACGCTGGACTTCGAGTGAGTGATTCTCGGAAGAGTATCATCTAGACTTTGGTTCCAAGAACTTTGGACTGAATAGGTTTTCTTTCCCTTTAGTCTTTAAGTGTCTTGGTTGTTAAAGGCATGTGACTGCATTGTAGTGTGTATTGTTGTCTGTGTCCGTTGTTTTGAGTGTGGCTGATTGTACTGTGTAGTACGTTGGTTGATTGGTGACATATTGTACTCAATTATTGTGGAGTGTGCATACTCGTGTATTGTTTTCGATCTGCCATTATTGAGAATATAATTTTGTTTGTTTATCAACTCTCGGCTCTGACTTGTTCTTTGGGCCACAGCCAGCGTCTGCTGGCGCGCCAATAAGGACCACTTCTAAATTGTACACACTTTCGTGGTGCGGTTCGGGGGGCCGATACTGCGGCTCTTGGAATTAGCCCGGCGATTGCCTCCCTAATTAACGGGACTTGTGTGACAGCATGTTACAGTAGTAAACACCGCTCTATCACTGCGCGCTTTGGCAACTTTCACAGATGGTGCGGTCGCCATGCGGCAACCGTCACAACTACCATTCGGCGGATGCCCACGCAGCCAGCCCATGCCATCTTTCAGTCGGCCTCACTTTGGCGGTTCACTTGTGCTCTATACCTTGTCGCTGGCGATTTCTACTACGGTTATTCTGAATTCGGTAGTGAACTACCGAAGTCGGACAGGTACTGCGAGTCGAAGTAGCAATGATTTCTAGAAGAATCACGAAATATGTTGGATGCCACTGTGCAGACGCCGTGCAGTCGAAAACCAGATTTCCTGCTTTGCACGAGCACGGCTGCTCGATCTTCCCCGGCCGTGGCACGATCAGCTTTCACAAAACTGTACGTGCATTCCTTCACACCACAGCAGACAATGTGCCCGGCGTTCAAGTAGTAGTAGTAGTACAAAACTTTATGATATACATAATCCAGACAGGCTTGAACTTCAGTGCCCCGAGGAGTATATGGGGTGGAGAGCGAAGTCTGTCCGGCAGGGTGGTGCCCCTATTCCAGGGCCCCGCTGGCGCGAGCCATCCGTTCAGTTCTGTGGATCTGTCGCAGCTGATCCACTAGGGCTCGGTTAGACAGCAGCACCTCCCATTCCTCCCACGTGCCAGTGGTGTCGTGTTCTTCGTCGTGCTCTGCACGCTCCCACGTGATGTGAAAGAGTGTTGGGGTGGCTCCACACCACGGGGTAGATACGCCGTGGGGTAGATCAGGTGAAGAGTGTGCAGGTTTATGTAAGTGTTGGTCTGTATTCTTCTTAGCGCTGTTGCCTCCACTGCGCTGAGCTTGCTATGAGGACGTGGATACAGCTGCCTATTTTCTTTGTAGTACTTTAAAATTGTTGCGAAACAAGGGTCCAGGGTTGTAGGGTCATCACTTGCATTGGCTTGAGTGGCTCGGTGATTTGTGAAGCCTCGAGCCGCCTCATCCGCGCGCAGGTTCCCTGTCACGCCCTCGTGCCCCGGTGCCCAAGTAACAGCCTGTACGTATTTCACTGTGGAGTCCCATCATGTCCCAATCAATATAAGGAGCGCCTGTGCTCCAATTTTGCCCTTTAGATAGTCTCTGCAAGCTTTTTGAGAATCTGTAATGATTGTTAATGGCGCGTTTCGCGCCCATCCTTCCTTCATTGCGATTGCTATGGACACATCTGCTTGTGTTGTCGACGCCTGATCTATTGAAGCGCAGGCTGTAATTTTCCCTCTATGGTCGGTGGCTACACACACATATCTCTTTGCATTGGTGTGATAAGGCGCGGCGTCAGTGAATCTGGCTGTGTTCAAAAATCTTGTCTTTTTGTCTATGTAGTCAGCCCTTGCCTTTCTTCTTCCAGCATGCAGAGTAGGATCCATGTTGCTTAGTATTGGCAATACGGTGTACGATTCTCTAAATTCGCTTGGTACTTCTTTAGTTTCTGGGTGTGTTTGTAGTAAAGTATCGCGCCCTAGTTTTGTTAGGACTGCTCTACCCGTTGGGGTCTGAAGAAGGCGATTTTCTTGCGCTAGTAACTGGGCCTAGGATAATTCTTCAATTGTGTTATGAAGGCCAAGCGCCAGTAGCTTGTCGCTTGAAGTATTCCGCGGTAATCTCAGGGCTGTCTTGTAGGCCATTATAATTATTTGGTTTGCTTTTTTCTTCTCTTCCCTGTTTATAATTTCATACGGAAGCGAGTATGTAATGCGACTGATGACGAGGCTTTTGACCAATTTTAGGGTATCTTGTTCTCTCATGCCTTTATGGTTGTTTGTTATTCGCGAGATCATGCGGGAGATCTGCTGTACTGATTTTTTGAGTTGATTTTGTGTGTGCAGACATCTCTGATTAGCTTGAAGCCACATTCCTAGTATACGTACGGTATCTTTCTCCGGAATGACATTTCCGTCGAGCTTGACTTCCAGCTTTAGATTCGGGTCGATCCTCCGCGCTTTTCTCTTCGTGAAGCGAATGAGCTCTGACTTTTTGGCTGAGCACTGATGACCCCGTATCCTTGTGTACTCTTCTATGGTGATAGCTGCCTTTTGTAACCTTCTTTCTCTGCTAGGCTGCCCGTGGTTGTCCATACCGTAATATCTGCATATATCGCATGTTGTAGACCGCCAATATCTTTGAGTTTTCCTGCAAGGTCTGTCATGGCGACATTGAAAAGGGTCGGGGAAATGACCGCACCTTGGGGTGTTCCTTTGTTTGGAGGTTTAATGATGTCGAATTAGTAATCTGCCAGCTTGATTGTTGCAGTCCTGTGACTAAGAAAGCTTTTGACGTAGTCGAACATTCGTTCTCCATAGCTATAGCTTCCTCCAGACCTTCTAGTATTGCTTTGTGACTGATGTTATCAAAGGCTCCCTTCATGTCAACTGCCATAACGACGCTTTCCCCAACCTTAGAGATGTCCATTATTACTTGTTCTTTTAAAAGTAGTAGAACATCTTGCGTAGAAAGGTGTGGGCGAAAGCCAAACATAGTTTTGGGCATGAGGTTGTTCTTCTCGAGATGGTTGAGGAGCCTGGTGTTTACCAGTTTTTCAAAGATTTTTCCTAAGCAGGACATGAGCGAGATAGGTCTCATGTTCTCAGTGGCAAGTTTTTTTTCTGGTTTTGGCATCATGACCACAATCGCATGTTTTCATTCTGGTGGGACAGTTCCAGCCAGCCAGTGTTTGTATATGTATTTAGTGAGAGCTTCAATGGCTTCGTCATTCAGGCTCCTGATCATACCATTGGTGATTTTATCTGCACCCGCGGCTGTGTTCTTCTTCCGGCGTTCAAAACTTTTTTTGCTTCATTAATACGCCGCACACGCATTTCTCAACACGCAGTGTGGGATATAATACATGCTAGAGTCAACGATCTTCTCAGCAAAGCCTTCCTTGCCCACATGGTGGCTGTAGCCGAAAATACTAAGCAGTTCGAAGCGACGGGCACACCGGCGGTGGCTGCCGGCACGCCGGCTGCTCCATCTCCTAAACGACAGCCGTGTTGTGTTTGCACTAACACCCTCTCTAGGCGGTGAAAGTTGCAAATTAGCACCAATTATATTTAGTATTTACCAAAGCAAATGTCATCATTTATGAAACCGCATTGGAGTCACTTTTTGTTAATGTTTGTTCCAACTTCCATACAATAAGTGAGTGTGAAGTGAGTCAGTCACTTCTTACCGCTATCTTGGTGTTCATATTACTTCCTGCCTTACCTGGTCACTTCATATTAACACGATTAATAACAGTGCTAACAGAACATTAGGGTATCTTAGGCGTAATTTCTCTTCCGCCCCTATGTCATTAAAACTAACGTTATATAAAACATTAGTCCGTAGTAAATTAGAATACGCCTCTTCCATATGGGATCCCAGTACTGATAACCTAATCAGTTCCTTAGAGCTAGTACAGAATAACTCCGCCCGTTTTATACTGTGTAACTACAACCGTACCGCTAGCATAACGTACATGAAAAGCACATTGAACCTTCCTTCCCATGCATTCCGTCTTCAATTTTCTCGCCTATGCCAGTTTCATAAAATATTCCCCCATAGTTCTCATTTGCGCAACGAACTCATATCAGTGTACATTTCGTCACGAGTAGATCACGTTCACAAAGTTGGAATCCAGCCCTGCCGAACAAGAACTTGCCTCCAATCCTTCATACCCCGCACCTCAAAAAATATGGAACCACCTTCCAGGATTAACAGCCACCGTTGTCGACCACCAATTTTTTCGTACCACACTAGCTAATATAGTTTACCCAGGAACCTAACAAGCCTGTACTAATTGAATAAATTTTGTGTTTGAGCTGTATCTTTGTAACCACTGCCCTCTCTAATGCCTCTGGCCTTGAGGGTAAATGGAAATAAATAAACAAATAAATAAATACTAACTTGTTTGGAAGGTTGAGCTGTAGAAACTGCGCAGGAATATAAATTGTTAGTCTTTTTTTTCCAAATATACATTGTGGAGGCGTAGTGGTTACGCTTCTTGGCTGCTGACCCCACGGCATTAATTCAGTCCTGTCGGGGCTAACACGGGAAAGATCCAGCCCTGACAGCGTTCAGTTTTCGAACTGAATTTTTATTACCGCGCTGCACCCGCCGCGCGGCCCAAATGCTAACTTCTTCTTCCTTGACGAGCAGCGCATTGAGGCGCTACAGGGCTCACACCCCCCCCCCCCCCCCCCCGTAGAGCGAGAGCCGAGAGCCGTAGCAATCACCACAGGAGTCGCCCAGTGGACATGCTTGGATGTTGGCATCCAGACTTTAGATGGAAACCCCGCGGCCGCGAGAGCGGCGATATACGCAGGTTTCAGTCGATCAGCAGCCACGACGTCTTCACGGCCATTGATGTCAAGCGTGAACGTCTTAGGTGTACGAGGGAGTACGCGGAATGGGCCATCATAGGCTGGTGTTAGTGGTGGCCGTATTTGGTCACGCCGAACGGAGACGTGAGTGCAGTCATGCAGATCCTGACTGACGAAGACAGACTGGGGGTGTCGGTCGGCAGGAATCACAGGAGCAAGGTCCCGAAGCGTGGTGCGCAGCTCTCGAATGTACGTGGAGGCATCGTGAGTGGAAGGTGGCGATGATGGCTCGAAGGATTCTCCTGGAAGACGCAGGGAAACGCCATAGACTAGTTCGGCTGATGAGCAGCCGAGATCCACTTTCAATGCTGATCGGATGCCCAGAAGTACGAAGGGGAGGTGGTCGAGCCAACGTTCTCTTGGCTGGTGAGCAGTGAGGGCAGCTTTCAGTTGTCGATGAAGCTGTTCGACCATGCTATTGGCGGAAGGATGGTAGGCAGTTGTGTGGATGTGTCGAATGCCCAGGATATTGGCAAGTGCGGTGAAAAGGGCCGATTGAAACTGACGACCGCGATTAGTGGTGACGACAGAAGGGCATCCAAAGCGCGACACTCAGCCGTTTGTGAAAGCCTTGGCAACTTTTGGTGCTACATTGTCGGAAATGGGAAACGCTTCCGGCCATCTGGTGAAGCGATCCACACATGTCAGCAGGTACCAGGCTCCTTGCGATGACGGAAGAGGACCGACGATGTCAAGATGGACGTGAGAAAACCTTGCGCCTGGAGGCCGAAACGGGGATGTTGCCGTGACAGTGTGATGGTGAACTTTAACGCGCTGGCATTCAAGGCAGCTTCGCGCCCAGCGTCGGACATCAACATTGATGCTTGGCCAAAGGAAACGAGATGTGACTAGCTTCTGGGTCGCACGAATACCAGGATGGCTCATGTTGTGCAATTGATCAAAAATTGCACGTCGAAAAGCTGAAGGCACGAAGGGCCGAGAGACACCAGTAGACGTTTCGCACGTTATTAATGAGGTAGAAAATGGAAGCGGGCAGTCCGTGAATGATAGAGACGTGGATGAAGAGCGAAGATGATGCAGCTCAGGATAGTTGCTTTGGGCAGCTGCTAGCTCTTCCATGTCTAGTGGTGGCTGGGTCGACAAGGCATCGATGCGGGATAGTGCATCAGCTGCAGCATTTTCCGGCCCATGTAAGTGTCTGAGATCCACAGTGAACTCGGAAATAAAGCATAGTTGACGGATCTCCCGTGCAGTATAATTGCTGTGATTGCGATGGAAGGCAAACGTCAGGGGCTTGTGGTCTGTAACGACGTAAAAGTCCCGGCCCTCCAATAAGTGACGAAAATGTTTGATGGCGAGGTATACCGCGAGGGGTTCTCGGGCAAATGTACTGTATTGTGTCTCTGGTGGCTTCATTTTTTGCGATAAAAACCCAAGGGGCTGCCAACCGGATACGTGCTGCTCGAGAACAGCGCCAACTGCCACGCTTGACGCATCGGTGATGAGACGAATTGAAGCATCAGGGACGGGATGTATGAGCATGGTAGCGTCTGCCAGAGCCTTCTTCGCAGTGACGAATGCAGATACAGCGTCCTTGGGCCACTCCAGTGGCGCATCCGGGTCTTTCTTTTTAGCCAATAGGTCGGTCAAGGGCTTTAAATATGTGGCGCACTTTGGAAGAAAGCGGCGATGGAAGTTTAGTAGGCCCAGAAATTCTCGGAGTCTCTTCAGTGAAGTCAGGGGTGGAAAGCCTTGAATAGCCTTCACTTTGCTGGCGAGTGCTTGGATACCCTTTGGAGTGACAAGGTGGCCTAGGAACTCTATTGTAGCGACGCCGAAGAGGCACTTATTGGGATTAATTACGAAGCCATAATCATCCAGGCGGTGGAACAGGGTGCGCAGGTGGGCTTCATGCTCATCGCCGGATGAGCTTGCTACAAGGAGGTCATCAAGGTAGGCAAATACGAAATTGAGACCTCGCGTGACCTCGTTGATAGTGCGCTGAAAGGTCTGTGCAGAGTTGCGCAATCCAAAGGGCATCCTCACATATTCAAACAGACCGAATGGGGTGGTGATGGCCATCTTCGGAATGTCGGCGGGTTCTACAGGAATCTGATGGTAAGCCTTCATTAGGTCAATCTTAGAGAAGATTGTGCACCCAGCCAAATTTGATGTGAAATCCTGTACGTGAGGAAGTGGATAGCGGTCTGGTAAGGTGTGGGCATTGACAGCGCGGTAATCCCCACATGGTCTCCAGTCGCCAGGATCTTTCTTCAGCACCATGTGGAGTGACGACGCCCAGTTGCTGGAGGAAGGCCGCACAATGCCGAGTTCAATCATGTGCTCAAACTAACGGCGGGCGATAGCGAGGCGTTGTCCAGATAATCGACGTGGTCGTGTAAAAACGGGAGGTCCAGTGGTCACCATTAACTGTCGGAGCTAACACGGGAAAGGTCCAGCCCTGACAGCGTTCAGTTTTCGAACTGATTTTTTTATTACCGCGCTGCACCCACCGCGCGGCCCAAATGCCAACTCCTTCTTCCTTGACGAGCAGCGCATTGAGGCGCTACAGTCCCGTTCATTGTCGTCGCATTTCATTTGGACGCAAATGTGCTAAAGGCCCACCTGCTTAACCCATTAGGGTCCACGGAAGAAGTACTCAATAGATCTCACTGAGATTTTGTACAAATATGTAAATGCAATCGACCACTTGGGCAAGCTTTCATAATGCTTGGCCATGTATGATACTCTATTTAGAAAGCACAATAGGTTCTCGACATAGCAAAAGGAAAGCTTGTGGAATGCATAAATTGAAAGTTCACTAGGCCCTCACCAAGAGAGTACCAAATTTACCTGGGCATACTACAGCTTACTGCAGCACCAACATCTTATAAAAAGCGCAACGCCTTGCTCCTTTCTACCCCATTTGATTATTTTGTGGCGTACCTGAATTGTTATCTAAGCTTCGTGTGAAAATGACCATGTTAATAGAGCGTAGTGGGGAGCGCAGTGGACGCTAGATATCTACTGATAATTCCATTGTGTACAATGACGCCCAGTAAATGCCGTGCTATTATGCAACTGAAGGACAATAGTCAACACGTAGATGATCTGCTCAAACTTGCATTGCAGCCACAGACCCTTTATACGACGTCTGTGGCCATTTCAATTATTTCAGTGAATAGGGGATGTTATCACTTTTTCTGAAACATCCGCAGATATTCGCAGCATGTTCGTAGTACTCAGCCCCTTTCATGCTATTGTTACAGCTGCTGAAAAGCCTTGACACTGACACTGCGTTTTTAGGGGCGAAACGTTTTATAGCGGCACCCGTTCGTCCCTCGTAGCTGTTGTAGTATGAAACAACTATAGCGTTGTGACCTCCAAGTTGGTGCCGGTGAGAGATTTCTTTTGTGCGTTGTTGAACAATAAAAAATAGTGCTAAATCTACATGTAAATGGCTGCTGATGGGGAATGAGAGACAGGAGCATTTGACTTTTAGTAACGCGCACGCTGCGATCCCCATTAGAAGCCATTGGCATTTACATTGACCACTATCTGACAAGAAAGGGTCGCTACCTTATACTCGCTGGGTGTAACCTCCTTAAGTTTTAGAAAGATTTAGCGAGCGTTGAGCCGCAGGGCCATGAATACAATGAGCTAGTATATACCATGAACTCGAGGTGGTTAAAGGTGGGAAGTAGATACGAAGCGCAAGCCGTAAGAAAGTAAATGCCGAATTTTCCTGTCTCTCATTTCCCATTAGCAGCCATTGGCACGCACATTGAGCACTATCTGACAGGAAAAAGTTGCCGCGTTATACTCGCTGGACGTAACCTTCTTGGTTTTAGAAAGGTTTAGGGAGCGTTGGGCCGCAGTGCCATGAATACAGTGAACTAGTATATACCATGAACTCGGGGTGGTTAAAGATGTTGGTGCCGGTGTATGCAAGTAAGGGGATACAGTAAAATGTGATGTGTCTGTATTATAACACTGATGACGTATATAGAAACTAAACAAACATTCGGTGTTAGTGGCTTTAAGTGACGGGAAAAACTTGTTCAGCAGGAAATATTGTTGGAGCCAATGTTTCCAACTATGGCCTTGCCTTTTTCATGGCACTGATGAAGATAAGTCACCTTGCCAGAACGTTGAGTGGACGATAAAGAGATGTAGCGCTGGAGAGGGCATGTCATAATGATTGTAAGTTTGTGATATCTTATAGAATAGCACGATGTGTTCCCAGGAGGAAAAAGTGACATGATTCTAGTAAGAAAATTACAAGTGGAAACTTTGAGCTGCCCGTGAACCAGGGCAAAGTATAGCTCCCCAAAAAACGTTTTTGACGGAACATATTCCCATAATGATTATTATTACACCTTTTTTAAAACTTTCAATTTTAACACTCTTGGCTACAGTGTTTCACGTCTGCCAATCTGTCGATTTGCGTCATTTCAGGCCACTTCGGATAAGCCTTGTTGAACGAGTGCCCATTTCTGCATGTATACTAATTAGTGAAGCGAAGAACACTTCACGGGTTGGCAGCAGCCAGCAAGCCATCATCGGGCGCTTGTGCATCCTGGCAGTCACCGTACTCACCAAACAAGCAATCATACGTCACCCTGCTGAAATTCATCGAGGGGCGGCATCTTTTCTCCTATATTGAAAAACATGCAGCTGGCTTCTACACTTCAGAGGGTCCTGGCAACCGTGCTTTACTTCTGCTAATCCGTCGGTTTGCGTCGTTTCAGGTAGGCAAATACGCATCTACCCTAATTAGTGATTTTTCAAGTTTCATAGCTGCCGGATTGCTCTGAAAAACATATTTGTCCAGTGTAATCTTGCGCAATCCTGTCAAGTGCAACGGATCCTTTGTCTGACTTTGCAAAGTCCTTAGCGGACAAACTTCCTGGCAGCATCAAGGATGTCACAAAATTGTTGATGAATATGGCTGCGTAGCTTGTCAAGGCTATGTCTGGCCTTACTGCAACAATTAAGAATCAGGACTTATCTATCAACGCTGCCAAGGCCGAATTGACAGCTGTCACAAAGTCTATAGGGCACATAAACGGATTCTTTGAATATTTTCGAAACGAAATGAAAAGCATGCGCTTGGAAGTTTTGGAGGTAAAAACACGCTGCATAGAGTGTCAAAGAAAATATTTAAGGGTATATAAGGAATTGATAGAAACTAGGAAGTAACTAATTGAGCTTGAACAGTAGAGTCAAAGCGAAAATATTGAACTGAAAAAAATCACACTGGTACATAATGAGAACCTATTTTTGACTCTGCACGAAATTGCGTTGTCATCGGGTGTAAGACTTGATGACAATGCACTTGATGCTGTTCATTGTGTACCAACGCGTTGGAGTGGCCCTCCGGACGTGGTGGTGAAGCTTTTGTCTAGATCGACACAAGACAGAGTTTCAGGAGGGCCGCCAAAAACACAGACAGAACGGGTCGACCCTTGGTTTTTAGGGAAACGAGTCGGTGTTCGCAAACGAATGCCTGTGTCCTGAGAACAAGGTTATGCTTAAAACGGCAATAAAACTAAAACGATAAAAAATGTTAAGTTTGTGTGGGTGGCTGACGGCAAGATTCTCATGCGTAAAAGTGAAAATTTGCGCGCGTTTCATGTCACATGCGAGGGCAACCTTGCCGCTGTGGCTTGGGTAGTACGCGTGTGCCTATACCCAGCAGACATACCCACTTCGAACAAAATGTCTTACTTTAACTCAACAAGACAACTATATTGCCAGAGGCCTGTCGATATTCCATAGCAACATTCGCAGCATACGAACAAATCTTAATCAGCTTCTCGCTCATATTTCGCAGCTGCCACAACGCTTTGACGTAACCGCTGTCACTCAAACTAAGCTAAAAAGAAACAAAACGTTACTCTTCCTGATTACACAATGCTACCACAGCCATGTGACTCTCGTTGTCCAGGGGTGGTGTTGGTCTTTTTGTTAATAATGAGCATTCGTACACAATTCTTCCACTATTGTCAGGGTGGAATTACAGTGGGCGTACTTTATCGTTCCCCAAATCTGTGTCTTCCCTCCTTTCTTGAACACTTGAAATGATTCTTAGTTACCTAACAAACAACGTCAAACAATCTGCCGTTATTTTTGGTGATATGAACATTGATACCTGTGGTTCAGTCAATGACGACTACATGTGCTTACTAAAATCGTATCGACTTCTCAATCTCGTCACCACAACAACTTGAATAACAGCTACGTCTGCTACAATGACGAATTCCGAGAAAAGTATTAATGCTTGAGCGTATGACAAACCTATCAAACATCATATCCCATTATTTGTCTTGGTTGATCAACTCAAGAGTAAAAACCGTGAATGGGGCCGAAGTTTGTAACGAAAATAGTTTACGTGGCTTTAAGAAATATTCTTCTTGGATCAAGCTTTGATCAAGTATAGAATGATGACGATAATATATAATTTTCGAATTTCATTTATTTTAAAAAACGCGATCAAAATAAGCAGCACAAACGTTTTGGTTAATTCACAGGAAACACCAATATGTCTATGGATGAATAAAAAAATCTTGGAGGTCATAAGGAGCGAGCATTACTGGCTTGACGAATGGAAACAGCATAAGCACAATGAATTCTTTTTGTGCCAATTTAAAATCATGTGTAATAAATCAGTGGCTTTGATGAGAATGAGTAAACAGAATTATTGTGTGCGACAAACAAAATTCGAAAGAACTTTTGAAAATTGCAAATACCGTTGTCGGCCACCCTCCGCCTTCTAAGGTACTTCCTGATGTCATCGACTCCAATACAGTTGAATCATTTAGCACTTACTTCGTCTCCATAGGTTCAACACTAGCGAAAAAAAATTTAAGGAACCAACCCTCGATCATGTTCTTTCATATTTCAACCCGAACCTAATTGTCATGTACGTGATTGACCTTAAGGAAATGAGATCTATTGGGTTGGGCTTACCACTGGCTATAAATTGGCAGGCCTAAATGGGATAACGGCGAGGCTTCCTAACGAAAATTTAGACCTCCTCGAACCGGTATTGTGCCGCCTTTTTAACCATTCCGTCAGTGCAGCCATCTTAGCTTGTTGTTAGAAAATTGCAAAGGTTATTCCAATGCATGAAAGTGACGATCATTTTGAACCGTTCAACTATAGGCCAATCTGTTTTAAGCATAATTACCACAATCTCCGAGGAAATGTCTGCCAATTCTTTCTATATATTTATTGCGAAGTATAATATGCTCTCCTATCAGCAACACGGATTTAGACCAAACTGTTTCACGTACGCCGCTGTTTCGACCCTTACGCAAATGATAAACATAGCATTGAATGAAAATGTAGCAACAGAGCCTATCTGGCTGCCATCACCGCTTATCGCGACAAAGCTAGTCGCACTTGGGCTCAGGCAGTGCTCACTTCCCACTCTCCCCTTCTGGCTATAAAAGCTGATTCAACGATCAATAAAGGTTCCTTCTTATCCTTGCACTTGACCAGTCTCATTCGGGAATCGCAGCGCGCGCTCGGTGAGGACCTCCGATCTAACAGAAAATATGTTATTAGCAGTTATGTTTCTAGATCTAAAAAAAATTTCTTTGACACGGTAGACCACAGAATACTGCTACATAAATGACCACATTACGGTTTCCATGGAATCAATTTACAACTTTTTCGGACTACCTAAAAGGTCGCCAACAGGCTGTAATAATTATTCTTTCTTGTATTCTACGAGTCCTTTGAATACTGGTGTTCTCCAGGGTTCGGTGCTGGAACCATTGCTGTTCTCCTTGTATGTAAATGACTTTCCGTGGGTATAACAGCCTTGTAACACACTGATGTACGCTGACGATACTTGTGTGATGGTAACGGGTCAAAAGCTGGGTGATGTTCAGTCACCCAACAGTTATTTAGATAAGGTTGCTCAGTGGTAATAAAGCAGTAAACTATTTATAAATATTGATAAGACCGAATATATTACATTTCACTCTAGATTATATTTCTATAATTATAGTGACATACACATTAAAATTAAATATTTGTGATGGAACAAGCAGCCCCAATTAACTATCTTAGTGTCACTATGGATAATAACTTAGACTTCTAGATGCAGGTTAAAAATGTGTGTTTCAAATTAGTTTCAGGGTGTCATGCACGTACTCAGGCTCGTCAACATTTTATTACCACTATTCTACGAACTTTTAATATACTTTCAATTATTGTCACATCTGATATCGCATTAAGTCTTAGGGTGGCACATACACAACTTACCTGGACACAGACGATTTAAAAAAGAGGCTGTAAGAATTATTACTCATTCCTTGTATAATTATCCTTGTAAACCTCTGTATTCCCGATTACCCATCTAGCCATTCGATAAGCTAAGAAAATTAAAGCTGGCCAATTATGTATACACGCTTGTTAATTACAACCACCCCTTTCAATGTGTCGATGTTTCCCGCCCCTTCTCGTTGTACCAGACAAGTAACTTTTGGTAAAAGGAATATTCCACGAACTAACAACGTATATGGTTAACGGATTTCACAGTTCAC
Source organism: Rhipicephalus microplus (assembly GCF_043290135.1). Lineage (NCBI taxonomy): Eukaryota > Metazoa > Arthropoda > Arachnida > Ixodida > Ixodidae > Rhipicephalus > Rhipicephalus microplus. Next base: position 112,873,162 of record NC_134700.1, on the reverse strand, counting down.
TGGTATTAAGATCTGGAATGCTATACCTTCTGAAATAATAGTGTGTTCGAATTTCACAAATACACTCAGAAACACTATTTAGAGGAATGTTGTAATTTATTATTGACCAGTTTTGTTTAGTGTGATGGCTTTTCTAATTTTTAAGTAAAGGTTTTTCTTTTCTTCCTCCTGGGATGTAACAGTTTTATTTTTTGCTATTTTTTGAGTATTTTATGTACTGTACTGCACCTTTTCAGATTTTTGTTAGATATTTTATAACTTATTTGGCTATACTTTTCAAAGTGCCCTCACAAAATGTATATTTTTTACCCAAACTAGCCAATGACTGAAGGTCCACACCTTGTGTGTGAACTTTATGACATTATTGATAACAATAAAATTCTAAATTCCAAATGAAATATGATCAGTCCCAGAACTTTGGCATATCTTTTCGTATTCATTGTATACTATAAGTATTGACGCCTAAATATGTGTTTTCAAAATTCAAACAGAAATATGTACAACGGAACGAGGATATGGTATTTGCCTACGTCTTGCAGAAATAATTCATGCAATTTAATGTTGAAGTTCTACGATTAAGCGAAACAATAGTAAATGATCATCGCTTTCTTCAAATCATAGGAAATCGAACCCGCATATTAGCGTGAGCTAGCTCTTGATAACCATATGTACACAAACCATCCTGTAGATGCTTTAATATATTGTCTATATGTATGTACAAAAACAACCTACGAGCTAAGCTATTACTTTAATAAACACATTTTCCCGACATCAATGAATGCTCTTCACGAAAAGCGTTATAGAAGGTGTCAGTTTTACAGGGCCCTGGTGGCTTTGCTTGACTGACCACGGAAAGGCTTCATGAGATGGGTTTTTTGTGACGCACGTAACGGTGACTGGGCCTGTCAAGAAGCGTGTACGAAGCTATGGTGTTGGCACCTGCTGGTATACTGTATAATCTATCACCTAACTGCAATTTATTATTTCGATATCATCCTGGAGCTCCTCTGAATTAAGAACGAAGCCAACGCACACTGTAGTGTCGAGATCGAGTACTAACTGAGAAGATACGTAAGTTAGACAATTTTCTCGACATTTGTAGTCAAAACGCTCAATGCTTTGCTACTTGTAATGTAATAGTTTGGCCGAATGCATTTTAACACAGAGGGTGCATGTGCTCATCTTGTTCTCATCATTTATTCATGCCGTTGTGGAGATCTCTTTTCCCTTTCTCATTCTTCTACTTCTTATACAAAGCGATTGTCGCAGGCTTCTTAGTGAATATTGTCAGTAAGTGGCATGGATATATGAAATACTCTCGACCACAAAGCTTAGACAATGCTTTGGAACTTTTACCTACCCTTTCTTGCACATACTTTATAATAGGTAATTTTTTCCTACAATTCGCTTTCGTGCAAGGTTATGAAAACTTATAAATTGCATCGTTTTTACAGACATCAATTGTTCGCACTGAAACAAGACACTGGTACCGTCGTCACTATCCTTGAAGCACTTTGGAAGTGTTCAACTTGGTCATTGAAGAAGGTATTGCTGGTGAGTGGGAGCACAGCCATAATACTCTTTATATATACACTCACAGTAGCACTATGAGAAAAGTAGCTTGGGCGGCATGTCTATTCCACCTCAACGTTGAAATAGCCCAAACACTGCGGCTGCACACTGGAAGTTTTTCCGCACAACACCACTTCAATGTATGGCGCTTGCTCTTGAGGAAGACGACGGTGTCACTGCAGGAATGTTCAGTGAGCCTTGAAAAGGAGACAACGCTTCCGGTGCATCTGTGATCCGAAGCGTCGGGAGCAGGATGTTTCATAAGTCCATGTGAAACACGTGCGTACGCTTGAGCTCCAAAAGTTGCAAACGTCTGGTGACGTCACGTGCACCCCAGCTTCACAGAGGATGTGTCGCAGAGGATGTTGACCTAGAAGTACACTGTGAGTTCGTTGTGGTCAGTAGAGAGACTGGAAGTTGTGAGTGGTGTTACACTGAAATCCGGATCCAGGGCAGTCTGAAAGAAATAAAAACTATGCATTATCACCGTTATCATCTATATATCAGATGCGTTCACTCATTTCATTGCTTACGACTTAGGGAATGTTAAATTAAACTTATAACATTGCAAGTTGTGACATCATAGGCATCACTGTTTCTCACGCTATAATCACGTCCGTCATGTCACAACGCACGCTGTATTCCAATTTTACACGCACTGCAAAACATCCAAGCGTAAATTAGTCATAATTGACGGTGGCGAATTTCGCCACATCACAAATGTTCCAGAAGGTACATTAAGGTGCGCTACACCCACTATTATTATCGTGGTGAAACGATGTGCATATACAAAGCTGATCTGTAGCTGACGTGTCAATCGTAGCTGCGACCAATTTCATGGACATCGTAACACAGCAACCAGTGATAAGGTCCCAGTATTTATAATAGGAATGATATATTAGATTAAGGCTAATAAACAGAAATATGCAGACTGTACTGCGCGACCTACAGCGCTCCAGCAGATCACCTCACAGAGCGGATCGTAGTCACCATCACTCAGTCAAAACGTTGAGTGAGGGGAAAATGTTAGGGCTGATAAGAGAAGAGCGATAAATTTTTCGTATCTTGATTGATGTGTTTACCCCAAATTACAGTGTTATTATCTTGGTCTTAATTAGAGCATAGTCACTTAAGTATATTAAATCAACTGCTTGAGGAAACCGTCGAGCGTGTTAAAGCAGTACACGCATTGGCAGAAGGCGTCTTTCCATATGCGCAGTAAAGCTCTTCGACACAATGAATGAGTAATGCGCATTCACTGCACTTCAAAGCTTATAACTAAAGGCTGCACTGCATTATTATCGTGTAAGCGTGGCAAAGGTTCACGTTATCGTTTCAGGCATCTACAATTGCACTTCTAGTGTTTCACCCGCTATGCATAGCTTTGCCTATTAAGCTTAACTTCACAAACATAAGTAATTGACTTGGGTTTCGTAACAGTTCAAGATAACTGTATTTTATCTATACAACATATTTTGTTGTACTCGAAACTCTACATGTAGTCTGTGTTGGGAGAACTCACAGGAGTTTCTCATTATTTCGCCTGAGGTGACTAGAAATGAAAAATTGTCTTGTTTTTCTTCGCAGTCGATGTACTGATCTTTCCCCATCACCCCGAGGAAGCTTTCTGCACGTAACCCAGTCATGCATTGTCTCCAGGATCGGGGGAATTTCAGGCCATCTGCTCCAGACTGATTTTTCGCTACCTTTAAATTTGACTAAGCGACATTGCATGCCATCGCGTCATCACGTGACATCAAGATAGTGTCGCAGCGAAGACAAATTTTTGTGATCCGTGACATCATGATGATGTTATGTGGTGACTTCGTCACGTGATGATGATTTGTTTCATCACTCGTAGCAACACCGCTAACGCGTGAGTTTGAGGAGACGTGTGTGTTTGATGAGACATGTAAGGTTTTCCCCCTAAATTGAACACTCTTTACCTGAAATCTTTGCTCTTCAGGTAGTCAACCACTAACAGCCTGAACAATAGTCAGACTTCGGTGGCTCGAAGACAGCTCTACGTAGGCATCTGTACGGTGCGGACCACATTTGGTCTTCGTGGATAGGAATTTCTTCCACAATGCACTCAACATGGACACCATCTGGCGTTTCCGCCGCCGACAATCACTGTGCCATGATACGCAATGCGCGTGCCGACATGGCTGCTCGATCAGCTCTTCAAGGGCGCGCGGCTGGTGGTCGAGACAATACCCCTATCGAGGAGCCATGATGCTGGCCTACTTCGAGTGATCGTCCAAGAAGTCACCTTTTCCAGTAGTGATACAGCAAGTAGACTGCGTAAGCGAAAACCACCGCTGCCCACCGAACACTTTACGTCTACAGATACCAGCTGCACTTGCCGAAATATTGTTACTCTGCTTTGCCGCTTATGGCTGAGAGTGGCTTTCACGAAGTGATTTTCCTGCTGAATCAAAATGGCTGACAACCATTTTTCTGACAAAGGTGGGAGTGAGAAGACGTTACAGGGCATTTTTTTGTGATGTTTCTCTCCACAATGCGCCGAGAACATCTCAAGCAGCCGCTCTAGCTGGCATACATTAGCGACAGATGAAGGCAGAAGCTGCTCTGCAATGTTGACCTGAGAGGTCATCGCGGGTGAAGGTCATGAAGGCAGTGCTAAACATCTTGAAGACAACCGACTTGCACCAGTAGTCATAGACTTATGGAGTCATGATGGCTGTGAAGTGCAACTTTGCATGTGCCTGCTCTCTCACTCACTCATTCCATTTCTCAATCTTGAAAACTCCACCACCCCTATCCCCTGATTAGGGTATAGTATACCAGTCCTTCTAGACTGGCTAACATCCCTGTCTTTTTTTCCCTCCTGTTGCTTCCTTGACCGGCATGCATGAATGCTAACGATAAGAGCCAGGATGCATTTAGCTGTTTTGAACAAAAAAAAATATTATCACAAGCCTGATGTGTCATAAGAGTATCAGAAGTCTTGTAGATCTTTACCTTGTTAGGCTGGTCATCCTCCCAGTTCAGGTTCTTCCAATCCATAGGAATGGATGCAACGGGCCACTGGATGTTTAGCAGCTTTCCATTGCCTCTTAGTAACGGGCCACCCGATGAAGTGATCATCCCATTGCGAAGCGGCTCCGGCCTGCCATCGGATAGCCCCATACCATTTGGTAGGCGTCCATTACTGTTGTTTATGCTGCCGTTTCGCAAAGAGGCTGCCGGACTGTCGGGGAGCGTCTCTCGTTCACTCATGTCCTCGATAGCGTCATCCAGCTTAGCGTCAGACAGACTAAAGATGGGGTTTTCGACGCCCGCAAGTGGCCTCGGCGGATTGATAAGCCTGCTGGGTACACTTCGGGGGGCTTTGATTGTCGCCACCTGCATTAAGAAACTGCGTTAACGAATGCACGACTCTTACGTTTTGCCATTATTTTGGTTACATAGTTATGTGAGAAGAAAAGGAACAATTTTGGGCAGACATTGCTTTAATTATCATCGAAAAAAAAATGGCAAGCTAGCTCAACTCAAACTATATGGAGCTCTTCGGATAGGACTGTGACACTTAGAACTGCCTCTTCTCCTGGTAAATATCTCTGTCCATTTTTCTTCTGTACAAAAGCTTGTATCAAGCGTTAAGCTACAATTATTGATTGTGTACTTCTGTAGCTGAGTTTATCGTGCCTATTGCAGGCGTCCTATTGCCTGAAGAGTAGAATTTTAGCGCCTGTTTCAGGCAAATTCACACATATTTCTAGTGTCAAAATATTTATTCACTATGCATTTAGTTCACGATTAGCACGGTTCCAAGTATAGCATACTCTAACAGCCAAAGAGCTTTTGTTCACTCAGAGAAATGCAATAGCTGTCACGGCATGACATGCATGGTTCTTTTATAACTGCTAGTAGTTATTTCATTGATATCCTAAAATTTACGCTTTGTACCTTCTTATCCTTTCTAACAAACCATCATGTTGTATTGCCGTAGGCTCAATAAAGCACTGCTTTGGACTGGCCAGTACAAGCTTCATATATATGTTGCAGAAAATCATGCTAAAAAGATATAACAAAGGGCACACTCATGAAAGCACAACAAGAGAGTCAGCTAGAACGTGTGGGCGCTGTAGACATAAAACAGATATTGTTATTCGTATCAAAAACCCATCCATAAGTTTATGGTTTTTTTTAGCTAATGATCGTCCTTTTACTTCCCCGTCATCTATGACATTGATAATATGCAGCAAAGTTGTTTCCAACACTGCACAAATGAAGGGCAAGACATCGGACTAACAATGCCAGCATAAATTGCTCGAACGTCTATAGTGCAAGTAAACTCCACGTGATTGCCTGCTGAAAACGTTGGAGCTTATATATATAACCACATGTTTAAATTTATGGAAGTCCTTTTGTGATTTCACGTGTTCTCTAATTTGCTACCATGGCTTTGCAGTTGTTAAACTGTCAAAGTATATCGGTGGTCACAACTGGTGTTGAAAATGTGCTATTTATTCTTCATCGAGCACAAAATCCGTGAAAGTGTGCTTCGAATCAAATAAAGCACAAAGAATTTTTTGTTGCCTTCGATCACGAAGCAAGCATCCTGACATAGATTTGTTTACGTATCGGAGTTCAGTATGCGTAAAACGAAACATCTGGTGGTGTTTGTCACATCGAGACCGTGCATAATCTGAGCCAGTTCATTTGCAGTTTTGTTGTCATACCTTATTCGGCGATGTATGGCCGTTGCCGGTGAAGGGGAGCGGCAGCCTGCTGCGGTACTTTTTGCTGAAAAATTGTTCAGAAAAGTTAGCAGTATTCACAAACCTCTCTAAATTGGTTATACACAGGGCGACCTGAAGAGGGAGTAATACAGTGATCAGCGCCCGTAGTAATGTTTGAAAACAGTAGCATATTGAAGAATATGACAAAGGGATTCCGCGACACGCATTGAAGGGGCCCTGTGACAGTTTTGACCACGGTAAGCAAACTTGGCTGATCGGTAGTTGAGGCTTCCGAGAACACGCGGCCTGGAATGCACAACACCTTCTCAAATCCAGCTAAAAATGGCCTTCTCTTTTATCAACTAGGGATGCTACAAGCTCGAAAATCACTAATCACGGCCATTCTATTAGCTATTGTCAGATAAGGCCGTGGCGCACTCGGTTGTTACTAGGGCTACCGCGGGAGGCCGCGGCTTGTGCAAGAGTGCGCCCGCAATCGCACTGAAAAGGTGAGCATTAAAAAAAAAGTGCTCAAAATCACGTGGCACATGTGACGCCTTTTTTTTTTGTCTACCGCTCTTCCTCTTTATTTTACAGCACTTTCGTTGAAACGAGGGAAGAGAAAATGCAATTGCAGCATGCGACAAATCTTTGCAACTCCGCTTGTGCTGGACGGATTCTAAAAATTCTCGCGGCGATGAATTCGTGGAGTAAGAATTTCCTGTAGTAAATCCATTCAGTGGTTACTTCTTAAAGTGGTGCAATGCCTGTTTAAAGGATGTCGTCTTATTGCTTGTCCTGGTACTGTGTAAGACTTAACGGCCGCAGCACCAGTACAAGCTATCAATCGCAAGTTATTTATAATTTTATTCGTACTAAAATACCATATTGCCCGAACTCACTACACCTAATATTGTTTTGCGGCATATGAAGAGTTGTTTCGCTATGTGACAGTGGTGGTTGCGGTGGTTGCGCATTCTGAATCACCGATATGCGGCAATTAGCAGTGCGAAATTCGTACGGTCATAGGTAAGCACGTTAGTGTGCGTTGAAAAATATGCAACATGATTTTTGCTTCATCGGATGCAAAATATTTATCTTGTAGAGGTCACGTTCTGAAAACAAGTGCAACTAGACACAAGCTTTCACACGTTTATTCCGGTAATAGGCATCATGAGACGATACTTTCTGTTCATCTCTATAAAAACGTCGCGCCGATTATTACAACCCGCGATGTTACTAACAAAGCGAAATGCGAAAGAAAATGTTCTTTCGTGTGCGGGTGGGCATTGAAACGTGAACGAGAATTGCTGCAGTTGTCACGCACCATTTATTTATAATTGTTCCTTACGTTCACCTGAGTATTCCAGAAGGCAGCAACAAATAAAGCTGCCGGGCCCCTTTCAGTGATTGTTTGTCATAGTGACAGAGCAGTGCAAGAGTAATGCGGCACTAAGTGAAGTTAGCTCACAAAAAATGTTACGCTGCGTACTTTTTTTGCCTCTTACATGCGTTCTTAGCAATCCTTCTGAAAAGGCCCTACAACACTTTTCTGGAAAATTATTGAATGAACTCTTCATCGGAGTCCATTATTGACTCGCGAATTGATTGCCACAAAGCTTTCTCGAATCCGTCTCTTATAGTACCAGACGAGTTGCAGTAATGATTCGTTCGCTTTAGGTGCTTTTCGTCTCTCTCCTCGTCGCAATGAGAGCTCTGAGAACTGCACAGGGGTGGATGAAAGAGAGCCAAGGAGCCTCGGCACCACGCGTCATGACCTGGACAACATTATATTCTTTTATCTGGCTTCCGGTTTCATCACGATTGTGCTATTGTAATCCTAGAATGTGTGGTTTTGGCGTGGTGCGGCTATAAGTCCGCCCACCATGGCTGTACCATGCCGGCTGCGGTATGCAGCAGAAGACACGACCGGTCTAGAAGGAAGGCGCGTGCATTTGCATGTCATGTCTGCTCACTACCACGGCTATTCGAACGCATGCCAACAACCGTGTCCTACCGCCTATTTCATCAATGGGTCTGCCTAGCCTTTCTAGAAACATTGAGCGATGTTTAACTCAATTTGAAACGTAATTGCGATACTCTGCCCCATGTCGTACTGTAATGTTTGACTCACACAGCCACAGAACTTTCGACTACCGTTTTGCATCTCTTTCTGGCTACGTTCAAAGAGTGCTGCAGGATCACTTTAATTGTAAAGAGGGTTTATTGAAGGACTCAGCAAGCGGGTGGTAGCTCTAAAGGAAGGAAGGCGAACCCAGATGACGGTGCTTGATCGCCGATCTCGTGCTTTTTTCTTGTGCTGATGATAGCTGACCTGATGGTATCAACGTCTTTCTTATTCACTACAATTACCCCCGGCGGAAAAGTTTAAGCCATCCTGGCGATCTAACACGTGGGGACAAGCGGGTCAAAGTACGGCTTCAGACGGTTTACGTGAACGATATCTCGTCCACGCCGACGACGGTCACTCGGTCACGTGACGGGTTCAATGGCGTAGTTCACGGGTGAAGTACGCTCGACCACGCGGTAGGGACCATGATAATTGGAGAGTAGCTTGGGTGATACACCAGGGGCGCAGGGCGGTACATGAAGCCATACAAGTGCTCCAGGAACGAACGTTGGTGCAGAACGATGGTCGTCGTCAGGGATCTCCTTCTGGCGCTGTTGGTCGGATGTAGTAAGCCGCTTGGCTAGCTTGCGGCACTCTCCTGCGTAACGACCGGCTTCCGAGACAGGCTTGTATTCGGAGGGATCTGGCGAGTATGGCAGGAAAGTGTCGATGGTGTGTGATGGTTCGCGACCGTACAGGAGAAAAAATGGCGAAAACCCGGTAGTGACTTGCATAGCGGTGTTATACGCGTATGTAACAAATGGGAGAACGAGGTCCCAGTTTGTTTGATCAGAAGCGACATGCGTAGCGAGCATGTCCCCCAGAGTACGATTAAACCGCTCAGTCAAGCCGTTCGTCTGTGGGTGGTAGGCTGTACTCTTCCGGTGAACCATATGGCACTGTTGAAGAAGTGCTTGTATTACATCGGAGAGGAAAACACGCCCTCGGTCACTGAGGAGTTCTTGAGGAGGACCATGACGAAGCACAAAACGATTGAGTATGAAAGTTGCGACGTCTTGTGATGCAGCTGTGGGGAGAGCAGCAGTTTCAGCGTACCGTGTTAGATGATCCACTGCCACGATAGCCCATCGGTTGCCTGCCATTGTTAATGGTAGTGGTCCGTAGAGGTCAATTCCTACTCGGTCGAATGGGCGGTCTGGGCATGGAAGAGGCTGCAATGAACCTGTTGCAGGATGTGGCGGGCTTTTCCGCCGCTGACATTCGTGGCAGCCGCGAATGAACTGGCGGACGAAGGTAAACATTCCGCGCCAGTAATACCTTTTTCGTAGGCGCTCGTAGGTCTTGAAAACACCGGCGTGAGCACATTGCGGGTCGGAATGAAACGACGCGCAGATGGTAGAGCGCAGCGTTCGGGGAATGACTAGTAGCCATTTCCTACCATCTGCTGAATAGTTGCGCCGGTACAAAAGGCCATCCCGAATACTGAAGTGCGGAGCCTGGCGGCGCAGGGTTCGAGTGGTTGGAAGTGTCGGTGCCTCGGATAACGCGTCAAGAAGCGAAGCGATCCATGGGTCATTGCGTTGTGCAGAAGAGATGGTGTCCTCGTCAAGCGCTGACAACGTGTTGTCCGAGAAAACAGATGCGATGTCCGGGGATAGGGGAGATCGTGACAGTGCATCAGCATCGGCATGCTTATGGCCGGAACGATATACCACGCGAATGTCATATTCTTGAAGCCGAAGTGCCCAACGGGCAAGACGACCCGATGGGTCCTTAGGCGAAGATAACCAGCATAATGCGTGGTGGTCCGTTACTACATCAAAAGCACGGCCATAAAGGTATGGGCGGAACTTGACAAGCGCCCAAACGATCGCCAAGCATTCCTTCTAGGTGACGCTGTAGTTTGATTCAGCCTTGGTAAGAGTTCTGCTGGCGTAGGCGACGACATACTCGGCGAATCCAGGCTTGCGTTGCGCGAGAACCGCACCGAGGCCGACACCACTGGCGTCGGTGTGCACCTCAGTTGCTGCCGTAGGATCGTAGTGACGCAGTATTGGTGGCGAAGTGAGGAGACGACGAAGGGTACAGAAGGCTTGGTCACACTCAGAAGACCATGACGAAATATCAGTGGTGCTGCCTATAAGTTTGGTCAAAGGCGCAATGATAGAGGCGAAGTTGCGCACGAACTGGCGAAAGTAGGAGCATAACCCCACAAAGCTCCGTAACTGCTTCATAGTCGTTGGTTTGGGGAAGTCGGCGACAGCACGTAACTTAGCCGGGTCTGGAAGTATACCGTCCTTTGATACGACGTGCCCGAGAATCGTAAGTGGCCGAGCAGCGAAGTGACACTTCTTGAGGTTGAGTTGGAGCTGAGCATTCTTCAGGCACGTGAGGACGTGTTTGAGGCGCTCGAGATGTGTTCCAAAGTCTGGCGCAAAGACGACTATATCGTCGAGATAGCAGAGACAGATTTGCCATTTCAAACCCCGAAGAACCGAGTCCATCATGCGCTCGAAGGTGGCAGGCGCATTGCAGAGGCCGAAGGGCATGACATTAAACTCATACAGACCGTCCGGTGTCACGAAGGCTGTTTTTGGTCGATCGTCATTTGCAAGGGGGACCTGCCAGTACCCTGAGCGCAAATCTAATATTGAAAAAAACTCGGCACCTTGTAAAGTATCAGGGGCATCGTCAATCCTGGGTAAAGGATACACATCTCTTCGAGTGATCTTATTTAGGCACCGGTAATCCACGCAGAAGCGAACGGAACCATCCTTTTTTTTAACGAGCACTACAGGTGAGGCCCATGGACTTTGTGAAGGTTGAATGACGCCACGTTGCAGCATATCGTTCACCTGTTCGGTAATAACTTGGCGTTCCGCCGCAGAAACACGATATGGTCGCTGTCGTAGTGGCGCATCGGAGCCGGTATCGATGTAATGTAGAGTGGTAGAAGTGCGGCCAAGTGAAGGTTGAACAACATCGAAAGATTCGCGGTACTGGTGGTACAGCAGTTGGAGGAGTTCAGATCGTTCAGATGGTGACAGTCCGTCTGCGATCACCGAATCGAACACTTTTGAAGCCTGTAGATGAGAGTGGTTAAGAGCACTGACGGCGGCGAGGTCACTTTGGGATGATTCTTGCGGCACGGTAAAAATTTGTCCGTTATCAATGGGCTGTAAGCATCCAAGAGACTCGACTTTAAACAGTTTGATGGTATGCGGAAAGGGATTGGTAAGGCAGAGAGCACTGGCTCCATTAGAAATTGAGAGGGCTGAATAAGGGAGCAGAAGTGGTTTCCGACTTAGAAAGAGGCTTGATGGCTCGAAAAATGCTACTTCATAACGCATGCCATCGGAGACCACAGGGAGCAAAACAGCTGTTGTCGGTGGAATGTCAGTGTCTTCTTTGACAACTAGCTTGTGCGCGGCTTGATTAGTCTGGTCGTAGGGCTGGTCGAAGAACGGAAGCAGTTCAAGTTCGGAACGGCACGATAACGGCACGATTACGGGATAGGAAATCCCAGCCAAGTATGATGTCATGAGAGCACGAGGAAAGGACGATAAACTCAACAATGTAGTGGTCCTCCGCAATTTTGAGTCGGGCAGTGCAGGCCGCTATAGGTCGAACAGGTTCTCCATTTGCTGCACGTAAGAACATATCAAGCGGCGTGGTCACCTTTCGGAGCTTGCGGCAAAGTTTGGCGTCTATAACAGACACAGCGGCACCGGTATCCACAAGAGCGTATGCATGGGCGCCATCTACAAAAACTTCGACGATATTTGACGGCAAGGTGCGAGGACTTGAAGATTTCGATAGCGCAGTTTTTGCCCCTTGAACTGCGACGGCTAGTTACCCTCATTTTGAGGGGCTGGTCGTGGACGCATGGGTGACAAGGAGCGTCGATTGGGTGAAGGTGGGCGACGAGACGAAGTTGCTGGATAGTCACGGGAAGACGTGTTTGACTGACGATCCGAACTTTCATAACCAAAAGGTGGTCGGTCCATGTAGTTGCTTCGTGGTCGGACGTCTGTGTAGGCGGGCACGCGACGACGGCAGTATCGGGAGATATGGCCAGGTCCGCCGCACGCAAAACAGATCGGCCGGTTATCGCGCGTTCGCCAGGCATTTGCAGCAAGGGGCGCCGCCCAAGCGGCATACGGCTGAGTCGAGGCTGTGGTAGCGAGGGGAGGGGCCCATGCGACGGCAGACTGAGTAGGAGCGGTGACATGCGGCAGTCCATTGAACGGCGAGGGCTGGTGTGGCTGCTGCCTCTTTACTGCGTCAGCATAAGCAAGAGGCGCGGCGACAACTTGCTGCTGAAAGGGTACTGGCATAGCCTCGGCAATCTGGTCCTGAAGTGCATGTCGGAGCATGGGAGCTAACGGTGTCGGTGGTTGCTCTTGCTGCTGCTGCGGGAGCTCTTGGCGCTGACAAAATGGCAGGAGGGAAAGCTGACGTGCGACCTCCTCACGCACAAAGTCTTTCATTTGTGCTAGAAGGCGAGAGTGGTCAGCTACGACGTCCAGTGCAGCGAGTGGTTGGTTAGGCTGAAATGGATGACGGGTGAGAGCTCGTTGCCGTCGCAATTCGTCGTAGTTCTGGCACAGAGTTACCACTTCAGACACCGTGCCAGGAGACTTCGCCAGGAGCATTTGAAAGACGTCGTCATCAACACCTTTCATAATGTGCTGGATCTTGGCACTTTCGCTCATTGCGGCATCGACGCGCTTGCAGAGATCGAGTATATCTTCGATATAGGCGGTAAACGTTTCGCCAGGTTCTTGTGCCCGTGAGCGCAGGCGTTGTTCGGCGCGCAACTTCCGCACGGCAGGGCGACCGAAAACCGAGGATATTGCCTGCTTGAAAGTGGCCCAGTTCTCGAACTCGGATTCGTGGTTTGTGTACCACAGTTTCGCCACATTAGCCAAGTAAAAGTTGACGGTGCTCAACTTAGCAGCGTCATCCCACCTGTTTGGTCCACTGACTTTTTCGTAGGACGACAGCCAGTCCTCGACGTCCTGGTCTTCGGCGCCCGAAGAGATCGGGGGGTCTCGCTGGTGAACCGGGCCGGGGAAAGTAGGAGCCGCGAGAGGTGCTGTCTGTTGGGCAGCGTCAACTTGCATGGTCGACGGCAGGGTGCGGGATCGGAGTTCCAGGGTGTAGGTGATGCAGTTACCCAGCACGATCCACCAAATGTAAAGGGGGTTTATTGAAGGACTCAGCAAGCGGGTGGTAGCTCTAAAGGAAGGCAGGCGAACCCAGATGACGGTGCTTGATCGCCGATCTCGTGCCTTTTTCTTGTGCTGATGATAGCTGACCTGATGGTATCGACGTCTTTCTTATTCACTACATAATGAACATTATACGTGTAGCAGCTCATCGATTCAAGCGTGACGAACGTGACTAGTCTCAAAAGTAGAAGTCAATTTGTTCTCGCGCGTGCTGTTAAGGGAACACGTAAACAAAAGGACGGCCCAGGTGTAGCGCATATGTCCGTTGCGTTTAGTTCTTTCATTTGCTGACCACACTCTTAAGCTCGCTGTTTTCGAAAATACAATGCTCATTTTCTCGTCTAACTGAAAGCGCACTTAACCTTATTATGCGCACATGTATACCCAAAGAGCACATAAAAAGCGCCCCGCACTCTATACCATGAATTCCCCAGGATTCGCTTACTAATTCCTTTTTTCTATAACGCCAAGGCTTTATCGTAAATTGTCAACAACATAAAGCAACAGAGAATAAATACAAGGTCTACCACGAGGCGCGGAAGGAACTCTGCCACAAAAGCTCCGGCAACACATAGGGCGCTTGCCATGGCAACAACGGACTAGGCATGGTAGACACCTAACCAGATTCTTCTTTTGGGGGGAGGTGAGGGAGAGGGGCATTGAACCATATTTAATGCTTCTTCGTACCCGCTTTCATATGCATGCATGCATATACACACATTCAATACTGACTTATTTCGGGGTGACAAGTGGAATTCCCCCAATCTCCCCTCCCCTTAGGCTTACAACACCACTTGGCTTACAGTTTGCTGTAAAATTTTCGTGCTTTATTTAAATGTGTGGTAGCTACAACAATACTTTCAGAAATATTTTTTTCATAAGCTTGCTAGTTTGAATTGATACGTGATGCTCCTTAGCCCAAAGCAGACCTAAATTTTTTTGATGGCTGGAAGCAATGAGGATACCTCAAGTGAGTTAGAGTAATGGAGATTTATCCATGTGCATCTACACGCCTACACAAAAAGGATGTACTAATGATATCGTGACAGTAATTGAAACCCATAAACAATTACAAAGCTACACTAAATTCTCTGCCACGCATCAAAATTTCTTGTAGACATACATGCACAAATCGTTTATCCATAATAGTTTTTGCGTCTGATAGGTGCGCCGGCAAAGAAAGACCTACTGATACTTATCTTCTCTGTAGATAATCATGCACACACTCAAACCATTTCCACCAGCCCTCAAGGTAAGTCTGACATGGAAATACTTATACGAATCAATGCATGGATGGATGACACCGTCAACACTAGATTTGTCTTCATGTTTGGTTGCATGGCTCCTTGTTAAGAATAGTGTTTTGATGTGTAAATTTATTTATTTATTTTGAATACCTCAAATGATTGAATAGGTTGAAGTACGCGTTTCCGAGTTGGGTTACTAGTAGGCTTGTGTGAATACTAAATTTTAAATTTGAACGGAATTCGAAGCAAATAGTGATGGTTCAAATAATTTTGAATTCGAATAGTTTGTATATCAGACATTACAAAAATTGGGCACATTTGTCTTGACCCAGCTAACTTACACAACATTTTTTTTAATCGAAAACGGCCCTGCGCAAATACGATTTTTTTGGTTCAAAAGAAGTCGTAACAACTTTGAATAGTAGCAGAGTTTTACTTTCTAGAATGCAAGTGATAAAATGTAAATTATGTTACTAATATAATTTACTATTGACTTATATATAAGCTTCTATAAGCTAATATAATGTACACAACATATAGGCCAGTATAAGGAGGTTTTAAACTTAAAAAATTATGAATCCATGTGAGCGTAATATGTTCATTTGACCTTGAAGTAAGGCTTTGCGGCAGTTCAGTTTTTTCTGAATAGGTGTTTTCACTGTTTTGATGTCCACTGCAGTAAAACCACTTTTACCAAAATTGCGTATGGGTCATTCCGAATGTGCTCTAATACACAACTGAGTAAGTGTTTTCACGGTTTAGCACTGCATTACTGCAGCAAAGCCACATTCGCAAAAGAATACATGCGGACTGTTATACATCGTTCATTTCGAATACTTCTAAATTTCCTATAACCTAAATTCAATTCCAAGCGAATAAATATATAGTAACAATCGTTCGAATATTCGTATAAGCCTAGTTACTAGTCACCAGTTGTAGGTAATGCCTTCCAAAGTAGTGCAGCAGTAACACGAATGACATAGTGTACAGCCTTGAGGGTTCTTACTTTTTGAGTATGTACACTGTGAGCGTGATGATGACAAGCAGCAACGATCCCAGAAGAGCGCCGAAGACGGTCATGATCACAAAACTGCCCTCGTCTTCTCTGGGAGCCAGAACACTGCTACTAATTACCAGGGCCTCGGGAAACTGCACCTCGACCAGTGCCGTAGACTTCCGGGGTGGGACTCCGCTGTCAGTCGCCACCACCACGAGGTGCATGCGCGATGAGTTCAGGTAGTCGAGGTCACGGATACGCACCTGTGAAATTACGCGCAAAAAGTTTTGGTACGCCGAAAGTTTACCCATTCAGCTATTATTGTTTCCGTGAGTATTATGGCGTAGAGAGCGTTTCATCGGCGTTTATATTTGATGCTTTAGTATGATTTCACGCTGCATTGAAATGAATGTTAAAAAAAAGCGTGCAAGTGTACCAGTATCAATTATACCCTGAAAGGTACGTCATCTCCACCTATGTGGAAGGCATAAAAAGACGCAATCAGAGCACACAAAGATGCCACGTACTACATCACGTCTCAGAAATAGCAACTGTTGGGGGCCTACGCCCTCAAACCACAATATCATCATGAAAGGTGCCCTAACAGAGGGTTCCAGAAATCGAGACCACCTAGGGTTCCGTATTATGTACCTAAAGTTAAGTACACGGGCCCCAAGTTTTTTGCGTACGGAGGTACAGCTGCGCGGCCAAGATTTGATACAACGAATTTCAGGTCATTATTCGAGTACCATGATCACCAGGACATCCTGGTAGAGTACTTCTCGTAAGAAACAGCGATGTCAAGGATGGATTCGAGTCGCGTAGTGGGAAACATGGTTGAACAGTGCAGTTGGCTTTGTGTCGGCACGCCCCATAAAGCAAACCTGCTTAAGATCAACCCCCTTTTATTGTGTCCGCTGAATCATACTTCACCCTGTTGAACTGATATTTAGATAATGATAATAATACTGTTACGGGAAGGATTTATTTAGGGGTCGTCTGTCAGGATATGGTAAAGATTATCGATCAAGATGATCAGACTACGCATGGAATACAAGTGGACGGGGCAACAACGACTCAGCTTCACAACTATCTCGTCATCCTCGTTCATTCAGCGCCAATTCGTTTACTCTGCCGGAGTGGCGTTTTCATACCCGCGACCATATTTCTTATAATAATTGTTGATATTTAATGCCCCAAAACAAAAATATGCTTACGAGGCATGCCGTAGTGATGGAATTCAGAAATTTCGACCACCTGGGGTTCTCTAACACGCACCTAAATTGAGTAAAAAAGAGCCTCAAGCGCTTCCACCTCCCCCGCAGCCGTGAGTCGAACTTTTGAACTTCAGGTCAGCAACAGAGTACAATAATCACTATACCAACGCATCGAGTTATTTAGGTAATGTTATAGGTTAGGTTGCCGGTGCAATGGCAACCTCATGCACTCGCAATGCCCAGAGTGAAATTGTCGGAGTCTGTGTAGTCTACCACATAGCTTGTTGTTTGTTTGTTTGTTCGTTCGTTTGTTTGGCAATCGGCTAGCCTTGAGTGTCATTTAGGACGCTGGGCTCCATGGCAACTATACAACATTCATAACCTACGCATAACAAAATAGTACATCTCCCAGTGCTGTAATGCTGAATATGCTAATATCCAGGAAAATATCCAGGATATGATGTTGAAGGAAGTGATTTTTGAGAGCCATCAATGCACCATAAACCAAGGCAGTTTATTTTTACGCTTTGTAGCTGGCCGATCATGTTTTCTAGCATGCACTTTCAGGTTTTTATTTTGTTTCTTTTTTCATGTTTAAGAATGCAAGTACAATCAACAATATTATTTTGTATTTGTAAAATTAGAGAATAAGCCAGTTTCAAAATGCACTATCCATCAAGACACTGGCGCACTAACGTATACCTGCCCTTCTCTCGGCTCGACATTTTTTTATCACTTGAAGTCCGTAGCTCATCTGTATTCTTTATTTTTTTGGTTACTCATATTCTTGAGTTTTCCGCAGCGTGTTATATTATTCCGTCTATTTATTTTATTTGTTTTTTTACTTCACTACTTACCTCTCCCTGGTTGTCAATAGTGAATAGGCGCGCCGAAGGCCCATCGATGGCTAGCTGCACAGCGTCACCGGCGTCCGCGTCCGATGCCTCAACTTGACCCACAAGAGAACCCTGGCGCACGGTGTCCGGCTCGGTGAGCACGAACGAGTACCGTGGCTGACTGAACTGTGGGTCGTTGTCGTTCACATTTAGTACGCTGACGTTGACTCGGGCTATGTCGCTGTGCTTGCCGTCAGATGCGCGAAGCTGCGAAAACAAAATATAAGACATTTTTCACACTATGTAGGCTTATACTGCTTATGCACCTATTGCATGTATCATGGTTAACATCTATACTGTACACTCAACTTTAGAAAGACCTTGTTTTGTAAGAACACTTCCGATGCAATGAGTTATTACGGTGTTCTTTGACACCTGCCAGTACAGAATTCCTAAAGATCGTAACATGCCTGGCACCTTTGCATGCAAATTACCCAACATAACCAACTGAAAGCTCTTTAGCAGAAGTGTTGTTATGAAGAGCAGGCATCGTTGACAGTTTAGGTTGTTCCCTAATGCACAACTATATATTGCAACAGGCTATCATAGCGGACACTGCGCCACGTTCTTAGAGAAGAACTGTTCGCGACTGCGATAGACAAGTCTGAGGTCTATACAGCTCTATTTGGTTCGGCAACCAAGAAGTCTATTCAGAGACGCCACCACCTACCACAACCAATAACTACTCATTACTCAATGAAAGCCTTTAATATTCATGGAGTGATAGTTCAGCTGCCATAACTAAAGTGTCGCTAAGACCAAGTTCAATACCCAGTAGCGGCTGTGGACAAACTTGTTTTTAGCGGCCCTCTAGACTGATCTCTATGTCGGAAGATAGCCCAATTAGAATGCCATTGATTGTCATCACAAAGCAACAACTACTCTTGCAAGGGTGCTTGCGGAGAACAAAATTTCAAGTTTACTGGCATACGGTGGCAAAGACACCTCTTAAGAGGCAAGCCTTCCTGGATTAGCAGGCATGCATTTACAAACTAGTGCTATGCGATGCCTTTGTTATCAAGAGCATCGAAGTCTGTTGCGTTCAATTATGGTAAAACACTGCCATGCGAGACACCTATTGTGCATTGATTGGAACAACTTTGGCAATTAGTCAACGAATACTTTTTCAGATATGACTTTAATATATCTGAATAAAGAATGCGCACTCTATGCAAAGTCTTACGGCGATGAACATATTTCCAGAGGACAATACTTGTTTGGTTTAAGCCTATAATTACTCTCTACCTATATTTAAAGCGCATTATAAACTGTATGGTAGCGCTCAGCAAATTTTACCTTAATGTGTCAGTGAAGCTATGAAATATACGAAGCTGTTTTACCAAATTTCTTCGCATTTCGCATTATAATAGGTATCTTCGTAATAAAAATGTCCGTCCTTTCAACAAAGCCATTCGTCGAAGCTAAATAGTATGTCGCTATTCATCGTGAACTTGCTTACCGCACAACACGAGAAAAAATACAGGAAAGGGAAGGAGTAAAAGAGAAAGAAAAGACGGCGCTATTATTAGTGACATTATTTTAGGCTACATTGACAGGCAGCTGGAAGATCACCTTAGTAAGTGCTGCAGTGCTGTTTTTCGTTACGTCGACGATTTTGTAATTTTTTCCCACAATGACATTCACCATAAGGACATTGACCACATTCTCAAATTGTTCAGTTAGCATGGTATAGGCCTCACCTTCACTCACGAAGTCTGTAAGGATTACGAGCTACAGTTTCTTGACCTAAAGCTAACTTTTGGTAAAGATCATTTGTGTTGGAAACATTACCCAAGATCAGTTAAGCCTATCTTAAACTACAAGTCTGGTCATTCTAAGATTGTGAAGAGAGCGATTGCAAAGAGAATCTTAAATGCGTCGCTCAGGAAATCCTGTGTGCACGTGTCGAATACTGCTTTTCATAATTAAGTAAAACGCTTAGTAGATGCTGGGTATCCTGACAAGGTGATTTCGCCTGTGTGTGAGTCAATGGTTCGGAGCATTAAGGTCGTGAAACACAGGGGAGTTCAAGAAAATTCTGATGGAAAAAGAAAAAGAGCAGTTTTTCCTTATGTACCCAAATTGTCGCATGGGCTGAAAAACGTAGGCTCAAGGTATGGTGTCGACGTTCTTTTTTCCGCCAAACATAAGGTAGGTCGCATTTGCCCGATGATTGATAATGCACTGAGAATCAAACAGGCCAAAGGGAGATGCGCTGTGAATCATAAGAACAAGTACATCGCATGCGTAAAAAAAGCTGTGTATTTAACTCCATTATCGTGTGGTAGGGAGTACATGGGACAAATGAAACGATGTGTAAATGTTCGTTTAAGGGAGCATGAGTTATCTCTTCAAGAAATCGCGTGACTTCATCTGCCGGAACATTGCAGGTCATGTGGTTGTCGTCCCATTTTTGAGAGAACGACCATCATCTTCAAGCATCCTAACCAGCTAACAAGAGAAATCGTTGAGGCACATCATATAAAGATTAGGAGTAGCAAGTGCGTTAGTGAACCATCCGTCACACTGAATGAAAAAGAATTAAGTTATTTAGGCCAATCTTGTTTATTGCCATGAGTGTGATAACGCTACCTAAGTGCACCTCGTATTCTGCGCATGTTGTGATGTAGGCTGCCAGTACCTATATCAGCGCCGTCTTTTCTTTCTTTTTTACTCCTTCCCTGTCCTGTATTTTTTCTGGTGTTGCGCTGTAAGTAAGTTCACGATGGATCCTAACCAAATGGCCCAACTTACCGTCTTACTACAATGTGTGTCATTATTATCTGGACAATACGTGCTAAGAATAGCACGTCACAAGAAAACAGGACCGTATAACCTATTATAAAAAGACTCAAGTACCACGTGAATTGTATTGCTATCACTTAAAATTTCTAGAAGGGAGTTGCGTGTAAAAGAAAGGCAAATATAATCTCAGCAGGCTGTTTTCAGAAAACTGCAATATTAGACGGGATATGCCAACACGGATCAGTATCAATGATGGCACAAATGGTTATTTTTCGGAAATGCTCGCAAATTCAAATTTGGGTGCTTTAACATAATCACCCCAAGCCCGATACAGTCAATTTATAAAAGCTCCGAAGCCTCCGCGATCGCAACGTTTTGAAAGTTTTTCCAAGTATGATTTTTCAAACATTTCGCTCAACTCGCACGTACAGAACTGCTTAATCACAAGCCACCACCAATGTCTCATCGGCCATCTCGCTGGCTCTAACCAGTGGTGTTGCGAGTCGATGCGTTTGCTACAACAATGAATTTTAATATTGAGCTTTGCTGGGGTGCTCAGTGGCTGTGTTGTGAAGCAAAACATAAATTAGGAGGCATGCGCATGGTTTCCAATAAACAGAAGGCTACAAAACAAGACCTGCTTTATCAGGTCGTAGTCATACCCGGTCGGGTTCAGGACTAGCATGCCAGAATTTCCTGTTTATTATTTTTTCATGAATATCTCGTTCCATGGCACCTTGTTCCAGCCACAGTACATTGTTATTGCCGATATAATGAGCCATACTAGTGTTGTAAGTTGGTTATTTCATCTTAAAAGACATGTAAAAGTAGATGGCGCCACAGCATCTCATTGTGAATACCGGGACATTGTGAAAACTGGGGTCATTATAGGTGGGTTTGACTGTATGTATTTAGTTACACTACTAGTAGTGGTTCTTGCTTGACTGCGCAGCCGATAGCTTCAACGGGAAATCGGGTCAAAATGACGTTGCCAATTCTTTATTTTGCATGAAAAATATGGAATAAAGTTGCATATTGTTAGTTGCATACCAATAACAGAACTATTAGTGTTCCTATATTAGTGCTGGCATGTCTGTCCACGAAGTGCAAACTTGCAACCCTTTCAACCTACCTTTAGCGCATAAAACTGTTTCATTTCATAGTCCAGAGGCTTCGCAAGAACTAAATCTCCCGAAGTGTGGATGGCGAATGCTGCTGCGTCGTCATTGCCTTCGTCCATGAGTTCGAAGTGGACGCCTCCTTTGTCGGAACCGCTCCGTGTCGTCCGCACCGTCAACAGCGTCTGTCCAGGGGGAGTGCTCTCTAGCACACGAACTTCATACTCGTCCTGCGTGTCAGTAGGACAAACGGTAAAGGAATTGATAGCTGACAAGCATATGTGGTTGCAAGGTAGTAGGTGTCAGAAACGAGGACCTTACACAGGTTCAGTCTTTGTGTTGTGAGATCAGCGACTATATACACTTAATAGTGCACGTCTAAGGATGACGCTTTGTCCCACGCTGCTTAGGCTTTGAAGGGGCTTCTCGCGTGACACGCATCGAATCCAATACACCTCCACCATCGCATTACCTGCCAATATCAAGCGCTACTTTAACAGTCACCCCTGGTTTTCCAGAAGTATCTTGTGTTTCACATAGCTGTCGAATGTTGCAGCTTGACACGTATACGTCCACTGTAAAGCAGAATACTGCACTTTAAATCAAGACTCTGCAAAGACTACTGTTTCATTGAACCTTCAGCAGGAGTAAACCTTTCACTGACTCATAATTCTTTGTTGTGTGAAAAGCATGTAGACAAGCCTGATCCTGGTCACAAAGGGCTTAAATGTACATTGTGTTTCTTATACCATGCTGCTACGTCACTAACGGCTCACGTATTTTAAGAAGAGAGTACCACGCAGGGATAGATGATGTGTGGTACTGAAGGCGTAAAATTAAGTTCAGCTGTTTTCAGTGCCTTTATGAGCGCTCTACTGTAAAGGAGCAGGTGTATAGCGCAAAAGGTAATGCATCATAAGCAGAAATCATAAGAAAAAACAATAGAAAATAAATAAGAGAAAAAAGCTGCTCTCTCTTCTTTTTGTGGCTTCTTGAATTTTTTTTTTTTAGAATGCGCTGCTCCATCACCTTGTTATGTGCACTGTCATTTCTTCTGTTACAAAAAGATTTCGTGGCCTTCGACTAAGTGAGCATTCACCATTTTTATCATCATTATCACAAGTTAATTTCATGCCTATTGCTTTCGTCGAATAAAACGTAACGTGTCTAATTTTCCGTTCTATCACACATTGCTTAAACACCTTGGATTGCTCTAATACTTTCTAAGCTTTCGCCGCACATCAAGTATTACCAAAATGCAATGATTGCACAATTTTTGCTATAGAGACAGCTTTAAAACGCCAGCCATGATCTGGGATTGCCTGTCATATGCGTTCCGGCCAATCCTTATTCTCCGAAAGATTTCATTACCATTAGCAGGCTCTTGCGTTAGTAATTTACCCATCTATATGTACGCTTTTGCACAACCTCTTTAGTCTGGTTGCCAATCTGGAATTATTTGCTCACCAGAATTAACAGCATAAGTTTCTACAGGTGAAGCTCCTAAATGGGTGGGTCTGTCCATCCCTTACGTGACCGCTTAGAGTTCCACCTTTGTAAACTGCCCACTACTTCATCCTCGCAAACTTCCCACTACGCCCCATCGCTGATCAACCACTTCACTGACCATAAAGCCGTTTTAATGAAAGCGGAATGGAAGTGACGTATAGCTACCACTTACGAACAATAGAATTCCTTGTATAAATATATACAGTGTATATCCCGTCTTTAATGATGTAGTGGGCGATATTCGTGGATGGTTCACTGTTTAGCAATGAAACCCTCTAGCACTTCGCCCCACTCATCATCATTCACTCCGCGGATATGCTGTGATTTGTTTTGCATATTTACATCCGGGGCTACTTTCGCACTTTCTGGGTTATTGTCTTCACATGTGGATCACAATATTTGTAGAAGAAATTTTTCTCTGAATACTGTGTTTCAAAAGTGTGCACGTTCAGTAAACTTGAGTGTTATTTGTCCTCGAACTAGCTATTTCAATGTTTGTAAGCATAACAACGTTTGATAGATCACAACCTTCTCAATCGCAACTTCTTTTTTTTTATTATCAAAATACACGCTAGTTGTGAAGGCTTTTTACACTTCTTCAAGAGCTCCACGAATGTGTAAGGCACATCCAGGCAGTATAATGCCTCCAAGGCTACTGCTATGTTCGTTGTCTGGAATACATTGCGACAAACTTTGAAAGCTAGTTGAAGAGTTTTTTTGTCTAGTCAGTAGATATCTAAATTACCTCATCGATCACACACCTATTATCTACTATATAGAACGTCAAGCACGTGAAGGCTGCTTGCTTTCTGATTTACACTGAAGCCAGGTATATATTTCACCTTATTTAGGTTGCTCTAAAGGTTAATATCATATGCCCCGGCGCGGTGGTCTATTGGCTCAAGTACTCGGCTGCTGACCCGCAGGTCGCGGGATCGAATCCCAGCTGCCGCGGCTGCCTTTCCGATGGAGGCTGAAATGGTGTAGGCCCGTGTGCTCATATTTGATTGCACGTTAAAGAACCCTAGGCGGTCGAAACTTTCGGAGCCATCCACTACGTTGTGTTTTGTGATGTTAAACCCCACATATTATCACCTAGGTTATTATCATATTACCCAATGTCAGGGTATGAAGCTATAAAATCTAAATCGCTAAGCTTTTTACCTGTGCATTTTTTGCATCAATCTAGCGTAGGCATTTGCTTTAGCTGATGCATCCAGTTATGGTTTTAAGACATTGTGTATAGAGTGTGGTAAGCGTCTTGAATATTCTCTCCACTCCTCATAATGTCCACAGCTAAACCTCTTTCTATGGTAAGTTCTCCGGGCATACAAAAGACACAAGAAGGTCAACACATTAGTGTGCACATGCCTGCTATCGCACTAGTACCAAAGTAGCGTTGGTTGACATTGCTTACATATAGCTCGTAGATGGCCCATATACTTTTTAGCGCTTGCTTCGACGCATTTATTGGCTTGAATGACATTTCGCGATGCTAGTGAATTAGCATTTTGTTATATCTGAACACTTCATACGCGGTTTACTGGTCGGGCCTTTTGGTGCTTTTTAGGCGGCGTTATGTCATGTCAGCTTTTTTGTGCTATACAACATATGATTGTATATGTGTATTACCACATATGGCTACACAGGCATGCAGACACGTATATGTGTCTTCTTACGTAAACACAAGGGGGCACTCTTTGTAAGAATAAGTGAACAACATATGTTGAGGCATTTTTCTTGAATTTCTTGAGTGCGCACTAAAGAAAAAAAAATGATTAAACAAGGTTCCGAATAATACATGCTGTTTTAACTATCATAAAGCCGAAAAAAAGTATGAGTTGAATCGATTAATGAAAGCTGCAGAGCCTTCTGTTGCGTGCAATTTGTATGAAATAGTAAAGCGCTCGTAAGAAAAAAAGAAACAAAGCAAATGTACCCGATATATTTAAATGACTAGGACAGCAAATGCAACAAAGGACCGACAGTTCCACCACTAGTACACACATGTTGCACAATCTTGTGCAGAATATTGGCATGCAATAAACCTTCGAGAATTTCAGAGGTCACCGTTTATAAGCCTACAGCAGATTAGTTCGTACGCTCTTTTTTTTTTCATTTTGAAATGGATGTTTTCACATGAGGCCTGGTTTAGCACTTTTTTTTAGTGTGGAACGGGTGTTACCTGTATGAAGTGCAACACATGAGGCGGGAACTTGTCGGCTGTGAGCGTGAGTGTGGTGAGCGCGAAGCGATCCGGGTTGTCGTGCTGTGTAGCTCGCACCACCAAGGTCACCGGCAACGCGAATCCCTCGGGCAGAGGCCTTACCAGGGACACGTGACCCGTCTGCGGGTGCAAGTCGAAGTAGGAGTACTCGTTGGCATCTAAAAGTCGTAGAGAGGCAAAAAATGAATGCAAGTCATTATGGGGAGGCCAGAAGCATGACGTGGCACGGAGACAGACATTAAAAGACACAGGGCAAGCACGTTAGCCAGAAATGCATTCGATGAGCTACGTTATGCCCTTCCCGAGTTAACAAGGAAATGGTAGCCTCAGAGAAATGAGTGAACAAGTGATCTTCCAACAAAGTTCGGCACATGCTTTCTTCCTTGCAGTTTTCGTGATATACAACTTACTTCGAAACCACATCATGCTTTATAAAACCATCTGTGTCTCCGCTTTGATTCTCTCTGCAAATTTATCTGGAGTTCAAAGAGTGCCTGTGAAGGAAGAGCTATTAGCGTCTAGCATGTACGTCGCGCGAGTGGTGTTAAGTGTGGAACAAAGCTTATCTTTTATGATCGTCGTGATAACAATAATACGGTGAGCATTCGCCATCGGAAGTGTTAAAATAACCCTGATGGGACAGCGAATCATTATGAGCATTCACACAAGGGTTGTCAGTGTTTCTGTGACCTGCCAAATGCACATCTGTGGCTTTTTGAGGGAGGTAGAGTACAGGGGTTTCAGTTTTTTCACCACTGCAAGAGATAAGTTTCAGGAGGTGTGCGGTGAACCATATATGCCTCCTGAACCTTATAACACCCGGTAATGTGGAGCATAGCTGTGAAGAATAATGATATGGGTGAATGTTAAAATTAGTTGTAGGTCACTGTTATCTTCAATACCGGGCGTTGGCGAAGACTGAGGCACAAAAGAGGTAGTCACCTTATAGAAACACTGATATTTATTGCGCATGAAAGCAATAACTTAATAGCTGACGAAATATATAAAAAATAAGTATGAGTAGATACACCAGGACAAAGTGACGGCAAAATAGGGAGATATATTTTAAAAAGAACAGAATGAAAATGAAGATAGGTATTTTGCTAGAGTGTTCTAGACACTGAAAACTCTTATTACAGCACAATCGTTAAGTGTCCATTTTTCACTATAACCTTTCTACCTGAATTCAATTCGCAATCTTGACCATTATTTCATGCTGACGTAGCCTTCTCCCATGCTTCAATCAGGCATACAAATAATAAAAGAAAGCCTTCGTGGCCCTTGATCACGCAAATGGTGTGGCGTATGCGTACTCCAATTCGCGTTCTTTATTAGGTTACGGCTCATCAAAAAAAAAAAAACGGAATATACTTTAGTATATTAGGATCAACA
The DNA here is from genome assembly GCF_043290135.1 of Rhipicephalus microplus. Lineage (NCBI taxonomy): Eukaryota > Metazoa > Arthropoda > Arachnida > Ixodida > Ixodidae > Rhipicephalus > Rhipicephalus microplus. The sequence goes on along the minus strand of NC_134700.1, from coordinate 112,846,207 downwards.
CAGAGTTGCTGTATATCCTAGCTGAATGTAGCATTTACAGTATGAAGTACATACAGTATACACAGATAGCAAACACGACGCACATTTGAGCAGTAAACTGCTGAAAACTACACAGCGTTTCTATTTTTTTTCTACCTGCACAGCTGGAGATCCTTGTCGTCTGCAATGAACCACAGACGGCTCACTACAGACAACGAGAATTTCTGCCGTCGGTCTTCAGTGTTAACAAAGATGAAGCATATGCGACCCTTTTCTTTTTTTGTTTTCTTTTCCTAAACTCACGGTATAAGTTTCACTGTACTGGTGGTGGTCGAGCTAACGATGACACATGACATTCACGTGAACACCTGTTACATGGCCTGTATTGTATAGTCAATGAAATCAGTAAGTCAGTCGTTGAAACCGCACCTGAGTTAAACGTGTACTTGATTGGAGCCTTGATCTCTTCGTCGGGATCTTCTGCTTCTATTTTGCTTGGCTTCACGTTCAGCGGTGTGCCCTGGAAGAAGAGGTTCGGGCTTACGATAGCAACTCTCAGGATATGCCATCTAGCTTTTCAGAGGCACAGCAAGAAGCTAACTCTATAGACACTAGTTGAAAAAAAGGAACTATAATCTCCCGTAGTATCATTCCTCTTGCCTGCTACGTCATGTTATGACGTTGGGCCTTCCATCCCCCTCACTGTCAGCTTTTCCAAAAAATCTTGATTCTACACTTCAAGTAAGCCGACTACTCGGCTGTTTTAGGCAGAGTGGTCATGTATTTTTCACTGCTATCTTCAATTCTCCGTACATTGGGCGTATACATATCTTTAAAGAAAGACAATGGTTTTGTAGGCTCGCATAAAATGCTGATGTGGCTGAGTCAACCTTTGTTATTTGTCTTGCGTTTAGGTCCCTTCACCTTACCTTCGGTTTTTAGTAGTAAATACACTTCGCGAGTTGATTGGTGCGGCCGACATCAGTGACGACAATATAGAGCGCAACGTGAGCTTACCAGGCGAGTGTTGTTGCGCAACCGGACAAAGTAACTCTCCGCTCCGAACCTGGGGTTTTGGTCGTCGGCGTCATGCACCACCACCACCAGAGTTGTATGGGAGCTTTGCGGGGGGTTACCCTGGTCCTGTGCACAACAATATGAAATACTTGAAAAGTGTATAGATACAGTCTTTCCCGAAAATTCTATACATGTGCAGGCCCATAAAAAAACTCTTTCGTATCAATTTATGCGTGGTCATTACGAGATTATAGTAAATATTTCTTATGCATCTTGTGGTATTTTTTCGGTAAGGAAGCGTGGCTTTTCAAAAACGCAATTTTTGAAAAACTTTCCGCTGCTATAGCTGTAATGAGAAAGTACTCACACTTTTCTGGTGCATTTAGGAACTACACTTATTGCGTCTGGTGTTCCTGCATTCGGGCTTCATTTCTATGCTTGCGCAAAGTTTATAGAGACGAATATGTTTGTCTATTTGGGATGACAGTAAAAATCTTTTTCAGCGTTCATGCGTTATCCATCGATGGAATATCTCACAAAACAGCTGTCAATACTCCAATGGCGTCATCAAGATGATTCTTGATACCAGATAGTCCTCGTGGCTAACCTATTGCGCACCAGCAGTTTTACGAGTCATGTGCTCCAACGGCAATATTTATTAGAAATTGCTTCGCTTTGTTCACACCGTTTGCTCAAACAAATCAAAATCACCACGTTTTAAACTTGTGACGTATTTCCAATGTTGTAATATTTTAGTAACGCTGAGGCCATTCTTTGTGCTCGAAGTAATGCAGTTTAACAAGATGGCGTCCGAGTGCTCACCTGGGCCCTTAGAGTAATTGTGAATTTGGGGAGTGACTCGTGGTCCAGCTTATCGATGAGCAGCAGTGTTCCTTCCCATTTATTCTCGAAGGCCAGCAGGTGCTGCGTGCGAAATAATAGACGATGTGCTTCAGGCAGCAAGGAAAACTGTGTTCGAGACATACACAGACAGCAAAGCACTGCTCAAAACCTCGGATACGTGATTGCAGCGCTTTGCAAGGCTTCTGTTACGAGAAGTAGGTACCATTTGAAGTATATTGCGGTGATGTTTTATTGATTTATTGAAAGTGTGCTTGGAATCATTAACGAGAGGGGTCACATGATAAATGACATTCGCACAAAAAATAAGCCACATTCAATAGCACATACGAGTAATACAAAAATAATGAGCACCAGAAAAATGAGAAACAAGCGACAGAGACTGTAAGGATAAAAAGCCGGTGACACAATGCCCGCACAAGATTTAGAGCACATCACCGCAGATAAAACTGTCTAACGCTTCTTGAAAATCGACTGAGGGTGCTTTTTGAACAACCACATGAGGTACACTATTCCAAATTTTTATAGCATCCGTAGAAAACAAGTGACTGAAAACATTCTTGCATCTGCGATAGCTCTACTATTATTATATGACCACATCACCTTCCCGTGTCCCTAGCCTCAATATATAAATCCTTGCAATGTTAACCGAAACAGCATTTTATTTTCGTCCTTTATGTAACGCTAACTGTTGTGTCTGTTATACATACACAAATATAGCATGTAGTCTTGGTGATATAAAATAGTATCTGTCAGCATTCTAACTTCTATTACAACACCAAAGACACTTATCCGACATGTCTTTAGATACAGTACGAGTGCGCAAGTATAAAAGTATGAAGAATGCATGTAACTTGAATATCCAATATGCCATCGTCATAATCACCATCAGTATGTGATTATGTCCTTGTGTTATGACTCCAGAAGGAATCATTTCTCTCCGAATAATTTCTGCATTTCATCATGTACTACGCTGGCTAATTCAATTTCATGCCTCCAAGTTTGATCAATTCGGCGGTCTACCTTTGGCGTCTTTGGCCGCTGCGCCTCGTTAAAATGTTGAAAAACGAGGAGCAAAAGTAGCTTTCAATGCGATTTCAGTATAAATAACCAAAGTAAAACCATTACGCTGCATAGCATTCAACACATTTTTGGTAAACTTCTAATAAGACAATGTCAGGCAAAAAAAAACTAATTTGACATTTTTCAACACTTGAGCAACTGAAAGGAAACCACACTGTTCCTTGTTCAGTGTGATGATCGCACGTTGCTATTCCTGTTTTCGACCATGCAAACATTGGTTATGCAACATTTTTTGTGGTAATACAATTGCATATTTTTATGCACCTTGAAAAAGCAGCGTATGGTGTATATGAGACCTGCAGAATAAAGCTTAGTGAAAATGAAACTGGCCCTGTCGGCTGGTCATTGAGAGGTAAGGCTGAAGAGGGGCGCGAAGGTAATGCTGACTCATATATTGGTGAAACATCAGGAATGGCTGGTCGCTGAACGTTGATATGCTGTAAACTCGAAGTACAATGAACCCTAGCCCTAGCGCATGCATGTATTACAAATGTTAGGCTTTAAGGATAAGCATGCGTAATTGTTATGCTCTCGAACATTCGCATTTCTCCTCATTTCGCTTTTTTAGCTACATAATTAGCCATGAATGGGTTCGCTGTCGATTGCGAATATGTATTTTTGGAATCATGTTTACTGCAAGTAAAGTAAATATTCTGTTCATATTTGAAACAGCCATTACTGGCGCACCCTCGTAAAAAATTAAAGTGGTGTTGTAGCAGGCAAGTCAATTACCTTGCTTTGGTTACGATTTTATTACAGCACATGCAACACAGCCATGGCCATTTTTTATTAAAAATAAACTTCTGTAGCCGAGATTAAGGGTTGTCTGAATGTTTCAGTAGGTCTAACTTTCCGAACTAAACGCCCCTTGTACACGGTTGTGCTAACAATAGGCGGTTAAATTAGCAGCAAGCAGTCTTCGGGGCTTCAGCACCACGTAGGAGAACGCATTATTTTTGAAGTCCTTTCTGTTTTTTTTTTGGAACTTTCTCTGCTTACCAAGAAAGTATATTCATTTCAGAAATGCAATACCAACAAGCCCAAGTAGCCACATTTTTTTAGAACATAGTGAAGTAAACAGCCACATATTAGTACAGCCTCTGTCATCTTCTGCATCTTTTATTGTGATGTACATCTCCTGACTTTACAGTGAATCAAGCAATGGGTCGAAGAGAGGATAAAAGACTGCACTAAACAAATCTGCGAGTGTTAGATAGCTCATTTCTGTTTAGTGACAGCGACGTCCAGAAAGTGCACATCACAGTAAAAAAAGTACCCGTCTCTTACGTTTCTCCTGTACACTCAGAGCACTATGGCGTCAGCGGCTGCCAAGGGAAGATTATTGACCATAGGGCTAACCCAGGAGTCAGCTAAGAATTTCTCTTGTGAAAGATGAGACCCGCTTGAAGATTGTGCGTGCATCTGTTTTTTTGTGTGTGTACGTGTATATGCTTGAGATTAAACAATCACAAACCCAAGCAAAAAAAAAAATACTTATCCTGATCTCACAGATATCGGCCTGGCACCCAGATTTTCTGAAATATGATTGCTGTACAAGGCAACCGTGCTTAAGGGTAACATTGCAGTGACACAATAACGAGTACCCACTCATGCCCTGTAGAGAATGTGCGCCTATCTGTGTATGTATGCACATCACTAGACCGACGGGAAAGTTATTTCGTTGATGTGCACCTGTAAGAGCTAGCAGCCAGATTCTTCAAGTTTCACTGCATGGAAGATGAACATTCAAGCCAGCTGCCGTTACTACGTCACTTCATTGATGCTAGTACTAAAACCATTATTATCTGAAGGGTTAAACAACGGAAACTTAGAGTGAGATAGATGGTGGCTTGAGATGACTAAACTGCTCAAATTATGGCTAAAATATGATGTGTTACGGCTAATTTTGGCCAATTTAGTCTCTGCTTATAGAACGCAAACCTTGTCTCCATTGAATGGCAATAAAAATATGCTATTTCATGTGAGCATACAACAAGCTCGGTTGCTTGAGCACCAGTTTTCCAAGTTTTCTTTTTTTCGTTCTTCATTCAGATTCATATGCGAAAATAGAAGGCGTTTGTCCTGCGCATAAACACTAAATATTGAATATGGTGTGGTGTGTGAAAACCGTCATTTTAATATGTGCTCAGGCATATCCAAAGTTTTCAATCATACTTTATCTCTGCTGGCTTTACCAACCTGTCACTTTTTACCTTTACCCATATACGGTTTAGTGAGGAAGCATAACATTGCCAGATAGCTGTTGTGCTTCATGAAAGTTTGCAATACTCATAAATGTGATCGTTACTGCATATCTCGTCGTGAAGTGCATGAAATAATAAAACAGGAGTATGCAATACTCACTACTCACCCGTGCCACCAGGGTCAATTGAATAAAATGTGTGCGACGTACCGAGTGTGGTCCCTCGTCGACGTAGTACTCGACCGTGCTGAAAGGACCAGGCTGGTCCTTGTCCACGGCTCGAATGCCTTGCATAACCGTGGTACCAGGAACTGTGCTCTGCAGTGCGACAAAGACACAAAACTCATCTCAATTTCATAATTCAAAATAATACATCAACACAAAACCACGTTACACCGATGAGACATTATAACCTCACGAGAATATTCTCATTAGAAAAAAAAAGCGTACAACTTCCCGTTTGTGCCAAAAATCCGCACAAAAAGTCATAGGTATTTCACAGGAAGAAAAGTCTCTTTGTTGCCAAAAACTTCATACCGGACCAGGACGAATTTTTTGGCAACTTAGGGGCTTTTCTTTCTGTGAAATTCGTGCGGATTTTCTTGTGGCTTTTTGCCACAAACGGGTGGTTGTCTATTTTTCCTTTCCTAACAATTGCGCCTCTTCGTGGATCTATGCAGAATATGTTTGCAATAATCTCATAGATCGCATTTACGTGACTGTAAATGCAGTCTAGTCAAGAAGGAAATAAACGTACCATCTGCAAAGGGTATATAGTGTGTGTGAATGTGGACTAAAGCAAGAAGCACGGACAAAAACACGTGAGAGTTTGTGTGTGTGTCCGTGTTCATTTCTTCAGTCCGTTTCCACTGGCACTACCTCGTCCAGATTTAATTTCAAACTCGCCGTAGAAACGGCCCTCTTAAGATGCATAATTTTTTTCTATTTCTCAGTTTATCCACGACCACCGCGTAATGGCACATGAAGCATCGTGCTTTGTGCTAAATGCAACCTTGTTCTCTAAACCATTGCGGATAGCGAAATTGGAGCACTCACCTCGCTTATATTGAGGAAGTAAGGGGTACCCTGGAATTCCGGAGCATTGTCGTTGGCATCCGTCACTATTATTCGAACCGGAACAGTGATGCTCTGGGAAAAAAACAACAAACACGCGTCGGTAGTCATAGGAAGTACATACTTTCTTTATAATATCTTGCTTGGTGTTCAACAGCTCCTGCCAGCTTCGCTGATCTCCTCCCAGGCAAAACTATCCGGTTACTTAATGCATTCTAGCAATCTGCCAGAGTGGTGTCTTTTAGATGCACCATTTGTTGAGCGTATCCCTCCTATAAGTCGCGAGCATTATGCTTTCATAGAGATCTCCTCTCGAACTTTCTCATTTATCAAGCCATCTAAAAAAGTCTTTAGATTTTACCTTTTTTTACCCTCACTGATATGCTCAAACAGTGGTATTGACAAGCTTACTTGGAATGGCGGTATAAATGGTGTCGCCGTAAAACACTTTAATTTTATGAAAGCACTATCATAGGTGAAGTGATTACGTGCAATAGGTGTGTAGAAAAAATTTGAATTAAAGAGGAAACCAATTGAATCGCAGATTTTAAGAGGCATTTTTTTTGGCCCTCGTTGAGATTTCATTTCTACGAATGATTGGTGTGCACAGTTAGGACCATGTGTGAGGCAAACACAACGATGAAAGAACGCAGCAACGGGGGTCTAGAGGCACGCGCATTGAAAGCACTCATTTCAGCCATATAAGCAGACGACAACATGAAGACGAAAGCATCGTCTTTTTTTCTTTTTTTGAAGAAGTGGCGCACAGAAGGACACACACACACACACACACACACACACACACACACACACACACACACACACACACACACACACACACACACACACACACACACACACACACACACACACACACACACACACACACACACACACACACACACACACACACACACACACACACACACACACACACACACACACACACACACACACACACACACACACACACACACACACACTCACACACAAAGCACAAAGACAATCGCTGTACTGCAACTGATGATTTACGTTGGAAAATGGCTTGTGTACAGAACACACACATGGTCACGGACAGCAGTGAAGATTATGATCAGAAAATAAAAAAGAAAACCATAAATTAAAGCACCATATTCACGTGGTGCCCACAACGTATCGGCGCGCTTTTTCAGAGAATGATACAGAAGAGCAACTGACACATTTATCATTCCACTTGTCGATATCAATTGCTTCGACTCTCTCATTTCGTTGTGGCGTTCTTTGCTCACATCTCCATACATTTTAAAAGAAGAGCCCAGCCACAATTCCTACAACGGAAGGTCAAATGTGCGGCATCTTAGCCTGCTTAGTGCTGTGGTCTGTTAGTCATAGATCGCCAATATTTATACCAACTGTTTCTGAGCTTCCGATGCCAGCATAGTTTCACGTAGCATCACGAATGACGAAGTTGCCGACGGTCACAAATGACGTGCGTGAGTTTCCAAGCAGGCGCTAGAGTGCGTTATTACGTCAAGGAAAGAAAAGTCACAGATGGGGGCTAACGACCCACGTGAGGTTACAAATCGACACAGGACCGCTGTAGCACATCTGGCTAACAAAACGTAAAGGAAGAAAACGGACATGTGGCGAAATCCCGTAGGTGCTTTTGTGGAGGCTTAGACGAACCAATTCCTTCGGACAGGGCTTTCAGTAAAGACGGCTTTGGTTCGATGTCCACATATGACGAATAAATACCAACAGTATATTCGGCTAATGTTTAGTGAATTACGAAGAAACTTCTTCGAAGCTTGGTGTATAGCCACCTCGGTAACCGCAAACAACAACCTTTCTCATTTATTCAGCGCTGTTTACTGTTACCGATACGTAGAACTAAAGCTTTCCTAAGCTTTATGCTACGTATAATTGGAACCTGGAGCGTAATAAGCAAGCCCACCGAATACAATATAGGCCCGTCAGGATATGAGATGGCTCACCCCAGAACAACGGAAAAAAATGAAAATGAAAACAGAGATCCGAGCGATTAGAAAGTCGCACTGCCAGCAGACGCAGAGTGAGCGAGTGCCTCTTCATTTATCCGTGCACGCATCCAAGTGACCCACTCGTGCTCTTCTCCGCATAAGCGCCACAGCTCGGAGGGCAAACCACGCCGAAATAATTGCCGCGGCTTCACCTAGACCGAAGTACACATAGCGAAAAATAAAGCCGAGAAGGTTAAAACGCTGAGTCAGTAGTCACGGTTGTTTTGAAAGCGAGAAGTAACGCCGCGTAGTGGTGGAACAGCTCAGACGGCTATGCAGACTTTGGGACGTTGCGAAACTTACCCGCGTTGTCTCGGAAGTAGACAGCGCAGAACGATGGTATGTATTTCACGTTTTCTCTGCATATAAATCAACCAAGACCAGCAAGCGCGTGGTTCTCGTTTTTGTTTAGAAAAAAATTATTGCCACAAACGTCAATAGCACTCAACAGAACATTTCCTTCGTAGACATACTCTAACAATGATGACAAAACAGACGTCATTTACATGAACATGGATATGAGATGACGTTAAAAGAATTCAGGGGGGAGCTTTTCAAAGCGGCACCTGTTCGACCCTCGTAGCCATTTTAGTGTGTAAGAAGTATAACATTTTGACCTCCAAGGTGGTGCCGGTGAGAGATTTCTTCTGTGCGTTGTTGAACAATAAAATATAGTGCTCAATGTACATGCCAATGGCTGCTAATGGGGAATGAGAGACAGGAGCATTCGGGTTTTAGTTACCGCGCACGCTCCGATCCCCATTAGCAGCCATTGGCATGCACATTGAGCACTATCTGACAAGAAAGGGTCGCTACGTTATACTCGCTGGGTGTAACCTCCTTAGTTTTAGAAAGGTTTAGCGAGCGTTGTGCCGCAGTGCGATGAATACAGTGAACTAGTATATACCATGAACTCGAGGTGGTTAAAGTTGGGAAGTAGACCCGAAGCGCAAGCCGTAAGAAAGTGTGCGTGAGCCACCTCTCGTTTAGTCCTTGGAATGTCCGCTGGATGGCGGTGCTTCTATATGGGAAATATACGATGAAAAGATGCGAGATGGTGGTACTGGGAGTGTTGAATAGATGGACGAACGGACACACAGACAGATGCATGGATGGACGCATGATCGGACGCAGGGCCGGATGCATGGACGAACGCAGGGACGGACGCATGAAGAGACGCACGCATGGACGGGTGGATGGACGCATGGACTGTCACACAGACGGACGCATGGACGGACGGAAGCAAGAACGAATGGATGGACGAATGCTTCGCCCCACTCTACATCATTCACTCCGTGGATATGCTGCAATTTTTTCTAGTACGCCAGCAACGTCCTTGGCCTACAGCAATCAAAAATGTCCTCCACCTCATGAATGGCACGGTAGTGTTCCGAGAGCGTATGCGAAAAGTCCAAACACAGAACTTCCATACCAGTGCCACACATAAACTAACCTGTCCGAGGATAGCGGCGTCGCATCAAAAAAATGTCTGGCTAATATGTCCAGTTCTTCTTTTGCTTTGTTTTTAAAACAAGGTTCCTTTGTTTACCCTGCGTTGTCCTCATCGCAAAAATATGTTTGTTGTTTAGTAGTATTACTCGTAGTAGTAGTAGTAATCGTAGTAGTAGCAGTAGTGGTAGTTGTAGTCACGCAGCTCACGTTGTCTGAGTGGGAGTGAATAAAAATAAATATTAGCAAAATTATGATGATGACGAAGACGGCTTGAGGTATATTGTACTGAAAGTCCTCATTATTCGACAGCTTCACTGCTGGACGCTTCTCGGGGTCTGGAACTGACAATTTTTCCCCTTTCATTTTTACGCCGCACTAAAACACAAAAAATACCCTGTACCTTTTATCTGGTAGATCTTTAAGAATTACGTACCTGCATGAACCAGCACGCCCGGTCACTCATCATTTTTTTCTTTCACTTACAATGTCTTGTGTTGCTTTTTTCCCCAGAAAGTTCATTCATGTCTCAGGAGTTGTCGAATACCAAAACACAGTCTTTTTTGGCCCATCTGCCGGTGACCTCTATACAAGCGATCCAGGCATCAGCCACACACCTCAACATGTTAGAGATACGCACATGCACAAGCAGCAAACATTCTTTTTTCCTTTTTTTGCTTTCAGTTTTGCACTTCGTGGTTCTGGAGTGCAAAAACTATCGGGGGCCTAGGGCTGATTTGGAGTGAGTGGCACGCAGAAGCTGTGATACACCCGGGAATGTACCTTTAGGCGCTTTCAAGGAACGCATCGTTAGAAGAGCGCCTCATCGCCGTTATTATTGTTGGCTGCCATTGCGCGCATTAGCTGCTGCCGAGAGACACACCACGCAACGCTCTCTGTGTTCACGTGATATTTCAGCAGCGTGACTAGCTCGCAACATTTTTGTCCCCGCAAAGAAATTAACCTTAAATGGAGCGCTCACACTTCATCGCGGGTGATTTCCTACTGACATCGCGTGAGGCGCTCCCGTGCTTATACGATGTCGAGCGAACAGCAACATCGCGTTGGGTTGCATGCCATGTGCAGCATCTCGCACTGGCTTGCTCGTGAGTATATAGTGGGCGCCACCAGATTCCAAAGTGTGTGGAAAAAAGTCACGTTATCTGCGGTGCCGTTGCTATAGTATACGCCTATTTCACAGAGTGCGTGTCGTGAGCCACGGGCACTGATATATTTTCAGGTGACAGCTACAGTCCTGTTGTCGTGGCGCTATCGCCTGCAGCGTGGTTAAACATACGATGAACAGAAGACTCTGCATACTTCATTGAATGAACAAACGCCCACAAAATTGCAAGTTGGCCATGACTGAAGCAAGCGTGGCTTGCCGGTGTCTCTCGGTGTCTGCACAAGGACCTCTTTTCACTGCTTGCGCTCGCAATGTTTCACATTTTGGCGCTGCTCTTTCTTTTGCATAACTACACCGTACGGCACCCATTTATCAAGTAGCCACAGAACCAGTGGACATTTTCTTCCGCAGTAGGGTACACAGATTACAGTTCCGAAGCAAATAATTGGGTACTTGCAACGAGATGGAGTAATCAAGCACTTGTTTCCAGAGGCTCAAAAAAAAAGCGCGAAGCTCTGCAACATCTATGTATGTTCACCTTTGCTCATAACTCTGGCGAAATTCTCACTCCTCCAGTGCCTTCTACGCAGGATTGCCTGCCTGCCCTAACGCAACGTTCCTAAACCAACGTATTCGACGATCCGAGACAGCGCGGCCTACAGCGTCGAGTCTACAATGTAAGAATTCTGAAAGAACGTCTCTCCGTTCTTTTTCACTTTCAGTACCGGCTCTTTTCTACCCGAATGGTGTTGAAGCAACCCGACTGCAAATATAAACTGATAAGAGATGCCCCCGGCCAACCTATCTCTGAAAGTCTGAAAGCAACCCCTGCATTCGCACCCTAAAGTTCGTTATTAACAGACAACTGTGAAAGAAGTAGCAGCAACGTCGTTGGTTTTCCTTATCCTCTCACGTATACCCCTCGGATTGTGGTGTATCAGAGCGGGCGCACGTGTGCAAGACCAGTCTATCCCTCCTTTCAATTAATCAACAGCAGACCTCTTTAGGACGTGTGCACCTTGCCTGTTAGAAACATAGAGCTATCATCATCATGAAACGACACGTGACCTTCTCATCTTTTAAATGCTAAGCATTTCTTAGCGAACTTCGGTGACTTTGAGCGTGTCTATCTATCTATCTATCTATCTATCTATCTATCTATCTATCTATCTATCTATCTATCTATCTATCTATCTATCTATCTATCTATCTATCTATCTATCTATCTATCTATCTATCTATCTATCTATCTATCTATCTATCTATCTATCTATCTATCTATCTATCTATCTATCTATCTATCTATCTATCTAGTCGCCTACGACTTTTAACTCTCCTGGCCGTTTCGATGATGGTATCAATGCCAAACTTGGTATGGCATACCATGAATGTATGAAGAACATATTTGACTCGTCATAACATGAAAATCATAACATGAATATCAATTTATGGTCCTGCAGCTCTTGCGGTGGTTTCATTCACACATCTTGCAAAACTGGTATGGTATGGCATTATGGCATAGCGAACACAAGCAACAGACCTTAACATGAAAATCATGATGTCACAAAACGAGCACTCAAAAAGGGCGCGCCGCCAAATTATCGCGACGAAGCGCCAGAGAGATGCCTCGAGGTCAACAATAAAAAAAAGAAAACAAGCATCGAAAGACTCCCCGGGCGCACGTCCCTCTCCCCTCGGAAGCGTAGGTTCGCCGACGAACCTCCTCACATCGGCGGCCGAGCAAGCCCTAGAAAGTTCTCGAAGGAAAGGGGCGTGGTGATACAGGGTTGCTTCATCTGTCGCGGACGGCCCTCGTACCGTCTCACGCTTTGCCCAGTCTTTGCTGCGTATCGCACCGACGAAATGATGAGAACTTTCTGGAATCTCGTGCGGAAGATATTTTATCGAGCAGCAGAGTTGGGAGATCAGGAGAAGAAGGAAGTTAGCGCCAGTGTGCGTGGGGTTCTTCCGTCGCGTCTGTCGGTGAAGGTTTTGTCCTTAGTGACAAAACAGGAGAAGAAGAAAGTATGCACCAGAGCGCGTAGGGTGTTCCGCCTTGTGGGCGAAGCCTTTTGTCTTCCGTGACAAAGGAGGAGAAGAAAAGCATTTCCACCTGAGGGGTGAAGACTCGAGCTACAGGCAAGAGTGTGTGTCTACCGCTATCAAGCGAAGACGCGTGGCAACAGCTGCGTGTGTGAAGCCGACGTGTGTTTGGCGAAGAAGTTTGGAGCCTGGAGAGCGGCCAATTGAAGACGCGAGGTTTCCTGGAAGAGAAACTTCGGGGGCAGCGGAACGGCAACAACGCTGGACTTTGAGTGAGTGATTCTCGGAAGAGTATCATTCAGACTTTTGTTCCAACAACATTGGACTGAATCAGTTTTCTAACTTTTTAGTCTTTAAGTGTCTTGGTTGTTCGATGCATGCGACTGCATTGTAGTGCGTATTGTTGTCTGTGTCCGTTGTTACGAGTGTGGCTGATTGTGCTGTGTAGTACGTTGTTTGATTGGTGACATATTGTATTCAACTATTGTGGAGTGTGCATACTTGTGTATTGCTTTGATCTGCCGTAATTGAAAATATAATGTTGTTTTGTTTACCAACTCTCGGCTCTCACTTGTTCTTTGGGCCACAGCTGGCGTCCGCTGGCGCGCCGAATAGGACCACTTCTAAATTGTCCACGCTTTCGTGGTGAGGTTCGGGGGGCCAATACTTTGGCCCTTGGAATTAGCCCGGCGATCGCCTCCCTGATTAACGGGACCCGTGACACATGACAAGTGCGCCATGTAACAATAAGATTACATGCCACGCTCATGGTGCGCTCGCGGCCGTTTCGCAAGCGTCACATACACTAAGTTTGGTATCACACTACGTGAATGGATGACGAAAGTATGTGACTAGTGCAAACATAATAATCATGAGATGCGTGTGATGTAACAACATGAATACATGCAACGCTCATGATGCACTCGCGGCCGTTTCGCCAGCTTCACTTATACTAAATGTGGTATTACGGGATGTGAATGGATGACGAAGGTATAATACTGGTGCAAAAATCGTAAACATGAGATGCGTGTCGTGTAACAATAAGCTACGCTAACGATGCGCTCGCGGCCTTTCGCTAGCTTCGCATGTACCGAACTCAATATTACACGACGTAGCGTAACTGTGCCTTGCGTGCGCACGTGTCAGCGCTACATTGGAGTACATTGGGCCTTTCTTGATGCCCTCGCAGCCGTTTTGCTAGATCCAAATATACCACATTTGGTGTTACGTGACGTCAATGGATGATTAATTGTATGACTGGTGCAAAGATAATTATCCTGACACGCGTGTCATTTAAGAACATGACAACATACCACGCTTATAGAGTGCTCGCGGCCGTTCCGCTAACTCCACATATACTAAATTAGGTATCACGTGATGTGAATAGTTGACGAAGGTAAACGACACGTCCAAACACAATAATCATGACACGGAAGTCTTGTACGGCATTATTTACCCCCACCTCATAAAGTTGTGCTGATTTTTAAAGTGACATATCAACATTTCTCATTCCTGCTTCGCATATTATCGATTCCCACTGTATCTGAAGTCTGACATTTCTTTCTTCTTCGTCGTAGGCTTCCTCATTTTGTGCTTCTCTTCTATAATACATTTGCCGACTTCTCTAGCACATGACGCAATAAATGCGATGCATGGGACAACGAGTTCGGAAAGAGAAAATAACAAGATAAATTATGGGGGAGAGGAAGCGGAGTTTCCTTGTGAAACAAGGTTCGAACCCTTACCTACTATCTGTAAGTTGGTAGAAGCCAGAGTACTGTCCGTTGTCAGTACTCTGGCAAAAAGCTTTGGGTAGTTGAAATTTTTCAAGCCCATCACTATGGCATGCCTCATCATCATGAGGGAAGCCGTGAATAGAGGGGCTTTCGTGTCTTGGTAGGATTTCCATGCTTCGAGGGAACTCTGCCTTTTCTCCTGTTTTATCAGCTTGTAATTAGGTTGTGTACAAGACTGTATTTTAGAGCAAAAGACTCGGCCAGGCTTTACAAACAGCCTCTTGCTTTTGTTTTTTTCTCATGTATACAGGAAATAAATAAATAAATAAATAAATATAAAAATAAATCTTGAACCTCCTCTTTGTTGTGCGCAAGCCCTGCCATCTCAGGAAACAAAACGTTCAAATTCGAGTTGCTTCGTAGCTCGGGAGCCCTTTTAAGTGATTTCGGTGAAGAGAACAATAAATTATTCATTGCCAGAAGGCTAAGTGAATTGTGGAGTACATTTTCAGAAAGTAAAGGCAAATGATGCGAAACGATATTCGCTACTAATGTTTTGTCTCCCACAAGCTCGAACAAAGTGTGCGTATTTTTTACTAGCGTCAACTTCTGCGTGATGTTCAGACGCATCTTGTGAACGCGTGTTAGGTCACTTAAATCGAATGTAAAGTATTCGTACGCACGTCTGCTGTGCTTGTAGAGACGTTGTTCGCTACAAAGAACTTGAAATGATGTTTGTAAATTCTCCTGTATGCGAGCCGAAACGGATCCCTCTTGCCGGCTTCTTTTCATTAAGACGCTCATATTTAGTCGTCTTAAGTCGCTTTCAACATCGAGCTGGCTCATCGTTGTTTACACGAAACTTGTCACCTGTTCCCCTACTGGCGTGGCAGCACCTTGTATTGGCTCTGAATTATGCTGTATAAACGAGCCCACCGTAATAATGGAGCGAACCATGTGCGGGTTGGCGAACAACGGAAACTAACTCCTCTGAGAAGCACTTGCATGTTCCTTTCCCTGCTTTCTCCCATTCAGCGATCTGCACCTTATCGTGAAATACCAACTACCCAGCTACTACAACATGGTATTTGTGTGCCATCATGACCTGCAGTGGCAACACTGAAGGAAAATGAGTGCAGCCACTTACCAGGTGGTCGCTTTTGCGCGTGTGCCTCGGTGAGCAGATGACGTCGGTGGTGACGGAACGCAGTCCATCACGGCCTTCCTTGTCGAGCTTTTGTCGCAGCACGAGGCTCTTGGTTCCCGGCAATAAGGTCAGCGGCGACCCCTCCAGGTCGGCCATGCGCAGCTCGATGTCACCGTTGGGTTCGCTAGCGTTGCCGACCACCTGGAGCCTGCCTATGATGCTCTCTGCGAAGTATTTGCACATCATGAAGGTGAAACTAGAGCAATCGTCAAGTGGTATAGCCTTACGCTATGTGCATGACGTCGCTTAGCTACTTTGACCTTCTCACCTAAGAGTGGGAAATACATAGGAAAGGTGTTTCACTAGTATTACGTCAACACACAAATTTCTATGCTTCCTCATTCGAAGCCCACTTATAACGAGATTATTTTTTTTAACCGAGCGCTCGCTTTCCTCGAGATAAATGCACATAGATCTATGTACGTATAGGTGCAAATTCCGAAATTCTGCATCACACCCCTCGTGGGGAATGGTCCAAAAATTATGTCACAGATCAAATATTCAAAATTTAGAAAAGAGAAGATATCGTTAGCTCCTTCAATAAAGTTTTATCGTAATTACTTCCTGAAATTGAAAACAAAACAAATTGAACCAACTAACGCAAGTATTCGAGTGCAAATACCTTGGTGTTTGATTTCAACAGATAGTACTTGGAATAAGCATAATGAGTATGTTACAGCGAAATGCTGTATAGTGTTCAATTTTGGTAAACAAAAGTTTCCAGTCAGGTCCTCCCAAAATCAAAGAATTACTTCATTTTTCGAGAGCCAGATCTATATAAAAATGAATCTGTGTTTCTTGGAAGTCACTAAGAAAAACGCTACTTAATATGCTTGAGCTGGTACAAAACCATTCAGCCAGTTGTTTCAGTTGTAACTAAGACTTCACCTTTAGTGTTACTGCACTTAAGGACTGCTAGGAGTCGAAAACACCAAGTCCATGCAGAAAAAAAGGAACATTAGTTCATAAATGCTTTCTAAAAATTTTCGCGGCTAAGTTGAAATAAATTAAGAATCTAACCTTTTACCTCCTACTTTTTTTATCTCACAGAAGTGACCATTCTCTAATTTAAAAGAACGTTTTTGTAGAACAAGAGCATTTCAAAACTGTATACCTTTTTCCTCGAACAATCTCCAAGTAAACTCGGCTTTTACACGATAGTGCTGACGGTCACACTAAAACCTCGTTCAGAGACAGATTTTGCACTCGTAGCCACAGCTTTTAATTTCTGTTTTTGTGTTAACGTTGTTTCCCTGATTATTGCTTTTACGTATAGCTACGTTATCCAGTGTATTCCCCGCTGCTGATAATAGGTAAATAAATTGAAACTGATTACGAAAGCTTTATCACTCTAAAGTATTACAAACAAATTTATAGTTTGTAATTAGCTAGTTTTGCAGAATGGTTTGTTGTGACTAGTAACATAGATTTGCGTAAATGGCTGATACCTTTCGAGGGGTATTTTCATGTTCGATATTCACAGTTTGCGTTCAAATTTCACAGTGAAAACTTTTGCTGAGTATACATATTATATTCTAGCATCTTATATTCACTTTGCATATCCTATATAGTGCAAAAAGCCTGCACACACCAAGGCTTTAAACAAAGGAAGTTGTGCTGGTAAAACTGCGCTTTGGTTTAGAAGATGTGCGGTACTTTCATATGAATAGCTTGTTGCCTAGCATAAATGTCTGAGACACAATCCTGGCTGTGTCATCACCCACGTGAGCGCTTCATGGTTTAGATCCCGGGTCCAACGAAGCATAACGATGTGACCCATGGCAACACGTCAGAACTCCTTCCCCTTTTCCATGTCACTTCTTATCTTCGCTGACAGATTCCTAACGTCGCTAAAGACAAACATCACTTCTCTTTCAGTTTGAATGAGAAAGAGTGTTATTACTGTTTGATATATTATGGTCAATGCACGGATTGTTTCTTTCTCTCTTTGCCTACAAAGCCCCCCTCCCCTCCCCACACGTCTTTTCTCTCTGGCTGCCGCCATGACGGCTTCATGCAACTCGGCCCACCTCCTCATAAGATTGGGAACCCCTCGCTTAGAGTGACGTAAATGAACGAGGTAGCAGCTAAAGACTTTGGTAGAAATTCTGTAACAGAGTCAGTGGGACTAATTAAATTTACGGCATAACCTTCTTATGACACGAATAATTAGTCGACAAAAAATACACGTTCTAGATGTGTAAAGTCTGGTATATAAATTGCCAGTTGTCATTATGAAGAGGTGTTAAAACGTTCCTTTAGGTTCAGGATCATTGTCAATATTTTCTACACAGTCTTTAATGAATAAAATGTCGATATCAAAGCGTGGTAATCGGGTAGACTTACCAACTGGAAAGGCTTCGTTGACTGTGAACGTCTCGGACGACCCACCGTGTGTCAGGTAGCACAGATTGTCTGTACGAAAAGAATGAATGGAATCTTAATCATCCTTCTGAACAAGCATGGCTTCTGGATAGCGCGCAATAAAGCAAGTCATGACACTAAGTTCGTCCTTCCTTCCATGGAAACTTGTTGATAAAGCTAAACGTCAACTAGACCACCATGTAAGTATCATATCAGGCAAGCTTTTCGATCTTCAAACTAGAGCGTTAGTTAAATTGAGTAAAATGTGCTTGCGTCGTGTTCACCTCCCTTTGCCCCGCCCCGCCACGGTGGTTTAGTGGCTAAGGTACTGGGCTGCTGACCCGCAGGTCATGGGATTGAATCTCGGCTGTGGCGGCTGCAT
The DNA here is from genome assembly GCF_043290135.1 of Rhipicephalus microplus. Lineage (NCBI taxonomy): Eukaryota > Metazoa > Arthropoda > Arachnida > Ixodida > Ixodidae > Rhipicephalus > Rhipicephalus microplus. Next base: position 112,827,665 of record NC_134700.1, on the reverse strand, counting down.
TTCCGATGGAGGCGGAAATGTTGTAGGCCCGTGTACTCAGAATTGGGTGCACGTTAAAGAACCCCAGCCGGTCGAAATTTCCGGAGCCCTCCACTACGGCGTCTCTCATAATCATATGGTGGTTTTGGGACGTTATCAAATCATCAACCTCCCTTTGCCCCTGAAGTTAGTGTGTCCTCTCCAGTAACTATTATTACGCACTAACTCACTCATTCAGTTCTCTGCTTTGCTGTGAAAATTCTGCTTCATTGTGTGAAATATGAGTGACCTCTATGGTCTGTGCATCGCATTTTGCCAACCATTACTACATCTTTCACAATGCCTGGGAGTGCACTCAGAATGAAGTCTATTTTATTTTAGTTTGCCCGTTATGACACCATCACGTTCATCTATAGCTAGCCCACTTTTTTTTTCGTAGAAGGTATTCAACATTCACAAATTATGACGTTCTGCGAAGTCTTCTCCCCTCCGGCATTTCGAGAGCCGAAGCCATATGGCCCACTGCGTGGTATACGGCATGTTTCTTTTTTTTATTTATATGATATATAAGGAGATGTTGGCGCACCATTACGGCGCCGGCTACTCCTTAGCCGTTGATTGAAACTTGAACACGTATCTTCAAGCAAAACATACAAAGCAGTGCACGGAAAATAGAAAACTCGGGCACAGATATGCAAAGACACACTTATACGCACATATCACAAAAGTAAGTAAATGTTCGAACGTCAATGTAAGAAGTCTCTGGAAATGTCCCTCGTTATTATTCGGTTCACCAGCACAAAACAGCAAAGCACACGTTTGGTCCTTATAAAGATGCATTCACTTGTATGTACATAATAGTTGACACTTCATTCATTTCACAACACACACGTGATGGGTGTCACATGATACTGTAAATAATAAGTACATGTGTTACAAATGAAGGTTTGTTCTTTGTTAATACTTGTCAGCAATCCCGCTGTCTTGTAAAAAACGTGTTAATGCTTTTAAAGCGTGGGACTGTAAAACTCCAGTTGGCCACGGGCCCAGACGTTTTTTCATGCTAAATGGTCTGTGGTCCAATGTGAACAGTTCGCACTTAAGACGGCGTCTCGGCGTGTCATGATGTGGACAGTTTATGAGAAGGTGACAGACGTCTTCATCTATAAATCCACATTCGCATTCGGGAGTTTCAGCTCTGCCGATTCTGTGCAAAAAATGTTTTGTGTACGCGGTGCCTAGCCTCAATCGGTGAATTAGAGTTTCCATCCTTCTATCTAATTCCAGCGTAATTTTGAATGCAATACATGGATCGATGTGATATAAATCGCAGCTCTTTGTACTTTGGTCAAACCAAGCAGTTTTGCTCATTCTGAAAGTTGTATTCTTTATAATACTGCGCAATTCATTTTTCGAAATTAGTAAAGAAACAGTAACGTCTTTACGATGTGCTTGTCGTGCTGCTTCATCGGCAGCTGTGTTTCCAGGAATGTTGAAGTGGCCAGGTATCCACTGGAATTTGATCTGATGAGGCGCCTTCTTTGCTTTGGTGAGCTCCTTCAGCGTTTCGTATGTCATACTATCACTTATTACTGTCCTGCTTGTACTTGAGAGTGATCTTAATGCGGCCTGTGAGTCACTAAAGATTACCCATTTTCTAGCGTCTGCTACCGAGTTTATAAACTTTAGAGCATACAGAATAGCGAAGAGCTCAGATGTAGTAGATGACGTCATGCGACATAACTTAAATGATTCCTGAATATTGAGCTGTGGTATGATAAATGCCGATGTTGAAGACGTTGTAGTGCTTGAGCCATCTGTGTACATATGTATGTACCCTGGATACCACATGTGTATCTGATAAAGCGCTAGTTGTTGAGCAGCTTGGATGAACATGTCTCTCTTTCTGATAATGCCATCCACTGAGAATTCAATGCTTGGTATTACAAGCAGCCATGGAGGATAGTCCATATGAGATCCAAAATTCATTTCTGGGTAATATATGTACATTACTCTGCACATCGTTATGAGCATTGCTTTTATCTCTTAGTAAAATCTCCTGTGCCAAGGGGTGGTCCCTGTGTTGCATCTGTAAGCGAAAAAAACGGCGGCATGTTTCAATTGTTCTCATGACTGGGAAGGGTGGTTGTCCAGTCTCTGCTATGACAAGGCTGCTGGAAGTCGCTCGTGGGACACCTATGCAGACGCGCAGTCCCCTAGCTAATAATCTTTGAAGTCGCTCCTCTGAAGTGCGGGAAAGGCCGTGTAACACTGCTGCAGAACATGCAACTTTTTGTCGTATTAAAGCATTGTGAACAGCGAGCATGGATGATACAGATCCACCCCATGATGTCCCAGCAATTCTGCGGAGTATATTCACTAGCGTATTCACCTCGTTTTCGAGTTTCTTTATGTGAGGTGCCCATGATAGCTGCCTATCCAGTATTACCCCGAGAAACTGATGCTGTGTCACAATCATTAGTGGTTCTTCTTCTAAATTGAGATTGAAGTTCTTTAACTTCTTACGGGTGAAGGGCAATACAGCTGTCTTTGCATGCGATAGAATCATTCCTCTTTCTTTTAAAAAGTTGTTGATAATATTTATTCCGTCCTGCAATGCAATCTGAATTAACCGTATGCCCGTGCCAGATGCCCAAATGCGCACATCATCTGCATATAAGGAGTATTTCAACCTGGAAGGCAGTCTTTTAGCTAAATCAGCCATAACACAGTTGAAAAGAAAAGGGCTGAGTACGCTTCCTTGTGGCACTCTCTGTCTGACGTCGTGTTCTGCACTTTTTCCTTCGCTCGTCTGAATGAATATTTTACGACCTGATAAAAATTTGGATACCCACCGCAAAGACCTGCCGGACAGCCCATGTTCCAACATACTCAGCAGAACATGAGTGTGACTGACTGTGTCAAATGCCCTTTTGATATCCAAGAACACTGTGACCGTCAAACTACCACAGGCGCGTTCATGCTCCACATACGTTACTAAGTCCAGTATTGCATCCATTGTGCATCTCTGTTTCCTAAAACCTGTCAAGTAGTTGGAGAATACACCAGTTATGTTGCACCACCATTGAAGTCGCGCATCAATCATTTTTTCCAATACCTTACATAAGCAGCTTGTCAGACTGATTGGACGGAAGAATTCAAGGTTCAAGGGCGTCTTAGCCGGTTTTAAGATCGGAATGATGCGAGCAGACTTCCAAGACTCGGGTACAATTTCTTGCGTCCATAGATTATTGTAAATATCTAAGAGAATAGTTGTTCCTGTGGGCCCAAGGTTCTTTAGCATATTGTACGTAATGCCGTCCGGTCCAGGGGCCGATTTTTGACGACATGATGCTATAGCACAATGCAGCTACCTTAACGTAAATACAGGGTCTAGTTGAGGATGCTGGGCCCAAAAGCTAGCATTAATTTTCTGGCTGGCTAACACGACAGAATTATCAAATAATGCACATTGTGATGCAGCGGGCCTACTGATAAGTTGACAAAATTCATCTGCTACCACAGCTTCCGGTTTGTCCAAGGCTACAGCAAGAGCACGAAGCTCTGTGAAACAGGGCCACTAAGTGCTCGAATTACAAGCCAAATTCTTGGAACAGGTGTGTGGGGAGAGAGCGTGCCACAGAAATCACGCCAGCGTCGTTTACCTAAATTTTCTAGCCGTCTGCACATTACACTGTGGATTTTCTGTGCATTTTTGTATGCTCCTGAACTTCCGCTGCGTCGATATTCCCTTTCTGAACGTCGTCTGATGGCTCTTAGATGTTCATACTCTCCATCGACTGCAGCATAGTCTTTTGGAATCGGGACTTTCTTTGTACATTTATTCGCATTATCTTGCAAAAATTCAGTAAAGATTTCAACTGTCGTGTGGTCACTATTTTGGTTTGTTAGGTGGTGCCGAAAACCTTTCCAGTTCGTCAGTTTGCTGTAGCGTCTGGTGTCGTCTTTTCGCAAGTAGGGGTGATTTATTAGAATGGGAAAATGGTCACTCCCACGTGTTTCTACATCCGTTGTCCATACCACACCATTCACTAGATCGTGGGAACGCAAGGTTACATCGATGCAACTAGAGTAATTATGCCCTCGGACAAAAGTTGGGGAGCCGTCATTTAAAATTGTCAAATTGCATTTGTCTGCGGCACACTCAACAATGTTCCCACGTGCATCACATCGATCACTACCCCAGATTATGTTGTGCGCATTAAAGTGTCCGCATATAAACGTATATGAATTAGGAATGTTGAAGATATTTGTTAGCTCTTCTACCGAAATGCGGCTTGAAGGTTGTAGGTAAAAATTGATCACTGTAACGCACTGCTCACCGAAGGATAATTTGCAAGCGACGAATTCCGGGAAGTCCGAATCACTTGAGCGAACTTGATGAGAAGGTAGGTCCTTTCTGACGCACAAATGTACTCTGCTAGGACCACTTCGACGAGATGACGTATATATCACGTAGTTGGAGAGGCGGAAATCATCATTCATTCCTGCCTCTTGGATGCAAAGTATTGGAAAATTATACTGCAGAAAGAGTTTACGGAAGTCAGCACACTTCCTTCGAAGACTATTGGCATTCCACTGGTATATGGAGACATTTTTGTAGCGCTTATTCATGTTACTTGTCGCAGGTTTGACCCGGACTGTTGACACAATAGTGCTTCCAGAGGCAGCAGGGCTTTTACTTCTGGCAGGTTGTTTGCTTCCGGTAGAGCAGACAGGATTGCATTAAGTGCTGCGAAAAGCATTGGCAGAATCAACTGCATGACTGGTGCAGAGGCACGGTCTCCATTGAATGGTTGATTTTCTGAGGCCTGTTGAGAATGACGTGACGTTTCGATGTTGTAGTTGGGGCGAACACTGGCACTGTCGGTTTTGCTACTTTCCGGCAGAGGCCCCGTGGGCGTTCGCAGCTTTGACGCGTATGTTGGGTTACTTGAAGGTACTTCTCGTAAGTGGTCTCTCGAGTGTGCTCTTGGCGGCTCTCTTGGTGGTTCTCTTGGCGTGCTTGTCGACTGTTGTTGTAGTGGCCGCTGAGGTGGATCACGTACAGGATGAACAATCTCAAGATTTGGAGATGGTTCATTGCGGCGCGGTTTTCTTCCATGAATGAGCTCATGCCGACGCATTTTTGCAGCAGCTTTACTTTGCGGGCAGCCTGAATATGAGGCAGCGTGATTACCTGCACAGTTTGCACACTTAGGCTGAAGAACAGACTTGCACTCCTTATGATGGTGTTCTTCTGAGCAGATCTTACACCGGCGTGTGTTACGGCAACTTTTCGCCATGTGTCCGAATCGCTGGCAGTTATAGCACCGAAGTGCTGGACCAAGATATTCTTCCACTGGGTGACTGGTGAATCCTAAGCAGGTTCTTCCTGGAATCGGGCGGTCATCTCGAAAAGTCAGGATCACTGAGTGAAGTGGACGCGTCGTTACTCCTCCATCTTCCTGGCGGTAGTATTTTATTTGCCGTCACGCCGATATAACCCCTGCATCTCTTAAGTACTCTAGGAGTTGTTTATCTGAATACTGCAGAGGAACATGTTTTACTTTCCCAACGTTACGAGTGTATGACTCTGGGATGAAAGGCTTAACTTCCAAGCCACCTACATTTGAAAGCATCAGAAGACGCTTGGCTGAACTTAAGGAAGCAATGCTGACACTGAAGCTTCCATCTCTGGTCGTTCTGAATGACTGCACTTTTTCTTTAGCAGCGGAAACTACTTCAGCTGACACTCGATTGGGGTTCACTTTCCAGAAGCTAGCACCTTCAGCTGTTGGACGAAAGACGACTGGGATATCCTCTGCTCGTTTCTTTTTATAAGTAACCAACGTAAATGGTTCATCTTCGCCCATGTCTTCTTCATCACTTAGGTAATAAGTTGACGTTTTATCGTCGAGAGGATTCTCTTCTAAGCGAGGCTTCTTGCTCTCAGCTTCATTGTCTTCCAATGCTGCTGCGCTCGCTGGAGCCATTTCGCGGTTGTGAATTTGCAAACGTGCCGGCTTTATGATGCTTGGACGCACCTGTAAGCCCCCAGGCTTTTCATTGTGTCCTGCAGTATCACTCTTGTGGTTTAACGCACTTGGACGAGCATAAGGCTCGTGGCGATGGCTACCAACCACCGTAGTGGTCGCGTACTAGCCAAGTCTTTGATGACGGAACCTCGTACCCACAGGGCGCCGAGCCCTCGAAGTCTTCACCCGGCGTCTTGTTGGCACACCGCGAAGAAATAGATGTCAGCGTAATAGTCCATGAAAAGAACAGAAATCCGTGTTTAATTGTTATTGTGAGGCTGATCCGTGCCTCTAGTTAATTTTGAGAAACTTTATGCTTGGAGGCTATGCATTTCCGTCGGCCTAATTCGGCATGTTTCTTGCTTACTGCGGCGTTAAAATCACCCATCTGTACAGCATACGCTGTGTTGCTCTTTTCCAATTGCTTACTCTGCGTTTTCGTAGAAGCGTTCACCCAAATGGTCATCGTGGCTCGATGTAGGCGCGGTCACTTGTACCTTTTTTGACGATACTGGCCACTCTCTCACTGATGCTATACAATTCTTCTATGTTGCTAGTGATATTCTCGTCTACGAGAAACCCCGCCCTATAGTTCTCTTCTCTCAACTAACCCACGGTAGCATAGAATGTGTCCGTTCTCCAGCACTGTATAAGCATCACATGTCCTCCTAACTTCGCTGAGCCCTATAAATGCGAAGCATTTCTTAGTGAACTTCTGTGACTTTGAGCGTATCTATCTATCTATCTATCTATCTATCTATCTATCTATCTATCTATCTATCTATCTATCTATCTATCTATCTATCTATCTATCTATCTATCTATCTATCTATCTATCTATCTATCTATCTATCTATCTATCTATCTATCTATCTATCTATCTATCTATCTATCTATCTATCTATCTATCTATCTATCTATCTATCTATCATCTATCTATCTATCTATCTATCTATCTATCTATCTATCTATCTATCTATCTATCTATCTATCTATCTATCTATCTATCTATCTATCTATCTATCTATCTATCTATCTATCTATCTATCTATCTATCTATCTATCTATCTATCTATCTATCTATCTATCTATCTATCTATCTATCTAGCCGCCTACGACTTTTAGATTTCCTGGCCATTTCAATAATGGTATCGATACCAAACTTGGTATGGCATAACTTGACTGTATGAAGAATATATTTGACTCGTCATTACATAAAATTCATAACATGAAAATCATAACATGAATTACATTTCATGGTCCTGCAGCTCTTGCGGTGGTTTCGTTCACATGGGAAGTTGCAAAACTGGTAAGGTATGGTATGATTGCATGAAGAACACAAGCAACAGACTCTAACACGAAAATCATGACATGCGTGTCATGTAACAACATGACTACATGCCACGCTTATGATTCGCTCACGGCCGTTTCGCTAGAGCGTCACATATACCAAATCTGGTATTACAGTACGTGAATGGATGACGAAGGTATGTGACTAATGTAAACATGATAAACATGAGATGCGTGTCATGTAACAACATGACTACATGCCACACTGATGATGCGTTCGCAGCCGTTTCTCTAGCTTCACATATGCCAAATTCGGTATTACGTGGCGCCAAAGGATGACGAAGGTATGTGATTGATGCAAACATGATAATCATGAGATGCGTGTCATGTGAGAACATGACTACATGCCACAGTCAAGGTGCCAATCCATTTCGACGTGACGAGGTGCTCGTGCTCGCCGGCGTACATTACGTCGCGTCACGCCGGCGTTGCCACGCCAGGCGCCGGTCCCGTCATATACTCGCAAGCGCTCGCCGCGCTGCGTTGCTTTGATACATGCGCGTTTTAGCGTGTCCGGTGTCCCTCCGTCACGAAAACAGGGAGACGCAGTGTGGTCTCGGTAACGCATCGGCGCATTTCACGCCGGTTGCTGTCGGGCCACGCTTATGGATGCTGGTCGCATTTGGCGTCAGACTATTGAGTGCTCGTGTTTTGCTAACGTAGCGTCGCAGTGCCATATGTGCGCGCGCGTCAACGCTACAATAGAGTATATTGGGCCATTCATGATGCACTCGCGGCCATTTTTATGGATCCACATATACCAAATTTGGTGTTACGTGACTTCAATAAATGACAGAATATATGACTGGTGCAAACATGATAATCCTGACATGCGTGTCATGTAAGAACATGACAACATACCACAGTTATGGCGTGCTCACGGACGCTTCGCTAGCTCCACATATACTAAGTTTGGTATCACGCGACGTGAAATGATGACGAAGGTAAACGACACATCCAAATATGTTATTCATAAAGCGGAAGTCATGTTCGGCATCATTTACCTCCACCTCATAACGTTGCGCTTATTTTAAAGTTACATATCAAGATTTCTCATTCGTGCTTCGCATATCATCGCTTCCCACTGTACGTGGGATCTGCCAATTTTTACATCGCATTTAACACCCTCTAACTCTTCGAATAGCACAGCTAGGCTAGCCTCACTAGACAACGTTCGAGCGTCGAACGTAGCCAAGTTTAGTTTACAATGGTGCCCTGACCGGACCCAGAAATTTTAGCACCTTCCGCTGCGTAATAGGGACATCACTGCGACGCAGTTCTGACCGCCGCTTTGGAGAGTTGCTTTGCAGCTGCTGAGGGCTGAGGCCCGAGCGTCAATCGATTTGTTCATATAGGAGAAGACACTGAACATTGAGCGTACTATGACAAATATTAGCAGCCTCGCACTATAAAACCAGTACATCTCTACCCAAAATGAGAACCGCGTACCTTAGTTAAACACAAAGACGAATCAGCAGAGAAATTTTGTTATTGTACGTGAATTCCTGTAACCCGCTTTTATACAAGCTGTGCCAGAATATTATGCACAACAGAATAACTGATTTTATATCAACTCTTATTCTTCTAGCCACTGGTAAGTTCGGTTTTGCCAAGCTCATGGGGAACTGCTCCTCCTAGATAGAGGAACACCTCAAACTCACAAGATCCTCATAATCGCAGTGCTCGTAACATCAGAAAAACCTTTCGTTTTCCTCAGCAGAACATTTTGATGAACATTTTTCATTCAAAGAAAATGCAGATGTAATGGTTTGTCATTGATAAAATATATTTGAATTAAAACACCACTATGCATTTTAACATATCGCTTATTTTGAAATCATTTACATGGTAAACGGGGTCACCGCAGGATATAAACATAAATCAATGCCTTTTCGTGGCAAGCGAGTGTTCTAGGAGACAGCCGTGCGTCTCCTTGCGACGCTGTTAAAAAAGATTCTGGACCCTAAAGCTTCAATTTTAGGAGTTGAAAGTATTAGCGATATCCTGTTCCTATGCGTACATCAAGCACTTAGTGCATGAAACTTTTTTGAGCTTGATATATGTGCCACTTACGTGACCTTAAGGAAAAAGGCGCAGTAGCATGTGGGTCTTTTCTGGTGGGGGACTGGCTTTAAATCACGAAGGCATAATGATAATCACGTGTTTCAACGCTCGCTGGCAATAGGTCCTTGTACAACGCGTTATTATTGCAATATTTTATTTTTTCATGGTGAGGCATGCATACAGGACACGTGGGTTTCTGAAACACGAAAGCAACTTTCACTTCATTTACAAGCAGAGGAAGTTCCTCTCACTGTATTCGGAAGTAGACACGTGGCCACGTTGTAGAACATCCGCTTGCCAATAAACGGCCCTTGTTCGATCCCCACTTGAACCCAAGCAACCCTGGTTCAATTCCCACTCCGACCCAGGATATTTTTATCATTCATTTTATGTGCATCACTGTCAATTTTTGGTCACGCATGAGATGATTTTTTGCTCACAACCAACGACGCCGAAGCCACCACTAACACCAATGCCGGAATTTCTGTGAGATGAGCACTTTAACGCTGTCCCGTTAATAACTCCTTTTGCTTAAAAAATCCAGCGAAAGTAACTTTCATGTTTCGCAAGCACATGTGTCCTGTAAACATGCTTCGCAAACAACGTGAAATATTGCAGTATTAATGCGTATTACAAGCGTACATTGCCAATGGGTATGATAACATGGTATTATCTTAATGACTTCACGGTTTAAAGCTGATCACCTACTACCAACACACACGTTACTGCGCCTATTTTTAAGGCTATGTAGCAGGTGCATAGCAAGTTCGAAAAGATTTTATGCACTATGGTATGGTGTAAAAATAATGATATGGTACTAAATACTAATAAATGAGCTTCACCACTTGGGTCAAGAGGTTTTTCAATCAGTACATCTCAAATATGAAGTTATTAGGAAAGAACGCAAATAAAAGTACTCGGGTGTCACATTTTGTGATAATGGGGGCTGGTCTGAACATAATGCCAGTGTTCTCATCAGAGCTGGAAAAGCCCTAGATTTTTGACAAAGAAATCTTAAACATGTAACCAAGGAGAATAAACAGGCCGCATATTACGCCTATGTTAGACTAATACTGGAATATGCCTGTCCTGTGTGGGATTCGTTTCACAAAGTACACATTCATGCACTAAAGCACATTCAGTAGATAGCAGCAAAATTTGTTCTGGGAAAATATGTCTGAACTGAAAGCTCTTAATATATGAAAAGAGAACTTAATTGGCAATACTTTCAAGATCGAAGTTGTAATCTAAGATTGAAACAATTTTATTCAATCTATAACAAGACAACAGACATTAATCTTTGAGAATATTTAAAACCAGCAAATTATCATTACTCTCGTCATGACCACAAATTTAAAGTACGGCCATACAACCCCAGAACGGATCTTTTTGAGCATTCTTTTTTTCTGCAAGCCATTGTCGAATGGAATATGTTACCAGCTGATTTAGTTGGCCGCAAGACTGCAGATTCATTCTATGAGGCACTGTGCCCCCCGCAATAATGCCTAAGATTGCGCTTCGAGCAATCTTTCAAATAAAAAAAGTGTGCACTAGAGGCAGGATAACGCTATTACGTTCGAATCTTTAAGGTAAAGCTTACCAGTGAATTCATTCCATGGTTACTTCAAAAAGTGTTTCAGGGCCCCTTTAAGTATCTCTTCATTTTAGGGGCGATGCTCCTTACGCTCTGGATCGAATGTCCCATGTTGTCGCCGTCGTAATATCCACCTTTCATTTAGTCCTTAGAGTGCCCGCTGGATAGCGGTACTAGTATATGCTGAATATATGATGAAAATATGGCGGTACTTGGAGTGGTCACTAGGAGGACGGTCGGACAGACATACGGACAACTAGATGAACAGACGTGCAGACATGCAGACAGACAAACGCACGCACGAACAGACAGATAGAAGGATAGACAAACAGACGGATGGACGCACGGGTGGACAAAGAGACGGACGGATGGACGCACAGATGTACGGACAGATGGACGAACAGACAGACATACGGACGCATGGAAGCACCGATGAACGGATGGGCGTGCGGTCGCTTCGCTCCACTCATCATCATTCACTCCGCAGATATGCCGTAAATTTATTAACTGTTTCACGCGAGATCAGTTCACATTTCTGTATTTTCACTACAAAAACAAGGACACCAAAGATCATAATAATGACGGAAACATTTTAATAAAAGAAAATCACAGTATATGCCAGGAGTGAGTCATAATGAGTGAGGCGAAGCTTCGGACAGTTTTAATGGTAAACAGTGAACCGTCCGTCCATTTGCCGCGTCCGTCCATCTGTCTTTTTGCCCGTTCTTGTGCCTGCCTGCCTGCCTGCCTGCCCGCAAACCTGCCCGCCCGCCCGCCCGCGCGTTTGCCTGCCTGCCTGCCTGCCTGCCTGCCTGTCTGTCTGTCTGTCTGTCTGTCTGTCTGTCTGTCTGTCTGTCTGTCTGTCTGTCTGTCTGTCTGTCTGTCTGTCTGTCTGTCTGTCTGTCTGTCTGTCTGTCCGTACATCCGGTCGTCCATCTGTCTGCCCGTATGTCCGTCCATCTGCCTGTATGTATGTATTATATCTGTCTATCCGCCCGTCCATCTGCCTTTCTTCCTGTCCATTAGTTCATCTGGAGAACAATCCAAGTACTACCATATCGCATCTTTTGATCATATATTCGACGGATGGATATGGCTGTACCCTTTAGATCGGGCGCCGGCTAGCGCCACCAAGCCGCAATACCTAATGAACCAAAAACTATATTTATTTTTTTTTCTTAAAAATTGAGTTTGAGGATTCGTACTTTGCAGTGAAGAGTTTAATTTTCACTTGTGTCTTGACTTCAGCCACCAATCAGATAACCTCCTTCTAGTTAAGTCTACCCGCTTAAAGTCTATTTTGCCCTCCCGGTCCCTAAACCCCAGTGCTTCGAAAAACTCTGAGTCATCATCCTGAACTATAGGGTGAAGCCCTTTACAGAACATTATCAAGTGTTCTGCAGTTTCTTCTTCCTCTCCACACGCACTGCATACTGTGTCTACTGCTTCGTATTTGGCCCGATATGTCTTGGTTCGCAGTACTCCCGTCCTGGCCTCAAACAGTAGAGAACTAGCCCGAGTATTATCATAGATCCTTTCCTTGGCAATTTCCTGCTTAAAAGTTCGATAGATCTCTAGTTCTCTAGTGCGGACTGAATATCAAATACTGGTATCTGATATTCATCAGATACCAGTATCGCCATCTCGCGGACATTCCAAGAACTAAACGAGAGGTGGCTGCCTATACTACTACGGCCGTTGGATAAAAAACAACTGCAGCGGCCGTGCTACTACATACATCGAGGACGCACGGCGCAGGGTTTAAGGAGCTTCGCCCCTAGAAATGGAATACGGGGAACTGTATTCCTAGTACAGAACATTGAAGACGTCTTGCTTGATCGCACATGCCCGCTGCATGAGTGCCCGGAAGCACTCGGAGGACGAAAAAGGAAGAGCCTTTACTCCACACAGAGCAGCATTTCTGAAATCCACAATTATAACGGTTTCATACAGGTGATGGTGTCCTCAGGCACTGGTAATAAAGCATTTTTTTATTTTCTTCTTTTTTTCACCGTCGGGAACTTCAATATCTTTCTACGGTCAAATTACTTAGATTGCACGGGGAGATTTGTGTCGCGTAATAACAGGCAGCACCACCACAAAAAGAAAGAGAAAAAAACACCAGGCCTGCGTGGAAGGTGCAGCACAGTCACAGCGAAAACTATAAGAGCGGCCTTTCAGAGCCTTTTCAAAACACTCATTGGGTAACACTGCAAACACGCTTGTTACCCCCTAGGGCATTAATAATAAACTTTTGGGTAGTAGGCAGGCATTCGCTGTGCTATTTTTCGCTATTCTTCTGAGAACCGCGGTATCCGCTAAACACTTGCAAGGAAGTCCGTGCCAATCACGCATGCAGTGGCTGACGACGATGAGGAATTATGGCTGAAGTGGGTATGCGCCACTGTTATTAGGGCAACAAGAATAAGCTTTTGTAACGGGTTGGAGCATTGAATGGCCAACTCGTTACGCTATTCGCATTTTGCGACTACCGGTTGTTCGGTCGCTGTTTTAAAACGCTTTATAAGTCGTATTAACGCTATTGATTTCCCGCCATCAAGTCTGCCTACGGCAAGTTTGCCAACAAGTCACAAGCACCAGCGTAGCTCAGTGGTAGTATACTGGGCTGGTACCCAGCGGACCCAGGTTCGCGCCCCACTGTGTTTTTTGTGCTAGGTTTGCCAACATCTCACAAGCACCGGCGTATCTCAGTGGTAGAATATTGGATTTCCAGGCAGCAGACCCAGGTTTCAAGCCCCACTGTGTCCTTAGTGATAGTTTTTTTTTCTAATTTCGCACAATGTGGTTACGGACACTTGCGGCGGCGGACAGCTGCGCGTGACCGGAGTTGTGATCGCATACCAGCTTTTGTGGTAAAAAAAATGAATCCTGCAGGAGTGTTTCACCCAGAAAGCGCCGGTTTAATCAGAGCGTGTGATTCCACCAATGAGTTTGGGTTGTTATTTCGAACGAATGCGCAGCCATGACCATCCTTCCATAAACATTCTTTGTGTATGTTTTTTACACTGCAGACCAATAGAGTGGCAGCTGCTGCGAAGGCAGTGGCAGCATTTAGAGAAATTAACACTCAGCACCAGGCGTTATGGTAGCGCCTTGAAGAAGGGAGGGCATGGTCCTGCTTTCACCCTGTAGGTCATAAAGGCGACGAAGGGAAGAAGCCTTGTTAGCATTGAAAGGGAGAAGGGAATGTATAAAACTAAAGCAATCAACCTCAGAAAGATGATGCATAAAAGGTATCAATATATTTACGCATTTGGTGCGTCGAAACTACCAAAGCACGGTGACCCCGACAATAGCGGTCGGTCAGGATAGCACCCACCTGTTTGGACGCTTACGCGCGATGTGTGTGATCAGAACATCCTAACCGAGGCCGTGTCACTGTTCCCAATTTACGAAGTGCGCGCACCGTATAACTCAAAAGGGCTGAGGCGTCCTAGAAAAAGTCGTTATATAAACGCGTAATAGGCGTGTGGAACAGGTAGGATTGCACATCTCAGTATACGTTACACCGATATAATGACGCAGATTAATTACGAAACATGAAATCTTATGTAACCATAACCTAAGTCGAGAAATATTGACGTCGACATATACAAGCGTGCACAGCTGGCAATGTTTACACGCTGTAAGGCCACTGTCAAGTCCACTTTTAGTGTCTAAGGTAGCACTAATTGTGTGATTGCTATGGGTAACCCGTTATTTTTTTCTTGCACGCTAGTGAAACTGCTTCCTTTGAATGAAGGAATGAATGGTAAATTTAAGGGCTCGTGTTTTTTTTTTGTTAGACACGTTATTAATGAGAATATAAAGACTGTTAGGTCAAGGAAAGTATAGGGGATGTTAATATTAGTCATTGTAATTGTGAAGAAACAAAGTTTGACGAAAAGATAACTCCCCGCGGGCAGGAACCGAACATGCGACCTTTTAATAACGTGGCCGATACTCTAAGAACTGAGCACTCTATGGGGTATGTATCTGCATTTAAACGTGGCAAGGCCGCCTGCTGCCACTGCGGCAATTACGGGGCAATCAATTTTCGCCTGCTCGCCTCACGTAACACGTGATCCTATTACGGCTAGCAGCTGACCAATAATCTCTCGCACACCACCTGAAGGCAATAGGTCTGCCAGAACGAGACTATCGCTGTAAATGAAGGAAAATAGGGTAAATTTAAGGGCTGGTATTAGCGTTACTGAAGGGTTGTTATAAGGAAGTCATCTTACTGTATATGTGAAGAAAGAAAGGTGGACCAAAAAATACCTTGCCGTGGGTAGGCATTGAACCTGAGACCTTCGAATTACGCGTTCGATGCTCTACTGAAGGAGTTACCGTGGCACTAAATGAAGGTGCCAAAAAAAAAAGTCGCAAAAGTCTGACATCGTTGAATGAGATTTGTCAATAAGCCGTGCAGGTGACTAAAATCCTACTAGGACACAGAGCAGTGAACAATCATCGAAGAAGAAAGCAGGCGGAAAGAAATAATACAAAGGATATGACAAGTCGCCAAGTTAAAGTTAACGTCTGAGCTGTATTTTGTGAAAGAAAAGTTCTTGCGAAACAATGCGGAATTTGTATCCAAAGCGTTTACTTTTTGTTTTGCTTTAAATGTCTCAGAACAACCGTACGTGCGGAAGATTAAAATAAAAACACGGTCATCGCATTGTTATTTAGGAAAAGAGGAGAGCAAATAATTAAGGCAGTTCCAAAGGAACGGAGTTTTGGGGAGACATCCGTTCCAATTTACCAGAACGTAGTATCAAGGAACTACCATAAATGCTAATGCAGCGTCCCTTCTGTGCAAAGTATCGGCTGTCAGCTACTCGATCACATACAAGTTTGCCTTTATTTAGAAATTTTCTTAAGCAGAAGTAGTAAGCCACTCACACCTGGCCTTCTGCCAATAAGCGATGTAGAACAGAAGCAGCAGCAACACCAACAGGTGAATGTTCGAGCTTCATTGTTGTCGTTTGTTTAGTTGCAATGTCATGGTGTCTACCCCTACGTGCATTATTCCAACGGTGATTGTTGGGTATTGATTGGGGTGAAAGAAACCAGCACTTCTTCGTGCCTCTTCTCTTCGCCCCGTGAGTTTGTGCGCTCTTACTGCCCAATATAAACCAACTCTCAAAAATGAAGTGTTCAAGATTATGCATCCTGTCGACAGTGGAGTCCCAAAAACACCGGGTTGTCCTTGACAAAAAAGTGTGGCCCACGTGCCACAAGGGCCACCAAGAAAATGGGTCGCCTGCTCGAAAGGCGTGCATTGAAACGAGCGCGCTCACGTCTCCAGCTGTTCGCTCAGCAGTGGTTCCGCTCTAACGTGGCGAAGCGAATGCCACTGACCCCGTAGGGAACGGAGAGTCTTTCGTCTCGTCTATGGCTGACTTCTTTTAGGTATGCTGCACACGTACACAGCTCCGCCGAAAGTTACAACGGAGACCCGTAGAAGACGTGGCGACGGAAGGTCACCGTATGAACCCTGGAGATTCTTTCCGGTCTGCATATATATCTACGCGTCCCCGTGAGCGTGCTTGCGTTTCTGTGCATGTATTCTATACTTCGGATATACCGAACGTCTATGGCTTGCAACTAGGCCTTGCGCCAGTGATTTTGTTTTTGGTTCTCCGCTAAGATCGATATGTTTCAACTGGTTCGATGTCCTGGTTATCTGGTGGGTCATCTAAACACTTCCGCCGCGATGATAGGACGGGCGCTAAGAAGCGTGAGAACCGGGCCTTCTGTTTTAAATGCACAAGCAATCTGTCTCTCACTCTCCCACCTCCACCTCCTGCTTCAGTACATTTCTTTGCACATTAGTTTTACGTGAGCTTCTGCATGCGCTTAGAAGCTATTGTGCTTTCTTTAGGCTACCTTCGAATGTGCCTCTCTCACAAGCGATTCTACGAAGCTACTGTGGAGGCGGCTTCAACGGCGCTTAACTGACGGAACGCTCTACGCATACATAAACCACAAAAATGATGACATTGTTTGTTTTTGCTGTCGTCCATAGTAGTAATATCAGCAGTACTACCACTACACCTACTACTACTAGTAGTAGTAGTAGTAGTAGTACTAGTAGTAGAGTCAGTAGCTGTAGTAGTAGTAGCAGTATAGTTGTCGTTATTGTTGTTGTTCTAGGGGCACTTGCATGAATACCAGGGGCTGTACTTGCAGGAGTACCATGCACGGGCTGGATAAAGTACAAATGTATAAAATTACAAAAAAATGAAGCTTTCCGAACGCACCTTGTAAATAGAAAGAGCTGCTTTCTCGACAATGAACATCAGTAAATAAAAGTCAAAGTCATCGGCAATTCTTACGAATTACGTGTGAATGAGTGTATTACGCATAGGAAATCTTGCACTCATTTCATTGTCGTCACCCTACTTGTCATTAGACAGCAAACACCTCACAGGAATGATGATTCATAACATATACGCTTATTATTGTACCACTGCTCAGCCATGCTGCGAAGTTCTTGAAATTTAAACCATCAGACACTATTGCTTCACAGCTAGTCACTCACAGACGCCTTTTATCTACAGTTACCTCAAATACTTTGCTCTACCCGGTCTTTATAGAGCCCACTTGTATCAAAGCGATAGGCTTGCGTGACCGTCTCTGTCTTGATGCAGTAATTGAATACGCTCTATCTGTAGATGCTCTTGCTCCCCATCGAGCTTAGTTTATTGCCTTGCAACGAGCGAGCAATTGAGAATGCCAAAAGGCACCGTTCTCACAGTGCGAGCCGACAGTATCGTATCCGGCAGTGCGGGGTGCCCACTGTAGAATGCCAGTTTGTGCCGGGCGCCGGCCAAGCAGGCCATCTTTCGTCGACTGCGTGACCGTGTCGTTTCATTCGGAATGCTTCCTCTTCTATGACCCTCCACCTTTATTGGGATAGTTTGTGTTACCAGTGGGGCCTCGCAGCAAGAAAATGTAAGAACACATATTTAGCAGTTAATTGAACGTTGTCTGGCATCGGAGATGATGAGTAACGACTAAACCGCATTTTGTGTTCCTGTGAACAAACTCGTCTTGGCATGACTTCTTAGCTTGGTCAGGGCCCGAACTTTCGTGATGCCACGTGTGACGCGCGCACTTCTTGATTCGTCTGTCCGATTCGTTGGTCGACAGTCTGCGTCAGCCGGCAACCATTCAGTACACGTTTTTTTGCTATCGGGCTCTATAGCTGTTTATAGCAAAATTATTCAGTTAGTACAGCTGTGATAAAATTGCAGCAGTAATTTCAAATATTCCTTTTCCTTAAAAGTTTAGCACAGGTAATATTTCGTTACAGCTACACCTCCGCAGAGATAATTGGTGACTTTGCACTTCATGAATTCTACAGTGAAAACTAATCCTCGGAGTACGGGCTGCAGCTGAGGCGATTGAAGCTACGCTACGCAGCTGTTGTCTCGTCGAGAGTTTCTACACTTGACGTGTGAACCATATAATAAATCTCTTTCAAACCACCCATATAGGCTCGAAGTAATGAAACGTGAGCACAAAGTCTGTTTTGCACCGAATTGATACAATTTATTATGCATTGCATGTGATGATTGGTTGATACGTTGGACAATAAGCCTCTTATGAAATTAGAAGGATGGGCTCTTTTTCGTGTGAAAAGTAACTTCGTTGATATTTTTATAATCTGTCCTACTCAGGTATTTTCTCACGTATGTTAATACAGCAAGTAGATTAAATTGGCAGTTCCGAGCTACCTAGCCCCTTGCACAATTCGTTTAGAATAGCGTGACCACGTACTAACGTATCC
This sequence comes from Rhipicephalus microplus, assembly GCF_043290135.1. Lineage (NCBI taxonomy): Eukaryota > Metazoa > Arthropoda > Arachnida > Ixodida > Ixodidae > Rhipicephalus > Rhipicephalus microplus. The sequence goes on along the minus strand of NC_134700.1, from coordinate 112,808,842 downwards.
TCATATGCAGCAAAGCAATTGATGCTAAAGTGAATTGAGTGGGTGAGAGTGGCGTTCTTTTCTTGATTAGTCTTTGTTCTTGCACAGCAAGCAGAGCGGTCTGTGCGAATCTTTCCCAAGCACCGCACCCAGAAAAGCCGGACGCCTGGCCGGGGGGCTGCTTGTACCCTTTTTATAGACCGGTGGGTGTCCGGCGGTGGGGGTTGAACCACGCACCTCCCGCAGGCGAGCCAGACGTCGTACCCGTTGAGCCACGCCTGCGGAATGAGGCCCAAGTCAAAACGTTTATGAGTCAACTTTACCCATAACAGCTGTAGCAACTTGCATTTTATTGTGCCGCAGTAAAACGTTCCTGCGCTTGACGAACACGCGTTTTTCTGCATAACTGGGCACACATACATATGGTACTGTTTTTGACGCACAGCGAGAAACGGGACGAAGATGCGAGCTGTTGCGGTCATGCCCTTGTTCTGCGTAAATATTTTTGCGCTACGTCAATAAAATGCATCACCAACAAGACCAACATAGCACTCTTGACACATTTTTGATTTTGGGATAGTTTATGACACAATGTAATCGTGAACCGGCATACAGGAGATAACCAACAATGTTGCAACGAATGCAAATAAACCACATCAACTCGAAAAAATACCAAACTGTGGAATGAGAAAGGGAAGATTAATAAGAGGAACAATAAATAGCAAAGTAATTTTGAAGTTTGGTTCAGAAAGAAGGAACTTAAGTAAAGTTTATTCTGAAGGCCTAAAATGTATTTCAACCAGCTCTGTCATGTGATGTTGCGTTTAAATATAGTTATTGTAGGCAACCAAACACTTAGTCTGAACGGTTGCTATTTGTACAGCCGTGCATCGGAGTCTCAGGGGACGGTGTGCGCAAGTTGGTTAACGTAACGCTCCACCCTCAACAACGGTGGGAAGGACCAGCCTGCCTGAAAGCCTCCCATCGATTTTTCATTCAATTCTTTTCTTTTTACCCATTAATAGCTCGGTACATATGTAGCAAAAACATTACCATCTGATCGATTTGACACGGCTGAATGCGGTTGCCGATCTGAACATCTGGCTTTTCAAAGACGCCAGCACGATCCACAACACGGCGCCGTTCCTAATATAGGGTATAAGAGACGCAATAAAATACAGCCAGCATCAATGCCACTAACCCACCTTGACTCACGTTTGAATGCGGCGAATACTTTATAGGCGATAGCTACAGAGAGGAAAATTGTTATTCGTGGTCTAGCAGCAGTCCTAGTGAAGGCAATGCCGCCACCTTCCTTCTTTATTGTGGCGAAAGTCTTATAAGGTTCCCGAGTAAAAAGATACAGAATCCACTCGCGTGAAGATGAATATGACGAAAAGTGACGTGAACCATGTCCCGGGGATACTGCAACCGTTGTTAAAACATGTGGTACGGCTAATGTGTGTACGACAAGCTAGCTGTTTATCCCCGTCTTTTCAATTTTATCTGTGAAGTCAATCAAAAAGTATATTAACTTGAAAGTCCAGGCTCATGCTTCAATACATAGCCGCTACCTTGTTTGCTTAGGTGCTTTTGCACAGCTTGACAGTGATAATTAGCCCCTATTTGTATTAATAATGGAGCTTATACATCCGCATAGGACAGCAAAAATGGGAGCAGGGCAGAGTATTTTATTAATACCATAAGTTTATTGTCAAGAAATTTATTTATTGACGTCCATTTTTACTTTGAGTTCTGTATGAAAGCATGCGCTACATTACAATCATTTGTCCGAGCATCAATATAATGATATCAAAAAAGCAAAGAATAAAAAAGTAAATAATAAAAGAATAAAAAAACTAAAAAAAAACACATAGTCGTGTAAAGTACACAAATGAAAGTACGTTTGAACCAACGGGCTGTGTGATCCATCGGGCTGTGTGATTGACGCCTTAACTGACGCCTTAACCTGACGCCTTAACCAAGACTGACGCCTTAACCAAGCTGTCATGAAAGGAGAGAAAAACTCGGCAGGTTGGTATTTAATCATTGGAGAGCAAAAACAGCATATTGGAACATGACCACAAAGGAAAAAGTATAAACAACACATGCTTTCTTGGCTGTCCTCATATGCATTATTGTTGTCCTTGATTACGTGTTCTATTTTTCACATGTTACTCTTTTTTGGCGCGAGTTTTGTCATCATCAAATCCTGCAAGCATACTGCATGTGGATCTAAATAGACAAATCACTTGTGTGTATACATATGTGCGGGTGATTTCACGGAGGTTCCTGTAAAGAAATTATCCGCAAGACGCTTCTCAATGCTCGTGCCTGTAAACCGTCATACGACGCATCACAAGCGTGACCGGTACACATTGCTACATTGGTCTAAGAACTAGGCCCACAGGTCACACGCATGCCACCCACCGACGATCGATGAAAATGACAAAAGCAGCAAGACCAGTTACACAGAAGCCCCACTTCTGCAGCCAATTGTGTGCACCTGGTGAGTAAGCTATTCGAACTCCAGTGCTTGAAGAGACATGAAAAAAAAAACAATGATTATGTATATATTGACAAACTTCACTCAGAGAACTGTAATGCTATAAGTTTTGCTATCACAAGTTCTTTATCAGCGGAGAAAATGAAGGTTGAGGCTTAATTTCTATTTTTCTTTGTTGAAATCGCGCGCATCACGTCAAAAATTTCAATATATATGTTTCATATTCTCGTGACGTTGGCTGGATGAAAGTCTCTGAACCTTCGTATGCTAGATCTATTGCAGGATCAGATGACAATGTACTTCATGCTGATGGACTATAATGTGCATGGGATGCAGTAAAATTCAAAATTTATGATGCCATAGTGTTTGGTGCGGGAATCTCAAGGTGGCGTCTCCAACCGAATTTTCTTTTCGGGGTTTTCCCACTTCACACTTTTCTCGGTACTGGCGTGCACGCTGCATAATCAAGCTTTACATGTTTTACACACTAAAAGGTTTCCGCAGTAGCTGCGCAGTTAACCCGCAATGAACGCTTTGCACCTACAAAAGACCAAATGCGGGCAAAACTTTGCACATGGCACGGCAAAAAGGGCCTTTTCAAATGCGAAGCGTTTCTTAGCGAACTTCGGCGACTTTGAGCGTATCTATCTATCTATCTATCTATCTATCTATCTATCTATCTATCTATCTATCTATCTATCTATCTATCTATCTATCTATCTATCTATCTATCTATCTATCTATCTATCTATCTATCTATCTATCTATCTATCTATCTATCTATCTATCTATCTATCTATCCACCTACGACTTTTAGCTCTCCTGGCCGTTTCGATAATGGTATCGATACCAAACTTCTTGCTATGGCATAACATGAGTGTATGAAGAACATACTTGACTAGTCATGACATGAAAATCATGACATGTATGTCATGAATGTCATGATTTACAATTCAAGGTCCTGCAGCTCTTGCGGTGGTTTCGTTCACATGGCATGTTGCAAAACTTGGCGACAGACTCCAACATGAAAGTCGTGACATGCGTGTTATGTAACAACATGACTGCATGCCACGTTCATGATGCGCTCGCGGCCGTTTTGCTAGCGTCACATATACCGAATTTGGTATTACGGTACGTGAATGGACGACGAAAGTATGTGACCGGTGCAATATGATATCAAATCATTAGATGCGTGTCATGTAACAACATGACTACATGCCACGCTCATGACGCGCTCGCGGCCGTTTCGATGGCTTCACATGCACCAAACTCCGTATTACGTGACGTGAATGGACGACAGAGGTAAATGACACATCCAAACATGATAATCACAACATTCGTGTCATGTAACAACATGAATACGAGCCACAGTCATGATGCAATCGCGGCGGTTTCGCTAGCTTCACATATGCCAAATTTGGTTTTACGTGACGTCAATGAATGACGAAGGTATGCGACTGGTTCAAACATGATAATCATGCGATGCGTGTCAAGTCAGAACATGACTACATGCCACAAGCAAGGCGCCAATGCATTTCGACGTAAGGTGGTGCGCGTGCTCACGGACGTTCATTTCGTCGCGTGCCGCCGGCGCTGCGACGGCTGGCGCCAGTCTTGCCGTATACTCGTAGGCATGCGCCGCGCTGCGTTGCTTTGACGCATGCGCGTTTCGGCGCATCCGGCATCCCTCCGTCACGAAAAGAGAGAGATGCAGTGTTGTCTGGGTAATGAATCGGCGCAAATTTCGCACCGGTTGCCGTCGGGCAGCGCCGACGGACGCTGGTTGCGTTAGTCGCGCCTGGCGTCAGACTAAGGAGATCTCGCGTTTTTCTAACGTAGCGTTGCTGTGCCCGACGTGCGCACGCGTCAACGCTACATTGGAGTATATTGGGCCTGTCATGATGCACTCACGGCCGTTTTGCTAGCTCCACATATACCGAATTCGGTGTTAGGTGACGTGAATGAATGACGAAATATATGACTGGTGCAAACATGATAATCCTTACATGCGTATTATTTAGGAACATTACAACATACTACGCTAACAGCGTGCTCGCGACTGTTTAGCTAGCTCCACATATACTAACTTTATCACTTTCGTATCTATCTATCTATCTATCTATCTATCTATCTATCTATCTATCTATCTATCTATCTATCTATCTATCTATCTATCTATCTATCTATCTATCTATCTATCTATCTATCTATCTATCTATCTATCTATCTATCTATCTATCTATCTATCTAGCCGCCTTTGACATTTAGCTCTCCTAGCCGTTTCGATAATGGTATCAATACCAAACTTGGTATAACATGACATGACTGCATGAAAAACATGTTTGATTGGTCATAATATGAAAATCATGACATGTATGTCATGAATATCATGATTTTCATTTCATTGTGCTGCAGCTCTTGCAGTGGTTTCGTTTACATGACATGTTGCATAACTGGTATGGTATGGCGTGATTGCATGACAAACACAAGCGACAGACCCTAACATGAAAATCTTGGCATGCGTGTCATGTAACAACATCATTACATGCCACGCTCATGATGCTCTGGCGGCCGTTTCGATAGCGTCACATATACCAAATTTGGTATTACGGTACGTGAACGGATGAAGAAGGTACGTGACTGGTGCAAGCATGATGATTATCAGACGCCATGTCATGTAACAACATGACTCCATGCCATGCTCATGATGCGCTGGCGGTCGTTTTGCTAGCGTCACATGCTCCAAACTCGGTATTACACGACGCGAATGGACGACATAGGTAAATAACACATCCAAACATACTAATCATGACATGCGTGTCATGTAGCAACATGACTACATGCCACACTCATAATGTGTTCGCGGCCGTTTCGCTACCTTCACATATGCCAAATTGGGTATTACGTGACGTCGATGGATGACGAAAGTATGTGATTGGTGCAAACACGATAATCTTGAGATGCTTGTCATCTGAGAACATGACTACATGCCGCAGTCAAAACGCCAATGCATTTCGACATGACGCGGTGCGCATGCTTGCCGGCGTTCATTTTGTTGCATCACGCCGCAGTTGCCACGCCAAGCACCGGTGTTGCGATGGACTCGCAGGCGCGCTGCGTTGTTTTGATGCATACGTGTTTCAGCACGTCCAGCGTCCCTCCGCCTCGAAAAGAGGCAGACGCAGCGCTGTCTGGGTAACAACGCATTGGCGCCAAATGCAGCATGTCACATTTCGCGCCGGTTGCCGTCGGGCCGCGCCGACGCACGTTGGCCATGCCTGGCGTCACACTATAGAGTGCTCGCGTTTTGCTAACATAGCGTCGCTGTGCCCAGCGAGTGCGCGCGTCAACGCTACATTGGAGTATATTGGGCACTTCATGATGCGTTCACGGCCGCTTTGCTAGCTCCGCATGTACCGAATTTGGTGTTACGTGACGTCAATGGATGATGAAATATACCACTGGTGCAAACGTGATAATCCTGACACGCGTGTCATGTGAGAACATGACAACATACCATGCTCATAGCGTGCTCGCGGCCGTTTCGCTAGCTCCACATATAGTAAATTTGGTATCACGTGACGTGAATAGATGGGGAAGGTAAAGGACACATCCAAACATGATAATAATGACACGAAAGTCACGTACGGCAACATTTATCTTCACCTCGTAACGTTGGGCTGATAATAAAGTGACATATCAAGAAATCTCATTCGTGCTTCGCATATCATCGATTGCCACTGTACGTAAGATCTGCTTTTTTTTTTTTGCTTGTGGCGTGGTTGCGGTGTCCTCCGAGAAGAAAAGCGAGGCAAGTGATTGAGAAAGTGATACAGTGTAGGCCCGATAACGCTATTGTTCTCGATCCCTCGAAGGCCAAGCTGATGCGTCCTCCTAATTTTTTAGCGTTTTTTCTGTACAACATAACGGAAAACTTTCACGGCGATTTTATATGACATTACATCTCTTTACCATCAGGCTTTGACACCTGTGATCACATTTTCGTTTTTACAGTATTGATGCGCTGTTCGCAGCTTTTCCTTTTCTTTTTCATGTGTCCTGTCTTAATTGTAGCATCTACGCTGTAAGAACAGTTGCGCGATCGCAATGGTTTTTATATTGCGCAGCAATAATCGTTACATGTGTTGCGTGCGTTTTCTTCCAGTTGACTAAAGGTGCAGGTGCTGTCACCACAACATGGCATTCTTAAAAGAAAAGTACAAAATGCAAGTGAGTAAGATGACGATCATTGATACCCAACAAAGAGACGCTCGGAAAACGTTCAAATGCTCAACCGTGTGCCATTACTCAAGTGAACGATATTTAACAGACATGTCTTTGTCTTTACGGCGCAATAATTCCTTCGATTACGCCTACAAGATGGCTTTCGTAATGTCGCAAGCACGACATCATATACTCACCTTACATCGCTATAACCCTATCAGACCTGCAACCGCGATTCTATGAGGGCGTCTGCACAATCCCGAAACCTCAATCCCCGCTTAGCGCTGTTCGCACGTGAAACTCAAGCCTAAGAAACAGCGGCCGGCGCTCGTGTTGGGAGTGGTCCGTTTCGTTCATTTGCTAGATTCGCAGACAGAGAAACAATGGACTACGGGGTCCGCCCAGGCAGGCAAGAGAGCGGCCATCTCAGATTCTACCGACACAGCATTGCTGCTACGACCGCTTTTCATTTCTAGCGTTTTACTTCGCGAACCAACGGTCCCACGAAACAACTGGTCGTCCTTTTTGAGACGCGCTCACGAGCACGCTCTCTCACCAAGGGCGCTCCTTGGCTTCCGCGCTTCGGGGCTGGTCACGAAGGCACGCCGCCGGTTTCCTCTGTCAACGACTGGGAAGAAACGAAGCCGCATGACTGAATCAATGGGAGCAGACTAGCTCGGCGTAGAATTCATGTAGTCATGCACCTTATGCACAATCAAGCGATTGCTTGCGCACTGTTTGCGCGCGGCGAGCTCGCAGTGAGCGATGGAACAAAAAACGGCGTAGAGCTTTCTTATATTCTCTTTTTAAACAGTCCGCTGTAAGGTTTGTTAGTCCTTACGAGACGCACGTAATTTTGTGTTTAGCCAGTTGAGTTTATGCTTATCTTGTTCCTTATCATATACGCAGTCCAGCTCACATCCCAGTAACGTCAAGGTGTAATGTACTTTTGAGTATTACTATCACAGAAGCGAGGAGATACACATTTTTTGTCTTTAACGTAAATTAGGCTCAAATATTAAAGCTTGTTTCTTTTGTTTTTAGTGATGTTGAAGTATTGCCGCATGGATTCGGAGTCACCTCTGTCTAGCATTAGCAAAATATATACCATTATTCTCCAGTCGCTGTTTCTTCACAAGCCATTCCTCCAGTTACAGACAGACAGACAGACAGACAGACAAAGAACTTTATTCAGGTCCTGAGGAACTGCGTTGTAACGGCCCCATTTAGGGGGAATCCGTAGCAGTCGCGGGCCGCTCCCACGTAGGGACCGGAAGACTGTGGCCCTCCGCCCTCACGCAGGCCCTCTGGACAGCCCGAAGTTGAACCAAGAGGTCGCCGCTGTTAAGGGCTTCCTCCCAGTCCTCTTCTTTGTTGAACTCTGCGTCACGTAATGCAGGACATTGCCAGAGCATATGAGGTAATGAGCAATACGCCTCACCGCAGTCCGGACAATGCGGCTCGATGTTGGGCGAAAAATGGCTGAACCTGCCACGCGAAGGGAAAGACCCCGTTTGGAGCATCCTGTAGGCCGATGATTGCGGTCGCGTAAGTTTAGGGTGAGGAAGTGGAAAAGTCCTCCGAGATAGATGATAATGAGTCATGATCTCGTGGAAAGTGAGTAGCGAGTCCCTGTATCTTCCGGCGTCCTCGCCTGCGAATCCGCCGGGACCGCCGCGGTGAGCGATACCTCGCGCATGGTCATGGGCAAACTCATTGGCGTTGGGGACATCAGGATGTACGTTGGCCCCCATGTGGGCCGGGAACCATGTTATGGTGTGAAACCCGGCAGCCCCCTCACAGCCGAGGATGGCCGCTGCCTCACGCGAGATCGAGCCCGATGCGAAAGCCCTAGCTGCGGAACGCGAATCTGTAAAGACATTAGGACGCGATGGGTCCTTCATTGCTATGGCGATGGCGATTTGCTCAGCCACCATTGCCGAAACCTTTCTAACCGAGGCAGAGCATAGGAGTGTGCCACTATGATCGACCGAGACCACTGCGAAGCGATCCGAACGCCCGTACTGGGCTGCATCGACAAAGGTCGCGAGATGCGGTGTGTTTGCAACTGATTTTAATAAGGAACGGGCCCGAGCTATGCGGCGCCCTACATTGTATTGTGGGTGGACATTTCTTGGAAGTGGAGCTACCGCAAACGTGCCTCTGATCGAGGGTGGTAGTGCTACATTACGCTGGTTAGTCACCGTAGGACCGCAGCCTATGGATTCCAGGATGCGCCTACCAGCCCTCGAGGACGATAGTCGCACGACCTGAGCCATCTGCTGGGCCTCGATCACCTCCGAGAGGGAGTTATGCATGCCCTATTGTAGGAGCTTCTCTGTGCTAGTGTGGATAGGCAAGCCTAGAACTCGCTTTATGCTTTTGCGCATTAGTGTATCAATTCTTGCCTCTTCTCTTTTGGACCAGCGCAACGCCGAAGCGACATAATTATTGTGGCTCATGAGAAATGCATGATAGAGCCGAAGGAGATTGCTCTCGCTCAGCCCACCCCTGCGGTTCGAGACCCTGAGTATGAGCCTAAGCATGTTCTCCGTCTTGGAGGTGATGCGGGCTATAGTTCGTGAGTTGCCCCCCTAGGACTCTAGCAGGAGTCCGAGGACCCTGATGGAGTCCACCCTGGGTATTTTCTGCCCATCCCGTGTGTATAAAGCTATGGGAATCTGTTCTAAAGGAGTGAGGTTCCTCAGTCCTTGTCGGGTGGGTCTGTATAGTAGTAACTCAGACTTTGCCGATGACAGGCTCAGGCCCGAACCAACTAGAAAGTTCTCCGTGATGTCTAATGCCTCTTGGAGCGCCTGCTCTACCCCGGCGTCGGACCCTCCCATGCACCACACGGTGATATCGTCCGCGTAGAGAGCATGGTTAACCACGCGCACCGTAGCGAGTCGCTCCGAGAGGCCCTTCATGGCAATATTGAAGAGTAGAGGAGAGATAACTGCCCCCTGTGGGGTGCCTCTCGCTCCCAAGGTAAATTCCGTGGATTGGATTTGACCGATCCTAATGGTAGCCCTGCGATCCCTGAGAAAAGACCTAACGTATGCGTGGAACCGTTGCCCTAGACCCATAACCGAAATTGCCTCAAGCACAAACTTGTGCGAGATATTATCAAAAGCTTTGGCTAGGTCTAGAGCTAGTATGCCTCTAGTATCCCTGGTGTTGTTGTCAATGATTTGTCTTTTGATAAGAAGCATCACGTCCTGTGTGGATAGTGCAGATCTGAATCCTACCATATTGTGTGGAAATAGCTCTCTGCTTTCTATGTACTCGGATACCCGATGGTGAATCGCATGTTCGGCCACCTTGCCTACGCAGGACGTAAGCGAGATGGGTCGCATGTTCTCCAAAGCCAGAGGTTTGCCTGGCTTTGGGATAAGCGCTACCGAAGCTGTTTTCCAGGATTCGGGGACGTCCCCCATCTCCCAGATCTTGTTGACTTCCTCGGTAAGCTTCTCGATGGATTTGCCGTCCAAGTTACGTAAGAGCTTATTTGAGATTCCATCCGGGCCCGGTGCAGAGCGTCCGTTGAGCTCGTGGAGGACCTTACAGATTTCTGGTTCAGTGAAAGGTGCGTCCAGCTCCGCCACCATTCCACCCCTGTAATGCGGATAGTCCGCATCGCCGGAAGGGCCCAGCGGAAGATAGCTGTCCGCTAACCTCTTCAGGAGGGCCTTTTCGGACACTCCCTTCGCTTTTTGGTTGTGAGCGATCCTGTCAATAGCCAATCGCTGATTTCCCTTCAACTGTGACTCATCAAGTAATTGTTTGAGGAGGTTCCATTTGGCCCCCACTCTCATCTGTCCGTCAACCGAAGAACATACTTCATTCCACTGCTGTTTGGAGAGTTCAATAGAGTAGGCTTCGATCTCACGATTGAGTTGCGCAATTTTCTTTCGAAGTCGGCGATTGAGCCTTTGCGTCCTCCACCGGGACAGGATGGAATTCTTAGCCTCTAAGAGATGCGCGAGGCGTGCATCCATCCGATCAACCCTCAGGTTCGTTTTGACAACCCTGGTCGCAGCATTAGCATCCTCCTTGAGCCTTGCAAAGAGGCTGTCTAAGCTGTCGTATTCATCCTGGTCCTCCTTCCGCAATTTATGAAAGGCATCCCAGTCCGTTACTTTAAATTCCCTGGGGGGAGCTGCATTGACTGCTAGGGTAATAGCCACTATGAAGTGGTCGCTACCTAGATTCTCTTGCAAATTTTGCCACCCTGTTCCGGCGACGTTCTTGACGAACGCCAAGTCTGGAGTTGTGTCTCGGACCACCGATGTGCCAGTTCTTGTCGGGTATTGCGGGTCCGTAATCAATTCAAGAGAACAGCTAGATACGGCCTTTAGGAGGTCGTTGCCTTTGGGGGACTGCCTGGCGTATCCCCAAGCGTCGTGCGGAGCATTAAAGTCTCCTGCTACCACGACGGGGGCCCCCCTGGCCAGAGCCACCGCTTTTGCCATGATCGAAGCGAACCCCTGCCGCTTGTCCGACGGCGAGCTGTACAGATTCAGGAGGAATACGCTGTTCTTGAGCCAGCTGTTGGGGATTATTTCGAGGATAATGACCTCAGCCTTGCTGTTGCCAAGCTGTAGTTTGTGTTCTTGAAAGGAGCACTTTTTTGCGACCAAGGTTGCCAAACCACGCTTCCCTTGCTCGCGCACCGAGACGACTCGATAGCCCGGGAAAGTTAGCGCATCACCGAGAGTTTCCTGTAACATAATTACGTGCGGTTTGACCACCTGAGAAGCAATAAAGTGCAGCAGTGGAGCCCTGCGCCTTTTGAAACTGGCACAGTTCCACTGCCACACGACCAGTTCATTAGTGTTGTCCGCCATAATTACTGTTCTGAGACAGCCAATCTCCTGTCGGGTTGACTGTTACCGCACCTGCAGGTGACTGTGCCCTGTTTGGGCCTATCGGAGGCGAGCTACCCGTAGCTAGCACTGCCTGTGTACCTTCAAGAGACGACACCCTTTTCAGTAGGGTAGTCATGCTATCAGCCAGTTGTTTAATCGATTGCTGCATGCTTTCCAGAGCCTTGTTGTTGGATTCTATCTCCATAGCATCCCACTCCCCTTGGGGGGGGGGTGAGGCCCTACGTTTTCCCGAGCGCGCCTGCACGTCCCCTGGTGGGGGAATCTGTTGTCTCTCACCCTGCGAGGAGTAATGTTTGCGGAACGACTCAAGGTCAGCCCTCAGCTGTTGAATCTCTGCCTTAAGGCAAGCATTCTCTTGGATCAACTTAGCTACCCTGGGGTCTTCCCTATGCTCTGGCAATGGTACCCGCGTTACCTCTGGTGGCGGCGCCGCTGGCTTCGGCTTGGCTCGATCCGCCCAGGTAGGTACTTCTTGGATTCGTACCCGGGAGCAAGAGCGCCCTTTGGTGCGAGCGCGGCCCCTGGAGTGGTCGCGCCTGCGGCCAGCCGGCGTGACGGAACGCCCCTGCCTGGGAGCACTTGCCATGCTGGAATTCCTTGACCGGTCCTCTTCGGCCAGCTGTTGCTGAGACTTTTTGACGCGCTTTCGGCGCCGTCGTCTTCTCCGTCGCACGACGTAAGGAACTTGAAAGCGTTCTTTGCACGTTCTGTCCGCCGTCGGATGTGGGCCTCCGCAAAGGGCACATTTCGGCGAGCACTGGTGATCGTCGGGTGGAGACACAAGCCCACAGCCCCTGCACACCCTCTTGTTGGGGTTAGGGCAAACATCGGCCCTGTGACCAAGTCCTCCACACGCGTAGCACACGTCGGTTTGGCGCTTGTAGAGCGTGCAGCGCAGCATGCTGACGCCGCATATGACATAGTTTGGTACCTTCATGCCGTCGAAAAGCACTACCACAGTGGTGGTGTTCTTGATCCTTTTGGCTTCTAGGGCCTTCGGATTTCGCTGGTTGACGATCATCGTTTGGAGCTGGGCCTCGCTGATGTCAGTGTCCACTCCTCGTATGACTCCTTTACAGGTGTTATCGGGGGCCGCGACATATGCCGCCACATGGTACATTCCTTCGCTTATCCGAATCTGTTGGATCGCGGCGTAGGCGTTTGCGTTCTTCTGCTCCGGTGTGGAAACTACGAGAATGTTCTGGGCGATGTTTGGGCAAACGATGTCCCCTTCCGTCTCTGCCGGGGCAAGAGCAGCCGCCATGGCAATAGCCTGTGCGAGCCTAATTTGGCTTACTTTTCTGACGTCAAGTCCGTCCCTCGGCCTGACGATAATTCGTATGTGGTCCCTCGGCTGCCGAGGGAGCCTCGATGCAGCTGCGAGGCGCTTCATTGCACCTTGCGGGGCTGCCGTGCGGCGGCCTCCCTTCGAGCCCACATGTGATGCGTTGCCCGCGGAAACTGGCGTTTCTACACGAGCTTTCTTGTTCCTGCCCAGCGCTGTCGTCCAACCCGGGCGATTGGCTTCTTCGTGAGAGATTTCCTCTCCTTCCACCATCTCTACTTCGGGCATGTTGCCCCTTTTCCCCGCCCCTCGCCGTCGACGCTAGGCTGAGCCCGGTAGGGTTAGCCGAGCCGCGGCGCGTTCCACAAGAAAAGTTCCAATAATTCAGCAAAAGGACCACTCACCGAAAAAAGTCTGGTATCGACGTGATCCTCAGAAGAAACTGCGTCGAATGAAACGCAGCTCGAGCACAGGCACCACAAAAATCTTATCGAAAACATTAACAGAAACGGGAGCCGATCTTCTCGCGTCCGCACTGGTCGGCGCCCCCTCCAGTTACAAGCTCTGAAAGCAATAAAATCTTCTTTTTTTTAATTCTGTATGAAGAAGATATATATACTTCAGTGAATTCCCAAACGCTGCTATACGCGTATAGAGCATGTTGAAGATAACTGCAGTTATTCACGGGATATGAATATGTGTATCATAAAAAACAACTTTCCGTATGCATAACGGATACTTAACAAGGGGCTACAAACCTGAGAAAATGGGCTTTCAATCGTGAACATGTGAGCCTCCGTTCACAAACTCGGTTTCTGGTAGAGACCATGCGCGGTCATTTGCGAAGCACGACATAGCTTGACTTACTCAATGACTGCATGTGGAAAGCCAGCTGCTGTGTAGGGTTTACGCATATACGGCCTCGTATAGATAAATACCCGACTCAGACGTACTTCCACACGTTTCAGGCACCAGAATACAAGGGTCATCGCCTAGCTTAGTAGCAATGCGTTCTCTCTTTACTCTTGCTCGCTCGTTAACTCTATTGCTAATTTAGCTCCCAAGCGCTGTTTCTGCGTGGCGTAATATGTGGCCGCTGGATCGGGGTATCGCTAATCATTTGCGGAACAATACCGTGCCGGCTGTCGCTGTTGCTACCTGTTCTCAATGGGCGCATCTCGGGGTGAAAGAAAAGACGATGCCATCAAGGACAACGCAAAAACGTTGCGTGTCGTTATCATTTGTGGAGTCAGAGACTATCACGCACTATCGAGGCGAGCAAAAGGAAAGGCTATACGACACAGGTGGGAACGGTGCTGCACCGTTGCATACATGTGTGTGTGCAAGTACGGGAAAGAACAACATTGCCGACATCTGTGTTGACATGATGCGATCTTGCGTAACACCACTGGAAGGACGTATAGGCGCGCTTACGTGTTATTCGCAAGACCACATTAGAAATTAGGCACATCGCTACCCTCAAGTTGAAGGGCGTATACAGGGCAGGGTCCACGAAGTGCGTCTTCATAGTGATCCCGCAATATCACGTCTGCATTATGTCAGCAATGCTGCCAACTCCTGTGTCTGTGCCGTCCGTTGCGTGAATACGTGGAAAGTGAAGTCAACACCGAGCAGTTGAATCCGAACATAGTGCATCACCATGGCGTGATTTTGTTTGTAATAACACTAATTTGTGAATGCAGTTACGTGCTACTCTATGAGTACGCTCAAACTGTGTGCAAGCAGTAGACATATAACAGCTGCGTAGGCGTATAGACTGATTGATACTCGGCTATACAGCTTGTGACCCCTTCTACAGGAGGCGTACATGTAATTCAAGGTACCAGGAAGCACTGTACCAAATGAATGGAGATTCGGATGTCAGGGCGTGTTTCAATTAGAGGGCACTCTAGTAAAGCTAATGACAGAGAAACCATGGAGCAGCGGTCATTCATGGTGAAGTGCATTGCTAGTCCGCTTTGCACGCTTGCAAGATATATCCTGTTGCACCACTGTATACTCAACTAACAATATCGCTGCTATATTATCCCGCTACAGCGTGCGTGATGCATCATTTTTTGGCTCCAGAAAGGCATTCCACCATAGCCATTGCATTTGGTCTTGAGCCAGGTCAGACCTAGATGCCAAACCGGAGAAGCGTCAATCAACTTATGCGATCTTACTAAACGTTACGAGTGAGTAGCACAAGTTCACCATCAGGCTCATAGCCATCTAGACTCGGGAATCTAAACAAACAAGTGTAGAGCCTGCATTGTGTATTAACTGCACCTCGTTGAAGCATAAATTTTAGTCATCATGGCGCTTCTAGAGCCTTGATACGCCTTTCGGAATTCTTCCCTCATGTAGCCAGAAAGACGCAATTTCTAGCAATTACAATTATGTAACAATCATGTCTAAATCTCACACCACTGTCACCTAAGGCTTCTTTCTTTAAAGCTCCGTTTATATACGCAAACAAACAGCCGAAAATTGCGATAAATGCATATACTTATTGCCCTGCGGTCAAGAATATTATCCATGGAAGTTGGTGTCCTTTTAGATTACCAAAGATCCACGCCATCGCTTCAAACTGCTTCAAGAAAGTAAGAGAAAATACTACACAGGCAGCATTAAGCAACAGGTGCAATACTGCGTGGCAGATGCGTGAAATCGCAGCATTCGTAACAACATATGAATAGCACAACTAGTGGTTCATTTAAAGGCTTATCGATTTCTGGGATTTAAGTGAACAACCACAGACAATTACCTCTTTTCGATAGGTTATATTTCTCGACGCGGTGAGGTTCATCGAGCTCTACTGATTTTCATGGTCCAAATGGGCCTGGTCACCCGCTTATAGACGTCTTTTTTGTGTGTGTATACCCATGCTTGTCCAAGACTTCGCCATTCTTTCTTTTACTTCCCACTCTTCTTTCCTCTTTCTATTCTCCTATAATCCTTTCTTGTATCTCTTTCCTCCTCCCCAAAACTAAGCAGGCATTGTGCCCCTACAGGTGGCGGTTGTCATCTACCTCTGTCCCTCTTTCCTGTTTGGGTGCTGGTGTATGCGTGTGTGCGATTCATATAAATAAATAGATCCTGAAAATCGGGCTGCTGTAGTCAATCATCGCCACCAGCCAACACATTGACAAAGTGTGCGCCGTTGTATTGTTGCTCTTAATGCCTTACTGATGCGTAATGACTGAACAACTTTGCTCTTTCAAAATTATGGCATAGTGGTTAATAAGTCTTAACTGCAATTGCAGTAGACCTTCTAGGAGAGTTTGTTACACTACTTCAGTGAACAGTGGGTTTAGCTATGAATGAACGCATGGCAGATCATACTCGACCAACCATTCACTTCGCTTCATACGCGTTACCGGACACGACAATTGTTGAAGGTGGTTCGAAGATATCATCGTGCACTGAAGTGTCGTTTGTACAGCATGTGGAAGAGCGAGAGGTGAGTGGTGCCACGGTCTCTTGAATTTCGGTAGTGGCGTGATCAACAAGTGGCACTCCTGTTTCTCTTCCAAGTAATTTTGGTCGCGAGCTTCCTTCCACTTTGCAATCTTCTTTAAACGAGTTCGTTGAAACAGCTGATGCTTTACTTCTGCGCACTTGCAATCGTGACGTCCAGCGAATGATATCTCAGCCACTAATATTATAATAATAAATGTTGGAGTTTAATCTCCCATTACAACCATATAATTATGAAAGACGTGGTATTGGAGGGCCCCGAGAATTTCTACCACCTGGGACCTCATGTAACCACACGGAGCTCAAGCTTCTTCACCTCCATCGAAAATGCTGCTGCTGCGGCCGGGATTCAATCCCGCGACCTGTAGGTCCGCAGCCGAGTGCCTTAGCCACTAGACCACCATGGCGTGTATATCTCAACCAAAGTTACCTAATAATGCATTATAAAGGACACTCTGGTGCTAGTGTCTATGGGAGCTGTAATTCATGGAGCTTCAACAAGCATGGGAGTGATAGGCAGTACACGGACTTGTCTAAGCTTCGTTCTTTCGGCTACGCTTGGCTTCGCGTGGTCTACATCCGCATTTTCGCAAGACAGAGTTCAGGAAGTGTACGGCAGTTTCAGTTGACATTTGACATTTGACATTTGACATTAAACGGCAGTTTCAGTTGACACCTTGACATTTTAGTATTACCAATTGAAATCAACTCACGAAGTTCACAACGCCCTTTTTTCCTTCCGAAACAAAACTAAAACAGAACAATGAGCAAAGCCAGAAATGTGTCCGAAGCCCGCAAGTACGATGTATAGGAAAATTTGTGTACTACCTATCATTTTCGTGATAAATGAAT
The DNA here is from genome assembly GCF_043290135.1 of Rhipicephalus microplus. Taxonomy (NCBI): domain Eukaryota; kingdom Metazoa; phylum Arthropoda; class Arachnida; order Ixodida; family Ixodidae; genus Rhipicephalus; species Rhipicephalus microplus. The sequence continues at coordinate 112,791,627 of NC_134700.1, read as the reverse complement.
GATCGCAGCGTCAGAGTTCTCTCAAGTTCATTTTGGTAAACTTTATGATCTCAACCACGCGATTCTTTCTGTCTAAGCTCGGGGATCTGCTTGTGCAACAAGTGAACCACCGACTTATCTTAAGGAATACACCTGAGCACAGAAGCACCGATGTGCGATTGTCACTACCGGATGCCTAAGCCAGAGGTTGGGATCATTTCCACATATTTTTGTTTCCTGCGAAATGCACGCCATTCCTAACCTGAAGCCTCCAATCAACACTTTAGTGTCGAACCTTTGCGGGAACTGTTTCGCCTGATCGCGTGCATGTGGCGCAGCCCTTTCTTGTCGCAGCAGCCAAGTGCTCGACGTCTTCACAAAGCTTCTTTGTGGGAAAGCCGGCGGACCAAAATAAACAAGTTGCGCCGCACCACGACGATTGTGAGAAAAACGCCCAAGCTGACACCCAGTAATTGTGAAGAACGTCCAGCACTTAAGGTATTTATACCGTATACGCACATGCGCGGTTAGGCGTGCACAGAGGTGAGACGTGCCAAAGTTGGACGTTGAATTATATGCCCTTAGAGATAGCCAAGCCACTGCAGACAGGAACGATTCCGTGAAACGAAGCCTCTCCCTTCCGACCACGAGTGCCGGATAGCTTCGCGGGCTGTGTAGACTTTCATCACTGTCGCCACTTTGAATTCACGCCACGGCTGGCTGAACGTAGCTTAACAATATTCAAGATAGCGCTGTGCATGTTTTTCTTTTAAATGCGAAGCATTCTATAGCAAACTTCGGCGACTTTGAATCTATCTATCTATCTATCTATCTATCTATCTATCTATCTATCTATCTATCTATCTATCTATCTATCTATCTATCTATCTATCTATCTATCTATCTCTTTAGCCGCCTACGACTTTTAGCTCTGCTGGCCGTTTAGACAATGGTATCGATACCAAACTTAGTATGGCGTACCATGACTGTATGGAGCAAATATATGACAAGTTATAACATGAAAATCAGAATAAATATGTCATGAATGTCATTATTTACACTCCATGGTCTGGCTGCTCTTGTGGTGGTTTCGTTCACATGACATATTGCAAAACTGGTATGGTATGACATGCTTGCATGGCGAACTAGACTGGCAGGGTTTAATGTGCGAATCATGACATGCATGTCATGTAAGTCATGACTACATGCCATGCTCATGAAGCGCTCACACTCATTTCACTAGCTTCACATGTACCAAATTTGGTATTGTGGATTGTGAACGCATCATGAAGGCATATCGCTGGTGCAAACATAATCATGAGATACATGTCATGTAAAAACATGACTACATTACGCTATCATGATGCACTCACGGCCGTTTCGCTAGCTTCACATATATCAAGTTTGGTATCACGAGATGCGAATGAACGATGAAGGTAAATAATACGTCCAAACATGACAATCACGACATGCGTGTCATGTATAGAGAGAGATATATGGTAAGAAGAAAGGCAGGGAGGTTAACCGCAATTCAAGTATCTGGTTTGCCATCCTGCACTGGGGAAGGGGGAATGGAAGACACAAAAGTAAGGAAAAGGGGATAAGAGGAAGAGAGCATGAGGCAAGCGAAAACACACACATACAAACACACACACACAAATATCAGAATGTCACAAACGTCCGACGAGGTGGGTCAATCGCAGAAAGTTCAGTGCGAATCATGAGATGCATGTCATGTAAGTCATGACTACATGCCATGCTCATGAAGCGCTCACACTCATTTCACTAGCTTCACATATACCAAATTTGGTATTGTGGATTGTGAACGCATGATGAAGGCATATCGCTGGTGCAAACATAATCATGAGATACATGTTATGTAAAAACATGACTACATTACGCTATCATGATGCACTCACGGCCGTTTCGCTAGCTTCACATATATCAAGTTTGATAGCACGAGATGCGAATGAACGATGAAGGTAAATAATACGTCCAAACATGACAATCACGACATGCGTGTCATGTATAGAGAGAGATATATGGTAAGAAGAAAGGCAGGGAGGTTAACCGCAATTCAAGTATCTGGTTTGCCATCCTGCACTGGGGAAGGGGGAATGGAAGACACAAAAGTAAGGAAAAGGGGATAAGAGGAAGAGAGCATGAGGCAAGCGAAAACACACACATACAAACACACACACACAAACATCAGAATGTCACAAACGTCTGACGAGGTGGGTCAATCGCAGAAAGTTCAGGGGGGCCTTCGTGGTTTTTCGGCGTGAAGCTCAATCTTTCCGGCATTTCGAAATAAATTTTTCAGAAAGCGGCTTGTCGTCGAGGTGTGTAAACCTGCTGACAAAGACTGTATCTAACATTTGTACTGAAGGCACTGACACAAATTATGTTCGATGGTTTCGTCGGCGCCTCAATTGTCAAACGCAGCACTGTCTGACCATCCGATGCGGCAAGCAAAAGCGTTCGTACAAGACACCCCAAGCCACATGCGACACAGAACGGTTGTCTTAGATCTGGATAAAGCAGATAGAATGGTAAGTCGTAGGTTCAGATCCAGGCAGTGAAAACAGGTGAGGTGAAACCCGGGCGTACTCCGCAGAGACTTGGCGACATTTTGCGTGAGCGTATCAAGTAAAACATGTAAAACATGACTACATTCTGCGCTCACAACGCGCTTGTGGACGTTTCACTAGTTCCACGTATTCCAAATTAGATATCACGTGACGTGTATTGGCGATGATGGTGAATTACACGTCCAAAAATGATAATCGTGACATGCGTATCAAATAACACATGAGTACAAGCTACGCTCATAGTGTGTTCACGGGTGTCTCGCTAGCATCACATATACGAAATTTTTTATTACATGACGTGAATGAACGACAAGCACAATTGGCAGGCGAAAAGATGATAATCATGGCATTGAAGTGATGTACGGCGTAAGTTACGTCCGATCGTAACGTTGGTTGATTTTAAAGGGACATATCAACCTTCCTCATTCACGCTTCGCATATCATTGATTCCAGCTGTACGTGGGATCTGCCTTATTTTTAAATGCGAAGCATTTCTTAGCGAACTTCGGTGACTTTGAGCGAATCTATCTATCTAGCCACCTACGACTTTTAGCTCTCTTGGCCGTTTCGATAATGCTATGTATACCAAACTTGGTATGGCATAACATGACTGTATGAAGAACATATTTGACTTGTCACAACACGGAAATCATGACATGTATGTCATGAGTGTCATGATTTACATGTCATGGTCCTGCAGCTATTGCATTGGTTTCGTTCACATGACATGTTGCAAAACTGGTATGGTATGACATGATTGCATGGTGAACACAAGCGACTGACCCTAACATGAAAATCATGATATGCATGTTATGCAACAACATGACTACATGCCCCGCTCATGATGCGCTCGCGGCCGTTTCGCTAGCGTCACATATACCAAATTTGGTATTACGGGACTTGAATGGATGACGAAGGTATGATACGGGTGCAAACATGATAAACATGAGATGCGTGTCACGTAACAACATAACTACATGCTACGCTCATGATACTCTCGCGGCCATTTCGCTAGCTTCACATGTACCAAACTCGGTGTTGTGCGACGTGAACGAACGACATAGGTAAATGACACATTCAAATATGGTAACACGACATGCGTGTCATGTAGCAACATGACTACATGCCATGCTCAGGATGCGCTCGCGGCCATTTCGCTAGCTTCACAAGTGCCAAATTTAGTATTACGTGACGCCAATGGATGGCGAAGGTATGTGACTGGTACAAACATGATAATCGTGAGATGCGTGTCATGTGAGAACATGACTACATGCCACAGTCAAGGCGCCAATACATTTCGACGTGACGGGGTGCTCGTGCTCGCTGGCATTCATTTCGTCGCGTCACGTTGGCGTTGCCATGCTAAACGCCGGTCCTGCCATATACTCGAAGGCGTGTGCCGCGCTGCGTTGCTTTGACGCATGTGTGTGTCGGCGCGTCCGGCGTTTCTCCGTCACGGACAAGAGGGAGACGCAGTGTTGTCCGGGTAACGCTTCGGTGTGAAACGCAGCATGTCGCAGTTCGCGCCGGTTGCGGTCGGGCAGCGCCAATGGACGCTGGTCGCGCCTGGCGTCAGATTAGAGAGTGCTTATATTTTGGTAACTTATAAATAGCGTTGCTGTGCCCAGTGTGTGCGCGCATTAACGATACATTGGAGTATATTAGGCCCTTCGTTATGCGGTCACGGTCGTTTTGCTAGCTCCGCATATACCAAATTCGGTGTTACGTGACGTCAATGAATGACGATATATATGACTTGTGCAAACATGATAATCCTGACACGCCTGTCATGTAAGAACATGACAACATACCACGCTCATGGCGTGCTCGTGGCCCTTTCGCTAGCTTCACATATACTAAATTGGGTATCACGTGACGAGAATAGATGATGAAGGTAAACGAAACATTTACCTCCACTTCTTAACGTTGTGCTGATTTTAAAGTGACTTATCAACCTTCCTCCTTCGTGCTTCGCATATCATCGGTTCCAACTGCATGTGGGATCGGCCTTTTTTTTTCTTTCCGGCTTTATCGTTGTTTGTGGGGAGCAGCTTTTAACGGGCAGGCCTGTAAACAAATTGTACCAGTGATATTCTATATTCTGGAATTGTGTCCTGATAAGGTCACCCACGCAGAAGTGTCTTGAAGAAATGAAGTTTTTATGATGGTGGCAGAATGTGGCTAGATGCGAGCAATTGTTTCACTTGAAAGATTAATGCTCCCTTCGGGTACCGCTGTATCTTTAGACAGACATCTTAGATATTGGAGAACGGGCCTAGAGGACGATGTAAATTTGAAATAGAGTTCAACATGTTTCTTCTTATCCGTAACCTTCCAAACATCGGAAACTACCAGAATCCAGTTGAAATTATTCCCCGCAGGTCACAGAGTTGAGAAAATTGTTTTTTTTTTTCGGATATACAGTACTCTCAGACAGAAACGCGAAAGCTTAGGGCTAAGCGACGCACATACTTTCGTGTCAATCGCATTTCATTCGGGTCGTGTTGGCGTAATTTCTACTCAAACGCGTAGATCAGAGCCAACATTATATTGACATACAGAACGTGGTTATCTAGGGCAATTGCGCGTACCAGTCGGCATAATGAAACTTATGTCGCGTTTGAGTCGACGAGTAATGTACGTCCACGTAACTTGTCCAAAATTTGCAGGTGGTCGACAAAGCGTAGCTCTGCACATATCTAACGGCTTTAAACAGAGTTGCTCATGAAGTCGACGCGTCAGACTAATGATGGTGTTGCACTCGCTCATCATGCTACTTGCGTTGACTCCCGGCAACTGCCACACCGGTTTTGGGTTCGGCAGGCAACAAACGGGACTATTCAATCCAAAGTATCTTTTCATATTATTTAGCTGTCCTTTAGACATTATTCACTACAGCTGACATTTAAGAGTTACTGCCTTTTCCACTACTTTTGACAATTTGTGATTACGGTGCTTATTTCACGCCTGCTACAAAGAAACCAGGTTGTAACTGTTATGCGATTACGTCATGACTCAATAGGAGCACAAGTCACGTGGAGTCGCGTTAATGGCTTTCCTCATTGCTTTGCTGCCGCAGAGGCAAAGATCGCACCCAGGACCGTTTCTTGTGTGAAAGCTTCGACAAGATATCTCGGTATTACCCCACGTGCCTTCTACGATCAACTTCGACCAGTCTGGAGCGGGGTTGGCTGCAGTAAAGCTCACAAAGGCCGATTTCCGGGTTTCGCCTTCTGGCGTTTACGCAGCCAAGTGCTTTGCCTACATGACGCAGTACATCCATACGTAAACAACGACAGGGCCATTATTCCACGAAGTTGCCAGGACGTGACCGCATCGCCGTTCATCAACTTGAACGAAGAAGAATTAGGTTCCAGAGGATCATAAATTCTAAGAAAAAAAATGTCTAATGAAAGCCTTTGTCTGCTTATTTTTCTTTCAGTTTTGAGTTAGGCAGTCTTTAACTATCGCATCAAGGAGCAAGCGCAATTTTCCGCATATCTATAGGAAAACATAAATCTTTCTCGCCATTATAAAAAAATGATTAATGAAGGATTGCAAGCGTCTCGACCACCATCTAAACGAAAGATGCAAGAATGATGGGCAGTACACTTTTTGAGCAAAGGAACTTCAGCGCATCAATATCAGCGTTGTGAATGCCGTCAACGACGAGCTATATTTAATTTAGAGATGTTTAGGTAATCTGCAACAATTAAATATAAAGCGCGCGTTTTCATGCACCATGTTTTCAGTTATACATACTCCGCAAACACAACTCTAACCCAGCCACTCATGCACTTGATAGCACTTATAATAAACTTGTTACAGTGCAATAGACAATTTTGGATTTATCAATATGCGACACGCGTTTCTGTAACCCTCCTTTTACAGTAAAGAAATGCATCACACGCGGTTTTGTGATACAACGCGTGCCTATACAATGCATCTAAGTCTATTACCTGCTTATCTGCTTTTCAGTAATCTGCAGCTTCGAAATCAAGATATTATTTGGACAGGACGGGCGCATTTAGGCATCAGTCCCATGCTTGAAGCGTGAAATGAGAACCACTCTCAAATACAGAGCTATCGTGGAGCGAAATATTTCCCTACTCATCTTTGTTTGCAAAGGTAAGGCAACAATGAAGCTCTGCTGTACAATGGGCTCCCACGATAGACGCTCATTGGTTGCAATATTTCTGCACGTTGCCTTCGCCGCCGCCGTATCACTATGACCTGGTTTACTCCAGTCCAGCGGCACCAGCAGCCGCTGTTACGGTGAAAAATAAACTAGCTTTGAGGCACTTCATTTGCAATTCCTCCGCGCCATTACATGCTGAAACTACGGCCCACACGCGGTGGCCGGGTGAATGGTCCGGTAATTGACCTTTGGCCTGGCCGAAGCCTTGACAGTAGAAGGCATGCCTAATTATTTAAACCAAATTAGAGAAGTGTAAAAGAGTACCCTTAGTTTCTACGCTCTTTTTCTATAAGCTCTGCATCGTCCAATATCTTGTCATTACCAGAACGCATATATACAGAAGGCCAGGTTACTGCGTTTGCGATTGCTTTCGAATGGTTAAAAGCAGGAACCGCAATATTATAAAGAATTATGACGCATTTAGTCAAGGAAGAAGGTGAATAGTTACAATATAACACTAAAGGCTGTGGTCTACATTTACAAATGTAACAACTCGCTATCGAACATAGTGGCAATGCTTAGATGCGTTCACGTGTTAATTTGATCATCGTGATTTGATGATTCTTCATTTTTTAATGTGCTTACCAGCCTGTCATATGACAGATGGTCACCAGGTCCCCTGCTATCCCAGTTGACGTCAGCGAGCGCAGACTGGAATGCTACCGCATGTTTGGCCTCTCATGGATTTGTATGTCTGTTCATGTTTCGATTTTCATTGTAATCAACCGCAGCCATATCGACAGTGACAGGTTAATCACACGCCACGGCAATCTAGTGGTCCCGGTGCTCCCATGTGGACCCGGAGGTCGTGGCTCGGCCTCGGCCTCAAATCCCGTCTTCGCCCTCCAAAGTTTTATGGAGGAGACATGCTAAACGTAACGGCAGTTGAATTTTGGGGCCCGTGAAAGAACCCCATGTGGTTCAATCTTTTTGAGTCCGCCACTGCGACATCTCTTATATCATATCGTGGTCATATTGTTGTTTTGGTACGTAAAACCTCAATATTTACTGCTGCAGTATTAGGCAAATCGTCGAGCTATGCCCCACCATTTTCGAATCTATTGGACACGCCTGCATATATAGAATGGGGCCACCTAAATAATATTTGCTTCTTCATTCAGCTGGTTGTAACTGTTTAGAACTTCCCGATTAATAAAAGTTTAAGAAATTGCTGTGCTCTGAGATATGTACACCAGACAAAGTGTCGTTGGCCCTGTCAGACAAGTAATTAGAATGTCATCGCATGTCTTGAGATATAACCATTTTATTCCTAGTAGGCACTTCAAGTAAGCGAGTGTTTCTCTTTCATTTTCAAGCGAGTGTTTCTCTTCTCGAATACTTTCTGTTGGTTCGATTACTTTCTAGTTGCTGTATGCCTGTATTTGGGATGTATTCTTCACCTATTAGTAATCCCGCCAATTTAAATGACATGCGGGCACTTAGGGTAAATAAAAACGGGGCTGTGACTCGTGATGCAGGCGCCTAAATCTACCATGGCTTATTATAACAAGCCATATTAGAAGTTAGTACCCTGTGTGCAGATTTATACCTATATTTTTCTCCTGCATTCTCGTGCGCTACTAATAATTCAGCCATTTTTTTCGCACAGCCAACGACACCGACACCAAAATTTTGGCAGAACAAGTTTTATAACGCTATTGCTACAAAATTTGGTGGCAGTTGATTCACTACAGGCAATAAAATTAAGCTCCTTATTGAAGTCGTTCGACGGTTACTCGGGGAGGTGCTGCAAAGCCCGTTTAAGATGATGAGAACAGCTCTCAAAACCTTGACGCCTGCATTGCTTTCATGAATATGATGTTGCATTTAATTGAATGTGAGATGACGCACCTTGCCGGGAGTGACTTGTGATGTGAATGTTGAGAAAAAAAGGCGCAAATATTTTCCAGCACATAGAAATACAAGCGAACCTAATTACCTTGAAAACAAAGCAGGCGTGCTAATGTTTTTGGCCGTGTCATGAATAACAATATTTTGATATGTGCATCCCCATCACATTCACAACTCTAAAACTCAAAGGCTAAATTTTGTGAGGACAATATTTGCGGTAAGTGAATAAATCAAATAATTAACAAACTTGTGAGTACTTGGTCGTTATGATAGTAAGATCATTGGCTTTCAGAACTCTGAAGAAGGAAATTTCTTCTTAATTCCTTTTTGTAACAAAAAAAAACACCAAGATGAAAACTTGGTGTGCCGTGGGTGTACGGGCAGATTTTTCTTCACTTGATGGATCAACAGAAATTTTTCCGCAAACAACCTATCTTTTTTGGTCATTTAGCCTGTAAAGTGGGATAAAAGCGGTGACTTTCTCAGGTGCATCCAATTACTGGGTGTGTTTTCCTAGCTGCTAATTTTGTACGTGGGACGAATTCTAATCAATATGACGATATTGTTGCCTTCGAGTCTCCAGAACAAATAATTGCCTCCACGCGTGCAGAAAATTCAAAGTCATCTGAAATAGTCTTCTGACTGCTGTAGTGTCCTCTGAAATACGCCATTGCTAGACTGGTATCGACATACGAAGTTGACAGGGACATGAGGACGACACGCTTAACTATTTCAGTTTTAGAAGGCTTTCAAATGCGAAATATTTGCTCACTTTGTACTTGTATGAGCTTGTTGTATGTAAAAATGATTCACTCAGGTACATTCTTAAGATGGCAAGCAAAGTTTATTTATAAAACATCTAACTGAATCTCATTATTATTACGCGTAAATTTGGCAATTTCCATATTAAATATAGAAAATGCCAACGTAATAACTCCAACAGACCTGCGCGGTCGTGAAGTAGGTCCTCTGTGAAAAGGTTCGCACAGCTGTAGAAGAAAATACCTATCATGCTGTCTTATTACCAGTAAACAAGCAGTAAAACACCTGGCAACGACCCATTACGATTACATGCTGTAGTGGTAATCGACGGCTAGTGATGTCTGGCATAAAAGAACCGGTTTGACTAAACCTTCACAAAGCCTCAATATTATTTACTGAACTTGTGTTACCATTACCCTCGTATGCTCTTTGAAGCAATACAACGAAGCTTTATTGCCTTTTATGCCTTGATTTCTCCTCACCCTCCAGATGCAGCCCAGCCAGTTAGAGTAGTAAAAGGGAATGGCACGTATGCATTAAACAAATTGCTGGTTGCGGGGGAGCGTGCCTCTTAAGAACATTTATAAAGGTAGTGAGACGGGGCGCCATGCAAATTGTGACGTCATCGTAGTTTGTACACGCACGGCAACGTGTTTTACCAAGGCTATGGCCCCCGCTAAAAGAAAACAATTCATAATTTACATGCAGAGCGCTGGTTCTGAATCTTGCACTGTCCATCCTAAGAGTTTGTGTGGTCGCCGACGGCTGGAGGCATGCACTGAAATACAAGATATCCTTGGGAGAATTTCAGCATGTCTTAACTAGCGACACTAGCGATAGTTACTTTACGTTTCAGAGAGAATGTCTGACCACACCAAGCGCCCGACAGTTCTCCGATAAGCATTTTCCACTGCGATTGGCTACCTCTGTGTAGGGGGAGATTTCAAAGCCCTCCTAAATAGAGAACTCTTGGCAGTCTCCATCCAAACAGAGCACACTCTAGGTAACAAATTAGGCCCGTGATATGTGGCTGTTGCGGGCACTTTGGGCGTAGGTCCAAAATTGTAGCATAGTAGGTTCACAAGAATAATTATCGGTGCTTCAAACACGCGCAAAACCTCCTAGGGGGGATTTCTACTATAAACACAGCAACACTGCCGTAATACTAACGACAAATAATTCTTTCGATAAAGCCAGCTGCAAGAACAGCCAGAATACTCCGCAAGAAGAAAAGGCAGTACTTCTCTTTTTTTTCTATTTCTGGAGTGCCTATTCTTACGCTAAACTTATCTGAAACAGGATACCAACAATACCTCCCTGCCACATCTATTAAACAATATGTGGATTTCGCTAGTAGTTTTTTTTTCTTTTTTCACCGCTGTACTTCGATGCGAGATTTCTGCGTGCAGGACGCTGCCTTGAACAGTTCACTTAGAAAGTTCCAGTGCAATATAATTATTGTCTGATAAAATGAATTTTAGTAACAAATGTCCTTTGAAGCAAAATGTCGCTGTATTTGGCCTACTCGTTTATACACATTAACACCTTCATCTTGTTAGCAAGAAGAAGATGTTATCACCTTAAAATATCAATCTCTAAGCGAGGCATAACCAATATTTAATAAATACTTCAAACTGTGTATAACAGAAGGCTGTAGAAATACTCGACTTATTGGCTGGCATCTCACTAACTTTCGAACAGTTTTTCTTTCGTTAAAATTACCTGGCTGTATCATTTTTTGGGTCGTCACTAGTGTAAACTGGGAAACATGGCTAGTTGATAGCTCGTGCACAAAAAAAAAAAAACGCTGCGGTGCAGGTACACATCCCCTTAAGTTGTAATTCGTGAGACGGCTTCAAGCTGTCCCGTAGTAGACAACCGAGTACTCTAAATTGCTAATCACTTCGTATAAACACACAACCACTTGTAATTGTATTTTGGTAGTTCACAGTAATTGTGAGGGACAGCTTATCACTTTCCCTTCACAAAATACACAAAACTTACGCCATTCCAAGTACACGCAGTACACAAAATTTTGAATTATGATCGTTTGTTGTCTGAAGTCGTCTATTTTAAATCTGAATCCACTGGACTACCAAGACATTGTCCCAAGGGGCATGACTAACTTTGGGATAGCTACCTACAGCACTTACTAACTAGGACGCCTAAACTTCTCGAAACCATCTGGCGGAAGTGTTTACGGAGTAACGCCGTTCACAGCACGAAATCACCTCATACCGGAAACTAGAGAAAATTCTCACACACCACCGATCAGAATATTTAATTTCCGTGACTCATAGGCGAATTTCTGGGCACGTGTGAAAAATATACGACCACGACAACTTGCCCCAATCCTCCGTCCGTATGTCCACCTGTTCGTTCGTCCATCCGTCCGTGGACGAGGTATGCCTGCATATGGCTAGTGCCGCTTCAAGCTCCTTCATTGCGGAAAAAAAAAGTCGATGCGGCCACCGCGGGAATAAGTAATGTCACTTACAGCCACATAATCTGGACGCACCACCTGGTTCGCTCTCCTCGCGCCAAAGTCTTCTGCGACATTGTTGTATCGCCGCTTTTGAAAAAGCGCTAGTGCCTTGAACGAAAAACGCTGATCAGGAATGCAGCAAAGCCCACGCACTGTTCGGCGGATGTAGAATAGAGGCTTGCGGGAACCTAACGTTTCATAAAACGTTCTCTAACGTGCAGAGGCTAACGTGTACGTGTGACGCTTAATCCTCTTCTGCATATATTGGGCTGTTGTAAGGTCGTGGATGGATTTTGTGCGCCAATATTTGTGTTCTGCATTGTGGCGAAATGCTCGCAGTCTTTCCGGTTCCGCATCAAACATGTTGCACCCGGACGTAATCAGGATCGTGTGCGCTTTAGTAAGTTAACTTTACTGATATTGCCCTAACTCAAGATTATTGTTACGTTTAAAGAGCAGATTTTATAATGCGGTTGAGTTTAAGCATAACAAATGATGTCTATAAATTACCCATATAAGAGCACCATGTGCGATAGATGGATGCAGTCCCTGAACAAGAGTTTGAACCAGATTCCACTGAGGCCACCGTCGGCCTGAACAGGAATAAATATTTATTTCTCACGAACATCGCCCATTTCGCAAGCGAAGCAATGTGTTCGAGTTTCTGTGTGGGCACCCACGACTCGTGCGTGGTGGCAATGTTTCTTACTTCTCGTTACGTATGAAGAAGCATCGAACGCGACTCGTTCGAAAGGACGTGCCCGCCGAAGTCGTGATTGCCGCGGGCGGTGCTGGCTCCCCGACGATCGCAGCTCCCAGCAGACGCTCGCTCGCCGCTGCTACCGCAAAGCTGCGTTTGTAAATGACTTGGCTAGCTCGATTACTTTTTATTCTTGCATTGTTTACTTCTTTTACTCTTTGATGAACGCAAAAGTGGTTCTCCTGTCAGAAAGGCGGAAATACTGGCGCTGCATGAAACGGAAGTTTATGCCTGTTTCTACGGCATCGTGCCTGTCGTAAACAGCTTAAACGAAGAGAGAGAGAGAGAGAGCCCCACTGAGTGAGCACCCTCTTGGCCTGTCGAGAGAGGAGGGATTCGTCAACAAGGCAATGCTGTTCGCATCTATCAGTCTTAGCCACTGATTAAGCCTGGTTAGGTCTGAAGTGAAGAATGCTTTCGGGTCGGCGTCTTGTTATCCTGTCTGCATGACGAGCATATGCGGTCACCAGGTGGTCGCTCCTAGCATATATAGTGTTGAGTCAGCCTTGTGTTTATGTGTGTTTGAGAGAGACAGTGAGACAGACATTACTAATGCACATGGGAGAGGTCTTTGTCTGGCAGAGGGTGTATTCAGGTTGTTGTTGTTGTTGTTGTTGTTGTTGTTGATGATGATGATGATAATGGTGACAACGACGACGACGACGACGATGATGATGATGATGATGAATAGACATAATAAATTTCACATGTCATATTGGGCTTAAATGATCTGCGCTATTGATACCTGAGGGTAAAAACATTATGCTGATAATAACAAATACTAAGCAATAGATGCGACCAGAATCAGCAGACGTTTGAGATGATTATAGCACTTTGTTATGCATAAGTTGTATCGTAGCTCTAATCAGCCACGGCAGCTGATTTAGGGTTAGACTTATGAACGCGAAATAACTATCTCCCGAATATGGTGAAGTGTATAGGATTGCCAGAGCGAAACGGTTTAGTTTTTGTTCAGCATGTGAGATTACGTCAAATTACATGTGCTCTACTTTTGCGCATTGCTACATTCGAACTATCTGTGCCCCCAACCATATTTTCCCACCCTTGTGTAGGGTAGCTAACTAGTTTCAGGCTAACCTCCCAATGTCTTGCTTTTGTCCTATTTATTGTTCTTTTTCTCTCAAGATGGCGCTTATAGAAAAAATCGTGTCCTTGAGGCAGATATCCGATACTGGTACATCGCTAAGCATTAATTTAAAGATGCGTGGCACATCAGGTGATGCATGCTGGAACACGATGGTAAAGCGATAGCGTTAAAACGCTCGTTTTGCAGAAATTCAAGAATTAGTGTCGGCGTCAGCGTCATTGGTTGTGAGCGAAAAATTTTCTCTTGTGCATGACTGAAAATTTGATAAAAGTGGGAATAAAATAAAGAAACTTCGGTTCAAGTGGGGATCACACCCGAGTCGTTTTCGTGGCATTTTTGTGGCTATTTTTACCACACTTCCACGTTTGCTTGTGAATACAGTGATAATACCTTCCTCTGCTTTGAGATGCAGAAAAAGTAACTTTCATGCTTCACAAACACACGCGTCTAGTATACATGCACCATAACACCACATGAAATATTGCAGTAATACTCTGTGGTACAAGCGTACGTTGTCATTGGGCGTCAATACATGCCATGTGATTAATGTAACAATTTCATGGTTTAAAGCTGGTCACACACTACATATGGCACGCACGTTACTGCGGTTGTTCCCTTAAGGCCACGTAGTGGGTGCATAGCGAGTTATAAGTACGCACTATGGACAGCATATCGCCATCGCGTCCAGCTATTAAAGGCAGAGCTTGAAGGTCCCCTAACTTTCGTTCGAACATCCTGTCGCGAACACCTGTGCTGTAACGTTTATTAGTAATCCAACTAACATTATTTAGTGATCAAAAGACACAGCCATTCAAACGTCAGCAAAAAAAAAATAACCTTTGACATTCAGGAATGACTTCTACGGCTATTTTTTTTATTCACCCCTTTACGGGAGGTGGGTTTCTTTCTGTACTGGTTTAAAATGCAATGTTTATTTATTTATTTATTTGTTTGTTTATTTATTTACAGAGTACTGCAGGCTCAAATCAGAGCAAATGCAGGAGTCGGAACAAGCACTTGTACAAAAAAAAATAACAATCAATCAATTGTCAACGCGCGCAATGCACACACGGAATAAATATTCTCATACAAACAAGTACACATATCAATTTATATTCAGCAGCGTTTTCACCACATAGATCAGTAACAATTCATGGCCAAAAGAAGACTATGTACACAAAAACTACACAAATACATACTCGCAATATAACGCAGGCACAGCAATAGGAGTAATATTACGTTAAGAAATTTATGTAAACAGCTAGCATTACTAGTGCGCGTACTTCCTGCGCAACGTGAAGTTATTTTACAATTCAACTGAACTTGACGCACTCAGTAAAAGTTGTAATCTAGCCAGGTTGACACAAAATGATGGTATTAACTTGTAGTCGTGCTTGCCAGATGTTGTAGAGGTGCATGAAGGGGCAAAATAGCACTGTGCCGTCAACACGGTTACCTCAGGTGATTGAGTTTTCAATCTGTTAGCGATTGAATATGATTATCACCTGCAAAACGTAGTCTCGTTTGCCGCCAAAAAGGGCTTTAAATCTCTTGCGAAAGAGCACTTTGGGCGCATTGTGGCGTTGCATAAAGCAAAGACGTAGTGGTACGACTCGGCCAATCAATAATAAATGATCATAGAGAGAACTGTCACCTGTTCACCTATACTTCCAATGAACGATTGCAGTTGACAGTTACCGTTTACAGTTATTTCTTTTTCAGAAGCCTCATGCTCTCTTTCTTTGCGTTGAAATAGCAAGCACTCTTTTCTCTGTATATTTTTTTTTTCGAGTATAGCTAACCGTTGTGCCAGGAGTGTGGCCCCTCAAAAAAGCTGATATATCTTGATATGTTTGCTACTGCATCGACATCTGCAGCATAGTATGCGAACATGCCTTATGCAAGTATCATTGTGTTTTGACACTTAGACAAAAGGTTCAGACGGCACTACACCTACCTATAGAGACATCTTTTCCCCAATTACAACAAACTTTCTAAATTCCATACCGACATTATTTTGTTCTATGTCACCGACCATTTTCACGAGTAGTGGTGCCTTGCACAAACGACGCCAAGATGTCTGGAAGCATTGCAGATTAATTTGGGATGATCGGATACGCGCAAACATGAACAGCTCAGTTTATTCTCGAAGAAACGGG
The DNA here is from genome assembly GCF_043290135.1 of Rhipicephalus microplus. Classification (NCBI taxonomy): domain Eukaryota; kingdom Metazoa; phylum Arthropoda; class Arachnida; order Ixodida; family Ixodidae; genus Rhipicephalus; species Rhipicephalus microplus. The sequence continues at coordinate 112,775,734 of NC_134700.1, read as the reverse complement.
GACGCCAGCGATACATATCCACCCACATGCAAGCGATTTTCTAGCGCCGTCTACAGCGACAAGCGGCCAACACAAACTTGCCCCGTCGCGGCGTCGCGTCGTGGCTGCTGGAAGCACATGTCAACAATAAAGTGTCATTTTCGCCAGATTGAAAACTAGTCACGTGCATACCGATAAATTGCGAAAAGAAGTTTATATAGGTAGCTCGATGACAACATGCAAAAATTATTGCTGGCTCGTGTGGCATAAAGACGCCACAGAAGTGGTTCACGATTTTGTTTTTTAGCAATCTTTGGTTTAAGTGCGACATGCAAGGTGCCCAGAAGCGTACGCTGCGGTATGGCTAAGACGTGGTTAGCAAGAGAATTTCTCATTATAACAAGCGACTACAATTTTCACAAGCTACCATCGAAACATCAAACCAAACGTTTTATAAAAAGATTTACGACAAAATAAGGCAGCTCTCTCTTTAGAGGCACATTTTATAGTTTGGCGTACGCAACGATCTTACATACACAGCACAATACGTTGTGAACGCTGCAAGCGAAGCACGGAACACCACCTTTAGTTCGAACACCTTACCGTGATGCGTTTCGTTCAACTAGACGTATCATACGACAAATGAAACTGCTTTCGAATGCTTCTTAGCGTGATTGTTTGGTAAAAGCTGTGGCCCCGCCGCGGTGGTCTAGTGGTTAAGGTACTCGGCTGCTGACCCGCAGGTCGCAGGTTCAAATTCTGGCTGCGGCGGCTGCATTTACGATGGAGGCGGAAATGTCGTAGGCCTGTGTGCTCAGAATTGGGTGCACGTTAAAGAACCCCAGGTGGTCGAAATTTCCAGAGCTCTCCACTACGGCGTCTTTCATAATCATATGGTGGTTTCGGGACGTTAAACCCCACAAGTCAATCCATCAATGGTAAAAGCTGTGATAAGTGCCACTGGCATTCAAGTCAAACTCATTATTTGAATTCACCGTTTTATGCTCTCTGCTATCTGGCAATCTGGCTGCACTTTTTTTTCAAGATCTTGCGAGAGTGTCACGTCGCTCGCGCGGCGTTTCGTTACGTTTGGGTTTTTCGGGTTTTAAATGCGACGCATTTCTTAGCGAACTTCGGTGACTTTGAGCGTATCTATCTATCTATCTATCTATCTATCTATCTATCTATCTATCTATCTATCTATCTATCTATCTATCTATCTATCTATCTATCTATCTATCTATCTATCTATCTATCTATCTATGGAGCCGCCTACGACATTTGACTCTCTCTCCTGGCCGTTTCGATAATGGTATTCATACCAAACTTAGTATGGCTTCACATGACTGACAGAAGAACGTATTTAACTAGTCATAACATGAAAATCATGACATTTATGTCATGAATGTCATGATTTACATTTTGGTCCTGAAGCTTTGGCGGTGGTTTTGCTCCCATGGCATGTTGCAAAACTGGTATGGTATGAGATCATTGCATGGAGAACACAAGCGACAGACCGTAACATGAAAAGCATGACATGCATGTCATGTAACAACATGACTACGTTCCACGCTCATGATGTGCTCACCGCCTTTCGCTAGCGTCAAATATGTGAATGAATGACGAATGTATGTGCTGGTGCAAACATGACAATCATGAGATGCGTGTCATGTAATACCATGACTACATGGCACGCTCATGATGCGCTGGCGGCTGTTTCTCTAGCTTCGCTTATACATAATTTGGTATTACGAGACGTGAACGGACGACATAGGTATATGACACATTCATACACGATAATCAATACATGCGTGTCATGTAACAACATGTCTACATGTCACACTGATGATGCGCTTGCGGCTGTATCGCTAGCTTCACATGTACCAAACTCAGTATTACGCGACTCCAACAAATGACAAGGGTATGTGATTTGTGCAAACATGATAATCATGAGATGCGTGTCATGTGAGAATATGACTAAATGTCATGTGAGAACATGACTACGCCAATACATTTTGACGAGACGTGGTGCACTTGCTCGCCGGCGTTCATTTCGTCGCGTCACGCTGGCGTTGTTGCCATGCCAGGCGCCAGTCGTGCCATATACTCGGCGGCGCCGCCACGCAGGGTTGCCTTGACGCATGCTCATTTCAGCGCGTCCAGCGTCCCTCCGTGACGTAAAGAGGGAGACGCATTGTTGTCTCGGTAACGCATCGGCACTAAATGCAGCATGTCTCATTTCGCGCCGGCTGCAGATGGACGCTGGTCACGCCTGACGTCAGACTATAAATTCTCGCGTTTGGCTAACGCAGCGTCGCTGTGCCCAGCGTGCGCGCGCGTCAACGCTACATGGGAGTTTATTGGGCCCTTCATGATGCGCTCGCAGCCGTTTTGCCACCTCCACATATACCAAATTTGGTGTTACCTGACGTCAATAGATGACGAAGTATATGACTGGTGCAAACATGATAATTCTTACACGCGTGTCATGTAGGAACATGACAACATAACACGCTCATAGCGTGCTCTCGGCCATTTTGCTAGCTTCACATATACAAAGTTTTGTATCACGTGACGTGAATAGACGACGAAGATAAGCGACACATCCAAACATGATAATCATGACACGTAAGTCATGTACGGCATCATTTACCTCCACCTCGTAACGTTTTGCTGATTTTAAAGTGACATATCAACAATTCTCATTCGTGCTTCGCATATCATCGATTGCCACTGTATGTGGGATCTGCCAATTTTTTTTTTTTCGGGTGTTCGCACGCATCTGAGGAATATATATACGTTACGTACTGTGCATGCGCTCTTCTTTCTCGTAGCCATGCCACCTACGTAGGCTCGTTAGGCATGCCCAACTAAAAGTGACTAATGTAAAAATAAGGTAGCCGATACCTTGCATTTCTTGAAGTACGCGCGGACAACAAGCACCGAGTGCAAATTGCACTCGAAGCAAGTACCAGGGGTGCAGCCATGTTGTCGGAAATCCCCTCGCTGGCTTCCGGGCGAGAAGCGATTTTTGCTAGTTTTCCAGAAACGTGCGACGTGACAAGCGGCTGTGACGGATGGGCCTCCGCGATAGCAAATCGCGTCGCTTGTCGCTGTCACTAGAAAATTGTGTGCATGCAGTTGAGCCTCAACTCGAATGCCGCATGTATAAATGTCAACACGCCTTCCCTGGGATTGAATTCTCGGCGGTCGATGCTCTTTTCCCCACTATTAGTGCTGTGTGTATTGCTTGCAGTTCAACATTTCTGTTCTCCGGCCACAAGTTCGGCAGAAAAAAAAAGGTTTCATTTTGCGCGCACCAACTATAGTTCCTTCGTAGCCCTCACGCCTTCGTGGTAACAACAACAACAACAACAACAACAACAACAACAACAACAACAACAACAACAACAACAACAACAACAATAATAATGATAATAATAATAATAATAATAACAATAAATATTTTCTTGTGGGAACTTCCAAGTGCGTTACAGTATATATTGGGCACAGATAGTTCGCTTTTTCAAAAGCGTTGCTGCAGTTTCCTAACTTGCGACCAACATAAACTACGGGATACCCTGGATTACCGCTTCACGAACGATGGGAATTGTGCAAGTGTTCACCAGTTTTTAACCGCGATGACTATTCCGAGCGCCAAAAAGCCTCAGCATAGCCCTCATTTGCACTTGAGTTGATATCGCTGCACACGCTTAAGGGGCGCATTTATTTTAACACCCGGTATACGCTCTGGCACTTCGTAATATATTTTCATAAGTAGACAAGCGAAACTACACCACATCTAAGCCATAGAAGAGTTCTTCGCAGCAACTGGGGACGCATTATTATAAAATTCTGAGTAGCTTTACAAAATTGCGAGAAGTGTATCTTTGGAAAGAGAGTGCGCGATGATCGGAAAGATGATATAATAGATGCAGACAAATATATTTTACATGTGATGCTTTACGTTGGAAAACCACGATATGATTATGAGAAATGCTGTGGGTGAGGGCTCCGGAAGTTTCGATCATCAGCTGTTTTCTAGCGTGCACTGTCATTTCCCAGTACACGGATGTCTACCATTCCAACTTCATGGAGATGCAACCGCTGTGGCTGGGATAGAATTCGAGATCTTAGGATCAGCAGCCAAGCACCCTATAGCCACTGATCCGCCGAGGCGGACGATACAGGCAAAGGGTTTACGCTACCGTTTTGCAAGGAAGTATACCAGTCTCGACGCAATTAAAAGTCGTCACAGCATAGTCGGTGTCGGTTAATTATACGCATCACGTTTACGCTCGAAATCTCTCTCTTGTAAAACCTGTGGAGAGAAGATAAACATACTTTACGCGCTATAACAAAGAAAAGTGAAGGCTGCACTAAGTAGATGCTTGAAACAGTTCAGAAAATAACTTCTTCTAGGTTCTTGCTAGCCTTCAACTGCGTGGTGCCAGGTGCTACATGGGTCTCTTTTCAGTGTAGAGAAGTTCGAGTTACACCACAGAAAATCGCAGACACGACACCTATTCCCAATTTCGAGAGACACAACCTCGTGCTGCAAGCGACCGTTCGCAACCCCCCGAGATATGCGGGCTCGTCATCGTTATTTTGCGTAGGGGTTGCATCGCTTCGGGATCTCATAACAGCCTCATTGCATCTTACGTTTCCTGGTATCTTCTCGTTATACGCACTGCTGAGGCACTCCATACAGATGCTTCAGCGGGGCTATATTGTGCGGTCACGGTGTTAATCACGAGGTTAAATCCGACACATTGAAAAAGCTTTTCTTAGTGACTCATTATATCTCACTAGACATTTTAATTGGTGTTTGATGTCCGTATGCTGTCGTCTTAAATTTTAGTGAAGGAGCATCAAGTACACAAATTTTTGTTGCACACACCTAATCATGACGATAATAGTTTCTTTAGGGAGGGGAGGGGGGCAGGTTACTATTGCGATAGCAATTACATGGCCACACTCAGCTGGACTTTGCCGCCATCATCGCCGTCACTCACCACTTATATATATACGTATCTATATATATTTGAACGCAAGTGAGTGAGTAAAAATTTTATTGAGAATGTCCGGCGGTATTTAGTGGGGTGGGGCTACAAGCACCCCAGCCTAGGTGACGGCCTCGAATCCTTGGACACGAGCGGGTTCCTGGGCGTGATGGACTGCCCACAGTTCATCGGCGAGGTCGCGGCTGAGCAGAGCCGCCTCCCATCGCGCTTCGCGGTTCGAGACTGCCATGCCTACCCGGTTCATAGGGGACTGGTGCATGCTACCGGTGCACTCCCACGACATGTGCTGCAGCGTCGCTCTTGCTCCACACGCTTTACGGTCATCGGCTGTATAAATGTCTGGGTAACAGAGGCGTAGGATTACTGGGTTCGGGTACGTGTGGGTCTGTAATTGTCTCCAGGCAACTTCCTGTTCCTTGTTTAGTTTTTCGTGTTGTGGTGGATATTTGTATCTGCTCAGTCTGTAGTGTTGGGTGATATCTCTGAAAATTGTCATGCGATCCCCCCACGCCCACTCCCGCACTGTTCTCGATTTATGCGAGACATCGGGGCTTCCGGAAGGCAACACAGCTCGGCGTGCAAGGCCTCGAGCCACGGCGTAGACAGTCGCGTTGCCCGCGAGTGGAGGATCTTTGTGGGTGGAGATGCGTACGAGGAAACTGTCATTTTTGTGGCAAACATTGCCTTCGCGAATTTTCAGAATGTGTGCTGCTTCGCGGGAGATACGGCCGCTGGCGTAGTTGGGTATGGCCACCTGAGAGTCGCCTTTGATCACTTCTGCGTCCGTGGTAGCTATATCGAAGGCTATCGCCACTTCTTCGGCCACCTTCGTCTCTTCCATGCGTATTGTAGCACTCGCGATGCAAGTTCCTGCGTGATTCCTGATCACTATACGGTGAAACTGCGTTGTTCCTCGTAACAGGCCGCGTCTTCGTAAACGGTGTCTTGACTGCTGCCGAATTTTTTTTCCAGATCTCGCGCACGTCTGTTGCGCCAACCAATGTGATGAGTGGAACGCACACTCTTGGGCAACGACAGAACGACAATTCGCTCTTGAACACGTCTGGGTATTCCGACCTTTTCACCACGCAGCGTGTGGTAGTTTATGTCCAGCCTCTCAAAGATGTGTCGACCTGTTTTTGTTTCCGCCAAACGTTTGTACTGGGTGATGTTGTGTGCGTCAATTAGATCCTCTAGGGCATTGTGTGGCCCAGTTCGAGAAACTTTTTCGTGCCAGTATTTATTGGTAAGCCTATTGCGCGTTTTTACGCCTTGCAAATGAGACGGGGTAGCTTAATTCGTTCAGTCGCCTGCCATTTGAGGTAAGAGGCGATGTACGTTATGTGGCTCATAACAAAAGCATGTACCAGACGAATGGTATTGCTTTTTTTTATTGCGCTGTGGCGATTTGTTATGCGTTTCAGCGACCGGCGCGTTCGATTGACAGCACCGTCTACTCTGCGAATTGTTTCGCAGTTGTGGCCACTGGCTGACAGGTGCAAGCCCAGTACTCTAATGTTGTTAGCTTTTGGGATTACGGTGCCATCCCATGTTACTACTTTAATATCTTCGTCTGCACGCTCGCTGGAAGTATCGGCGTTCTCAGGTTTACGGCCCCTGCACGTGGGTCTTTAGAGAAGGAGCTCCGATTCAGCCGCGAAACATTCAAAGCTCGTGCCGCGAAGGTAGTCCTGTACAACGACCGCCTCCTGCAACTTTTTCTCGATCTCTCCATCATTCCCCTCGACAATCCAGAGAAAGACTCCGGCGCGCAGAAGCGAACTAGGGACCTCTTAGTCGTACGTGCGAGGCGTTAACCACTGAGCCATGGAAAAGCACCTCCTTCAACGTTCAAACGGCAAGCTACGTATATCTACTACTTACCTCTGCTGACAGGAATCTCGGAGGGAGCAATCATGTTTTCAGCATTACCAGCAAGATGGCGCAATGAGCAGGCTCGTAGTAAAGGTCGGCGCCCAGCTCGTCGTGATGCGCCCATGCGTGCTCACCTCCCACGCGTACTTTTCTTCGTGAAGGGAAGGGACCTTATCCGCGCACTTATCCTGTGGTGGGGGAGAACCTCGCGCCTTCGGATTTGATTCGAACAATTGCGTTTAGTGGCCGGGTGCACAAATCACATCACTCGCTGGGCAGGCCCGTTTGCGGAAAGATCGTGCTTTTCAAGCACAGAGAAGTAGCAACAGGGACACTTGTTAGTTGGAACTCATATATGTAGCTATGATTACGTTTCATGTGTTGTTCGTGTTAAACAGGGCGTTAAGTTTCGAGGTGTAAACGTTTTTAGTTGGCTCTAGTCCTGTGTGTGTAGTTTTCGTGCGTCGATTGTCCGTGAGCAGCGAGCTGCACGTTTCGATCTGCTTGCCGTTTTCAGCGTCACAATCCAAGTTGTTGACTGTGACTTTTTTTTTTAGAACCGGCTTACACGCCTTTGCTGCTGAAACTTGTATTCCTAGGTTTACTTAAATGTGTTGTGAAACATTAAACGCTCAGAATGGGGTGTCATGGTTCACGTCTCTCTGAAATAGAGGGGGTCACGGTTGAATTGCGAAAAAAAAAACTAAAGTAGAACGCCCTGCCGCACATGCCACAAACGCCGAGCCACAAACGCCACGCCTCGCACAAATGACTACCCTCTTTGGAAACCCAGAGGTTTCACGTGCCAATTAGGCTACTGTAAACTAATGTCTGAGCGAAAACAAAGGGGGTAGCCGAAATGGGAACAACGTAGAAGGGAAAGTAGAAGGATAACGCGAACGTTAACACCTCTTCCTAACTGCGCACAAAGTAAAAAACTACCGCTTTGACGTAATTTCCTTCAAAGCTTGTCCGGGGGGTCTCTATTTAAAAGGGGTTCATGAGTTAATTTTGTGGTTACGTTTTGTAGGGCAAGAAATAACGACGAAACAAAATTTTCTCGCATTCAGAAAATTGGCAGCACTGAAGCATATATATATATATATATATATATATATATATATATATATATATATATATATATATATATATATATATATATATATATATATATATATATATATATATATATATATATATATATATATATATATATATATATATATATATATATAGTTTCGCCAAAAAGTATGGTTAAGTAAAAAGCTCTAAATAAGAAACGAAAGTTGGCACCGAAGAAAGTAAAGCCCTCTGGGCAGGGTGTGTGCATGTTGGGCTTATACTGTTCAAACTACAGGCACAAAACGGCACACTATTGGATCCTGATGAGTTACTGACAGGGCTCCCACAGCTATTCTTTTTCATAGGCCAACGTGTCAGTGCAAGACGGGAAATAGCCGCAATACCGCTTATTACATGAAGCGTACGGGCTATCTCACTGAAGTACGGAGTGCCTGCAAAAGTAGAGAACTGCAGGAAATTCATTCCTACATTTACTCTAATGACGGCAAAATGGATTGAGAGACACCATGCGTGGATACCCTGCAAATTTTGAAATAATGGCCGCACACAACGCTTACCTTATCAGTTTGGCGCTTCTTGCTTATCAGATGCTCACTTTCAAGCATACGTGGGAACGCGGGAAGCCTCAGATGGTCACCTTGCCTGTTCTAGAAGTAATGCTGAAACCACGCTATATTTGTCAAACTTTAACATCCCGAACAAAAGAATAATATATATGGGGGTTAAGAGAGGCGCCTTAGTGAAGAGCTCTAGAAATTCCGATCTCCTGAATTTTTTATTTTTTTTTTGACGTGCACCGACGTCTAAGCGCACACGTCTTCAGCACTTGTCCTCTATCGCAATACATTCACCGTTGCTGGGATTCGATCCCTGGACCTTCCAGTCGAGAGTCGAGCATCATAACCAGTACACCATCACGATAGAACGTGCTTTCTATCACCATTGCACGGGAGAAGGGAAAAGCAGACTCATATTTCTTACCCCCCCCCCCCCCCCCCTAACGCTCATGCACTTTCTCTCTTAAAAATGGCAGCACATGTGCACTACGTTCCAGCCACACTTGTACGTTTCAAGACTGTGATAGTAAACACTATGGGCATGATTGCTCCCATCACTCTAGTCGCTATGACACCTCCAGAGTTCACGAATAAATTTTCAAGTGCTCGTAGATGGCTCTTTTTTACCAAAAAGACGGAAGGGCCAACAAGCATTAAGAGGCCCGTTACGGAAAGTGGTTAGATATACGCGGACATTCTCCACCACCATAATCTATCTATACAACACGGAGAATAGCGTCTTTCTCACTCAATACTAGGCGTGCGAGAGAGGGCGAAGAATGTAGGTTAATCGTAAGCTCTTGAGAATCGAAATGGGAGCTGTCCACTGAAGCAGAAGGCAGGGGGCGCCCCGATGCGACGTGTGCGGCGAACACCTTTCGCAACGCAGCGAACGCCAGGCGGCAACTGTTCTGAGGAATTCGGTCGTCTATCGCCTTCTTGTTCTTCACTGAACGTGATTCTTCATTTCTGGTCGTATCCCATCCTTATCGCTCGTCGCTTATCTTTTATTAAGGAGCACGCAAGCCCTCCGGGTTGAGCCATGACAAGAAAATAAAGCTTTTTCTATCTTCACCCTTTATTTTTCTCTGTTATGTTTCAGGAAATGCCAAAAGACCCCAACATATAATCTCCGCAACCGATGAAAGGAGATCGTGCCCTAAGCAAGCGCACACGTTGAAGCGGGTGAAGAAACAAGAAATGAGGAAGCCAGCGCTTAATTGAAGAATTGCGTCGATGCTTTCTTGGCGAAGACTGACCGATCAGGCCTTTCAGAAGCGGCGATTACGCGCAGGCTCACTAAAACCAAAATAAGAATAGCCACAGCATACTCGTTAGGATGGCTTGTTGGGCAAGTTGTTGCGTAGTTTCGGTATGATTACCAGCACCAGTTAATAAAACAGAAAAAACTGAGGCAAAAAAAAAAAAAACGCCAGGCCTGCGCGAAAGGCGCAACACAATCACAGCGAATGCTAGAAGAGTGGCCTTTCAGAGCCTTTTTCCTAACACTCATTGGGTAACTACTGCAAGCACACTTGCTTGATACCCACTAAATAATTGTTAATAAAGTCATTTGAGTAGTAGGCCGGCATTCGCTATGCAATTTTTCGCCATTCCTCTCGGAAGCGTGGTATCCGCTATGAACTTGAAAGGAATTTCATGCCCATTGATTATGCAATGGCTGACGTTAATGAGGAATTATGGCTGAAGTGGGTATGCGCCACAGTTAATGGGGGAAGAAGAACAAGCTTCTGTGATGGGTTGGAGCATTGGACGGCCCACTCGTTATGCTATTCGCATTGTGCGGCGACTGGTTGTTCTTTCGCTGTTTTAAAACGCTTTATAAGTCGTAATAACGGAATTGCTTTCCCGACATGAAGCCTGTTTACGGCAAGTTTGACAACACGTAACAAGCACAGGCGTAACGCAGTGGCAGAATACTGGGCTGGCACCCAGAGGACCCTGGTTTGAGCCCCACTGTGTCATTGGTGCTAGATTTTTTTTTTAATTTCGCGCGAGGTCGTTACGAACGCCAGCGCCGGTGGCAGTGGCGGACAAATGCGCATGACCCGAATTGTGATCTCACAACAGCTTTCGCTGTAAAATGACAGGAAGGATGCTGGATGAACCACCCTTGCTTTCTCTGTCTCTTTTTTCAGGCGCGAGGCTGCTTATGGCGTCTACCGATCGTCCCGTTATCGTAAAATTAGGAACAATGTAAATTGTAACCAAAATAAAAGCGAGAGCATTTCGTGTTTTTGTGCGTATTTAGGCTTTTTAGCGCATCTACGCATGCGCAGCAAACAAGCTATTTTTATGTGAGAAGGTATAGTCTAATCCCAAGTGCATTCACGACTATGATCAAGTGAACCTTTCTTAACAATGATTACCTGGCCCTTGCAGATTTCACAATAAAACCTCTAAGATATACAGTACTTCAATGCTATCAAAAGTCACAGTACAACTGTAATGTTGACCAAGGTTGCGAGAAAGTCTGCCCGTAAAATACCTCGTGAGAGACCGTGTTGAAAACGTGCAGCATAAACTAAAAAAAACATTACGTATTGCGCATTGCAAGCGTGCGTGGATGTGTGCAGTAAATTAAAAAATAAAACTTTGACTAAATGATATCACTGCCCCGGGGCTGCTTTTGACCTAAAGATGATTCCCACTGGCATGCAGTCACAAACATCGACAGTAAGAAAGAATTCGCTAAGCAAAGTAAGAGAAACCAAATGTGAATATGAATGTACGAAAACATGCTGCGTATACCTCTCTTTGGACGTTGCAAGAGAAGCCGTCATTGACTTGTGAAACGCACAGTCCCCGACGAGCACTATACGCCATCTAAACTTAACATAGATTAAAGATTAACGATGTCTTCTATGATCAGCAGGTAATCGCACTGAAGCGTTTCGAAGACTATACTTCATTCAATGGTGCGACGAGAGGCCGTTGCCCCAAACAGCCTCTGCACCTGCCGTTTACTCTATTTTACTGTGATTACTTTACTTTTACTTCCTCGCTTCACAAGCATACGCATAGGGAGGGGGTGGAGTCTCATGACTGATATACATTTACACAATTTGCTCAAACTACCTCAGATAGTCACGTCACAGAGAAAAGCTGATGCCAGTGCTCTCCTCCCCTCCGCCGTCGGGTCGGTGTGAATCAGCCCCCCAAAAAAGTTGACAACGTCTCCTGCGCCGCGCGGCGCAGCAGCCAGCCCCACACAGAAGTGGCTCCTGCGCCGCACGGACGTGACGTCACTTTAAAAGTTATTACCTAAAGCTAGTAAATGTGTAAATATTTCGTGTGTAATCCGTTAAACCTACAAAAGTTTCACTAAGCAGGTGTTTAACGAGTCAATTAGCTTAGGTTTGTTATTTAAACACATATTACAAGTATTTTAAATACAGAGGACGCCATGGGCGCTGTGGCTGTGAAAGGTAAACATTGCGAGATGGTAGCCGCCTGCGATATGTTAAGTGGTGAAAACTCAGATGAAATCGTGGCCATGGTTTAGGCCACTCCCAAGGAGGACTGGAGTGTCGTCGCTGCTTCATGTGATTGCTAGATGCTTAGTTGAACCTGGTGGTTGGAGCTAGCGCGTTCGTCCACCGCGCCGCAGCTTCATCTGAGTGTGTGCGCCATAAAGTTTCTCAGTATGATGTGCGGATTACAGTTGTTGGACGTAGTGCATTTTCTAGATTGCGATGCCAAGCGTGGTGTTGTCAAAGGCGAAAGTGTTCTTGCTGCCGAGTTTTGCTTGTCGCGAAGGACAAGGTCGACGATAAAATAAATGCTTTCGCACAGTTGACGTGTGACTGACCGGACGCAAATGCATGAATCCCTAGTGCGTCGGCAAAGTGTTCATACGGTGGATGGAAACAACTTTATTGTAATGTTCTTACGAAGCCTGTGATCTACGAAGGCCAGAGCTACTGCATTGCCGCCTGTTTTGTCAAGTGCGAACACGTACGGCCGTTCTCATCCGTTGCTACGTGAATGCTCCCATGCTGTCACAGGCCGTGCGTGTTACTGAGCAAGGCAGACAAGCTGTTTTGTAGTTAGATGGGCTAACGCCGTCGGCACTTGCCCTTGGGTATTGTTTATCAAGTGCTGATCGCCTTGAACACTGCGGTGATACGTCAGTATTTTTATAGAAAGCGGCCTGCCGGTTACCTCGTCAAGTGATGGTACACTGAGCGACATAAAAAAAGTTGCCCGAGTGCACCTTTTTGTCATCAAAGCTTTAATAAACCGTGAAAATCAACATTCCTGACACCTGTGCCGAAGAAACCGATGTAGCCAGCTGCATTCGAGTTTTTGTGTCTTTTTTGCGTCTCGCTGATTAAGAGCACTGATTCGCAAAACACTTTATCATAATAAATATAGTCAATCCTGCAAGAGTCATCGAAGATCCAATATTAAAGGACCTGTGGACGGCACCACCACCAGCAGCAAGTCGGGCTGATGAGGAGGCGCAAATGTTAAAACAATACATGCGTGAACAAAAAAAAAAGAGAAAGTATCGATAACTGCAATGGGACTTGAACCACCAACCTCACCAGCAGATGTGTTGCTTTAACCAACTACGCCACAGCTGCCGATCAGTTTGAGATGGCAAACAAGCCGGTTTTGTATTGCTGTCACGCTAAACCTAACTAATATTTTTGTTCACTTTTTCGTTTGGACTTCATTTTAACGGCTTTTATCGTTATGTCTAGACGTACCGCTAGACACTCCCAACTATTCAAACAAAGCGCCTAACCAGAAAATGCATGACGTCACTTTCGTGCGGCGCAGCAGCCGTTTCTGTGTGGGGGTGGCTCGTGCGCCGCGCGGCGCAGCAGTCTCTGCCAAAAAAGTTTTCTGGCTGCGTCCCTGCTGTACTTTACCACGAACCGACCACAAAAGCTTTTTTGTTTGTTTGTTCCAGGCATGTAAAGAGCACCGCATAGCATCGTCACGTCACCGGCAATAGTCGATGGTGCCATTGCGTTTCCAGTATTACTTACTAACTAAGTAACGCGTTTCAAAGGTGATATGACCTTTCGTCATCATATGAAAATATGGCCCCAGTTTGCACACCAAATTTGGTGAATGCAATGCACAACTGTGAGTGGAAGTCAACAGGGCAATCAAAGGCGGTCCACACAAAGCGGCATTATAAATGATATGTTGAAATGAACAGCTGTTTGTATAAAGTCTGATAGTTATAATTGAACTGCTACTGGGGAACTTCGATCGCACCCACTCCGCCATTGCACGAAAAAATAACAAAAAATTCAAACACTACAATCTATGCTTCAGTCCCAGTCCTAGCGAGTGCCATTTCGGGCCATGGATGCTGATTCGTACTTTTGGTACTTTTGCGAAAGTCATGCCGCGAACGCGAAGGTTGGCATTTGCCTCTCTCCCAGTGTAGGGCCGCAGACCGGGTACAACCTGGTTCACCTACCCGCCTTTCCTTTGAATTTCGCTTTCTCTGTCTCTCTCCGCAGCCGTGTTAAATACTCCGTTATAGGACGCCAATTTGACCGAGTGACCCGCATAAGCTGCTCGCAATGAGAAATCGAGATGTCAACTGCTCGATTTACCAGGAAACTAGCGTGATTGCCGAAGAATTCTTCTGCGAACACGCGAGTTCTTTTTTTTTTTCGTCCCCTTTTTTGTTCTCTGCTTTCCCCTTCCCAAAATTTATTACTTTCGTATCTTTTATTAACCACTTAGTAGTAGTAGTAGTAGTAGTAGTAGTAGTAGTAGTAGTAGTAGTAGTAGTAGACTTTTATTCAGCCAAACTTACAGGCCGAGCATTTCGACCACCTGTACGATCAGCCGACGCTGTCCTTCCCCTTCGGCGCCGATCCAGTTGAACCAGGAGGTGATGGAAAGGGATGGGGGAGGGTAATAGCAGGATTGCTGAGCAGTTGGGCAGTAAAACAGGCAGTGTGACAGGTCAGCGTATGGGGAGGGACAATTAGGACAGCAGGGGTTAGACCTATATTTATAAAGGAAAAGGCGAGAGGGGGTTATCAAGCAGTTAATTTGGATGTGCCGTAGAGTTCGAGCCTCGAACGCAGTGAGTGATGGATGAGGGGGAGGGTAAAGACCCTTGTCGAGCCGGAGCTGGAGATATACCTCCTTGATAGTGTGACGCAAGGAGATCTGCCCATCGTTATTCGCGGAGCTCTCACTGTCTTCCGAAGGTGTGGGCCAGGGAATGAACGGTGCCCGGTGCAATATATCGCGGGCAAGCTGATGAGCTAGCTCATTGCCGTTAATACCCAAATGCCCAGGAACCCAGTGGAGGAATACAGTGGAGGGTTGAAGAGCAGAGGCCGCTCGCTCGACCTCCTGTTGAAGAGCAGGGGGCAACGTGTTGTTCTGTATGTGACGGATGGCGGCGTGAGAGTCAGAGTAAATCGTGTACTCTGGGAGAGAAGGGAGGGAGGAAAATGACTGGATGGCGTGGACCATGGAAAGGACCTCGAGCGAAAGTACATTTGGCGGGTGTAAGTATGGCCCGCTGGTGTGCGTGTCAGGTGCCGAAAGGTGTGGATGGTAGATAACGTAGCCACGCGAGCCCCGAGGAGCCATGTATGAGGCATTCGTGTAGGCAACTCCCTGTGTAGAGAGAGGAGGAGAATGATGCTGCGCTGCCGCATGACGCCGGCTTAACCACTTATATATTTTCTATCTTTCCTTAGATTCTTTTTTTCACTTGCACTTTCCTTTCCATCCCTCTTCCACAAGTTTATCAGTTGAGGTGCACCTCACTTAAGAGACTGTTATCATGCACCCCACACCCCATTTTTGTTTACCTAATGGTAAAATAACCGCTCACACCCAACATAAAGCATCGCTAAAGTCATTGAGTTATTCCTGAATTCAAGCGTGTGTGATTCAAACTGTTGATGCTGCAGTTATTTAATTTCTGCCAAAAGGCTGGTAAATTGAGTTCTTCTAATCAATTTATCGCGGACATATTCCCACAAACGTGGCTACTTTTTAGTCACTTTGGAGCCCTTAGCATGAGTTTGCTACGGCAGTATCAAACAAACAGACAGACAAACAGACAGACACACGGACGCACGGATGGAAACACAGATGGAAGCATGGACGGACGCATGGACGAACGGACAGATGGACGCGTGGATGAATGTACGGACGAACTGATGCAGGGTGGACAGAAACATGCACAGACGAACGCACAGACAGACGCACGGACGGACGCACGGACGGACGCACAGACTGACAGACGGAGAGACAGACAGACGTACATGAAAGGGACAGACAAATAGAGCCATGGACGGACACACAGACAGACAAACGGACAGGCAGGCAGGCAGGCAGGCAGGCAGGCAGGCAGGCAGGCAGGCAGGCAGGCAGGCAGACAGACAGACAGACAGACGGCTGGACAGACGGATAGAGAGATGGAGGGACCGACAGATTGACAGACGGACGGACGGATAGACAGACAGTAGACGCACACAGATGGACACACGAACAGACTAAGAGCCCTACAGACAACGGACAGACAGACAGACAGACAGACAGACAGACAGACAGACAGACAGACAGACAGACAGACAGACAGACAGACAGACGCACGAACAGACAGAAGCTTAAGGGTCCCCCGAATTTTTAATAGGGACAGATTTCGTGCTCTTTCCTCCGTTCCGCTCAAACGCTCAACGTTACAGGAGTGCAACGCGCGCTTTCAGTTTTAGCCAAGCGTCCTTCAGTCTACGCTATCGCGACACCGCCGGTGGAGGAAATTAGTTTTAAAAAATGAACATCACATTTATCTTGCAGCAGGATAAAAAACTTCTGGTTTAAAAGAGTGCGAAATCATCTACTCATTCACGTATTAGCATTTTTTTGTAATTTTTTGTCACTTTCACTTGGAGCTGGACTACGATCGGAGCACAAGGTAGCCAGCCGGTCTAAGAACTGGCTAACCTCCTTGTCCTTCCGCTTAATCTTTCGTCCTCCTCCTCCTTGCCCTGAGGCAGCGCGTTCACCGCGTTGCCTTGTGGCAAATCAAACTAAAAGGCTTTTCTGAATAGGTGGATGAGTCGCACCTATTAAACGCTGAATTGTTACTATTGTTACATAAACTTCGCTTATATCGAAGATTCGCGAAGTTTCTTAGAGGGAAATACCAAAGAAGCATCTGGAGACGCTCCATTATGGTCCCAAATGTCACCTCTAGATTGTTTCATGGAACTTCGCCCCACATGCGCGGATTCTCGAAGAGTTTGGCTGCGACGACTTTTCGGAAGAGGTACGGATCTTTGTCTGTCTTGCATGTTTGCCGAAAAACCACTGTGTTTTCCGAGCAGCGTAGACACGCGGCACAGGAGGCTGCCATTTTGGTCGTTTCTTCTCAGGTCACGTGATCCTTCACTCGCTACAACGGTCTACTAACATGCTCAACTCCTGACCACATAGCGCATGCGCAGTGGCGCAACCACCCACTGCCTGAGCGGAGCAAGAGGCAAAATTCGGTCAGCTAAATTTCTCTGATGTGGGCCATTTGCGGACCCCGTGCTGCTTACGAAAAGTTTGCCGGCTAGGTATTTGAGACTGCTGATTTTAAAGATGAAATGGAGAGTCAGTTAGGTTTTGGGGCACCATTTATGACTTAGTTCAGATATAAAACTACTGGGATAGGAAGCAAGGATTCGCCACGTAACCAGATTGAGCATGAACGCTTTTCAGAGTTACTCAGGCTACGTGTTCACTTGCGTACGCGGTTCAATAGACACCGTACTTTCCCTTCAAATTGCGTGCGTTTACGTGTGTTGCGTAAGCATTTTGTAATACACACTGCAGAAACATTGTATAGTGATGGCACGAGTGCCTTTTCTGGTTCAGTCTATGCCCACGGTTCTCTGCCCCTAAGAACAGGGGCTGTGTTGATACCCCCCTTTTTTACGTGTGTTGTATAAGCATCTTATATACACACTGCACATGCACAAACTCAGTATAATGGTGTCGCGAGCGCCTTTTATGGCGCAGTCCAGGCGCAGTCTATCTTTATCGGTTCCCTAGTCTTCTGAACGGGCACTGTGATATTAGTTACGAGGTGTCCGGGTGACCCTGATCTATGTAACAATGTGAAGAGTTACTCGTCAATAAATATCCCCTTTGTGTACATTGTGACAAATGGTACCACCTTCGTAATTCGGTATTTTTCATCATCAGCGTCGAAGAACGGGATGGCTTTAACCTCTCCCATAGTAGAGTACCTGTAGTACTCTAAATCGTTACCAACTTTTTCTAAATACATAAGCGAAAGACGTGAAAATTGCAACACATCTGTCCCAGTTCGTTAGATGTGGTGATGGCATAGAGTAATAGCTGCAGCAGGCAATGTCAAGTTAGGAACCTTCGTTTTAGCGGGACGGCTCAGTGATCTCCCTTAGTTGAGTACGAATTACTCGAAATCGTTAAACATTTTTTCTAAACACACCGTTCTGGGTGACAAGGCCTCATTGAGTGTGAGGTCCGCGGGACGGCTTAATGCTCCCCCATATTGGAGCACCTTTTACTAAAATTGTTGCACACTTTTTATAAACGCACAGTTTACCTTTCTTTTTTTCTAGGGGTGGTTGTCTGCCCTCCCATATTAGAGTACCTAGTACTATAAATCGTTAACTTTCTCTAAAGATACAGTGTGCAGCCCACTGGATGGCTTTATCCTCTTCAATAATAGAGTACCAGTACTCTAAATGGTAAAACCAATATTTGTAAACACACAGTTGAAGGCTCTTGGAGTGCGTATTGTGCGCCCAAACGTTAACAATTGATGCTAAGCACGAGCCGTCAAAGCGAGCTTTATTGCACGGCGCAGTTGCGCTCAGCCGAAGAGGCGTTTACACTTGAGAAGTGAAGCCAAAAGAAAAATACCAGGTTGGCTTAAAAATCGTGACCGCACCCGTCGAAGACGTTCACAATCGATCTGCCCTATTTCGCCACCACTGCCGTCACTACCTGGAGAGCTATTTTCATTCTCCCTGCTTCCAAAGCACTAAATTTTATACCAACTTCTAGTTGTTCGCGCAAGGTAATGAAAAGAAACAACTCGCACCTTTTTAAACGTTGTTTTGTGTTTTGGGAGATAAGTCGACAGAAACCATAGAGTTTCCCACAATGCTTACAAGAGGGAACTCTGGCGCTAGTGTCTATGGGAGTTGCAACACACGGCGCTTCAACGAGCATGTGAATGATGGGTAGTACACACATCTGACTAATTTTCGTACTTCTGGCCTGCTTCTGGCTGCGTGTGTGTTCGTGTGGCTTGGAGCTGTTTTTTCACGAAAACATAAATTAGCAACTGTTCACCGTTTGCGCTTCACAACCTTATTCTTTTAAACTTACTATTTCAAACCAAGTCCCTAAGTTCGAAAGGGTTCGTTATTTCTTTCAAAACAAAACCGTAACCAGTAATAAACGAAGCCGCAAATATGATTCGCCGCCCGCAAGTACGAAGACTAGGCAAATGTGTGTACTACCCATCATTCCCATGGTCGCTGAACAATCGCAGCGCCAGAGTGCCCTCTAGTTAATTTTGAGAAACTCTATGGCAGAAACGGCATGAGCGAACGCACCAGCATCGCAGCGGGAGATTCATCTGGCTGTACAGAAACGCGACACACGTTGTGGCATGCCGACTTGTTGCTGCTGCACCGTCTAATTCGAGAGTTTTCGGCTATCGTAATCCAAACCAGGCTCTCGATTGGTCACGCCTGGCGTCAGACTATGGAGTGCTCGCGTTTTGCTTACGTATAGCGTCGCTGTGACCAGCGTGCATGCGCGTCAACGCTACATTGTAGTATATTGGGCCCTTCATGATGCGCTCGCGGCCGTTTTGCTAGCTCCACATATAACAAATTCGGTGTTGCGTGACGTCAATGGACGACGAAAGATATGGCTGGTGCAAACATGATAATCCTGACACGCGTGTAATGTAAGAACATGACAACGTACCAAGCTTATAGCGTGTTCACGGCCGTTTTGTTAGCTCGAATGTACTAAATTTGGTATCACGTGATGTGAATAGATGACGAAGATAAACTACGCATCCAAACATGATAATCATGACACTGAAGTCATGTACGGCATCATTTACCTCCACCTCGTAACGTTGTGCTGATTTTAAAGTGACATATGAACATTTCTCATTCGTGCTTCGCACATCATCGATTGGCAGATCCCACTGTATGTGGGATTTGCCAATTTTTTTCTTTATTGCTATGACAGCCATGAAATGATCATCAGGAAACCACTTAGATGTTTTTGGGTGCTGTAACAACTACAGAAACTGGAAACTGCTGTCGGAAGAAATATGCCGTGTTCATCACCAGACGCGGAGTTTTTGTGGCTGTGGATTCTTCAAGTTGCATCGTTTTCCTGTTGACAAGGAGCAGCGGTTTCTATGGCTTGCAAAATTAAACAGCAAAAACTTAGTACCATCCGCAGGTACTAGGGAATGTTCAGAGCATTCTTCTCAGGCGAACAAAAACGGCTTCGACACCAATGCTGAGCCTCCGCTATGAAAGGAAGGTACGCAGTCTACAGCTATTCCAATTATGACAATATTTTCCCTACAAACAGCCCCGCGTAACATTTCTCTCTATAGCAGGTCAAGGTACCGAGATGCCGAGAGTCACTCAAATTTCCTGATTGATAAAAGAACATAAGAAGGTACGCGCAAGCATGTCAGCATCGTTTGATGCAAGATCTGTATTCAAGTACACACCTGTAAAAACAAATGGGCGAGGAAGATATGGTCCCTACTTCAGAGTTGAGAAACAATTTTGACAGCTGTTAGTGCGCAGTTAATATGAACCGTGAGTGCCATGAAATAAAGACGAATTACTACACTCCTACGCACGGTGCCATGCAAGAGTGCTAGCCGATGCAACGGTGTGGCGTAAAGAAATCTTGTTAGGAAAGTGGGTCACTACAGCTCATCATAGTTATTCACTGTGCTCTTGAAGTGTTATTGCTCATTCTGGAAAAGAAAGACCTGAAAATACTGCGCATTCTTCGAGCAGAAAATCGGTGCTGTGAATATACTTCATCAACAGAGGTGAACTCGTTCGCCGCACTGTATATTAAAACAATTGACGCTCAACCACTTGAACCTTCTCATAACGTCTCATAGACTCATTTTATGAAAAACGTGTATCACTTCAGTCCAAATTCACCACGTAAATACTGCGAAGGAACGATAAAACTGCCGCCGCGCGCATACATTCGATGCACACGGCGAGTTTCCCGCATGCCAGATAGGTTGGCAGACCAGAGAAGGGCTGCCGGCTAGCAAGATGGCAACGCCCCAAAAAAATGTCTATATGACGTTACTCTTTGCCCTATCTATCTATCTATCTATCTATCTATCTATCTATCTATCTATCTATCTATCTATCTATCTATCTATCTATCTATCTATCTATCTATCTATCTATCTATCTATCTATCTATCTATCTATCTATCTATCTATCTATCTATCTACCTGTCTATCTATCTGTCTATCTATCTATCCACCTACGCATACGCGCTTCTTTAACTTGGCATTTACCAAAATTAGCTTGTGAAGCATAATAGTATGATCAACCTGACTGTCCAAGCAAGATTTGAACAACACGAAAATTCTCGAATGCACGTATGAAACTCTTGCCGCTAATCATTTGTAGTTCATTCTTGTCGTATAAAACGGGCCGCGGTATGGTGCTGTGCACCTCAGGTGATCCACGCCTTATACTTACCAAGGAATGGCGAGAACAGACACTGAACGGAAACGTCAAGAAACGTGGCACTAGCCGCGTCGACCCGCAGAGCGCAGATAAAAATCTGGATTCGAGCAGAATCGAAGCCAGACATTCTGTGATGCAATGAAGTATTGTATCGCCAGTGCATGTTAGGCCCAGAAACTGCTTTCGAATGTCTCTGTGCGAAACTCCTTCCTGCCAGTGCAATGTTAACTTTAATATCGGTGTTCCCTATCAAAATTTATTGGAAGATAATAAATAATATTTAGGCACTGCAGTGATACATGTCATACGGGCATAACGTAGGTTTTGATTTCATTGCTAGCGCCACTTTTATATTAGTATGACAAACCTTCCACATGTACTTCTATACCCAGTCAGCGGCAATCAAACGTTCCTTGATCCCGGAGCAATGCATTATTTATAGTTGCATATGATATTCACAGCATCGCTTGCAATAATGTGACACTCGTACGTAGAATTCACTAGCGAGTGCTCCAGGGCCCTACAACGCAAAACGAAAATTGCACTGTAGCGTACGGTTTGACTCAATAAAATAATCTCTGTGCTCCGACAGTAGTGCTGACGTTACGTCAGACAATAAGCTACCCTTCAAACGTCAGTGTATACGGCGTACCTTGTAAGCGGATTATGTGCCAGAACTACTTTATTTACAATAACACCTGAATTCACATCTTAACGATTCGCTCAAAGGGAAAAAATTATGGCAGCATATACGGCTTTTCGCCGACTGCTTTGCATAAAGCGAAGTCCGACAATGTGATAGATCCGCCTATATTTTCTTTGTTGTTGCTCTTATGAACAGTCATTTACTTTTGTCGTCCATAAATGCCCCCATATGCCAATGTTCACCTATGACATGTGAAAAAAAAAATGACTACGGGAGCACGAAGACCTTAAGTGGCTATAGACGGATGTATGGTTTAAGGAGTGGATGAATTGACGCCGTCACTATGTTCGTCCATCACCGACAAATGTTTCACCCTCAGGACGAAAAGTGTATTGGATACGCGGGATCACAACGCCCCACTTCTACTTACCTTCGAGAACACAAAACCGCTATATCATGCATATGCAATGCCGTACACGCATCCGAATTCGCTCTCACCCCTTCCTCCTTATTCCTTTCTGTTTCGTGTTCTTTCTACAAACAACAAGACGTACAGCTGAGCTGCATGCATGTACTGACCAGCCTTCGGAAAGAGTGGCAGTGGCTAATTTGCACACGAAGCGTCGTCCACGTGCAACCCATTGTTCGTCGGCTTCTTCTTCGCACGTGCCCTGCCCCAGTCGAACCCACGGAACCAGCTTTCGCTGCACCCATACGTACCGCACTCGTGCGGTAGAGAGCGTATGCATAATCACGTGTCTGTTGTAACGGGGCCACTCGAGCTTCTCAAATGGCAGTCACCCTACCGGGTCTCTCACGTGTTTCCGCGCGCAGCGGCTCTGCGAATAGGGTGTGGAGTTTCCATTCGCTTCCTATAACACACAGGGCACGAAGTTCCTACCCATTCTTTCTAGTCAAGCTCAGTGCTTCTCGATGCATCTTGAATACATCAAACAAGTACGAACATTAGCGTATACTGGGCACTGTATCGTCTCTATGTGGGCACGCAGGCGTCTGAGACAGATCCATAAGTCCACGTGATGCGCGTTGTTCTGTGCAATGCCAGCACCACCACTGACTTTTCGCGGCAGCAGTATTACCTTGCCAGTTACGCAGAATTACTTCCGCAATCTATTAAGAACTGCCCATCATAGCAGCACGAGTTACCTGTTGTTGCTTTTATTGCTTTTGTAGTGTTTTGTTACTGCACACTACAGGCTTCTAGAAGCACTCATGTTCGAGTATATCACCCTAAATATTCCTCGGAGAATATTTTTTTTATGAATTCCGTACAGTTTGTAGGAGGGAAGAAAAATAAAATGGTAAGTACGTGCTCTGAAACTTATGTTCTTTTTGTTGGCTTTGGTTATTGCTTGCCAGCAGTTTGCTACACAGACAAGCTAGCATGTTATTTACACACACACACACACACACACACACACACACACACACACACACACACACACACACACACACACACACACACACACACACACACACACACACACACACACACACACACACACACACACACACACACACACACACACACACATATATATATATATATATATATATATATATATATATATATATATATATATATATATATATATATATATATATATATATGTAAACATTGGAAAAGTAATCAACCCCATTCTGCTCTCTATAACCACCTTCGTAACGCCCCAATTTCTTTCGTATTGAAGCCGCAGTTGGTGCACTATTCATTCACCACTTTTTGGTGTAATCGAATGACTCGCGAATAATGAAATTATCTCATTATTATTCCCTACTCGTTCGTACCACAACGCCTTTGTCCACGTTCTTGACCGGGCCTAGTTGGGGAAATCCTTTTTCAAGCCGGACGCCTTTCTTTCATTCTTTTAGTTATCTTTTGAACACATTCCGTCGTCACTGGTATGCATACACCCAGTCGGTGAACGCTCACTGGTGACGCCTTCAAGCTGACCTCGAGGAGTGCGGCTGATGCGCGCACACTGCATACACGCGTGTGTTGCATGCTGTGCACAATATTTGACCAAAGCCTGACATATTTCTCAGGGTTGCATTCAGAAGGGCGCCGCTAACGAGTGTGACGAATGGAACGATCCAAGGCATGATTGACGTTCCGAATGAGCCCAGTTTCGGAGCTGAGCGTGCAGCAAGACACTCGTTCAACCAGACCCATGGCCCTGTTTCGAATGTCCAGCCTTCCTTCGCCTATATACCCCAATTTGAAGCGGGTGGAGGCTGCTGTTCCCATCCAGCGTCGCAAGGAGCCATGTCAGTCAGCCAGCGCACCTAGCCGTCTATGAGGCAGGCGTAAGCTGTATTCTTGCAGTTAAATTATGGCCCCCAGTGAGTACAGGAGTACATCAGTCTGTGAAAGCTGGAACTGGGTTTCTGTGCATGTTCGTGATCGTCACATGCACACGCGCGTGGCTTTGTGTCTGCGTGCGCGCGCGTCTATGTGCGTGTGTGTCTCAGGTTTATGTAGTACTTATGTATGAGAGACAAATAGATTAGTTAAACGTATAGAGAGCGAGAGATGCATTATAGGATGCGGATAACTGTATATTACAGGCGAATAACAGTTTAATTAGGCCACATGCCTACGCAAAGGAAGATGAACAGGTATGAAAAAATATTATTCCTCCAGGAGGCTTGAAACTAACCGCTTACTGGCGTCAGATGATTCTTCCTCCCGAGTGGTCCTCGTCGTTTTCTGCTGTTTTGATTGTCAGGAACCGGGTAGTTGTCGTACGTAACACAATCTTTTCAGATTACCCGAGCACTTGTATAGACAGAGTGTCCCTAAGAAGCCAGACGCTTTTCCTAAAATAGACTTTTTAACAATGCCGGGAGTACCCGATACATACATATCCGCTACGTCGTGTGCTTTGGTAAGAGTACGCGAGCTGTCTCGGGCGATATGATGGATGGCATTTCGAGGTCTCTATCTCGAAGGCTACTACGTGCGCGTACTGCGGAGTCGCCGTGCGCCTACAGGGACCCCCGCCCTCACCGTTTACATGCTACAAAAAGCACAGCGCGCCAGCCGCGCAGCAACGAACACACAATGTTTTTCGAAGCCCTAGCACTCACCTCGTGGTGTGCACTGGGGGGACAGGAGGGGGGGGGTGTCTGTAGGCGTAGCCATGTGCGCTTATTCCAGTGAGCCGTAATAGCAAATGGCCTCTCTCTGTGCCAAATACTTATAGGTATATCTTTCATCCTTTGTTGAAAGCGTAGGGCGGAGACCACTTTGCATCGCACAGACACGTGCCCTATCGTCTGCGCGTCATCATCCACCCGCTATCGATAATAAACGCGAAGGGGTACTTCTCATGGTTCTTTACTTTGTTCACTGCCGAGTTTGTGGCGGAGGTTTTTCGGTGGTCGAATCGGTGGAGCTCAGTGAAAGCACCCGATCAGTTATAGTTGCACCTACTGAGGTACACAGCGAGAGCCGGGCCGTCGGTCTCGATCCTGTATTGTGATAAAATATTCGAGAGGGTGGAGAAGGTTGTCCTCTGAAGACTCCTGTAGGGCGTGATAGTCACACCGGCAAAATTAAGACGCGCATACTGTAACCTACTGGTTATTTGCGCCTGCAATGATTGCCCACTATAAGTACTCACGGGTATGCGCAGGGGCAAATGCTTTTTAAGCGAATGTAAAGCTGCTGCTCCAGGTTCGTCAACCAGGTCAGCTTAGAGGCCCGCGACATGTGAGCGGTGGAGTCTGTGAAGGCTCTAAAGCCGAGGTCAATCATTGTTCTTTTATTTAGGTCGAATGAGAATTTATATTGCGGAGAGCACTGTTAGCAAGCGCTTCCGCAATCGATGAAGCAGCCGGAACCAAACGAAGCATCCCTTTATATATGGGCTGGCTGCGTCGTGTTTTGAACTCATCAATAAAGTCAAAAGAGTTGAATGTTGGGCGAGTTAGTGCTTCGACATAGAAACCGTCGTGAGGACGCAGCTAAACACAACCCACAGGCAGAAACAGACGAGCACCGGCGCAAACTACGAACTGTGTGTTTAGTTGCGCCCTCACGATCATTTCTATATAATCAAGAAAGGTTGCCTTGAACGCGTCGACTACATAAGGTTAAAGAAGAACGGCTATTTGGGCTAGTTGGTTTGAATTCATGGTAATAAGTGCTGCAGCGCGAGCATGAAGGTGCCAGAAGAAACAGACGAAAGGCGAGGCAAGGAAAACTAAAACAGTGCTCGTGTTGTCCTCTTTGCTTTCCTTGCCTCGCCTTTCGTCTGTTTCTTCTAGCACCTTCGGGCTCGCGCTGCAGCCCTTATTACCATGAATTACATAAGGTTAGAGGCAAATTTAAGTTTAAGGGGGAGTTTGAGAACTACAGTGAAGTACTTTCTAGTTGTAGTCAATGTTTCAGCTGTTACCCATAATTCCGGGCCCTTTATGTTATTAATGTGCTGGTCATCCTTACAAGAAAGCTTTACTGTTTTAATCTCTTACAACTTTGTTTACTTTGCCTCTATCTCTGCGTCTGTCTCCCCATTTCAGATATGTTTAAGAAATGTTGTAGCGCTTTCAAATTGTTATTGGAGTTTCAATTTCATGCGTAATAGCACGTACAAAGGGCAGTGCAGGCGGTGCGACCACAGAATGGATAACACAGGCAGTGCCTGTGAAAACCTGATTTAGCCAAGCTGCTTCAGAAACGCAGGTAAGTGCTTGTAAAAATAAGTATTTGTTGGTGTTTTGAATGAAAAACTAATTAGCCTTAATCATGCACCCGAGGTGAGGCCAATGATAATGGGTAGATGAAGAAATCAAGACAAGCACGGATGAAATTTACCGCCTATGCGTTGGAGTCCTTAACAGTAAACGCTTATCGCTTTGATCGAAGACTGCATCTCTGCCGCAAATATATGATGTATATAATGTATATTTGTGGCCATGTACAATTTTCTTCCAACGTTGGTCATGCATTTATGTCCGGAAAACAGAGCAATGAATTCAATTTCTTTAGTTTGCTATACACCTGCGTCTTCTTCACATACAGTTCTACCCTCATCCGTAGCGCTTGGAGTATCCACAAGGCCTCGCTGATGAACGGCTGCTAATCATGTCGCTATAATACGGTTCAGTTTAATCGGTTACACAAACACAACTGGCTCTTCCGGCAGCGCAAGCGACATTTCGACATGCATAGTCGCGCTCAATATGAGTAGAAACACGCTGGCTGTGGGTAAAGGGACCCCAAGCTAGAGCACTGCATGGACCCAGGCCGGCCCAAGAGCCGCACCGTGCCTGCTAAGGCATTGTTTGGATCGGGCCCGGGCTGGATTCAGGCCCATGACCATCGGGCTCGGGTCGGGTCCGCGCCTGAGTCAGGCCCGTATTAGGCCTGAGTCTCATATACAGCGTGTTTCAGGAAACGTGTCCTATATTAATTAAATATTACATAAAGGAGGCGTCTGAATTCTACCTGTGTGTCTCTTTCCCTTTGGCAGAAGGAATCTTCAGATGTGTATGAACATTATTACTACAATTTAAGAAATTAAAAGAATATACATTTTACACAATTTAAAACAATTACATATTCATTGGGGCATTTTTGAAGCGAAAGATAGATGCCCTGTCCGGTGAATCAATTTCGGTTTTACCAGCTAAATTAGCCAGATTTCATCGCTCCGCGGTAATTACCAGAGACCGCTTTTCCTAACTTTCCAATTGGCTATAGAGTATTCATAGGAAGAAATTGAGTTCACTGCTTTGAGTAGCCCGGCCATTTAAAGTAGTTGAAATTGTTTTTTTTTCTTATTTCCATTTTTAGTGCAAAAATAGTGTTTTTTTGACAGCTGAATATGCCTCTGCCAAAGTAAATAAAACGCCGCAGGTAGCAAGGAGATGCTCTTCTCGGTTTTTCTTTAATATATTGGACCCATTTCTTGAAACACCATGTTTATCGATCTAATTGCATGTTTACGCTGTTCAGTTGTGTTGTTTTGTAGGGTTTAAGATCCCGAAGCAACCAAAGTTACCTAATATGCTGTAGTTAAGGGCTTCGACTAAGTTAGACTACCTGAAATTTATTAGCATGCACTGAAAATGGAATTTCCAACACGTGTAGCATTTTGCACTGTCGATACACGTCTTTCAAGGAACTTGTACTTTACTTATCTTATGTGATTTTTAAAGAATAAAAAAAGATGAAAGCGAGCCCCGTAACTGTCTGCATCAGAGTGCGACACCTCAACAGTAGCTCACGAGGAAGGGGGGTAAGAAGAGCTTAGAAGGATAGGTTTAAAGGTAAATAGATAGGGAGAGGAAGGAGAGATCGAGGCGCAGGGTCAGCGAATGACGGAAGTAAAGAGGAGATAGGAAAGATGGACATGGTCGCAGGAGTCCGAGGACGGGGCATCACTCAGCGAGAACTCATGTCGGCGGCAGGAGATGGCGAAGGGAGGGCCCAGTCGGCCAGAGCTGCGCTGTCGTTGGAGATCGCGGGAACGCAACTGGTCGGCACGAAATCCAGAGAGCGAGTCGAAACTCGTAATCTAAGTTTCCTTCATTGAATTGATTGAAAGGTGTTCTTGCGTGCCCTAAGGAAAGGTTTGCCAGGTAGTACTGCAGCAACAGTACCGGTACACTACTAACCTTTTTATGGTGTATATAAAATGTGTGTAGAGAAAATTTTCAAGTCCGCCGATACAGTCAAACGCCTTTTTTCGCCTGCGTGTTCCGTAAACGCGTCAACGTAACTCATGAGTCATCAATATCCCTGGAGCTGTTGTTGAAACACTTTAAGTGCGAGGTGTCAAGTGACTCTTATGACAGGCAAACAATGCAAATCTTGCCGCTTTTTCGTGCTAGCAATACAGTTGAAAATAAGTAGCAATGGGAAATTAGCCAAACTCTTCAGCATTTAACTTCAATGTCTATCTTCAGCATTTAACTTGATTGTCTATCTTATAGAACAAACGTTTGGTCATTTTTACGTGCACCTTCGTGCTTATTTTGTATTTCGACTCTAATCCATAAGCGTTGTCGTTTGCCGATGTGCAAGTGTTCTCAGGGCACTCAAAAGCATTGAAGGACCCGCGTGGACGAAGTAAAAACTCAATGTATGGAAGGTCGTGATTATGATGTTGATTTGCTGTTGTACCCTTCGAAACAGAGGGCCGGAGTGGGGTTGTATAGGCGCGTGCTTATTGACACTTTCTACCACATAAATGTCTGACGGCTACTGCAGCACCCCCAAGTTGAGGAATCGTTCATCTCTTCAGACTTCTCCCCCAATTTCTCCCATTTCGTTTTGGACATAAGGAATAAGTAACACTGGTAGATTGTGAAATCACGCGAAGTGACGTCAATGGGCAACGAGAGAGCATGCGCCAGTTTTGTACCTGTTTTCTGTTATCACCAAGTGTGCTGATACCTATCACCACCTTAGCTATATATAAGCAGTGTCCTTTTTATAAAACTACGGACGATCACCCCGAAGGGAGCCCAGATGGGGTGCAAAGCCGTGGCTGTGCGCGTGGCGTTGACAGGTTGAAACCAATGCCGCCTAAATAGTTTGAGGCTCTGCCACTCGGCCACGGGCTCTGATGCAACTCCGTTTAGACCGCCGTGTTCCATTGTACAGACGTGCGTACGCTTGCTCTCGTTGTTCGAGAGACATGGATTGCCCAGCCCGAGGAACATATTTGGGGCGTGGTGGTGTGCTTGTTGGCGACTCGCGAAGACCGTCTTTTTTTGCGTCCGTGAACAGCAGCGTGAATATGTGATGCGCTTTTTGCATTGGATATTCGCGATGTGTACGGCTGCAAATCCGAACGGTTGGGCGATGCTGCGTGGCGAATCGTCGCGGGAAATGGACCGAAGTTGCGAGTGTTCTAGTTTTCTAAGGACGACTGAAAAACAAAATGGGAGCGTGTCGTTCGTCGAGCTGACGTCGACATTCATTTTCTTCGTGATTCGAAGGTACGTGTGCCCGTACTACATATTTCGAAGTTGCTCTAATGGCACCAACTCCACCATGTTTCTTGCGCTAAAATAAAGGTGTCGTGTGTGCTTGTGACTTGTTACCGTAAGCTCTGGCATGAAAGTAAGAAACGCGCGTGGCAGTACAGCCGGGGCGCGAGCGGCCGACCTTGCTCTGCGGGGCGACACCTTGTAGCCGTTGTGGATTGTTACGTCGTGTGCACCAGAGCATGCGCGGCCTTGCATAAATGCAGGCGTGCTCTGCGTGGGTGACAATGTTGGAAGGTGTGCTTGTTTAGCCGCGGACTCGGGTCGCTTTTGTCACATCTATTTCATAAGACGAAACTGATAAAATTCGTATGCAACAACGATGAACGCTTTGTGGCTGTTTTGAGGAATGCGATTTTAGGAAGACAAACTAATTCTAACAGCCACATGAAAAAACACTCTAGACTGCCACAAAATGAAACCAGCCACAAAGAGTGCGTCCTTTATGATGGCGTGTGTTATCAGTCGAAACACGCTTCGTCTTATCAAATAGATATGACGAAAGCGCCCTGAGCGAGCTTGCATCTTCGGTTAAACAAATTAATTTGTGGGGCTTAACGTCCCAAAACCACCATATGATTATGAGAGACGCCGTAGTGGAGGGCTCCAGAAATTTCGACCACCTGGGTTTCCTTAACGTGCACCCAAATCTGAGTACACGGGCCTACAGCATTTCCGCCTCTATCGGAAATGCAGCCGCCACAGCCGGGATTTGAACCCGCGACCTGCGGGTCAGCAGCCGAGTACCTTAGACACTAGACCACCGTGGCGGGGCTTCGGTTAAACAAGCATACCTTCCAACGTTGCCACCCGTGCAGAGCAGGCCTGCTTGTTTGCAAAACCGCGCATGCTCCTGTGCACGCGACCACAGAACGCGCAACGGTCGCAGGGCGATGCGCCACAGAACAAGGCCCAGCTGCTCGTGTGCTTTACGCAGACGTTACCGCGGCTGCACATATTCAGAACAGACGTTTTTTCTTCAGCGTCGGTAAACATTTCGCCATTGGCGATTAGCACCGCGGACTTCTTTCGTTACGTCCATTTACTTGGACGAGAAAAAAGCAAAAATGCTGTAGCATTGCTTAGTGCATCGGTTTTGTTCATGGTATTTTTATCGCCAGTGCTCCAACCACTTCATTGCGGTATTATAATTTTCAACAAGTCTCGTGAGCACTTGCGCCTGATATTTTTTTCTTTGAAATTCAAACGCCTGTAGACATGCGCCTACGGTGAAGCGCTTTCTTATAGTGTGAGCTTTACTTCCAGCTAGAATACTTGAGAACCGCTACTAAATATAACAATCCAAGTATCGGCAGTACAGTAAAAGTACCCATGAGGGCTACACAGTTTAATCTAGGTCCAATACTAATATTTTTTTCAAGGTCTTAAGCTTTATGGGTGTCTACGTAACAGTGCGACAGGTGCCAGAGCAAATGAAGAAACGCCGCTCCTTGTGTTGGTCACAAGAGATTTTTGCGAAACGAGAGATTTGGGTTCTTTTGCAATGTTCGTCACCCTGAGATTGTGCTGAATAACATAACTGAGGCAGAAGCCAACCCACTCCCCAATAACTGCGTGTCTATGAACAGATGTTTAAAAAAAGTACTAATAAAACTGCAGGAACTCTGTAAATGAGTTGCAACAGTTTTTCAGCATGCCCTAGATAGTGTGTGTGTGTGTGTGTGTGCGTGTGTGTGTGTGTGTGTGTGTTTGTGTGTGTGTGTGTGTGTGTGTAATATACAGGAGCGAAATTTGAAGGCCCCGCAAACTGACAAAATAATTGATTGAAATGTGGGGTTTGACGTTCCAAAACCACCATGTGATTATGAGAGATGCTATGGTGGAGGGCTTCGGGAATTTTGACCATTCGGTGCTCTTTAAGTCCACCCAAATCTGAGCACACGGGCCTACAACATTTACACTTCCATCGGAAATGCAGCCGCCGCAGCCGGGATTTGATCCCGAGACCTGCGGGTCAGCAGCCGGTTACCTTAGCCACTAGACACCACGGCGGGGCAATCTGCGAGAAGTATGGTGCACATCCACAAGCTGTAAAATACGCACTTGGATGCGCACCGTCCTTTTTTTTTTTTACCGTGAGATCGTGTTTTCTCGTTCGATCATTGACGCAGCGACCATTGTGGCCAACATAGCTATTCCCGTCCAATATAGGAATTCCATAAACCACTCCAGTGTCGCACATTGTGAACGGCCGCGCATCCTTCCTTTCACAGCTTTTCGGCTGTTGAGCATGGCTTCCATTGATGCGAGGGCACAACTTCGCTAGTTTGTTTGGAGTGGTGAACACCAGCGGTACACTATGCCGGCTCGCCATCTTTTCAAGGTTGTGTGAAACCTTCTGAGTGTAGGGTACCACCTGCTGCCGTTCTTTATCTTTTCGTGCTTTAACCGGGCCTTTTTTTACCTTCTGCAGAAGGCATCCCGCAACCGCATACAAAATCGAGCGAGGGAACCCGGCGACCTTCGGACGGTCTCATTGTGCCTTAAAACTACACCTCATGAAATGCGGACACGACTTCCGGAGAGCTGACCCCAGGGAAAGCATTGCAATGCCCCTCTTCATGGTTTTTGAGTGGGCCGAACCAAAGGGTAAAAGTCCCTTCTTTGCACGGAGCGAAAAGCACCAGCAAACATGGTTGTCACAAAGGGTCAGTTTTAAATATAAGAACTGCAGAATTTTATTGTCAGGCAGCTCACGCGTAAAGGACAGGCCTTGACTGCCCTTTCGAAAACTCTCTAAAACGTTTTCCACCATTATTTGGTTGATCAAATCATCCCGTTTTTTTAGTAAAATCAGAAAACTGTCTACGTATCTAAAACCATGTCATTGCGTGTCAGTGTTTGTCAATCCGTGAAAGAAAAGTGTTGCACAACAAAGGAGCATCACATGACCCGATACAATCTTCTTGACGCTGCAAATAAATTTTACCCTCACATGACACAACGGTGGAGGCAAGATAGGCTTCCAGCAATGATAAAAACATATCTGCAAGCATGCCTACTGAACCTTGACAGTCAATAATTCCATGCTTATCACTACAGGACATCACATGCCTTAAAGAGAGCATCATGCAGCACAGAATAAAATAAATACTCATTGTTGGCTGAGAATGCAAAACAAATATTATGATTATCCTGGAGGCACTCAATTAAATCTTCAGACTTTTTGATCAAGAGTGAATCAGTAACCCTAAGCAAGTTGAGCTAATTTGTCAGACAGTGGCTTACGTTTCTTTGCCATGATTGTTTTTCACTTACAATCGTCTTAAACGGAATGCGTAGTTTGTGCGTCTTTGCCGTGAAGAAAATATCGAGCGCCTCCCTCTTGCTTCTAGCTATTTCTTTCGCCAAATCAGCAAGCACATACCATTTACACTGCTGCAACATCTCCTTCTTGCCTCCGGTGACATTTTCCTTTAGTGAGACAACGTTCTTCATATCAGCTTGTCCACCACGGGCGCTCACTTACAAACAGTTGTAAGTTAGCAGCCTTGATGTCTATGTGCGTTTATCTATGTGTGTCTATGTGTGGTTGTTTATTTGGCGCGACGTTGACTATTTGATCATGATATGCACCTATCCCAACAGTGAGTTCTACTATCAAAGATGTTTGCGAGATATCTAATTATTTGGTACAATGCATTTTAACCCACACTTTCCTTGGGGCGGAAGTCGATTGTGAAAGGCAACAACAATGGATTCCGAAAAAGTACCACGACAGCGACCAAATATCGTGAAAAAATCACCACGAGGCAGAAGCAGTGGGCAGCCGTGCTTGCTTTTTAAGCAGCGTAGCCACATTTCGCGGTCAGTGTCGTCGTTGGCGGTGACGGAGAGACAGTCCCTGAATAGCGTCCCGAACGTGCCCAAGGCTAATGCCTCGAAGTGCAGCAAATAAAGTACTTTCTTCGTGGCGTCCGTTTTCGACTGTGCCGTCAGTGCTCTCTGTCACGGTATTATCGCTTCATGCTGGTTTCACCAAGGTGTGCAGCTTACCAACAAAATAGTGCAGAAAACATGCGCACATACCAAAGGAGGAGAATCCGCAAGTGCCTAACTTGCAACAAAAGGCTTACTGCGGAAGTGACCAATGCATGTTGACTCTTGTGGTAAGTTACGTTCAGGAGCGTAGCCACAATTTTTTTTTTGAGGATAGTGGGGTTGTACCATACTTTATGCATGCTCGTATATATATATATATATATATATATATATATATATATATATATATATATATATATATATATATATATATATATAATCATAATAGAAGGGATTTTACTCTGCTACATCCCCCACTTTGTTGCGCTCATGATGGCGTTAAAAAAAAGAATGATATACGATGGCGCGCTATGAAAATCGCAACCAGTTTTTCATGACATCATAAGCTGGCAGGCGTATGCTGGTGGCTACTTAAAAGGCATCGACCATAAAAGCAAATTAGAGACCGTTCTAAGGAAACCGAGCACTTTATTTTGCAAGTTTCAGACACTTTTGTTAAGTCAACGGCTTCTATAATATAAAACACGGTGACAATCATTTTAAGTATCTCAACTCACGCCGACCTATTTTATAATTGGGGTATAAGTGTGTAATTAAAGGAATAAAGGTAGTTGCCCGTGCGTATGAGCGAAGGTCGTCAAGTGACAGCTGGTAATTAAGCCTTCAAAACCTGAAAGCCCCACTCCTTCTTCCTCCTCCATGCCTATAGTTCTAGAAAAGTGGCTTCCAGAAACCCTTTTTGGAAGCGTCGAAACTACACAAGATGCTCGTGTGACTCGGCCCATCATAAACGCACTCATGAAGCGTAGAGGCGTCGGCGCGAATTCGTCGGCGAGGTCTTCACACCCTATCGCCGCCTTCGTCTAGGCAAGCACGACGAGAAGTCTGCACGCTTTGACCGCACGCTGCGACAGTGGAGCCAACGTGTTGCAACCACAATACAACACACATACGCTGCTAGGTGCCCTCGGCTCACTAGTTGCGCATACAGGCCGGGAACGAGCGCCGGCGGTTGCAGCACCAGTACTCACCTTAGGCCTGTGTTAGTTTTTGCGAACACGTGACACTGGTGTATCACTATGGTCTTTCCTCAGCGATCACTTCTACTGAGCTCGAAGGTCAGATTCATGCAGGAAGACGGTTTTCAGGTTCATACCGGGAGGAGTTAGCTGTCTTTCACTAAAGTGGTTTCGTTTTTGCAGCGTATCTCGATGCTGGTAGCGTACTTCGGTGCTCTGAGTCATGTTTGTACATCCCCGGGTCTATTTTTTGTGTGTTTTCTTCACAAAAGTTGATACACTCCACCAAGCAAGACATTCTGTGTTTCGAGTCAGTACGCTTTCAAATTCTTCAAGAAGTGTTTCGTAAAACTGTACCGGTTCATTGTTTCTGAGAAAAGATGTGAGTTAATGGAGGTGTATACAAAGCTAAATTTTAGAGTTCGCCTTATAATGAAGACTGAGTACAATATTTCGGCTCCTGCGCCCTGCCCGATCAAGACTCTAAATTTGATGCAACGCAAGCATTCTATTAGGCGATCTACAGCACACGAAAAAACAAAGAAAACATGTTACAAAAGTGACGAGCAGACTGGTAGTGGTGGGCACAGCCCACACCGCATACGATCAATGGCACGGACGCTCTCCAACAATTCGCAACTCATGGCGATCAGGCAGGCGTAGATTTTAGCGCATACCTGAGGTGCTCCGCTTCGCGGCGCGTTTGAAAGCCCTGAGATCGGAGTCGCAGCTTCTGTGAGGATAGGCGTCGCAGCTCTTTTGTGGTGGTAGTGAGGAAACGGCGTCCGTTTGCGCAGTCGTGCACGTAAACACGCCACCACACTCTTCATGTCCGTACGTGCAAAGAAAGAAAGGAAGGAAGAAGGAAAGAAGGGAACAAAAAAGACAGGAAAAAGAAAGAAAAAAAGCGAAAGAAAGAAAAAAGAAAGAGAAGAAAGAAATTAAGCTTTGTAATTATGATTTTCGCCGGTTGGGTAAGTTGAACGGTTCGCTGAGCTTGATAACTGACTTGGGTACGTGAGCCGCTTTGAACCCATCACGGGGGGGGGGGGGGGAGATGTTTGTGCCTGAAACATGGTAGCAGAGTCAAGATTCGTGCTGGTCGTGAAATAGAGCCTGTGCTACAGCCATAGCTAGACGGCATCAAAAAAAAAAAAAAAAACGGATACGCTGACGCAGGTCTACTGAGCCGCTTTTTGCGTTGCGTGTCCTTCAAGTGAGTATAAAAATGATTAAAATGCGAAAGTGAAAAAGCACGAGGGAAATACGGAGGACGAAGCCCAGTTAAGGCAAGAAGTATTGCTCATGAGTGAAATGCTTTCTATCACTAAAAACTTATTAGGCTGTTATGAGTGATGGTTGCCTTATAGTTTCTTATAACTAACTAGAGGAAACTCTGGTGCTGCGATCGTTCAGCGACCATGGGAATGATTAGTAAGTACATGAATTTGCCTAGTCTTTGTACTTGCGGCTAGCAAATCGCACTTGCGGCTTCGTTTATTGCCGTGTTTTGGTTTTGTTTTGAAAAAAGAACAAGTCCTTTTGAACTTCGTGACCCCATTCTAAAAAGTAAGCCTAAAAGGTAAAGGTGGTGAAGCGCAAACGCTGAAAATTAGCTGATTTCTGTTTCGTGAGCGAACAGCTTCAAGCCACATGAACGCACATGGAGCCAGAAGCCCGAAAATTAGACAAATCTGTGTATTACCCTTCATTCCCATGCTCGCTGAAGCGCCGTGCGTTGCAGCTCCCTAAGACACTATAGTGCCACAGTTCCCTGACCTCGTTTATATATATATATATATATATATATATATATATATATATATATATATATATATATATATATATATTCTACTCTCTTAAACTCATTCAATTGAATCACTTTTACGTTTTTGTCAATTTGATCATTATTCCACAAGGCATCATAATGAAGAAATTCAGATTATTTTGACTGCCTTGCTTTCTTTGATAAGAACAAGCTTTTCTGGTAAACCATATGCGCATGTTTTGTCATTCCTTGTAGCGAGGACGTCATAAAAAAATTCGGCAGATCTCACGGACCTAGGAATCGACGTTATCCGAAGCATGCGAAGGTAAGGTGGCCATATTGCAATTTTTTTATTTAGCGACACGTCATGAAATGACGCTAAATATATGTACAAATGCTGCACGCATAGGCATATGTTGAAGCGTTGCAGATAGATAACCAGTCGTTCGCACTTGCGCAACGTTGCCAACTAGAACATGCGTATTAGCAACACCAGAATCTGATTAGAAGCACCGATGCTTGCGAGGATGCTGGCCCTGGACACTGCTACATAAACCGAATTCAGTGCATGGCAACTAATTACATTTGACGTTAAACCGACGTGATGGCTCTATTAAGGAGTACATATGTTGCGTGCGTTTTAACAAACTTTACCTACAAGGCAAGGTTTACCAGTTTGACCCAGCCAGTGGCTCGGTGGTTCAGGCGTCCTCAGAACCCGGACGATCTGCTAAATGGTGTTTAGCGTCACAAAATCAGCGCCCTTCACCCATTGACTCATTTTCGATGCTTTTGGCTAACTTCCGTAGCCTATACCATAGGACTGACATCTTAAAAGCCCTCATGCACACGTGCTCTGCAGAAATCATTATCGGTACCGAAACGTGGCTGTCTGAGGACGTCACAAGCAGCGAACTTTCGTTACCATCGTCACTCGTCATCTTCCGCAAAGATAAAACCGGCTCCCGAGGTGGTGGTGTGGTTGTTGCGATAAACGAATTATACCACCCCTCTCCAATTTCAGTGGACTCACCTCTCGAAATAGTCTGGACATCATGTCACATTGGTCATGTTGCTTGCGTCATTGGCGCTTGTTATCGACCCCCCGACAGCAATTCAGAGTTTCCAGAAGTTCTTGGTGATGCCATTGAACAAGTTACACAGAAATTTCCTAATTCGCTTTTATTCTTAGGTGGTGACTTTAATTATCCAGAAATAGATTGGTCCACCCTGTCTGCCCTTCATGACAATAATCGATCTGAATGTATTCGATTTCTTCAGCTGCTCCTTTATCACAATTTAACACAACTTGTACATAAACCTACGCGGAAGGATCGGGTTTTAGACTTGGTCCTAACTAACAGCCCCGAAATCTGTAGCACACGCGTGCTAGAAGAAATCAGTGATCACAGGGTTGTCCATTGCTTGGTTTCACTTCCTACTGCAAGGAAATCAAAAATTAAAAAACAGTTGCTGAACTATGCGCGTACCGACATAACAAAAAGGAACAGTATGCTACACACTTTCGCAGCGGAATTTTACGAATACTTTGACGACCGTACAACTAATGAAAACTGGTGTGTTTGTTCCGGGATAAACTTAAAGAAATTGAAGCTACCTGTGTTCCTAAACTAACAATAAGTTCTAGATCAGATGATCCATGGTTCACGCGAGACGTAAAAGGCGCCCTGAACAAGAAGAAAAGGGTTTACAGAAAAGCAAGTCGCTCGAACTGTCCCCAAGATTGGGAAGCTTACGAAAACATTTCAGCTGAAACACACAGCATCATTTTTCAAGCGAAAGATAAATTCTTTAACGAAACGCTACCTAACCTCATGAAAAAGGACCCTAAAAAATTTTGGAATATCGTGAACCCCAAAAGCACCCACTCAACAGCAGTATTAATGAGGGAAGACGGCAGCACCTTATCGGTAGAACACTCCGCTGAAAAATTCAACAAACACTTCACCACGGTGTTCACTGACAAACTCCCACTGAATGATTCTCTTTCACTGTCACAACTGCCCATTGAATACCCTTTTCCAGCAATCCTAATAACAGAGCACGGTGTAGCTAGCGTTATCAGTCGACTTCTCCTTAAAACCAGTCCCGGCCCCGATGGCATCAGCGCCAAACTACTTAAATTAACCTGTCAACATTCAGCTAAGTTGCTTGCATTCATTTTCAAGCAATCCCTTGACTCTGGTTGTATACCAGATGACTGGAAATTGGCTAATGTGGTACCCATATTTAAGTCTGGTAACAGCAATCACCCCAACAACTACAGGCCGATTTCACTCACGTCCATTTCGTGTAAGTTACTAGAGCACATCATACACTCCCAGGTCATGCGTCACCTCAACCGTAACAATTTACTTCTTCAAACCCAACATGGTTTTCGAGAAAAATTATCATGTCAGACTCAACTTTTCGAACTTGTGACAGACCTGCACACAGCTCTTCATATGTCCATCTGCATCGACGCGCTTTTCATAGACTTTTCTAAGGCTTTTGATCGTGTTCCCCATAACCGGGTAATGTTAAAAATACGTCACCTCAGCCTCGACCAGAAAACGACTGCATGGATACAAGAATTTCTAAACAACAGGTCTCAGTCAGTTAAACTTAACAACTACATATCTCATCCTACCCGAGTAACATCTGGTGTGCCACAAGGCAGTGTGCTGGGTCCTCTTCTCTTTTTAGTATACATTAATGACATTGCATCTAACATAAGTTCATCAATTCGTCTTTTCGCGGACGATTGCGTTGTTTATAGGAAAATAACTTGCACAGATGACGTTGCAGAACTAAAACAGGATCTTACCAGGTTAGGGGAATGGTGCAGCAAATGGCAAATGGAAATTAATGTCGAAAAAACCAAGCACCTAATGTTTACTAATATCACTTCTGCATGCTATAGCTCTTATAAAATAAACGATTCGATAATAGAAAAAGTCACGTCATTTAAGTATCTGGGCGTAATACTCACTTCAGATCTAAGCTGGACTGCTCACATAGAGTATACTACTAATAAGGCTCTCAAGAAACTCGGCCTCCTTAAACGTCGCTTGCATTTCACTAATAAAGACACAAGACTGCGCGCTTTCAATTCATTGATTCGGCCATCCCTAGAATACGCTTCAATCATATGGCATCCTCACCAAATCGGTCTTACTAACATGCTCGAAATGGTACAGAATAAAGCTGCTCGGTTCATCTCATCATCCTACTCGCGTTACATAAGTGTTTCTTTACTAAAATCGGACCTTAGCCTTACCACACTTGCCATGCGCAGGCGACATACTCGACTATCGTTCTTTCACTCACTTTATCACAGCAACTCATCCTTCGCCCAGTCTCATATCTTTCCAGCCCCTCATACTTCATCCCGCCTTGATCATGCGCACAAGGTGGCCCCCATTTTTGCTAGGACCAAGAAGTTTCAAAATTCGCCATTATCATTATGCATAATCGAGTGGAATTCTCTTCCACCTAACATAGCCGAAATAACAGATCCTTCCATATTTAACTCCATGCTTCAGGGCTATTTGCATAGTGAAAAACATGGCTGACCTGTGTCTGATTGCCCTCGTTTCGTCTGCTGTTTTTGCTCCCGATACTTATTGAGTGTTATTCGATGTAATTTTCTTAAGTGTTTTCATTATTATTGTACTAATAAATATGTACTCGATTAATGTTGGTGAACGTACTTGACTTGATGCTGTGATTCGATTTACTCGCTGTTTCCTTTTTATTGTTACTTTTTGGTATTCTGTTTTCCGTTCATGTTGCTTGAAATGTATGTATTCACTTAAATCCCCCCCTATGTAATGCCCAATTGGGCCTTTAGGGTATTGAATTAAATAAATAAATATGTAATGTTTATAAAATTGGGTAAGCAGCACTGCAACCACTATTGGACGTTTTACAAATATTAGCGTCTATTTAAAAAGTAGTTCGGAGACCTCGCGTAGCTCTGTAGTAAAGTGATTCATTGCCACGCATAATGCTTGGGTTCAATTCTAGCTGGGACCCTAGCATTTATTCTTCGAATTCGTCGGGTCGATGCTACCGATGCTGGAGATTTCTTGATTGTTATGTGGGGTTTAACATCTCAAAACCACCATGTCATTATGAGAGACGCCGTAGTGGAGGGCTCCGGAGATATCGACCCCCTGTGGTTCTTGATCATAATCCTGATCAAGAAACACAGGGCATCGATATCTCCGGAGCCCTCTTGAACATAATCCTGATCACTAACACAGTTGTATATAAAGATATGTAACAGGAGCTTTGTGCCTAACCACCATGGAGCTCCGAAAAAATATACATGTATATATACTCCAAAACGTCTTCTAAAAGTTATGATCGGCTCACGCTATGATAATGCTTCAATGTTGGTATATATACGCAGCCATCACGGAATAACACAATGTGAAATCATGCCAGACCATTCAAATGTCTCATTTTCTGTCACACAGTGGCTCCACACAAAAGCTGTTTCCATTGCATCTACTGCAGATTTAACGCAGTCTATCGCCACACTTGACACCCAATAACCATCGCAAACCATGGTCTGTAGTCTTCAAGTTATCTATAGACAATAGAACTGTCCTACATTCTCGGGATATTTTCATGTAGAGTTCAACATATAAGTCAATATCTAGCCGATGTTTTAGTACAAATAATTTATAGCATATCCATGGAGTGAATGATGATTAGTGGGGCGAAGCTTCGAAGGGTTTTATCGGTAAACTGTTAATCATCTGCTGGCAACATCATCTGCTCGTCCGTCCGTCCGTCTGCCTGCCTGCCTGCCTGCCTGCCTGCCTGCCTGCCTGCCTGCCTGCCTGCCTGCCTGTCTGGATTCTCGTTCTACTCTCAGGACTAGAACGAGAGGTGGCTACTATATACAGGAGACGCACGAAGACCCACGTCTCAAGAAGCTTCACCCCTAAAAGGTACTTGTCGCTAGTTATAGTGACACTCCACGTGTATAGCGAATTACGCTATATCCTTTGTATGTTGCTCGGGCAATAAGTTTTCTCATGCTTTAGTGATTCGATGCCCATCATAAGGCCGAAAACTTGGACTACTTGGAAAAGTCATGATATGGGTGACCTCTTTTTCTCTACTCGAATCGCTGAAAAGGTGCGTGCATGCAGAAGCGATCTAAAGAAGACCCTGCGGCGTTTTAGAAGTGGTATATTCTTTCATTAGCGTACCTGGCGGTGTAAACTAGCCCAATTAGGCATAATGATAAACGCAGAGTGAAGCTTATGTTTTCTAGGAAAAGCCGTATGTAATCGATCACACTGCACGACCAACGCCCAGACCCTATATAAACCCTTTACGTTTGCCCTTCCAATCTCTCCAATCATCGTCAAATGTATCGTCCTGTTTTGCTTCGTCCACTTGCGACACTTAAAGAGATGACCCTGCTTTCAATTAAAGCAAGCAAACGAATGTCCCGAATTGGCAGGCATAAGCGGCCAGGTAACGACGACGCTACGTGCAGGGAGCGACTTGTTTGACTACTGCTATGTCCTCAGGCAGAATTGCCGTTCTAATACCAGTTTTGGAGAAACAAATAAACAAAGAGCGGCGCCTACACTACATAATAAAAACAAGTGGCTGTCTACTAAATGCTGTTAGATTGTTTTTTTATGTGTGCTACCATCTTGAAGGCTATTTAATCACGGCGATACGAAGCAAATAAAAATAACTGGGACTTGTTTGCAAAAGACTAGAATGCTTATTCGATTACGAGGACTTTGGACCTACTGGCATGAAACGCAGTTAACAACAATGCGCTCTTAACAACAATGCGTTCCCTAGTTAGCTTAGGGTGCTGTATCTGGAAGAAAATGTGGGTTCTTTTGTCTCACAATTCAATACGATAAATAGCTGTAACAGTTAACTCAACCAGAAAAAGGTAACTACCTCAAAATTAGAGGGAGACGCAAAGAACGAAGTAAATTATGTTCATTTGAATAAGGATATAGAGTGCATAAAATTGGCCTGTAAGACATTAAACATAACAGTATTGAGTTAGCGTTGTTAGAGTTCAGCAGGCCGTATAGTGTAGCTCTTCCAAATCATTTATACGCCTGAAGATCATTCTGTATAACATCGTAATGAATAATGGTGGATTATCTTTCAACGTTTGCAGAGACTAACGAACTTCTTAGAGGAGGCCGATGGTACGCAGTGTAAATTCAAAGGGCGATAAGAAGTAATAATAACATTAACAAGAAGGAAACCTAATTGATTCATTTTAACATGATTGCGTTAAACAGCTGTTACGCGGAAATTCCAGCGTCAGCATCGGCGTGGGCATCAATGGTTGTGAATGAAATAATATCATTTCATGTATAACTAAAAATAGGAAACTATGCAAAGAAAATAAATTATAAAAAATCCTCAATCAGAGTGGCAATTGAGCGCGAATCGTTTGCGTGACAATCGGAAGTTTTGCCACACGGCCATGGGTCGGTTTTTTTGTTTTTTATGCATGAAAATGATGCCGTGAAATCACATATATTTCTATACGCATGCGCAAGAAACAGTTTCACCTAGTCCAATGAACCTTCAGAAGTCCAGTACGCAAACACACGCGTCCAGAAGCCACTCCGGAACAGGCTCGGATGTCTCAACAACACTACAAACATTGACTGCTCGTTCTCGAAAAAAAAAAACAGACCGGCCACGCGTCTGCTTGTAAATACATTAAAAATAATTTATTCTGCAAGAAAATGCAGTGAAAGTGACACATGCTTTACAAACACACACCTCCTGTATACAAGCCTCACTATAAAACGTGAAATACCGCACTAATAATGCGTAATACAAGCGCCCATTGAAATCGGGCGTCAGAATATATGGTTTAAAGCCGGTAACCCACTACAAAAGGTGCAAACGCTACTGTGAATGTTTCCTTAAGGCCACGTAGTGGGTGAATAGCAAGTTTGAAAAGATTTCATGCACTAAGTGTTTGAAGTACGCTTTAAGAACAGAAGATCGCTATCGCGTTCAACTACTAAAGGCGAAGCTTTAGGATCCCCTACGTTTTTGTAAACAATTGGTCAGCCGTGAGGCAGAATAACACACATAATTTCACGAAAGAGAACGAAAGACTTCCGAGAAAAATATGTGAGGCTTCGTA
Organism: Rhipicephalus microplus; assembly: GCF_043290135.1. Classification (NCBI taxonomy): domain Eukaryota; kingdom Metazoa; phylum Arthropoda; class Arachnida; order Ixodida; family Ixodidae; genus Rhipicephalus; species Rhipicephalus microplus. The sequence continues at coordinate 112,731,793 of NC_134700.1, read as the reverse complement.
TATTCTAGTCTACATGGATAAGCGAATAGGTGAGAGAACAGCCCGGTAGCATCAAAACGAGAATTGGCAGTACAAGTTGGATATACAATAAGCGCGTGTGTGCACAGGCGAGATAAATATAAAAACATACTGGTTGGTTGGTTTAAAGCTAATTTGTAATGTGTTAAAAGTGTCGTGAACATGTACAACAAAACTAAAGGTTGGCGTTGGTCAAAAAAAAGGACATCATCGAATCGCATATTTCTCCCACATTTATAGAGATGCATAAGCAGATTTTGTAGCAGAAGCAAATTTATCTTGCTATATAACCAAGGAAGTGCATCAAAATATTTTCCACAGTTGCTAAAATACGAATATCCCATTCTGAATTGTTGGCCGAATTCAGGAGACATGCGGTGAGTGTAAGGTTTTCTTTTTACGTGTTTCTCAAGGTTAAAAGCACGGGATCTAGTACAATCACAACAGAGGAGGGTGTTGTGAAGCGTTGGTACTTGGATGATCCGTTTGGCTCAGCATCAAAGTATCAGCGCTTCCTAACTCCCTCCGCCTCCCTTGCTGTTTTCTAATGGACAAGTTTGAAAGAATGCAAACTTAGCAATGAATGAAAAAGTGATAATGAAGCGACGATGCTCGTCGAACAAGCTTTCATGCCCGTGCCCTCGAAAATAGCAGCACGACACGTACCTTACCTGCTATGTTACCATGTTAAGTCGATGCTGCATCTGAACTATTATCATCCTCCGGTTGCTCATTATGTTTTTGTGCAATCACTGTGTTTGTAGCGCACGTGAATGACCGCGTTCCATGGCCAGATAAATGTCTGAATACAAGCGTGATCGTGCGCCGCCGGGTGGTATCATGCAATGTTATGGTGTCTGTCCATCTATACCTGTTTCAATAGTTTTGATAAGGAGGGATGCTTCTACAGCCAGGTTCACTTCATTGTTACGCGCTTCAACAATTCCCTACCTCATTTTCGGAAATTTTGGTTAGCCGAAACTTTTTGACGGCTGGATTCGGTTCTGCGGAAAGTTAGTTCTAAAGAGGTCATGTTTGATTTTTAGGGAAGTCCGGGTGTGTCTACTCGCTTTCGAGGTGGCAATTCAGATTGGAGTTTCAATCAGCAAGAACATATAAACGTGTGTATTGTCTAAGGACAGCCTTTTGCCAATATTTACGCCAACCGCGAAGAGAGGACTCCTTTCAGCGCTCGCAGTGTACGTCAGCCGAGACCCGTGACTTGTTAAAGCCCTGAAATTTCATGCTCAAATTTATGGACAGCTGCCCTTTTGTAGATTTGATAAAACAAGGATCGATATTATTATAAGCGGCACAAGCTGTGGTCTGGAACGACAAAAGTCAGAAAACTTAGCACACGAAGCATTTGTGTGCATAGTAATGCATGTAGTGAATGTTTCGGGATATCTCCTCGTTAGCTTGTTCTTGCAGTTTTACCTAAATTCAGCTAATTGGTCGTGTGCATACAAGGACTCAGCCGGATACCTCGCTCAATAGCTCTATATTCCTATACTTTGAAAATGATGTGAGCTGTAAACATCTACAGTCCGCTTCCCTGAGTAACTTGGATGTCCCGGGCCAAAGGCCATGACGATTAATGCGTGCTTTATCGGACAATGCTCTATAAAGCATTCAGGTCACGATACGGTCACCTGCATTCACTTGTGGGGTACGTGTGGTTGGGGTGGTTTGGTGCATTTTTTTTTTGTGTCATTTTAGGAAAACTTTTTGAAAAGCACAACCAAGTGACAAGCAAACGAGAAAGAAGACGAGACAGCCACTTAAAGTCGCATTCTTTCTCATTTTCTTCTTTTTTACTTTCTCCACTTATTTCATATACACCATACCTTATACGCGAACGCGCGAGGGATCGCTGGAAGCCTGTATCTCAAGCATAACTGAAACAAATTGGTGCGAACCACAATGGTGGCCAACCGGACTCTCGAGAATGAATGACAGAGAGTGTTTGCGCCTGCTATCTAGGGAGGCGCAAACACCAAGCCTTCTACCACTTCACTTCATAGCTTTCTTTGAAGAAGTATTTTTAAGAAATTGGCCTGACACTGACCTACATTTCAGGCACTTCAGCTTTTAGTAAGCAAATAGACAGTAACTTAGAGACTCATGCTTCTATACAGTCACAGCGATTGCTTCAAAACTATTGACAGGCTAAGGTTCGGGCAGATAAATCAGGAGCGCTTTTCGAATCCATATTTGTAGTCTTTGTTTTGCTGACTCCTTTGTTAGATTGAGTATACCCTACCACGATCCTTCGTACTCATTCATATGAGGTTGTGATAAGAATGAAAGAGGCACTCGCTTAATGTATGGAGAAAAGTATCATCACCGATCCCAATGTTCTTTTGTGTTTTTGATCTCGTTGGAAAACATTCTGGCTTCTTTTTATTCTTCGATACATATGTAAGGGCTGACTGCTGATGGTGCCTGTACATTCGTGTTTCGTCACACTTCCTCTCATATTAATTGGCATATTTAACCGTCTCAGACGCTTACACGATAAAATAGTTTTATTCGTTACCCTGTAGGATCACAATGCACATGAATCCCTTGTGCCATCATTATTAATCATGGTGTGTCCAAGGAAATGACATATATTCTGATAATGGCTTGTTTTAGTTTAAAGTGGTGAAGAAAGTATGCGATTGCACTTGCTATGTGTGTGTTTTTTTCTTGTTGTTAGGACTACCACCGCCGTAAACAATATGATGTTTTGCAAAGGTGCACATAACGAGTTTTAGTTTGTGGTTTGCTCATATTTCTCATAAAACATAACATTTCCAGGCGCAATTAATATTATGATAATGATTTTAATTATCAACTTATATCATTATAGAGTACAAAATTTTAGTGTTGTGCTTCCACTTTTCTTTGGCTAAATGTCCAACAACAATAGCGTTATATATATTTGTATTAAATATAAAAATTTCTTTTCAGAATAAAAATGTCCTTGCGGAGCGGTTGATATTAACACGCTGACTTGATAGTCCAGCCTCAAGAAGCTCTCTCGATGTCAGCCACGTGTATTGAACAATGTGGGAGTCTCACCTTGATTTGACGCAATACTGTGCGGTAGGCTATCTGCCGTGGCTATCAAAAGCAGAGCTGTCTTCAGTGTGAGCCACCCAACACCGCGGAAGTGTAAGAGCGGCTTCCGTCGCTTTGTACGTGGATGGGAAGTAGGCGACACCTCCATGACGCAACTCCAGTTTCACAAACCTGCGGAAACATGAAAGAAACAAAGAAAAAAAATCAGAAAAGCGAGGTTGCGACCGCGCTAGCCATTCGAGTCATTATGAACACATACTAAACGAAGTAAAACACGCGTGTTCTCGCGTGTTCACACGCGAACGAGGCGTGGCATATTGCAGCTATATAAGTCATGCCTGAAAGGGCCCTGTGTATGAGTCTCATTTATTACTGTATCTTGCTGTATACCTCACCGCGTCCTCCATTGTCGATAACCTTTAATTGGACAACCATGAAAAACGTCTTGTTGATGCAAGCTGCTTTAAGTTACAGCGAAGTCTTATTGCGTCGATACTCTTGTAAAACAGGGGAAGACATGCCCACAACTATGTCTTTTTTGGGGGGGAGGGGGAGGGGGGCGACGACTCAGACGGTTGCTCTGCCGGCCCGATGAGTAGAACAGTATATATATATATATATATATATATATATATATATATATATATATATATATATATATATATATATATATATTTTACCCAGGAGCATACCATGAGCGGTTCGAATTACCCTCCGCTTTTTTTCATCTGTCCACAATTGCAAAAATTTATTTCCGCCTTTTTTATTTATTTCCGTGGGTCCCACCACCTCCTTCTCTTCTTTCCGAAAGCTACCCTTTTCTGCATTTCTTTAGTAGAGTTACTAGCGTCTTCTCATGTTTAAAGAAAAAAAAAAACTCAGCATCCAATGAGCATCTAAACTGAGCATCTACAGCGTTTAATGCATTGCTATTTATCTGAGTGTAGTTACCTACACATTTTATTCTTGCTTTAGTCTTCTATGTGTTAAGAAAGCGACCAGCCTTCTCGCATCAGCATTCTGCCTTAGGAATGAGTGTACTTTAAGCGATTTGTTCTAGCAGATTACGCGTAGCCGAATATTCTGGTCAAGAAAATGCACGTATTTTTTGCACGTAAGAACGACATATTTTTTGTTAACGCCTTCACGGGCTAGAGTGCAACATATCAGAAGCGCCATTTTGCTTTATGAGATCATGCGGTTTTACCACAAAAGCCACATTTGACGTGTTACTGCGAACAGGTTATGCCTGGTTATTTGTTAGCATTTCCGTGTAATTCATTCCAAATTGGAACGGAAAGTAATGTACTAGCCCAAAGCAGCGTGAGAATACTTTCACGAGCTTACAGTGGCACTTGCAGACGGCATCGACTGCATCAAAACTAACAGAAAAGGAAGCAATAAATAGCGCTGAGATTAGACAACTGGTTCTCCTTTTAGAGTACATAACACTACTTGAATGAATATGTCACGATAAGGCTACGTCAGGAAGATTTCTCGATATGGATCTCACACAACGTTTACGTGACCTGTTTTTTTATTCATAATTTCTTTATCTATTTATATACTTATTGATTTACAATGCAGGAGTCACCATGCTGAACAGAGCAAACAAATAACATACATGAGTTTGGCGATGAAGCTTAAAATGTTTACAGTTGTCCAATAGCACACCTTGGCAGCGTCAATAGCACAGGGTAATTTGACAAGTAACTGAGAGGTACGGTATCGTCACCGAACGTGATCACACAGCTGCAAGTTTCAGATGGGATTAGTCAGGTGCGTGAAACAAGGACTCGAAACCAGCTGGCGTGTGAAACTGCCGCCCACTAGCAACCACTATAAAAATAATGGTGGCTGAACAGCCGACTGAAGCTCAACACGGTAATACTAATACCGCTAGCTTCACGCTATCGCATAATCAACAGCGCCTTGGGTAGCCGTCTGTGGTAACGTCTGTTCGCAAACTTCAGAAACAGTTTAAACAAATTAACGTGGATCTGTTAGAAAAGAAGAACCATAAACCAATAAGGCACAAAACAGACACGCGCATTTACAACAAGAATTGCTAAAAAATAACACATAAAGAAAAGCGTGACTGAGCCCTCTTTTTAGGAATCGGTATAACACAAAAGTGAAACGTATCTTCACAGAGGTACACTCTTAAAAAAGGTTAGTAAAAGGTAGCAACTGCAAACAAATAGGTAGTAACTGCAGTGGTTACTACCTTTCTTTGACCGTTACTACCATTTTGCTTCCTGTTTACTACCTACGTTAGTAAACAGTTACTACCTGCGACCGTTACTAACATTTTTCGACCTCTTTACTACCTACGTTAGTAAACAGTTAGTAACTGAAATGAAAGAGGTAGTAACTGCAGCCGCTACTACCTTTATCTATTCCAATATAATGTGTGAATGCGATTCTGATAATTTATGAGAGAAATCGTCTCGACGTATAATCATTACACGGAAAAATGACGCAGAAGGTATCCATAGATCAAGAAAATACCTTTTGTTTTAAATTACGCAACCGAGATATGTAAACGTCATTCTGATATTGTCGAAACGAAGAAGTACAAGTTAACGAACCATAAGCAAGTGCTATACGTGTCGTAATAGACAACCACAACAAACTTAGTAAATTACAGCACATATTAACCAGACCAGCTGATCAAAATAACCAGACGGTCACAATTAGCCTCGAGGACATGTCACAGTTAATCCACTGCGGCGTGTCTCCAAATATTATTACTGTTTTGGCGCGTCAAACCCCCGAAACTATTATTACCTTTTAAACGCAGATATATTAGTCGTGTGAAGCATTCAAATGCACTGAGAATAATTTTTGTACATTGCTCCGGCCACTGTACATAATTGCTTTTTGTAGCACTTTTATAATGAATAAACATGAGATATATTTTTTTATAAATAAGGCTTGTGCTACGTCACCAAACACACATAACCAAGTGGTATAATATAGTGCTGTAGGTATATATTTGTTAAAATTCATCTTGAAACGCAAGTGCTCCCCTGTGCTAGACATGCCTCGGCAAAGTAGGGGCTATATATACCCCATGCTTACTTCTTACCACATGGATATGTGAAAAATGGTGAACTTCTTTGGTCTATGCATTCTTTGCATTGATGGCACACTCCTCTTCTTACCCGAGTTTGTGTAGTTGTAAGACATTGATTAGCCAATATTAGTAGTGGAGACATAATATGCCAAAACAAATGAACTACGTAGTATCGGTTACTACTTTCTTCTTGCAACCTTTAATAGTTACTACCAATGGGTAGTAATGGCAAGGGTAGTAACAGTTACTAACTGCGGGTAGTAATAGCAGAGGTAGTAACTGTTACCACCCTTGCCGTTACTAACTGCGTTCACTAACAGGGTTGTAACATATGTGACAAACCATTGCTACCCCAAAGTTAGCCAGTACCACCACCTTTTTTCTAAGAGTGTAGTTTACCATTTATTGTGCATTGTGTCGCTATAAGGACGAAGGAATGAGTGCTACAGCAGCAAATTCAATGCCACGCAAAGAACGACGACAACCAGCTCGAAACTTGAAAGGTGCACCTCAAACAAAAAGCACGCACAGCCTGGGCATACAGAGTACGTGCGCGGACAGACGACTGTCACAGCTAGAGAATCAAAGCGCGCTGTTCAAACAGCAAGAAAGAGGCATGAAACGAACGCGCAAGTATGCACAGGACAAGCGCGAACTGTAACAATTTTCACTTCTTCGTGTGTAAGAAGCGTGCTCCATTTGTAAACGCGGCTGTGGCAGCGAGGGAAGTGACTTTTCGTGCTCTCCCAAACTAGAAGTCCGATAGGCTCACGCGGGAGAGACCACGCTCTGTGGAGGCGGCGCTCATGAAAACTTTAGAGACGAGAACTTTCCCAGCGCGCCCAAGGCAAGATCATGACGCCATCTAGCTACTGATGACAAAACCGCACTTAAGTTATTTGGCTTTGAGGACCGCTAAACGGTATATGGTGTGTATAGATGGCTTGCCGTTATCAGCTGTTACAACGCATGCTCCTTGGCTTAGTGGTTAGCGTTGCGGTTTGAGAGGTAGCTGGTTCGACGCCCCACGACACAGCTTGTTTTTTACGTGTTTTTACTTGAAATCTGTTACTTTTTATCTTTAAGGTCACATCTGGGACAGAAATGCGGCAATGGAGCCACGTTAGACCCCGATATAAAACAGTGTCGCGTTAAAGAAAAAAACATTTTTGGCTAATAAACGGCAAGTTGATAGCTGCCTTGCTTTCGGCAGCTAGTAACAGTCCAGCCTCATACCTTATTGAATTCAGCCCCGCAGCTGCAGTATTTGTGACAATGCACAAATTTAAAATGAAAAATACAGCGAGACCGAATTTCTTTGGTCTTTATACAGTTCCACAAACTACGAATATCTGCTCTACATCAAGGCAGTGTGTTTCTTATTCTATTGCGTGCCTGTGTGAAAATAATCAGAAAGATAGAAGGAAGATCAATGTGCGGGAGCGCATTTCTCCAAAAGAGGCGCATCGAGATACCCGGCAACCGTGGTCTGGGGACGAGGGCAATTTTTCGCTTTTTTCTGCGGAGCATCGATAATTTTGGCTAGTACGCACCGTTCATAGAAAGCTGAACAATATTATTTTTTCGTCCTTTGTTGTGCTACCCGTCTCTTCTCTGATAACCGCAGGCGCTGCAACTAGGGAACACAACAGCCCTTGGGCCATGCAGTGCAGAAGGACCGAATGCTCCAATAATTCTAGCGCCAAGCGGATACAAAAAAGTAAGCTTGATCTAACATCCATTCTGAGTAAGATCTATTGGTAACCTTTAGGTCAAGTTAATTAGGTAAATCAGTGATTATAAATAGGGAAGTTAAAGTACACGCTTTGGGAATAGAATGTTTAAACCTGAAAAATTATCTCAGTGGATGGATATCATAAACATAGGAACTTCTTTGACACTTCAAAAAAGCAGAATATCATCTTTGTAGAACAGAGATCATGCCAGCCCCTGAAGCGTATCGAGCAACAAGCTCCAGGCACGTATTAGTATAGGCTTCTTATTTTGTTGTAGCTTAACTCGTCGATGGCCTAGAGCGTTATAAGCACTTGCAAATGTAACAGCGCGTGGATGAAAATACACGTTCCTGAGACAGCAAACTCGCCGTGCTTTTTGTATGAGCCGAAAGAACGAATAAATAGGAGAAACATGGATGCAAAAAATGAAACCAGTGGGTATCGAGAAACAGCCTTCTGTTTTTTTACCTACCACATTACCGAATGATACCGTTGCCAGAAAGCGAAACAAGCATACACACTTGCTTTTGCTAAGAGTGTAATTTGTATTTATGGCGTTAAAGTCATCCTAATAGTGCATTTCCTTTTCGTTAAATAATGATTCAATTGACGTGTTTTCTTTGGAACCCAATTCGCCATTACACAAAAACCAGGCGCCTAAGTATCCGCAGAAACATGGCAACGTCCATGTTTGATACTTTGCGGAACGCTCACCAACCCAACTTTGGAGACGATGTAAAACTTCTGAACAAAGCAGTTTATCACAAAGCGACGTGACGAGGCGAAACGTGTATTCAAACTTCGCTTAGAGGGGCCCTTTCAGATGGTCAGAGAACACTGCCGATCGGTAGTCGAGACACTTTAGAACACGCGCGCGATACAATACAGCGTATCACGCGGCCTGTCATTTACGACGAATTCTCAAAAAGAGCACATGCTGATTTCCGGCAATAGTCGTGAACGGTTGAAGTCTTACAATAACTGGATAGATGGAAAATGATCGAAATATGTCCTTCTTTGTTGTCTTTCTTGGAAGAATTGCCGCAGCTACATATTTATCAGAATTTGTTTTCGAATGGCGATGTCATGACGTTGTTTACATGTCGAATAATTGAGCTATTGGACTGATTCTTTACAAGAGGCATTTCACTTGAAGCGTAGCCTCAACTGTAGCCTCACATGCCTAATAATAACATGGGGAGTCTAACGTCACGAAATCACAACATTATTAGGTGAGACGCTGTTTTCGAGGGCACCGGACATCTTGACCATCTAGTGTTCTGTACCGTACGAATCACAGTACACGGACCTTTACCACCTCGCCTTCATCAAGATTACACCGACACAGCCGGGATCGAACCCGAGACCTTCGGGTCAGAATCCGAACACCGTAGCCACTATTATACCAAGCTAGCATGTTTATTAGAATAATCACGCAGAACCTGGAGTAGGATCTTGCTGGGATACTTTTTGCAGAATATTAAAGCATTGATTGGCTGCGCTGTGTGAGTGCGTAAGTGTGCCCTCTTTTGCCCATAAATAATGAAAGAACTTTTTCCGCTTCATGAAGCAAGCCTACAGCATAACGTAAGAGCCTTACATAGAGGAGGACGCCAAATTACTTTAACTGCGGGGAGCTGTTAAGCGTGCACCTAAATCTAAGTACACAAGCGTTTTTTTCAAGTCCAACCCATCGAAACGCAGCCGTTATAACAGGCAATATGGAACCTACAACCTCGAACTATGATTCGTAGCCACCCTTTCCACTAGAAAACAAGAATGGACACTACGAAATCCACACATTTTGATGTAAGTTAATAAATGCTTAGTTTATGTAAGATATTTGCTGTACTGCCCCGTGCAAGCGTGCGCACTGTCTCATGCAGTTACAAATATATCCATGATTTCTTCCCTCTATATTATATATTTTTGTCGTTGTTTCATTGGTTAAATATAGATAAGGAAGTCCTCTGTGAGTATAGTACCAAAATTGAAACAATGGACTTTTGTACAGCAAATCTACAGCCATGGAACATGTTAAAAAGCGGCGAAAAATATGCGATGGAAAAATACTGCTCAGTGAAGCTCTGTGAAGCTTGTACGATAGAGATAAATTTCCATCCTTCATCCTTGATGAATAGCTATGGCACGCTTCTTCTGGTTCGCTCTAGCGTGAACAGCTTTCAACACTTGAAAGAAAACAAATTTATCGAGGCAGTGTAAGCGTACCGCCAAAAACGGCCAGCTTTGATGAGCTGTAGTTTTTCTATCGGTGCCTGCGATTACCAAGTCTACGGTTTTTAAATCGCACGCCTCCTGACACCAAGTGGTCTGTATGGTTTGATGACGCACCCCTTTAAAATTGCAGGCTGGCATCTCACAGCGGCTTTAACAAGACGGTTTCGCACTTCTGAGGTTAGTCACGACGTAGTCTTGATAGTGATCTTTGTTGGCTTGACTGTGGGCTCTCGATCCGATATAGCCTCAACAATAACGTGCTAGAAAATGGGTCATTTATAAAAAGGTCTTTATAAACAAACGTAACAAATAGCACACCGCTGAATATAATTTTCTTTTTCGGCAACGAGCGCCGGAGTGAAAGTAGGGGTAAGGGGCGTAATCGCGGCACTCTAGACGTGGGAAAGCCACGCAAAAAGTGAATTACTACTTTATTTCTACACTAACCAGAAAATTTCATCTACGCTGGACCACCAGAATCTTCTGAAATGTCTATTCTCAGCTCCATACAAAAACAATCGTGACAATCGCAACTCGCGCAACCATTCATAGCGTGAGAGCTTTCGTGGCGTCCATGTACGTAACCTGAACGAACAGAAACCCACGCACCCCATTGAATTTGGTCTTTTAAACTAGTGGCCGCATTCATTTAGCACCATACTTGGCAACACCCATCCGCCTCAGCCCTGCTCTGTACAATGAGAGGGCCCATAATTAAGCACTACGCCTGAAGTGCGCAGCAGAAGAGCCCCAACGCGCACAGGAACACGTTCTTGAGCGACAGAACGATAGATGCAAAGACGACGTAAGTGTAGCCACTTGGTTAACTTCGGGCGAACTTTGAAGAACAAAAGCTTGTGCCAGGGCGTACACCGATTGCGGTGCATCTATGGAAGCCTTCTGGCCGCTTACTGCCAAAGCGGTGGCGGGTGATTCTAACCACGATTATGAACGTCCACAGCGTGGAGTAAAGTAGTGCGTACAGCGCTGGCGCACGGACAAAAAGCGTTAGTCGAAGAGTGAGCCAAAACGTATGGCGTGGCCAGCACGCCCCACAGTCCGGGTGACCTGTTTGCATATTTCGCACCTCGAAGCCACTGTGTCTTTTGTTTCGTGCGCTGCCCTCGTGGACGCATAGTGGAGGCGTCGTTACTGCTGACCTTTTTTCACTGAAAAACCGGGTAGCTAGCAGCGCAACGACAACACGGCTCGACAGACAACGAACAGTTACGCAGCGGACATGTGTCATAAAAAAGAGAACTCCCCAGCCAACTTCCCATCAAGGCGACGAGTGATGCTTTGAACGGGCGAGTGTAGACAAAGTCGCATTATGTTTTTTATGGAAAAACCAGCGTGGTTGTGTTTTCTGTGCTTTCTAGTTTTCTATAGTCCCTATGTAAACACGTGGTTGCGTTCAATGAATAAAACATCCTGGATATCACTCGATCTTTACACCGCACCACCTAGAATTTCACACTTAAGGGTCAGTTTATAACTTACGACTCAACTGTGAGTATGACAATGAAGCACTGCAATATTTAGGTGAACAAAACTTTCCACCAATAAAGGTATGGACACCTACAGCTAGTGGCCGACCTTCATACTTCTTTTTCTTTCGGAAAACAGATCTAAGATAGTGAAGAAAGGCCCCAGACAAGAGCTCAATAGTGCAGTTGAAAAAAAAGTTCACAACAACTGGTTCTCTGGTCCTCCTCGGGGACAGCTCAGGCTCAGGTCACAAAATTTCTGGAGTTTTTATGACCGTTATTAACACCACCACCACCACTATTACTACTTCCAAATTCCACCTTAGAAAATGAATGCGCGCACGTGCACGCGTGCGCATTTGTGTGTGTGTGTGTGTGTGTGTGTGTTTGTGTGTGTGTGTGTGTGTGTGTGTGTGAGAGAGAGAGAGAGAGCATGTGTGCGTGCGTATACGTGAATAGGCGCAAGAGAATAAACGCATTCATACCTTTTCGGCACGGTAGAATTCATGTCGCATTAGCAATAGATTTTCTTTCGGCTTCACTTGCTCATCGGCTAGGGCGCTATTCGACTACAGAAACAGTAAACACGTGCAAATAGTATCGTGAACGACTCGTATACATGTATTTAAAAATAAAATTGGGAGATCCTCACGCTTTCCCTTGAAGAGTTGAATGCGATAGCGATATCCTCTCCCTAATGCGTACAGAGTTCTGAATGGCTTCTGTTCTCATACGGCTGCATTCTGTTGGATGGGTAGCATGCTTTAAACGACGGGCAAGTGTGGGCGTGAAATCTTTTCGCATTTGTCCTGCACCGACAACATGGCCTTTAGGGAAAAGGCGTGTGGACTCTTTGTAGTGGGTGGCCCGCTTTAAACGATGAATTCATGATACTCGCACGCTCTGCCCCCCCCCCCCCCGATCGCAATGTGCGCTTGTACCCCGCATGATCACAGCGATCTTACATGTTGCATTGTGAAGCATAAATGCAGGACCCACGTGTTCGTAAAGCGTGCAAGTTTTTTTCGCGGGATTTCCGAGTCAGTTTCACTGTGTCTCCAAATAGACGCGTGGTTCTCTCATTGGCAGGAAACACAAACGACGTATTTAAGGGTACCGCTGAAGTTGCACAGTGAGACTGAATTATACTGGAAAAAAAGAAACACTGGCGTTGCGCGATGATGCAGAAAAAATGGAACGGTTAGGATATTTCAATGTTCGCATGGGCCACAACGTGCAACTTGTTCCTATAGTAAGCAAGCTGTGGTAAGTAATGCAGGTCTTGCACCGTAGTAGAATGAGTACAATGAACATACACAGAGTATTTGCAGTTTTCATTTGGAGCTCTGTGTGTGAAATATTGAGCCGTACAAGCCTCTTCAAAATACCTCGAGATTACGGTCTTGAATTAGCTCATCTGTACATAAGACAACTTGTCAATCGCTTTCTTTTTCTGTATGTTTTAAATGACCCTTTTTTCAAAACTGTTGCACAACTAGGGATGTTTATAAAGTGCTGCTGGGATTTCTCGTGTCATCAGCAAATGTGCAAGAACCAGTACAGTGGTATATAAAGGAAGTTGTTCCGTCCTCCCACTATCTGTCAGTGATATTTTCGTTAGAGTATCTGATTGAAGTATCACACGAAGAAGTGTATAACGATCTCGTCTATGCTTTACTGCATGTACCATTGTACCATCGTACCGTCAGCTATACTGTGCAGGCCCAGGACAGGATGTTCTTAAATATGTTAAAAGAATGCTTGAAGCGCCAGAGGTCCAAACTTTTTTAAAACCACACTGGTCTTTTACCAATTAAAACATGGTAGGAGGAGAGGGGATTCGTCCCAAGAAGTACACGTTGTTACTTAGGAATTAAACCGGAAACAATTGAACAAGTGTTTGTAGACTGCTGGAGCAGGGTCCTTGTCTGGTACATATTGAGAACCTTGAAAAAAGAATTACCGTTATATCCACACTGCATCTGTTACCTTCTGTTAAAAACAAGGCCAGCGTATCTTATGTATGATCTATGTATGATGTATGATGCTTCTGAACTAGCAGAGTATATGACTTACCCGACGTGCCTTTCAAAGTGCTGGTTAGAAGTTCGATTTGTACGGCAATAGTTTTGCGAATCAATGTGCCATTTTCTTGAAGTGCTGAAAGGGCAAGAGCAACTACCAGAGTGGATTGTGCCATTGTTACGAATACAAAAGTATTGATCTATACTCAGTTCAGATATGACGGTTCTTCCTGGAACTTTGGGGGTGTATTTTTTATACAATTGTATGTTGTCGTATATGTGAAATGTGAACAGTCTCGGTATGTTAGGCAATAAAAAAAACAGGCGTGTGGCTCTGTAGTAGAACACTTGCTTGCAGCGCAAACGACCAGGTTTCTATCCTCACTAACACCTAGAAATGTTTATAATTCATTTTATTTGCAGCATTTTGAATTTTTCGGTCACGCACAAGATGAAGAATTTGAGCAATCAACCAACGACGCTGACACCGAAGTTTCTGCGCGACAAGCTCTTTAACGCTATATCGCGTTAATATCTCACCAGCCACCACGCCTTCTTCTTCTTCTTCTCTGATGGCTCATACAAAATGCAGGGGATTGGCCTTGGTGGATATTCACCACGACCGCTCGGTATTCTTCCCGGAAAAGTTTGTAAGGTGTACAGATGACAGTTCGCAGCTGCCTATAGCAGAAACAAGAAGGCGTACATCAAGCAGTAATCTAAACGCAGTGCTGTTAACAGGCTCACCGCGACGCATTCATCGCAGGTCACCCAGTTGTTCTCAAGAACCACATAAAGTACAAGGCTGCCTGCACTTGATACCACAACGTGCAAACTGTCAGGAAATCCGTCGTGCGTTTTTTTTTTTTTTGGGGGGGGGGGATGTATCTTGCTTTAGAACGTTTCACACGCTGCAAAAGGCGCACGACAGACACGAAGTTTTGCGACACAGCCTTGTAACATAGCGAGCAATCTGTGTAGTATGCGACGTGTACAGTGCGTATACACCACATCAGCCCGCCTACCTATCACGACTGACATACTTTGCGCGTCGTATGCGCGGAAGCCGCCACCGCTCTTCGTGGACTAAAGCGTACTTAGAACCTTCTTTGTTTTTCAGCCGGCTTGCTCGCTTGCTCCTTTCCTTCCTTGTGTGACTGCTTCCTTCTTTCCTTCGTATAAATTATATAGCTCACATGATTTAAAAGCAAGGAGCTGCGATAATGCGTCACGTTCCATCGTGCAATCCCTGCTGGCGTGTGCAATTACGCGAAGACCCTTATGGCGATCACATCAATTAACCGCCGCGAAAGACCGGAAGTCTCCTCTCACCTATGCCCGAAAGGAAGATGCATAGGAAGTGCTTCCGAAGCAGACGGGAAGAGCGAAATTTGTGCTGGCGATCGCCATCTCAAGCAGTAGAAATAAATCATAGTTCATTGCGCGTGCTCCTGTCTTTCGACCACCGAGTGCTTCGCAAGAGAAGAATTTGCCTCGTTATCCCTTGCACGTCATTTTCTGTTTCGCAATTAATTTTGGTTTAAGTGCAGTTGTCATTAAACTCAGTTATTACTTAACATAAACGTGCACATCTAGGCAAATAATATTTCATGTCTGAAAGAAAAGGCTATGCTTCGAGAGCATCTGAAAAGTTAATAATATTTCAAAAGAATGCTCGTAATAAATAAATTAAAGGTTCATGATGAAACAAGCGCTAAAAATTACACACACTCAGAGAGCACAAAGACAAGCGCTTACTACCAACTGAAAGTTTTATTTCGAAGCCAACACTGATAAATACACAACACGCATGTACGTCATTTCCAACCTCCCCCTGTTATCATCAACAACGTGATATACCGAAATAATCACTCCCATGATCGATGGCACACAACCGGAAACAAACACGTGTCAGGAGCTAAGAAAAGAAAACGTAAAAAAGAAAAAAAGAAAATGCACTGGGTTATGTCACGTCCAAAAAAGCGAATTCCGCATCTGTTAGTGGAACAGACGCTTGACTGACGCAGCTGTCACCTCCTTTCTTGATTATATACGCTTTCATTATTTCCCTCGTCGTCCGCTTCTTGTGCCTGTCAATTATTCGTGTGTCTGAAAATTTCGGTTGGCAGGTGCACTCCTTGCAGTGCATCGCTAAGTGTGGGTAAGGGGCCCCCTTTAGTGAACTCTCATGTTCACGAAGGCGCACATTCAGGCACCGACCCGTCTGACCGACGTATTTCTTTCCACATGTGAAAACTGTTCCGTATACAACACCTTTTTTGCACTCAACGTACCTCCTCCCATGTTTTATGCTACATCTGTCCGATTCTCCCGTTGCTTTCTTGTTGGCTAGGCTTCGTACTGCTGGGAGAATCTTCGATAATTTGTTTTCAGCTGAAAAGAGAGCCCGCACGCCATACCTTAATGCAACTTTTTTCAACCGATGTGAAATGCTGAGCAGATACGGGATGACCACTGTCCGCTCTTTTTCACTCCCAACTTGTCTCCCTTCTTCGCGTGTGCCGATCATTGTATTTTTCACTTCCCGTTGACTATTCTCACGGGCCAATAGCATACAATCATCTCGGTAACCAGCTCCCCTCAAGCACGTGATTTGCGCGGAAACTCTCTCATTCATTGAGTGTACGCACGATTTCATGAGGGCAGCTTTGATGCAAGAAGTTGCGATCCCATTTTTAATATCTTCGAATGTGCTGAATGATAGTTCAGCAATTGTTTTTCCGATCTAGGGTGATACATCTAACACGTGTGAAAAGGAGACAACTTAAGAAATTGAATGCATCGTTCCTTTGGCACCTCAAAGGCAAACTGTAAGCTACACCGGTTTTTCTTGAAGGTTTTCAAAACAGTCACTAACGTGCTTATACCCGGATCGTTTTTTACCAAAACAACGTAGTCATCTACGAATCTGAGCAGCTTCAGATCCATACAATCTAGGTTCTTATCTACTGCTGTGTCAAGTTTGTTAAAAAAACAGTTTTGGTAAAAAAGTGTTTTGATATCTGCACATGCGTACTTTGATTCCGCTATTACGGTACACCTGGTATCCCGGTAAGCCCAGTAAACTATACCTGTCTAATATATTTTTTATAACGTGCATAGAACACCGCAGTAAAAGGGTGTGTCTGCAGGTGCTACCAAGAACGTGGCTGGTTTCCCTCGGTACATGTGCCTTTTTTTTTGTATCCAACAACGCAAACTTGAAATACGGAAATCTTTGACTTCTGCCCAGAAAACAAGGAAATAGCCAGTTCCTTCATAAGCAGGACCACTACAACAATGAAACAAATATTGTAATTGCAAACACAATATCGATCATGCTATACGAGCTGGAGGAACCAGACGGAGCATCAGGGCCACCGTTATATTTAAAGCATGACTTTCTAGACTGTCCACACCAGGATGAACCTGTTATATGTGGTGATGAAATGTTTAAAACTGTAGAAAGGGTGATCTTCCATGTGGTCTCATGGCCTACAAGCGCAATAAAAGGAGCACGTGTGCGCGTATCGTCTCAAGGCGACCTGTATACGGCTACCAGGTTCTCAAGTATACGACAGACGCTCATGTTAACCTGAGGAATTCAAAGCAGCAACAAAACAAGCAAACCATCGGGTACCTGTCGTTGTTTCAATAGAGAAAACCTCCGAACGATGCGCTGTTTCAGAATTTTAGCGTCAATAAGGCAGTCAGAGTATGCGCCCCGTGGCTCTCTTCATGACGGCATCCCGTTTCTGCCCAAGGTACACTACTGTAATGGTCTTTAACCTATTCGGCGCGATTTGCTTTCACTTAAACACGTCTCACCATTCTCTCGCTCTCGAACATGCCGGCACAGGCACATTACCCGCCCCCGCTTTGCGGCACCGTAATAATCTGAGCATTGCGTCACTTCCCAAATCAAGAGGCCACTCTCTCCGCAAGCTATGGCTCCGCACTATCGCAGCACCGGCTGTACGCGTCGAAGGACCTTCGAATATAGCACACGCATACAAGGCCGGCCGCTGACTGGGAATGTATGTTCGTGCGAGATATCCTGTGGATGTTTTCTTTGTGCATGCTGCGTGGGCGGCTCATGCAACTGCGGTGACCGGCCGGCACAAACCCGGAACTGAACGATTGGCATCTCTGGCATGCCTGTTCCAGTGTAAGGACGCGGACGATTTGTTCGCACGCAGTTGTAACGGACGCCACGCTATTCTCGCGCCATTCGTATTCAGACGCCGCAGCGAGATACGGGCCGCAATTCACTTTGAAAGCGGCCGCTCCTTAGTACCACTCCCTCGCCCACTCCTCCCTGAAGTATAGAGAAGAAAGACACACGAGAGAGAGGGATAGAAACAAGGTTGCTATGAGATACGGCACATTAAGTAGGTGAGATGCTCCTCGGACGCACGTCAGCGAAATGTGAGAGCGCGCGTCTGTTGCGTCAAACTTCTCTTTCTATAATTATAAAGCAAAAGTTGCGATTATGTTTGATCCTTGAAGGGCCGCGTGTACTGTGCGATGTCAATGCACCATAACCAATACCTGATGGTCTAAATTTCCGGCGCCCTTCACTACGCCGTCGGTCATAATCATATTGGGGTTTTAGGGTGTAACCCCTTCACATCATTATTATCGAGGGGCTGAGTTTGATTTATGACTTGCACCACCAGGCCATGTCACACACATCTATGCCTTAAGTATCTTTCGCGTTCTCTGATTATGCCAAACGGACACAGTCACTTATGCAGTGCCAGATGAATAAGTGTCGTGGCCCTAACTTACTATTTACTTTGCGGCCAGGTGGTGATTATAAGAATTATTTCGAGGACTACCATGTTTCACAAATGAGTTATTGCCGGTAAGTGATTGTTATGAGTTGCATTTACTGTTTTTCTCTTTTATCACTACCAAATGCTTATAAACGTACAAACTACAGCCCAGTACTTATCGGTATACTCTTTAGAACTTTCAGCTTTCACAAAGCGTTTTTCTGAAGCTGTGCGTTCTTGGCTCCCTTCTACCCATGTTTTGTAACGTGCTACGGATCCTTAAAAAACGTTGGTCAGGAAAGCGACCGGTGTAAAGCGAAGCACTACATCGTACATCAGAATATATGATGATGTGCAGTATTAGCTTAGGGACAGAAATAAATAGTCAGAAAAGTAGAGGGTGGGTGACGCAAGCAACAAAGGGGCAATAAAAAAATGGCAGTATATCCACGGAGTGAATGATGGAGAGTGGGGCGAAGCATTCGTCCGTTCATTCGTTCTTGCTTCCGTCCTTTCATGCATCCGTCTGTGTGACCGTCCATGCGTCCATCCGCCCGTCCGTGCATGCGTCTGTTCGTGCGTCCGTCTCTGCGTTCGTCCATGCATCCACCCCTGCGTCCATTCATGCGTCCTTCCATGCATCTGTCTGTGTGTCCGTTTGTCCATCTCTTCAACACTCCAAGTACCACCATCTCGCATCTTTTCATCATATATTCCCCATATAGAAGCACCGTCATACAGAGGACATTCCAATGACTAAATGAGATGTGGCACACGCACACTTTCTTACGGCTTGCGCTTCAGGTCTACTTCCCACCTTTAACTACCTCGAGTTCATGGTATATACTAGTTCACTTTATTCATGGCACTGCGGCCCAATGCTCGCTAAACCTTTCTAAAACCGAGGAGATAACGCCCAGCGAGTATAACGTATCAAACTTTTCCTGTCAGATAGTGCTCAATGTACATGCGAATGGCTGCTAAGGGGAAATAAGAGACAGGAAAATTCGGCTTTTACTTCCTCACGGCTTGCGCTTCTTATCCACTTCCCACCTTTACCCACGTCGAGTTCATGATATGTACTAGTTCATTGTATACATGGCACTGTGGCTCAATACTCGCTAAACCTTTCTAAAACTAAGGAGGTTACACTTAGCGAGTATCACGTAGCAACCCTTTCTTGTCAGACAGTGCTCAATGTGCATGCCAATGGCTGCTATAGGGGATCGCAGAGTGCGCGTTAACTAAAAGCCGAATGCTTCTGTCTTCCGTTCCCCCTTACCAGCCATTGGCATGTACATTGAGCACTATCTTCTATTGTTCAACAACGCACAGAAGAAATCTCTCACCGGCACCACCTTGGCTATCAAAATGTTATGCTTGTTACACACTACAACGACTACGAGGGACGAACGGGTGCCGCTATAAAAAGCCTTGGCCCTAAAACTTTGAAATGCCTTTCACCTGCCAGGTTGCGGGAATCTGAAGTGAGCTCCGCAAACTGAGTAAGCAGGTCTTGATGAATTGTCCTAAAATAATTGTTTGAAGCTGGTTGAGTTAAAATTCTGTCCCGATTAGAGATGTTTGTCCTCAGTGATGGTTAATGGAAAAAAATTGCTCATAACGATATGACTTCGTTTCGCCAGACTTTCATTCCAGGGCAACTGCTCAGTAGTGATCATTAAGAGTGATATTGCTTCACTTAACCGTATTTATGCGACTTTGTGTGCAACGGCATCGGCAGGCATGTTCAAATTTGGTAACAGGTAAGCAGAGATCTCGTAGCTAAAGAGAAGGGGGAAATGACAGGTGTTAAAGCGACACTAAAGTCAAACCAACAATTTACGTCAGGGTGAAAGCTCAACATATTACAATATCTAAAACATCAAAATTATCAACAACACTGCCCTACTTACCGAGAAATCAAGGTAAATGCACAAGAACACATGCGCCGCATAGGTACATTCTAAAAATGATCCCGATGACATCAGACGGACCGCCTACAATAATCACTAGTAATCGATCTTGCTGCACTAAATGAAGAGCCTTCCGTGTATAAAGAGACACAATAAAATGCTGCTTGTTCGTTTCTGTTTGATTATGGAATAGAGTACCACTGGACGTAACTACGGGGAAAGGCGTGAGTGGTTCGAAAATTCAATTTTCGCGCAAAGTCACAATGGACAGGTGATGCCTTCTTGCGGGGAGAATTCGAACCAAACAGCGTCTGCAATCTCAGAGCCAATGGTGGGTGATTGATCAGTGGCTGTTGTTAGAGCAGTGGGGCCCACTGCTTTCGTACTGCTGCTACTAGTGCAGTAAAGCCGGGCAACGTTGTTCACAGCAACAGTGACGTGAGTCGGTCTGGTCCATAAAGGAAGGAAAGCACTTCGCGGTCTGGTCGGTCCGCTTCTTGAGACTGGTCATTTGAAGTGCGCTAATCCTATGCGGACCACTAAAAACACAATTTTATTTAAATATAGGCCCTTACTTCGCACAAAAGTAACACTACGAGGTTTCTGGACCACTATTTCAACAATCAACGTCGACTTAATGGTTGCCCTTAGTGTCCCTTTAACATCGCTGTCAGAGTATGTGACGCGTACTTTGGAAAAAGACACAATAGACGTGTCACATCAAATGAAAAGAAAAGCTTGGGCCCCTGAGTGAAAAAGAAGCATACAAACGTGACACGTTTCCTTAAAAGGAGTCGGCACACTTCTGTATATAGCATAGTCAGAAAATGCTGCCGATCGGAAGTCGAGGCTCCTGCAAACATGAGGCAAACATTACAACGCTGCACTTGGCATGAAATTCGAAGTGAGTTTCTAAAACTCGGCTGGAAATTGCTAGCTCCTATTTAGGCAAACTGCGCCGTAAGTTTAAATGGCTGAGTCATAAACATGAAGCTCACGGCAATTGAGCCGTATATTCACACCTGGTGCCGCGGGAAGCCGCGACATGCACACACATCGCTCAATTGGTTAAAACTACCCCAGAGCAACGCAAAGAAAGTTAACGAGCGCACTCACCATCACGCAGGAAGTAAGCCATGCATTCTGAAAGACAGAAAGGGAAGGAAATTGCCACATGCTAATGAACGGGCGTAGTTTCTTCCTTACCCGCAACCGAGCTTGCTCGCTTTTATTGAGCAACATTGGGCGAGATACCGTGCAAGATGGCACGGTGAATCGCCTGGCGCATCATCATCATCATCATCATCATCATCATCACTGGACGCAGCAGCGCCGTTTTTTCCCCGCAAAATGGACTCAGCTTTGCGCCAGCGGCTCTGGAACGGGCAGACAGATGGTGGCTTCTGGGAACACTGTTCGAGCTCGTATACCGATGAATAATCATATAAAATTCCTGTGGATATTGCTCAAGATCCATTTTCGCGGCCATATCATCCAATACTGGCAGAATTTTAGTTGCTATAAATGGATTAAAACGCGTTATCTTTATGGTATTACGGTCAGGAATAAAAACAAACACGTAATATGCAAAGTCGCGTCAATGAGGTTCCATTGTAACTACGCGATTTATCAAACATTTATCTACACATCACTCCCAGAAGCCCTCACTATACTGCCTTACGTGAGGAGCATCCACTCAGCTGCCTTCTATTGTATGCATTAAATGTCGGTTTACTCTAGATGAACTTGATGTAGAACCCGGCCTTTGAAAAAAGTGGGGCGCTGCTGCCGGTGCCTTCAATACGAGTGGATGCCGGGAGCAAAGAGCGGCTTTTCTTCGAACTATAGAGTATGCAAGTATAGACTCGACTACGATGCGAGGGTCACTTGATGGATCGCGTGGGTCTCGCGTCAGTTGCTGCATATCTGAACGGACGCATCGATGTATGCGTGCCCCATTTGTGCATGTGCCGTTGTGTTGAAAGCAGTGAATCGGACTGCTGCTCGCAAAAACTGCGGGGACGTGCAGGTCGCTCTGCGTAATACTTGTTGCTTTCTATAGCACCATTGTATTATATTCATAATGTGATTGAGCGACCGAGCAGTGCCAGATACGAAGAAAACAAAGGCTTATTGGCCAATAACATCATTGACTTGTTTAACAGATGGAGGTCATGCAACTGTACCCTCCCGCTACCACGTTAACTCGTTTGGTTACTTACTTAGAATATGAATAATTTTTGAAGCGTTGTCTTTGGGAGTATATTTGCTGGAAATTCGCTGAGCGTGTTTTGCTATCGTTTTTTATCTCCGCTTTTAAGTTTATTGTACCGCTCCTTTTTCACACACATTCGGCATTGAGAAATGTAATACATTATGTTTATTCGAGTATTGGCCGCGAGGGCCTCCACTAGAGAGGCCAGCGCTGTGATTGTGTTGACGTCACAGATACGATGCGCAGTTGTTGGATACGGCAGTGTTGCTTTCACGACACCACTTGCATTCCCTCCCCCACCCCCCACCCCCGGCTGCACCAGTCCTTATTCACGACTTTACGATACAAATTAGACACGAGAGTGCCACCGGGGGCACTGATTCGTAATTTGCTTGCCGGTATTATCAGGTCCTACCGTTTCTTTAGGCACTGAACTTCAAAACAGAGGGACGCACGCACAGTGTCCACAGCATCACAGGAAATGCGGTGTTCTAGCAGAATATGCCAACCGGGCATCCTATGAGTGAGTTCTTCACGTAGGTGACACTACGGTATGTCCTCGAGGCCAATATTTTGGTTTGAGCCAACCGGCGTCACATACGGTAAGCTATTGAGCACAATTCACGACGACAAAAAAGAGTCACGAACATTTGTACCGCGCGTTCATGCTCATTCGTCACCTTTTTCGACCCATGACCCAGTCGTCATCTTTAGCACTGATTAAGTTGCAATCAACGTGTTTCAAATGGCAGCAATATACATTTTCGTCGAAATACATGTGGTACATCAAGTGATTTCTCGGCAATAGAACTCCAACACGTGGCATGTACAGTCACAAGTAATATAAGAGGGAAAATCCAATGCCTCTTTAATAATCATTATTTGTAATGTACGGATCTTCAAGTGATGTATCAAATTGTGAGAAAGAACGTTCCTCTTGAGCGTTTGATGTTTTGGATAACTTCAGGGTTACCAACAGCATGTAGCCATTATAGCCTCTGAAAAGTAATACCACTGTTTCTTCTCGTATAGTTCAGTACTGTACAACCCCTCGCATTCCGTGGTGCTGAATGAGATGAATGCCGTGAGTGTGGGCGTACGCACTGCAAGAACTTGATCCCTTAAGTATCATTATAGTGCGCCAGTCACCGAACGCACCGCGCAGTTTTGCTTGTAGTTGCCACTGTAGCGTTTAAATAAAGCTCCATGATGGCCGCTCTTCTAGCTTTCACTGTGACTGTGCTGCGCGTTCCGCGCAGGCCTGGCATTTTTCTCGCTTACAGCCTCTGTGAGAAGGAGGAGGAAAAGGAGGAGGAGGAGGAAAAAATAAGCGGAAGGACAGGCAGGTTAGACCGGCTGGCTACAACCTAGGAAGTACACTACCCACCAAAGTAGATCAATGTAAATACATTGGAATCACAACTACAAGTAAAATTAGTTGAAATAACAACATTTCCAATAGATGCGTAACTGTTCCTTTAAAAAACTTTTTATCCTTAACTTTTCTAAACAACTATCCTAAACTAAAGCACACTCCTCGTGACCCTAGACTGCTAATCTACACTTCACACCTCTAACAAAAACGATAACATGCATGCATCGTAGGTGATCCCTACACAAAACTATAACAATAAATGCACAAGAGATGATTCACCATAGAACTGTTAGGTTAATTTTTTTTCTAAATATACGATGATCATCCTACCAGCATAATGAAGCAGCATACTATTCAGTTCTTCTTCGAAAGAAAATACAGAGGTTAAAATTTCTTTTCCAGCTTAAAAACATCTCTTTTCTCAAACCATGAGCTTATGTGACACCGCTTGCGGCACATAGAGCATGACATCGTCACGATCTCTCTTTAACACCACATATAAGAAAAGAACTAACTTCTTCTAATTTTCTCATAATTTCACGCACTATAACCAGTTGGAACGACCAGGTACTATTTATTTATTTTTTTTTAATTTATTGATACTTTGGACCCTCAATGGCTCACTATAGGAGTGGAAGTGAAAAAAGAAAGAACATAAAGAGTACACGTCACACGAAATAACATGCTGTACGAATGAAACGTGTGTAACAGTAATGTTAAAAAAAATTTTGATTCGATGCATATATCGTAAAAAACCATTGCGCACAGAGGTACACAACTGATATGAAAATTCAATAAGTACAAGCACATAAAATGTTGGATTTTTTGTCATACAAACAATAAGTGGGTATACAAGTGGAACACAGAAATAAAGAAGTGAGCAGACAAATGAGGCGCCAGTGAGAACAACAGCTCGTGAACGGTGCAGTCACTGTACTAAACTTCAGGAAAATATATAGACTTGTCATTTTTCAAGAAATCTACTTAATGAGAGCATTTGCACAACAAGGTCGGGGAGTTCATTCCACTTATTGATGGCTCTTAAAAATGCTTCATAAAGGCAGATGGTGTGCAAAATCACAGAACGTATCAATGCTTAAATAAAGTGTACATTTGAATATTGAAATTCAATGTACACTTTATTTACACCTAATTAGCACTACTAATAAGCGCAGATTTCAATAAATGGCAACATTGGTCGCAGTCACGGGGTAAAAAAAATCAACGTGGATGGGGTTTTTGTTCAGGGCGCCAATTGTGAACACTGCAATGCACAACACTATCGACATAGTAGATGACACTGTTGGAAGCCAGCTCGGTGGCACTAGCGATCTGGGGCGAGTGTAAAACAAATGCTATGTTACTGCTTAGGTTGGCAGTGCATTTTCGGGGTTGCGTGGCCGCTGTCACTTTCCAGAAACACTCGAAGATATACTTTGCGACTGTCCAGTGTACGCAAGAGAACGTCTGAAACTGATCTCTTCTATTGAATGGTATCTTAGTAGACCATTAACGGACGATTTGGTTTGATATATAGATTTATATACAACAATAGCGTTGCGGGAGACCAGGGGGACAAAAGCTCATCATAAGCTTATAGGTGTCCTACATGTATGTCGGCATAACCAGTATTCACAAAAATCATGAGGTAGTGTTAGGTCCTTGGCCAGACGACAGCTACACAGATCGATATATAGGAGACGTCGTATCATTCTTACAGGCCACTGTACTGGATGCACATATTTAGGTTTACCCCAGCGTAACGGGACCATATTCGTCTCCTTACCTTATCATCGTCATTCATCCCTCTTTCTCTCCCCTCTGTCCCAACTCGCAAGTGTAGAGCAGCAAGCCAGAGGAAACTGTACGCCAGGTTGACCTTTCTGCCTTTCTGTTAATAAATTCTCCCTCTCTCCTGGTTCCGCACATATTTATACCATAACGGAGCAAAATAATTACTCACACCTACACAGAACCTGCATTCAAATACTGCATCTTTGAGCCCAAAGGAATAGAAGAAGTTCAAAAAAGAGACAGATGATATGTCAGGTGCCCGTGAAAGTGAGGATACTAAGCGAGAGGAAGTGCACAATATCTCACCGTGAGATAAAAGTTTCCACGTTCTCAACGCCATGCAAGCTGTCACGGTTTGGCTAAAGGTTAGAAAATCTAAAATGAAGACGCATTTGCGCTACTCGCAATGCCACTAGATTCACCAAGCAAATCACAAATGTTCTATATCACACAACATTCTCTTGTGGTAGAGTGTGCGTTAGACAGACCGGGGGGGGGGGGGGAGGGGCTGAAAAAACATAGAACGTCCGTCGCATCAGGAGTGGGAGTCTTTCCTGCTGGCTGCAGAGAGTGCAGTCGCTTGCCCGTTTTAAAAGATACGCACCTACGAAATGTCATAAAGAACTGACTGAAGCAAACCAAATGCCACGAAACGTGAAGAGGAACTGACTGAAGCATGCCAAATGTAAGAAAAGATGGTCTTGATTTTGTAGCTTAATTATTGTTATCACAAAAGAGGTGGAACTTTTTTTTTTCAGAAATGTAATCAGGATGTATCACGCGCCGCCTGTTTACCTTAATAGCTTTGATGGCACTGGATACTTTTGTTAATCATTATTAGATTGTCTCTTGCAAAGCGCTTAGATCTGCACTGCATCATGTGCGGCGCTTGTCGGTTATGGTTTTGTTTTGAGACGTTTTGTTTCATTGTTGCTAGTACCAGTTCTTGAATTTCTAAAATTTTCTCCTGTTGTGTGGGCATCCTTCAAAGCTCGGTTCGCAGTTCCTTCAAGTGATGTTCGAACAGCATACCACCATGAATATTGTAGTACACGTGCAAGAAAAATACCCCCCCCCCCCCAACTGAAAAAAAAAGATAAAGAAGAAGAAGCGCTGCAGATTTCTGGTAATAATAAACACACATTCAACTTAGCCACGTAGCGCGGTGGCATGGCGCTGTGCTGCTGACCCGATAAGCGCGTGTTCGGTCCCAGCTACGGTGCCTACACCTTGACGGACGCTAAATGATCTGTTCACTTTCGAAAACCCCGGGTGGTCGACACTTCCGGAACAGTCCACTGCGGCTTGTCTCATGCATGCTCATATCGTGGTAACAACAAAAATTATTAATACACTGTTCATGACCTCAAACAAGTGCTCCAGCTCTTCTCCTATAAAAATATTTAATGTGTATACGAGAATATAACAAAAATTACGAAACATTTACCGCTTATCGAGCTTCTAGTACATCGATCTGCTGCTCTTCAGCCCTCTGTGTTAAAGGTCGTGAATTCCAGGTACTTAACCAACGAAGATGCAACAAAATCGCATTTTCAACGCTGGAGCCGATAATAAACACGGCCAGCACCGCCCACTTGGAACTACTCCCTCGTGGCCGGTCGAAACTGCCACGTCGCACACTTCCACTACTTCTCCTCGCACAGCGCCTCCTCCCCGCGCTGCTATCACGCCTGCTCAGGTGAAGGGAAGCCTTGCTCGGTCGTATAGCTCACGTCGCGTTACGTTGACGAAGAAAGCATAGTTGCGACAAAGCGCTACGCCTACCCCTCGCGAAAAAAGAAAGGGAAGGATAACCGAGAAATCGAAACGGAAAAAAATTGGGTCGTTTTAAACAACGTAACTTCCTTTTTACAGTGTGCACTTAATCATCAAGTTCTTGCGAGAGCAGAATCACATTGTCCAACACACAGTTATTTCACCATTGAAATTTTCTACCTCGAGGTTGTTTATTGGCCCTTTAAAAAGAAAAAAAAAGAGAGGGTGGGCCTCTAGGCTCCAC
This sequence comes from Rhipicephalus microplus, assembly GCF_043290135.1. NCBI lineage: Eukaryota > Metazoa > Arthropoda > Arachnida > Ixodida > Ixodidae > Rhipicephalus > Rhipicephalus microplus. The sequence continues at coordinate 112,704,047 of NC_134700.1, read as the reverse complement.
TGACCCTGATCTTGTTGCGACAAAGAAAAATAAGGTACAAATGGACAAATTTGTGAGGTGTCGACATTGCGTCAGCTGTCATAATCAGTTGAAAGTTGTTTTACCAGCAAGGTTTACGAAAATAAATAACAACGATAACGGTCTAATTTCCTGGCGGACGTTGTGGTACTCTTCCTGTATCCATACGCGCATGCCTTCGGTTCAGCTGTCAGTTGAGGCTGCGTAATTTGCACGCGCTGCTCACGCTTGCCGCGATCGTCTCTTCCCGATTCATTTCGTGCTTTGAGGGTGCCATGATTCGCGTAAAACATTAACGCACTTGTGAAGAACCTACTTCCCGGCATGTTAAATAATTATGTTCAATTGTGTTCAAGCCTTCCACTGTGTTCCTTTGGAGCGAATAGCGTTGGCTCGTACGTTGACAAACAGCCTACAGCCCTAAAGCTTTTCCTTCTGAGAAGTGAGCGCTTCAGTGTGCGCGCAAGACTCTCTCAGCTTCCTCTCTCAGCTGAGCTGGGAAAACGGACGCGATCACTTTGCTTTGCGTTTACCATTACTTTTTACTTTCGCATACTGTAAACCATAGGTTTCTGCCATCATTGAAGGTAAGCTCGACCTTTTAGGTGCGAAGCTCCTTATAGCGGCACCCGTTCGTCCCTCGTAATCTGTAACAAGTATAACATTTTGACCTCCAAGGTGGAGCCAGTGAGAGACTTCTCCTGTGCGTTGTTGAACAATAAAAAATAGTGCTCAATGTACATGTCAATGGCTGCTAATGGGGAATGAGAGACAGGAGCATTCGGCTTTTAGCTAACGCGCAGGCTGCGATCACCGTTAGCAGCCATTGGCGTGTACATTGAGCACTATCTGACAAGAAAGGGTTGCTACGTTATACTCGCTGGGTGTAACCTCCTTAGCTTTAGAAAGGTTTAGCGAGCGTTGAGCCGCAGTGCCATGAATACAATGAACTTGTATATACCAGGAATGAACTCGAGGTGGTTAAAAATGGGCAGTAGATACGAAGCGCAAGCCATAAGAAAGTAAAAGCCGAATTCTCCGTCCCTCATTTCCCATTAGCAGCCATTGGCATGTACATTGAGCACTATCTGACTGAAAAAATTTGCTCCGTCATACTCGCTGGGCGTAACCTCCTTGGTTTTCGAAAAGTTTAGCGAGCGTTCGGCCGCAGTGCCATGGATACAGTGAACTAGTATATACAATGAACTCGAGGGGGTTAAAGGTGGGAAGTGAAGTGGACCCGAAGCGCAAGACGTAAAAAACTGTGCGTGTGCCAGCTCTCGTTCAGTCCTTGGAATGTCCGCTGGATGGCGGTGCTTCTATATGGGGAATATATGATGAAAAGATGCAAAATGGTGGTACTTGGAGTGTTGAATAAATGGACGAACGGACACATAGACAGATGCATGGATGGACGCATGAATGGACGCAGGGGCGGCTGCATGGACGAACGCAGGAACGGACGCACGAACAGACGCACGCACGGACGGGCTGATGGACGCATGGACGGTCACACTGACGGACGCATGGACGGACGGAAGCAAGAACGAATGAACCGACGAATTCTTCGCCCCAGTCTCCATCATTCACTCCGTGGATGTGCTGCCATTTTTTTAACTTTGTACTCCTTCATTCAAGAACTTGCTGCTTAACGCATGTCTTTTATGTCAACCAACTTTTTCTTCAAAGCTGTGTTCAGACAACGTGTTTAAGGATTTATAGCGCTTGGTGCTCTACTATGGGAGAGCATTAAGCCGTTTAGTGTAACTGGCCGACGTAGAACACACAAAAGATGCGAGAGTTTGTGTTTAGCACAAATGTTCGACAATTTAGTGTACGATGTACTACAGTGTGGGAGACCTGTAAACTTTCCCAGCATGAAAATAAAACGTAAAATTGGGCTAACGTCCATTTCAAAATAAGTGGTTAACGATTTAGAATACTATATAGTCAGTTACGGCCCAATAATAAATGTAAGCTCCGCCCACAGTGCTCAAATTCACACCCAGGCAGAGTTTGCATTATGTGTTTAGAAAAAGTGGGTAAAGATTTAGATTACTATAGGCACTCTCCTATGAGAGAGCTTAAAGCCGTACCAACAAATTCTCGTCAGTTGTTTACGCGACGTCCGGCAAAGTTAACGTGCTTCAGGCGTATGACTTGCACGTACAGGCACGTGTTTAATTCGCTAGTTTGAGGTCAGAGAAGTTTAATTCTTGGTAAATTTCACCAAATTTTCTGAATTCACTGTTCTGCCAAACATTACGTTCAGCAAAGAATGACGACCTTTTAATCCATAAAATATGGCCAGTATTTGCATTCCTAGCGAAAAGTTCTTATGTTTAGAACGAAATTCGTCAATCACTGCTCCATTCAACAGAATAATGACAGGCGCGCTGCAGTACGGGGGCGGAGCACATATTTATTCTTAGGTTGTACCCGACTGTAGGTACTTTACTAAGGGGGCGCATAAATGCATCCCGGGAACCTCAAGCATGATGAGACTGAGCTCACAAAAACTATGGCGTGAACAAGTTCACACCTGAATATGCCGCCGTAGGGTGCTGCTGGTGGAGCTCTTAGCCAGAAGACAGAGTGCGTTTACAAAAAGTGGTCAACGATTTTGAGCATACAATTTTGAGTACTTGGTACTGTACTGTGAGAGAGCATACAGCCGTCCCGTATGTGTTCTCAGTAGATGCTGTGAAAAAAACGTTGTTGCTTGTATTAAAGATACAAGCAACAACGTTGTTGTTGCTTGTATTATAAGGTGTTGTTGTATTAATAATAATTTTATTATTATTATTATTATTATTATTATTATTATTATTATTATATTCAATAAAGCATGTTTTCAGACAATTAGGCTTTTCTACCGGCTTAAAAAGCTACGCAACCCGTCAAACAAGATAGCCCTACACGAGATCTTGCTCACGTTCCTGTAAGACTCAGTTAATAAGACTAGTCTGACGTGTCAGTCACATTCATGAGAGAAATTGATACACGTCAATTGTGTGAAGTGGAGCACAAGCACTGTATAATGCTGGGCACTTCACAGTCGCTTCTGTTAACCTGTCAATTGTGCTACCGACTGAGCGAGATCTTTCCTAATCTCCCGTTTTGAGCGAAGCCCACCTCAGCCCAAACCAGACAGCTCGCAAACAGCCGCATCCGATATCATGCCGACGAGGAAGTAGTACGTCGGTCCGTCAGGCAGGCGATAATGCCCACGAAGCTCGCGCGTGCATTCGATCTCTTCAATGAAACGCGAGCACGGTGACTGCGGCGAGAGGGATGCTGTTTATCTTCTTGTTTTGTTTGCCGCCTATTCTCCTCCGATTTCGTAAGTGAGTCGTGCTCCCGATAAGAATCTCTCGTGCGGGTCGTCTTCGGAACGACGTGTCAGCGACAAGGCGTCGTTAAAGGGAGCACCTTCGACACTGGCTGTGGTGCGTGTGAACGCGGGCACGGACTCGGCCCTAAACTTGTGCTCTTCATTCTTAGTGAGTTGACTCTCAGACTGTGAGGTGGCCCAAAGCAGTGTGTCGAATTTTGGAGGCCACGCTGAATGGCTCATACTTAGCAAACGGTCTAGACAGAGTAAAGCACCATATAGCCCTACCTTTTCTAATACTAGGATTGACAACAGTGGAAGTTGCCAACCTGTGGGAGTGACAGGGTTACTTTTGCAGACTCTTATAGTGGATTATTAAATGCGAAGCATTTCTTAGCAATTTTTACGTCCCAAAACCACCACAACATTTTGAGATACGCCGTAGTAGAGGACTCTGGAAATTAGCCTTGCTTTTCCTAAGTAACATGTCAGCTCCGACGCAAGCCTATAAAAATCTATGCGTTAATTTGGTTTGTATATTTTAATCGAATGTAAAAGAGACCAAATATTTCATAGATGCCAGAGGTCTGATTTTTTTTCGCATATCTTCTTTATCTCTGCATCGATTCTTCCCCTCTTCTGTTCCGCTGGCGTCGGGGAAGAAACTAAGAATTCATGTTGTGTCAACCTGCCTCCTTTCACATCTGATTCTTGACTTCTCTCTCGCTCTTTCTCACACGCTCCGTGACCACTCCTACAGCAGCAACATTAATAAAAAACAACCTTTCACCCTCTCTGCAAGTGATAGGATAATGGAAGTTGCCAACCTGTGGGAGTGACGGGGTTACTTTTGCAGACTCTTATAGTAGATTATTAATTGCGAAGCATTTCTTAGCGAACTTCGGTGACTTCGAGCTTATCTATCTATCTATCTATCTATCTATCTATCTATCTATCTATCTATCTATCTATCTATCTATCTATCTATCTATCTATCTATCTATCTATCTATCTATCTATCTATCTATCTATCTATCTGTCTGTCTGTCTGTCTGTCTGTCTGTCTGTCTGTCTGTCTGTCTGTCTGTCTGTCTGTCTGTCTGTCTGTCTGTCTGTCTGTCTGTCTGTCTATCTATCTATCTATCTATCTATCTATCTATCTATCTATCTATCTATCTATCTATCTATCTATCTATCTATCTATCTATCTATCTATCTATCTATCTATCTATCTATCTATCTATCTATCTATCTATCTATCTATCTGTCTGTCTGTCTGTCTGTCTGTCTGTCTGTCTGTCTGTCTGTCTGTCTGTCTGTCTGTCTGTCTGTCTATCTATCTATCTATCTATCTATCTATCTATCTATCTATCTATCTATCTATCTATCTATCTATCTATCTATCTATCTATCTATCTATCTATCTATCTGTCTGTCTGTCTGTCTGTCTGTCTGTCTGTCTGTCTGTCTGTCTGTCTGTCTGTCTGTCTGTCTGTCTGTCTGTCTGTCTGTCTGTCTGTCTGTCTGTCTGTCTGTCTGTCTGTCTGTCTGTCTGTCTGTCTATCTATCTATCTATCTATCTATCTATCTATCTATCTATCTATCTATCTATCTATCTATCTATCTATCTATCTATCTAGCCGCCTATGACTTTTAGCTCTCCTGGCCTTTTCGATAATAATATCAATACCTAACTTGGTATGACATAGCACGACTGTATAAATAACATGAAAATGATGAAATGTATGTCATGAATGTCATAATTTTTGTTTCATGGTCCTGCAGCTCTTGCAGTGGTATCGTTCACATGACATGTTGCAAAACTCGTATGGTATGGCGTGATTGCATGGCGAACACAAGCGACAAACTTTAACATAAAAATCATCATATGCGTGTCATGTAACACATTATTACATGCCACGCTCATGATGCGCTAGTGGCCATTTCGCTAGCTTCACTTATACCAAATTTGTTATTACGGGACGTGAATGGATGACGAAAGTATGATACTTGTGCAAACATGACAAACGATAAGTGTCATGTAACAACATGACTACATGACACAGTCAAGGCGCCAATATATTTCGACGTGACGCTGTGCGCCTGCTCGCCGGTGTTCATTTTGTTACGTGACGCCGGCGTTGCCACGCCAAGCGCCAGTTTTGTCTTATACTCGCAGGCGCGCGCCGCACTGCGTTGCTTTGACGTATGTGTGTTCTAGCGCATCCGGCGACCCTCCGTCTCTAAAAGAGGTGAACGCAGTGTTGTATGGGTAACGCATCGGCACGAAATGCACCATGTCACATTTCGCGCCGGTTGCTATCGGACCGTGCCGACGGACGTTGGTGGCGCCTGGCGTCCGCCTATAGAGTGCTCACGATCTGCTAACGTTGCGTCCCTGTGCTCAGCGTTCGCGCATGTCAGCGCTACATAGGAGTATATTGGGCCCTTTTTTTTATTAAATTTATATAAGGAGAGGTTGGTGCCAATGCGTGGCGCCGGCTACTCCTGTTCTCTTGCAGAAAAGTCGACATCGCACATTTTGTAGCAAACACAAGGCTACACATATGTACATAGCACAACACTTACACAATGAGTTCATGTTTTCCAACACTGAGTGTCCACACAACACAGAATTGTGTCCACACTACATAGAATTGTGTCCACACCACATTGAGTTTGTAGAAGCACAATTAATTACGCCAATTTAAGTGTTTGCACAAAACGTGAAAGTTCAATAAACTGTCTAAGGTGATCTTGTGGCTTAAATACTGAACTGTTTTCAGAAAGGTTTTGCCAAAAAAATTGTAGTGAAACACGAAAATACTATTTTGAAACATACCGGTTAACAGTGAAGTACGTTTGTTTTTTTGTTCGGTACTTTTGAACTATTTCTGATATCGGTGTCTTCGAGTTGCTCTTAATGGTATAAATTCTCAGCTGTTCTTCTTTTATGCACCATTATAACCTCTCAGTCACTTTCCCTCCATTAGGAGAACCCTGAGCATGCATACGACTGCGAAAAATGTCGCACGCGAGCTCTCGTGGGTACATGCTCTCGCAGCTTGCTCCGAGGGTTGGTTAATACACTGTTTGTGGTGTGCAGCGAACCTTCTCGTGTGGTCTCCTGTACTTTGTAAACACATATTCTACACTTTACGGGGTCACACGTTTTACTACACCCGCAAGCTTGCTCTTTTTCGTGCCTACATTGAGCGTACTCTCAAAAGTGGTGTACTGGTTCCGGAGCGAGAAAGAGGTTCACAGCCGGGACCGTGACGGTTTTGTGAATTTGCGCGAGAGCGCTGTAAGCTCTGTTTTGGCTCACTGTGCTCGGAAACCATTTCGCAGTCCGTGTACTTGATGCTCAGAAAAGGGGTCGGGCTTTCTGAAGCAGCGCGCTGCGAAACCTCGCCTTGACCGGGTACATCCGAGTAACTTTGTTTGCGTTCTTTCTTTTGTCAATTCGTTTAGATTGCAGCTGCAGCATATCTTTACTTAAAAAGCCGCCATCTTTTCAGAATCGTGTAGAAGCATTTTGTAACTATAAATGCTTATATAGTACCAACAAAGATGAACCTGTCAGCTTACTGCCTTGCGAAATTTGTGTACTATATGAGACGTGGCTTATGTAGGCTTCTTTGAGGGATTGATTGATTGATTGATTGGTTGATTGATTGATTGATTGATTGATTGATTGATTGATTGAGTGAGTGGGTGAGTGAGTGAGATGGAGTGAGTGAGTGAGTGAGTGCGCACATGCATGTGCGATTGCGCATTCATGTGTGTGCGCGCACTCGCATACAGCCATCTGCTGATTCATTTCTGTTATTCGAAAGTCATTTTCCCGTTACTTTGTTGAGACACTCATTTTAAGGTTTCTCCAGGACTTTTTTAAAAAATGTTTTCCTGCTAATTTGCTCGTAGCAATAATAACTGACCTGAAGATGAGCAGGTTGAGCTCTGGCTACGAGAAAAACGCAGAAGGCATACATCTCATTTTGAAACCTCAACATTAACTAACGTCTGATAGCAAGCACCATTTTAACAATTTCAGTAGCAAGACGAAGATCAGGCTGGTATCGATGAGCTCCGATAACGCGAGAGACGCACTAAACGTGTTGCTGGAGACTCTGATCATTGCATTATACGTCTGAAGCCACGTGTTTAAGCTGCTTTCTTATGTGTGAGAGATCTTCGAGAGTAATATGTGGGGCCGAAAGAAAGACATGATCACGAGGAGAGGTAGTGTGAGACCTTGCATATTTTCGGCACAAAGACTAGCTTCGTAATTTAGAGTTGACAGACCATCAATGTTTGCAATGAAGCTCCTTAAAAAAGACTGGAGATATAACTTGAGAAGGCGTTAAAGTTTGATTAAAATGAATAAGTATAAGACTGAGATAATGCTAGGTAGACTGGTTGTAGAGCAAGAGCGCGTATTAAACGACCACACCATTGAATTAGTATAGCACTGCCTGTCCAGACCTAATATTAACAGGTGAGCCAGCTTATGTAAAGAAATCTGGCCCATGAACGGCGTGATTAGGCATTGTCCACCTCTGTCAAAAAGGGTGAATTGTAAAACAACATTGTATTCTGTCAAAGAGAGAGAGAGAGAACGAATAAGGACAAAGGCGGGGAGGTTAACCAGGGCAGATCCTTGGTAGGCTACCCTGCACTGGTGAAGAGGAGAAGAAAAAAGAAAGTTATAGAAGACGAGAAAAAAGTCACTGGCTGCAGACGCGTAGCAGTTTTACGGTTCACATCACAAGCGATGAACCAGGACGGTGTTTTTGAGGAAATGTAACAGCGCTTTCGTTGCTTTTTGAAACTGAGATCGGCGGCGCCATTGTCCTAATACCTGCAAGTTTTGCCATATGGGGAAGTGACTTGTATAATTACAAGGAAACTCGAGAAGCTAAATACATTTGAGGGTAGGATGTAACGAAAAATGGCAGGCGTAACTTTAGGAGAGAGGGAGCCATCAGAGTTTATCAGGCAGCCAACAGATGGGGTATATAGGACAGCATATACAAGATAAAAATAAGGTTCTTGATGCGTGACGTCATGAGTTGAAGAAATACTTTGTTGGAGCTTTGGAGTGAATAGCAAGAGATGAGAAACATGGCTTAAGGCGCAATTTTAAGCGTAGCAAAAAACTTACAAAATTTGGAGCCATAACATGAAATCTACTAGCAAAGGATAGCGCTGGGTTGCAAAGCACTGGTAGAAGCGTTTGTACTGCAGGGGGCATAAGATCGGCTAATGATGAGCCGATGTCTTCTTTACAACCAATATAGATTTATAATTGTATGGTCAATCTACGTCTCTTTCTTGCTTTCCTTTCCTTCTCCATTGTTCCGTTGATCTTTTGCAGCAATCCGAAATGGTGAGCTGATACTTAATGGCCCAGCTTTATATATAACTCAATCTCGCTTTCTAATCAGGTGATTTTCGGTCTTCAATAACGGCGCGCTTTCTCAGCAATGGGTCCTGGCCGAACGATGCTGAAATGGAGGAACCCCACCAGTGCCAAGGCGCTATTGTGAAAAAAAAAAAACGACAATGGGCAGCATGCTGGGCGTTAGAGTAAAACAACTCATCATACTCTAAGGACGAAGTTTCCACCGCACGTTACAACGAATGCCACCGCACGTTACAGTTACCTCCCCCGTTCCCGGGCCAGTACGATAGTACAAGACACTGACGCACTATAAAGAAGAACATCAAAACAAAGGAGTCATGTGATCGAGTGTTTGTACCAAACTGCTGCAAACGACAAGCGGCACTCCCATGCTGTTACAGGCATGCGCGTATCGGTTAAGATAATGTAGAAACCTATTTCAGTCATAAGGAAGCGCACCGCGTAGTAAAATGGACAACGACGCAGCATGCCTGCCCCTCACATTACATGTTGTTTAGAAAAAGTGGTTAAGGATTTGCAGTATTGGGTAATCTACTGTGGGGGAGCATAGAGCCGCCCCAGGGGCCTCACACTCGATGATGACGAGCTGACCAAAATTACGGCGGGAACGAGTTCACGACGTTCTGCTACGTCTACAGGTATACGAGCGTGTCTCAAAACGCACGGCCATAAACAGGCCGGTGAGGTGCTGTAAATGTAAGTGCGACGCTTAGAGCCAGACTTTACGAGTGCTCTCGCCTTCATTTTAATGTCTCTTCCGTGTGGTTATGTAAACGGGTCTCACATCTTGGTTTTCTCTTTGCATATGCTGTCTCACTTTTATCGCCCTCAGTACACGCTTGCTTATTGCCACTCGCAACAACCTCCCAGACATGCAGAAAGCGAGACGTAGTGACTCTTTTTGCACTTTGCTGACGCACGCAATCACACACGCTAGGCAACGTTGGTTAAGTCTCCTTCTGTAATGAATATAGCTGAACCTCTATTCATATTATGATTATGAAAGTATTTTGATTCCTCTAATGGTCGAAATAAAAGCCTTCCCCGCAAGTAGCCCCCAGCACGTCCTGGTGTTTTGCGCATCCCAAAATAAGTGACCCAAAATTATTATGCACTAGACTCTTCCCTGTGCATGAATCAGCTGACCGCGAATAGGGTAGTCTGTAAATAATTGGCCAGAGAACAAGTATAGATGGTAATTTCAACCTCTGTCTTCAATGCACTTCAGTTCGTGCATATTGAGCATCAGAACACATTGCAAATTCAAGCATGCTAATTACTTTACAATCGTCAGATTGTAGAGCTCTCAAAGTGCCTTCTGACAATCTATTTCAGTGCGACACGCACGAAAAAAAAATAGTAAGTAACAAACGACTCTGAGAACATTGGCCTCAGTGCACTTTGTATCCTCACGTTCATATTTGGTGAAAAAAAATTTTTAAACAGGAACTATGGCTCGAGCACGCAAGACCTACGCACGGTTTCGGTGTTTTATTGTTTTTTTACAAGAGCTTTCATCTTTCTTCTCTCGCTATTTTTCGCTCATCCATATTTCTGTTTTAGGAGTATATTGTACCACTTGCCTCAAATATACATTCAAGCTTTAATTCAGTGTAACAAAGGAGAATCACAATGGCATTGTGCGGTAAAGCAAACGTGCGCGGTCTACAGGAAGGCTTGAAAAAAAATGGTGATAAATCTGCATGTTACACCGCAAATGTAGTCGAAAGACGATAGTCTTGCGTCTGCAGAGAGCAAACAAAACGTTTATTTGATGTTGTGCGCATGAAAATCGGTGAATGGTATTCTGGAGGCGCTGAGTTATGCCTAGTTCACACTGAAACATCCGCCTTCTACAGCGACTGAAATTCCCCTGCCGCCGAAACGCAGCGTCGTTCGCACTGGACGCGCCCCGCGCCGCCGAATATGCCATCTACTACGGGGCGAACGTGGGATGGATGCGCTGTCACCGGGTTGTTGTCGCGGCTCGCAAACGCTACTACGCTGTCCGGTGGTGTATACTTCGACGATTCTCGTACGCAAGAAGCAAGAAAAGACAGTACTGCTTACTTTGCTGGCAAGTGGCTGTCTTGTAATGCACGAAGAGCAGAAAAACCACCGACGCCAGCGGCGTTGGTGGGTTCGTTTTGCTCTGCAAGACCGCAACAAGCTCGGTCACGCCAACAGCATGCTCGGTCACCTCTTTCAGGAAATACGGAGGCGAAGTAAGCACAGAGTAGGTTAAACTCCCGTTGGTTTCAACATTCAGTTACCTGCACTGCGGCATAACAAGTGAGTAGGGCTTGGCCGCCATTTTTCAAAATTCCTTGACTAGCCCTCCTATTGGTCCGCGTTGACCGATTCGGCGGCACACGACCCAAAAATCGGTCCGAGAGCGATCGGCGCGGAGAGGGCCCTTTCGGCGGATCTCGCTGCCGCCGAACTGGATTCGGAGCACTTTCGGCGGCCGGAATGCTCAGTGTGAACGCGGCCTTAGAGGGCCTCGAGTGTGTAACGGAAGCGAACAAGCTCATCTAGGCACGTTAGGCACGAGCGCCAACTGGCAGTTATCTTCGAAAACAAAGACGTGGAGCCCTCGGAGAAAGATGCGCGCCAGTCTCGGAGGTGATAAGGTGTAGAACGCAAAGCGACGGGCCGGTGCCACCACCGTGACGTCGTAGCAAAGCGTTGGAAACACCTTTTTGAGCAACGCGCTGGACTGTCAGCGCCGCGCGATGAACGCTACATTTCGTAGAGTTACTTGTGTGTGCCTCTTCTAGTATAAAGGCTGACATACAAAACTTCGGAGTTGTTATGGTGCCTTATATATTGACAATATTTGCTTTTTAATTGACAATCGCACAACTATGAACGCTAAACCTTGAGCAATATTGGTGGGCGCTGCGAATGGGGTTGGGCGTTTGTTGCCGTTTGAGGTATCGTTAGGGCAGACAAACAGACAAATGTACAGACAGACAGACAGACAGACAGACAGACAGACAGACAGACAGACAGACAGACAGACAGACAGACAGACAGACAGACAGATAGATAGATAGATAGATAGATAGATAGATAGATAGATAGATAGATAGATAGATAGATAGATAGATAGATAGATAGATAGATAGATAGATAGATACGCTCAAACTCGCCGAAGTTCGCTAAGAAATGCTTCACATTTAACAGGTCCGCAATCAAAACATACAACACCCTGCAAAAATATATAAATTACATTGCACCAATACACAGATCCACGTGCCCACAGTACGACCTGATTGTGAGCGAATGTACTATTCGTACTGCTCTATACAGTGTACAGCGATAGGCCGCCATCACCGGAGGAAGTCATGGGTGCCACGGTTGTATTCGACCATGTCGAAGTATCATGACTCGTACTGGACGAATGCGAAAGTGAAAAATGAGTAGCGTGATCATTATTTAAAAAAAAACAATTTATCAGTTATTTATTGCATTTTGCCCCATTCAGAACCGTCATTTGCGCAAAAGACATTGGCTTGGAATATAATCCGGGCGGCGACGGCTGCATTTCCGATAGAGGCGGAAATGTTGAAGGCCCTTGTGCTCAGATTTGGGTGCACGTTAAAGAACCCCAGGTGGTCGAAATTTCCGGAGCCCTTGACTACGGCGTCTCTCATAATCATATGGTGCTTTTGGGACGTTAAACGCCACATATCAATCAATGGCTTGGAATATGTAGCATATTTCTGACTTCTCTAAAATAGATGTCACTCGCAAGTATCTGCCAAAGTTACTTTAGCCGACAACACAAGCAGAACAGAGAAGGAGCAACATATGACATCTGAAGATGAAGTCAGGGTAATTATGTATGATTTCTACAAAGAAGAGCTAAAGTATTGACGTGCCAGTCATCTCAGTCATCTGTCGCGTAACTGCTTCTCCATTTAAGCGTGAAAATCCGGTTTCGCTTGATGACGCTCTATACTTATCAATTTGTTGAAATAACTCCTAGTCGGCAATAGAGGCTGTCAATGCTGATTTCGTGGACTCTCGATGGTGCCTATGCTCTGTGTGAAGCATGATTCCACATGAAAAAAATTTATGTCTACTGAAGAAACACCTACGTATGTTTTCGGGTCAGTAACGTGGTTTTATATGATCAGAGTAAGTTTTCAAGTCAGTAAGCGTTGTGACCAGCCATGGTGGTCTAGTGGTTACGTAGCTCGACAGGCAGATCTGAAGGTCGCGGGATGGAATCTCGGCTATGGTGACTGCATTTAGATGGAAGTGAAATGCTAGAGGTCTACGTACTTATTTTAGGTGTGCCTTAAAGAACTCCGCATGTTCAAAACGTCCCAACACTCTGCTATGGCGTCCCTATATTTATGATACCGAGGCTTTGGGTTATAAAACCCCAATAATCATTCTATTAGTTTGCGCTGTGCAACTGACATAAAGGTGGCCGGCCAAATAGGCTGTTGTATGGTGTTCTTTAGATCGCAGGGAAAATGACGATGGTGAACCGTCAATAATCACCCGTGCCGCCCATGCTTCCGTGACAAAGTTATCTCGCACTGACTGGCCGCTAGTGTCATCCATTACTCGAATATAAAAGCGTGACGTGACATGGGGCTGTATACTAGCCGTTGACGGCCAGTGAACTGGACGACTTCGTCGGCTCACATGGGCGCACTATGTACTACAGGCTACTCTACTCGACTTACGTCATCAAAGATATATGCATAGCACACCCCGTTGTCATCAGTGTCAGGATAGCTGCACGTCATGTCGTTACGTGTTAATTTCATTTATTTAAACAAAAAGCCGTTTGCATCTTTGTCCCACGTGGGAACACAATAATTTTAAAAACATGAGTGACTGTGCTTTAGTGAACTAACTAAAGGTCGTGTCCTGGTCTGCAACTACAGTCATGTTTACCTTTGCATAACTAATTATACCAAATACGATCGTTTTTTCTACGCTACATTTGCATTTGTAAAAGCATACACAAGCTCCCACGAACAAAGTTTTTTTTTTCTGTGTATGGTCTTGTTCTCGCCTATAATAAGGCAAGACGGTGGTTTGTGCCACACATCGTAAGGTTGTATGCCTCTTTGGATCAAAGGCCATTTATTTGTACCACTTCTCTAGAATCTGCCAATGTTGGGCAATAATCCCATATCCACGAATCTGCAATCACACCGGGGTTTCAGTTGTCGCAGACATCAAGCTACATACGTATGCAACTCTGGCCCTGATTGTTTTATCTGGTTTTATTTGGAAACGTAAGCAGGCAAATATGGGGCTGGTACAGGTTCATATTTACCTGCCAAGACCTCTTCTACCGGTGTTCTCATGCCAAATGTAGTTATTGGCCATATAGCGTCATAAACCATTCTTTCCTTCATTGTGCGTGCACTATAAGCATTCTTAATAGATGCTGTCAGTTAAAAAAAAGTCTGAATACAACGACCAAGAAAAGCCAGACTCTTCAAGTTACTTAAATCTGTTTACAGTAGTTAAGGCGAAACAAACCCATTGAGTGCATACTGTGCGGCAAACAACGCACTGCATGTGCCTTCGTGCTTCTCGATATCTTGAAGCGTATACCTGACTACAGTCTTATTTCTCAGCGCTGTCATCAGGATATCTGACACACACACAAAAAAAATGAATCGGCACAACAGCGAGTGAAACATAGAACTGAAAGAATGCATGGTAATTTTTTTCGCTGTCCTCGGTTTTATTGCATTTCCGAATTCGACTGCTGATCACATAAACAGTGACCTCAGCACGCTTGTTAATAAGCACAGCGTGCACACGATTCTCCAGCGAAGCGTTCGTTTTGCTATGTAAAAAAAAAAGGGGGGAGGGGGGACCATTAAGCTTCGTCTTTATGAGTTGAACGCGATAGCGACAGTCTGTTACTGCGTACTTCAAGCAGTCAGTGTTTGAAATCTTTTCGCATAGCAAGCACTTATTGTAAGAACATGCTGCGCACGCTCTACGTGGCCTTAAGGGTGCAGTAACATATGTGCATTTTGTAGTGGGTAACTGGCTTTAAACTATGTAGTCATGATAATTCTATGATCTGACGCCCAATGGCAATGTGCTCTTGTCCCACGCATTAGTATACGGCCGTATTTCGTGCTGTATTGTAAAACATGTACCCATGGTGCGTGCGTTTGCAAATCATGAAAGTCACTTTCACGGCATTTCCAAGCAGACGAAGTTACTTTTGCTGTATTTACAAGAACTTGCTTTCAGACCAGACTAGCACCCCATCTTGATGAGGAATTCGTCCTTATCAACAATATTAAGAACATTTATTCTTTTTTCAGGACTTGCAGAGTTATGGGTGTAAGCTTTTGAATGCGTGTGCAGTATTTGGGCGAATATTGTCACTGAGTGAATTCATATCTATATACGCCAAAGGAAATGTTACAATTTCGAATACATATTAAAATAAATACTTTGAAAGAAAAAGAAAGAGGCGAGGCCAGCTGAGCAGCAGAACACCCGCCTGCCACGCTAACGACCCGGGTTTTTGATTCTCACTTAGGCAAGGAATTTTTAATATATATTTTATTTGCATATTTCTAAATTTTTAGTCACGCAATGAAGACCTATTTTGCGGTCTCTCAAAGATGATAATTTTTTCTCTCATATTCACCGATGCCAACGCCCGAATTTCTGCGAAACGAGCTCTTTAACGCGATCACATTAAGAGTAAACGAAGACGCGAAAGGCTTCTAGACACATGCTATGTATACCCGCTGTGCGATCCGGAGAGCGCATAATTGGACTTCATACACCTAAATACCTGCCAGGTCAGCGCTGAACGTGCAGCACTGTCACAACGAAAGCTTTAAGAGCCCGTGGTCTTTCAGGGCCTTCTTTTAACACCCTTTGGGATAGCTACTGCAAGCACACTTCAAAGTGTCCACTACAGCATTAATGATTGTGCAGTAGGCAGGCATTCACAATGCAATCCTTCGTCACTCTTCGAAGAGGCGTGGTACCCGATGCACACTTGCAAGAAACTTTGCGCAATTTCGTTTGCGCTGTGCCTAACGACGAAGAAGAATTAAGCGAGAAACTTTTGTAATCCTCACAATCCCCTGCGGTGGTTATGCGCCACAGTTAACAGGTATACAAGATCAAGCTTATGTGTAAGGTCGGAGCATTACACGACCCGCTCGTTGCGTGATTCGCGTTGAGTGACACTTCGTTGCTCTTTTGCGGTTATAAAACGCTTTATTACTCATATTAGTGCCATACCTTTCCCGACATCAAGCCTGCATAAGGCCAGTTTGCGAAGGAGTTTCAAGCACCGGCGTAGCTGGGCTGACATGCAGAGCTGCCGGGTTCTAATGCTATTTTGCCCTTGGTTTTTCTTTTATTTACTATGTTTTTTTCATTTCGTGCGATAGTGCTTACGGACACCGGTGGCGGCAGCAGGCAACTGCAGCGCGCACGCGACTCGTGTTGGAATCTTATAACCGCTGCCGCTGTAGAAAGAGGAAGAATCACTCATTAGTTGGTACGAGATCTCTTTTCGAAATGCATTGATCCCAAAAGAACATGTGATTTTCACATCAGCTTTAGAAACTATGAGTGTGAGAATAAGTGCATAACCTGAGGCGTAGGCGCTATTACTGTCTCTAAAGGAGCAGCTGTAAGCGCGAACGTGAGCCCGAGTGAGTGAGCGTCCCGAAAAATATATTGACGAGTGAGTAAAAGTGAGCGCCGCCTTATTCTCGTTGCCCACAAGCATAAATTAGCGTAAGTCTAGCGCTAGATCTCAACCTATTGTTGGATATCATCACTGCTGCATTCTCCAGTCATAGAACAAGAAGCCAATGGCCTCCACGTCAATACACGAACGCAATATATCTCCAGAGCTCGCGGCCTCGACATCCAACAAGGTCAGTGAATTGCCCTGCGCGATCACGATGGATCGACCTGGATGCTTCGAACAACGCCGATGGAAAGACGATGAAAGAGGCGAGGTCGTGGCCTGTTGTTTGTCGGGCTCCGATAAGATGTCAAGTTCGCCGACACCCTGCACAGTATGGCGGTCGTGTTCATTAGGGCTGTTCCATCTAGTACGACCGTGCGTGCGACTCTTCCCTGGCGCATAGGCAGAGCGTGGCATTGTCCTCGGCCCGGGCACGAAATAGGTGAAGAGCGCCCGCGTCACGCCTCCGCGTCGAATGGGCGTCCGTTGTCGTCGCGAGATCAGCGTCCAAGCCGATCGTCTCCGGTCTGGTTCGCCGTGGTCCAATAGCTCGCGTTGCCTTTCCTTGCCGTCTTGATTGCGGGTTTACAGAGCAGTACACGTGGCATACACGACGGAGCTTTTGTGCCGCAGAGCTTGCGGGAAAAATATGGTATTGGTGTGGAGGACTAATTATAGCATCGTAATAAACAGCGTGGATGCATAGGACTAGAGAGACAGGACTTCGCGCTGTTTTTTACAATGAAAACATGTCAACAAGCTCAATTTTATGCCCTTTAAAACAACTAACAGTAACGTTCAATTGGGCGCACCGAGGACGCATACAAGATTTAGTTGTCTGTTTCGTATGTTCATCTCGTTCATCCGTGGTGTATGGGGTGGGGGGGTTGATTAGACTTATAAACTCCTTATGCTGTACGTGCCGTGGCCCCGATACGAACATAGGACACGTTGTAAGAGGTGCTAGGAATAATTTTGACCACCTCAGTACGAGCCGTCCTATCATTTTGAGCCGATCAAATGCGGCCGGCATGACCAGATACGAGCCAGCACGCCCGAGCTTAGCAACACGACACCTTATCTACAAAGCATTCGCTGCAGGTATTTAGTTCGCCCCCCCCCCCCAAAGTTTGGTTCACTGCAGGGTGCCGTAAAATGCATAATGTTCAAAAAAATTAGGAAAAGTGTTTAACAATTTAAAGTACTTGGTTCTCAACTATGGGAGAGCAGAAAGCCATCCCAAGGAAACGGGAACATTTGCACACTAGATTGCACGAGTATATAAGGCTAGCAGCTAACAATTTTTGATTAGATCTAGATTAACTCTACAGTATGTCGACCTAGCTTAACCCTACAGTATGTACTGTACAGCTCATTTGGCGCTACTCTCTACATGTCGTATTTCCGAGCAGCTATAAGTATAGTCAACGTACTAGGTTGTTATCATCACCATCGTCATCATCATCATCATTATCACGTATTTGTTCTAAGGGTTCCTAACAAAAAATACATAAAACCGGGGTAGAAAACAGCCGTAACAACCCTTTGCCTCTTCCGCCAAGTGCCAATGTAACGGGCGTTACTTAAATGCAGGAAGAGTGGGTGGTGAATACAGTGGCAACGCGTGGCGCTGAGCACGTGCTGAATTAGGCACTAAGTTTGAGCACACAGACCTCGTCGGTTGATGGGAGTTGAAGGAAGTCATGCATGGTGTTCAAGAAAGGACCACAGCACATGTTTTGATCGTGTCTGCGCGATTGGGCGAGCCAAACGGGCGTACCTTAAGTGAGGAATAGGAAAGACATTCTCGAATAGCTTATCTAAGCAGGGGTGGTGCAGATGAAATTACAGATGGAGTTTAAGTGGGTCGCGTAGCCTCTGGGGCTTCGCTTTCTGCGAGTTAAATACGCACGCGTCCATGTCGGGTGATAAAGAGCCTTCGGGCTCAACAGGCACCCTTGGCGACATCGACGCACAGCGCAGGCTTCGAGCAAGCGAGCCTAAAAAGCGTCTATTAAAACCTTGCGTGAAAACAGAAGTAGGTCACGTGCACGCAGACTTTATTGCTCACGGAGGCACGGCGAAATTCGGCTACGCAGCTCGTAAGACAGGCGACAAAGACGCGCCCCTTCGTCATATCAGGACTCGCCCCTCGAGCGCCGAGAACCGTGACCGAGAATAATACGAAAGGCGAAGACTCTTGGCGCCTCCACTCGCGTGCACACCCCGTTCCAAATAAACGTTGATATTCACGCCACTGCTTAGGCCCGACGTTAAAGGGAAGGCCCGTCTCCTGCGGGCCAAACCTAACCACAGTATAGCGTGTTTCACAGAGGGAGCTCACCGGGACGATCGTATAGCATCAACACTTACAAAAACGTGTTCCTGCAAACGTTGCTTAGCATGTTGGTACACGTATAAACAGAAGCCTGCCAGAGCCATAGCAGCATCCGTCAAGGCTGCCAGGTCGCATCTCATAAAGCGCGTGTAAGATACGGCGTGAAAGGCTGCACCCGGCCGCTCACGTTCACTGAACCATGGCGTCCGTGTTGACCTTGATCAAGGAAAAATCTAGGCGTCTGTCTCGAGATCGCCACCCAAGCCTGCCCACGCTTGCTCTATTGTGCACCGTCAGAGATCACTGGGTAGCGTAATGGTCAGTAGATCACCATATCTTTTTTTCCTATATAAAATAAAGAACGTAAAGGTAGAATAAACCGTTAGGCCGGACTGGCTTCATCGTTTTGCTTGGTCCCGTAGAAGGCATCCATCAAATTGATCTCCTTACGTCTGCTCCGTCTACCCCAGATAAGTATGACGTAACCCACGAACTCCGTAGCGTTCGCACTCGCATCCGCAAAAACTAAATATGAAAATTCGAATAAATCAAAATCAAAACAAAATACATGTTTTTGCGCAACGTTTCTCAATCCATCAGTCGCTGCATTCAGAATTACAGTATATTCATAAAGACATTCGAAATCTAGAGTAGGCTTTATCACAGTATAGTGAAAAATTTCAGGCTTCGTGATCTCGAAGTTGCGGTACGCGAACCACCGTGTACAGAAAGGAACGTTTACTTGGCATACAATGTACGAAGTGCACTATATACACTTTGGAATTGAATCGCATTAACACCCCTTGTTTTAGGTTGTTATCCTATTGCGCCATTACATAACACCGCAGGCTGCATGTGAGCATCACAAGGTGCCTGTGAATATTTTTCTTTATTCGTCTTTGGCTGCTTTTCACTGGCTGCGTCCGTCCTTTACAATTCGGTTCACCTTTATTTCATTCTATTCTATCTTTATTTCCCTCAGTCTTTTAGGATGAGCCTCTTCCTGTGCGAAGTGTGAATGGAAGTGCAGGACTTAAAAAATCGCGTGTTCGTTGACCGCTCGTTTGCAAGATTGATTTCTAATATGCTTTGCAAGATTGACTACAGCTAGGAACAAATCGACGGCACGAAACTATGCTATCTATCATTCGAAAGACCCGAGCCGAAAATATCAGCATATATACAACAGCATGAAAGTTCAAGCTACCAACTTCGCAGACCGAAAAAAAAAACAGAAAAAAAACCACTCATTGTTTGGTCACCCTCTCATTCGAACTCTGCAATGTTTTCCCTGTTACCAACGAAATTTTATTCAAATCCGCTGATAGTCTAACTATTCTAGGTACTAGAATTCAGTCTCTAGAGTTCCACACCCTTTAAAGATTGTGTCAAAATGGTGTAGACTAATCAGGCATTCGCTTCAGAAATATTAGAAGATACTGTTGCTGCTACACGCCCCGCCGCGGTGGTCTAATGGCTAAGGTACTCGGTTGCTTACCCCTAGGCCGTGGGGTTGAATCCCGGCTGTGGCAGCTACATTTTTAATGCAGGCGCAAATGCTGTAGGCAAGTGTGCCCAGATTCAAGTGCACGTTAAAGAACCCCAGGTGGTAGAAATTTACGGAACCCTTCACTACGGCGTGTCTAATAATGACACGGTGGTTTTACAACGTTAAACCCCACTTATCAAATCACCTAACACCGTTGCTGCTACATAAAGGTGAATAGCCAACACTAGCCGCTAGCACTATATATATAGCCTAAGCTACTGGTGACACACAAAACGTTTCATGCATTTTTCTAAACATTATCTATTGCGGTTTAACAATGACTATATGTGAGAACGCGGTAAGTAAATTGGGTGTGGCCATGGCCATCGCTTACGTGATGCCCACTGTATCGGTGTTACTGTTTCTTTTTTTTAAGCAAAGTGATATCGCCTACGATACATTCGATCAATTTTCGTTTACATGCTACCCGTTTTCTTCATCGTGTTGTGGTTTTCGTGGTAAGACTGATGTCACCCTTTTGAGCACAGTTGCAATAACAGAAATTACCGACACGATGGCCGACGATGTCATGACATGTGTGGTACTGTCTGCTAAACTCTACAAAGGGTCAGTTCACCCTATTCGAGGCTTGCAGGTATAACAAGAGGAGAGACGCGCTGGTCGCTAGTGAGGACCGCCCCAGCCTGCTAATACACCTGAATCCAGTTGAGCGCGCCTCAAGAGCTAGTGTATCCAGCACTGACAGTCCACCCGGCCCCGCCGCGGTGGTCTAGTGGCCAAGGTACTCGGCTGCTGACCCGCAGGGCGCGGGTTCGAATCCAGGCTGCGGCGGCTGCATTTCCGATGGAGGCGGAAATGTTGTAGGTCCGTGTGCTCAGATTTGGGTGCACGTTAAAGAACCCCAGGTGGTCTAAATTTCCGGAGCCCTCCACTACGGCGTCTCTCATAATCATATAGTGGTTTTGGGACGTTAAACCCCACTTATCAATCAATCAATGACAGTCCACCTGGTCTCGCCGTTGCACCATTGAACTGTGCAATAAAGTTTACTTCCTCCTTTTTCGACAAGGCGTCGCACACAGCGACAGGGAAGCGGATGTCCGTGGACAGAAGGAAAGCGTTATGGTGCGAACGCTATAAAGTGGTCATGTCGTTAAGTAACCAAATGGTGGTATTTATCGCCATCGGATCGCTAGTAAACAACGCGCGTCGTGTAGAAAGTAGACAACCACTTCCTTTTTTTTTTTTACTGCGATAACGTCCCGCGCGCGTTCTTCCATTCCCTGGCCGTTATTCCGCTTTCTCAGTCAAAGATACTTGCTTTTCCCGTAGATTTCCTGCACTACAGCGTATATCCTCTCAAAATAGCTATCACCACTCGTCATCCTTCGTCTTGTTCCTAGATACTGGACAATTTTCGCGCCTCGTTCGGCGTGTCCCCGACACTCTAAGTGTTTGCTGTTGCGGAACCGTTTGCGGGGACTGCATTATCACGGTGTATAGGCGTTCAATGAACGCTGAGAATTAGGTTAAGAGCTGGAGGCTTTTCGTTGCAGATAAGTGCTATTCCGTACCTTGAGTTACACTATCGGCTCCTAATGCGTAAGGTCGTGTGTAAAGGAAAGTGGCGTCAGCATGCCAGGAACAGACTGAATGGTGTCCCTGCTGTGGCGGAAGTGGTGGGTCGGTAGCAAACTGTCCCGCGCGGCCAAAAGCAGTCTAGCGTGGCAGGAAGTGAGAAGCGAATTTCGCCGTCAGCGAAAGTTGACGGTTGCGCAAATGCAGGACGGATGCGTGGATGTATGGCTGTTTTGCTGTGATGCGACTACATCAGCCACACTCGCGCCCAGCAAGAGCTTTACAAATCTTAAACGAAATTGCGCTGCCATAAAACACACTTCAATTGCGCTATTCAATAGAAAGTTAAATAAATAAATGATGGACCAAAAGTTTCAGGCTAGAATAAAAGAAAGAAATACATGCTCGCACCGAAATAGTACAAATTGTACAACATTACTTAAGATTATTGTCGATTAGATGGTCGAAATCAAACATATGGCAATTTTATACCTATGTATACTATCAATGGAGTCATAGTGATTGCCTTTATGTTCAAACTTTTATGTAGGTATAGCCCATATTTATATACGTAGGCTGTAATTTCTTCATTCATTCAAATCGACTGCTCGTATAGCCAGTGCTAATGCGACGTCCTCACCTGTGCATATAGCACCACAGTGACCGGCGCTGCTCGAAAACGTGGACAGAGAGAAACCATTGTAGCTGTAGTGAGTCGCAAAACCCTGTGAGATTGGAGGCCACAGCCATACATACTAATCAAATTTTCAATAACGTTATTTGTTCTTGTCAACCGTTATTTTGTATAACATCGAGTCGATCAAGCAGTATTCTTAGGCTTGCATTGTCGCATTTTTTTTTGCACGTCTTACCTTCTTTCTTTGCTCATGCCAAGAGAACATTTAATATTGACAGGATTGCTTTCACAGTATTTAGACTGTATGAATAGTCTTTCGGTTGGTGTAGCCCTTGTAATTCTGCAGCACAGACGCTTTGCAAACGAAAGCTTTGTCAAAAGGTCTTCTGGCCACTCGCATTACAGAGTTAATTAAAAAGATATGTGTGCTGCACTTTGTGCGACAAACGAAATATTATTCTCTGATGCAAAAATTGGCGCTTAAGACGCCTCCAGAGTAATACAGTTGTTGGCGACGTAACCTTGGCATTAAAGCAATGATTATCAGCTTGCGTAAAAGTACCAACAGCGGCTTTACGTAAAGGCGCTCACAAAGAGTCCACGTTGAGCGCAAGAAAGTAAATTGCTGAGAACCTGCGGTTAAATAACCGGCTAATGCTGGAGCATCTTCACCACCTGTTTAGCAACAGCCGCTGTGTATCGAAGAGCACTGTGTCCTCACCAGAATTCCGTGGATACTTTAAGAAAGTAAAGCCCATGCACCAACCCAAGTCATTGCAAACCTCGTTTCGATGCTTTTTTTATGCTGAAATAGTGACGGCTACAGCAGTTGCCGATAAAGAGCAAGAATAATGGTCATTATTTTAATGGGAATCCACGCAATTGTTGCGGAAGCTTAACCAAACCAGTCCAATAACCCTGCAAGCAAGCACGCACTGTCTCCTTAATCGACATGCCTCATTGCACTCTAAACTCTCCTCTGCTGCTCTTTATCTTTATTATTTATGTGCGCCCCAAGAGCCACATGCATCGTTTTGTCGCATATTCTTCATTATCTCAAAGTGCGTCATCTGGTTCGGCTTACCGAATGGACTTGGCGTTTCGACCACGACTCTAAAGGAGCCCTGCAATACTCTTCTGCTTTATAATGAAATCGTCTCACTATCATATATAGCATGACGCTAACCTCTAAAGATGCAACAACGCATTTATACAAAGACATTGTTCCAGGATAATAAACGTGTGGACAACGAACGCTACGGAATAGGGGAGGAAGCCAACACAGAGAGGCAATTTGAGAGTGTGTGGCAGAGAAAAACACCTGCCCGCCTTCCGAAGCGGAACCGCAGTGAGCTAATGCTTTTCGCTCCACTCTCACTCTCTGTCTCTTCGTTTTTTATGCATCTCTCTCTCTCTCTCTCTCTCTCTCGCGTGATCACGATTCCGTTCCTTGTTGCATCATGGTTCCTTCACCTGGAGAGTATACGCGCGCGTGTTCGCTCACCATCTGCCTCGTGCGCTGCCCTGCCTCCCATGTTTACGCGTACCTTCTACATTGCACGGCGCTCCGTCAACAATCAGGCACCTTCTGTTATTGTGATGAATCCTCATTATTCTGTCGTGTGTGCACTGAATGTGTGTTCAGGGCCGCTATGGTGGCTTTTAAACTCGAGAAGCCAGCTGCGTCTTCGTGTGTGTCTCTTCCCCTGGCTTTGCTCAAGCCTGCTTCCTTCCTCTTGCTGGGTCCTTCTCCATTTTCACTAAACGTTTAGCACTTTTATGCTGAAACCCAACATCCGTGTTATTTGTTGTTTGCTATTTCGCCGCTGAAAAGGAGAGCGTGGAGGAGGAGGCCGTTTGCAGATCCACTAATCCGTGCTATGAGAACTTGTTCTTAGCCTTTACTTGGCAGTTACATAGCCAGGAGGTGAAACACCGAATCCCATGCCCCCTACCCCGAAAACTTTTATGTCAGGGCGTGTAACCTCCGTTTGCCTGCCCACCCTCTCCCCACCCCCTTGAAATCAAGGAGGTGCTTCTCTCCCTCTTTTTCTGGAAAAATATGCTGCCTACGCCGAGCTAGTTTGTGTGCATTTGAAAGAATAATTCCCGCTGAAACGACGCACACAGGAGGACGTTGTTCACATCTTTTTCTGCGTGTGCCCTTCTAAAGGCTTGTATGCTTTTAAGCTTCCTACTATCCCGATAATGGGATCACAATGTTTCTGATGATTACCAACGTTAGACGCCATGAGTTGGAAGGAAGTGAAGGTGACTTCAACTGCTTAAGTTTAATGGGGAGGATCGTAGTTGAAGCCGTACTATTAGCGGTGTGCTAGGAAATACGGCAGAATTAACACGCTGACGTAGACATCACGGAGTCTATTGCGGCTCACTTCAACATTTGTGCTTGTCTCTGTCCCATCTTTTCGGTGTACTTGTCTTTGTTTGCGCACACCAGTTTGTTTTGAAATATGAACCACCTCGCTCAGCTGCAAGTTTTACTGAATCGCTTCAAAATACCATGCTCTATTTTCACGTCATCGCCTTGCCTTTTCTGAGAAATGCGATTGATTGATGAGTAATTGACGACATTAGCTTAATAAGCACCAATGCCACCTCGTGGATAAGTTGCAGTTAACTAAAATTATGTTCCTTATTTTCGTGCAGGGAATGCTTACTTATTCATCTTATAATTGAGTTACTGCATGCCGTAGCATCGTATTTAATGCTGACACATATTTGGGCTTACAAGTAATTTATCTAAAGCGTATGCGTGATTCGCCTTTTCTCCATGAAAGTTCCACTGAGAAATCTTACTGCTATTTAATCAGTGTACTGCGATATATATGTCCTCAATAGGTAAATGGTGGCCTGAATCGTGGGATGCTTTAACATTGTTATTACTCCGTTGAGTGATGTTCAACTCATAATTGCAACACGGCTTCACACTTCATTTTTCTTCACGGCGATGAACAACTTACATCAAAATAATATTGGCGAGGATACTGCCTTTAACAGCCATTATATTATTAGAAAGCCAATTCAGTGTCATTACTTTCTACCCCTTTAAACGCAGTCGCCATCGAAGCTGTGGTCCACCGTGGCCTCTGTACTTCATGCTGTATCACTCACCCGGCCATCTACACTATTCGACAGCCACTGCTTGAGGCTACGAGAAAAGGTTGTTGGCAAAGTGTATATTAATTAACTTCATCGTCGTGCTAATGATGGTCATTACTTTTGTGAATATGTGCGCTCGCTCATTTAATCTCAACGCTGTCCTTCCTTGCCAGCTTGTGGTCATCACTTAGGTGCTCTCGCAACATGGCCCGAGGACTTCCCTGTGGCGATAGCGATCTACGTGTGGAAATCCATTCTTGGCCAGCGGTCCCGCGTTCGTTGGCCTATAGCGGACACAACCGGGTTCAATCAAGTTTTATGTGCACGCACCTTCTATGAGCCTTCAATGAAACACAAATGGCTGTGCTTTGCCTCGAGGTAAATTATTATCGGTTTATCCTTGCTGTCTTCTCTGTTTATTGGCTCACTGAAAAGCGAAACATTAAAAAAAGAAACAAAAGGAACGACCTCTCCCAGTGAACAAAAAATAGCACCATACCACCCCGGAATGAAAAACCCGCACCTTGTACATTGCTACGAGACGCTCAGCTTAACGAAAGGCTTTTTAATATATATTGTAGCACGTCAGAGGTGGTAAATATTTTTTCCTGCGTGCGAGAACAGAGACTCATAAGATGCGGGCATGCGTACACGATACGTGTGAATGTTCGCGCTGTGTTTTGTAAAGTACTCCATGGGGTTCATCGCAAACAAATTCATGAGAAAGTAGAGATGTTCCTTTTCAGTTACCATGTTTGTACGCTACATGATGACGTTTCTATAACCTTCCAGCGTAGGGCACACATATAGACCCGCAACGACAAGCAAACAGTTCGCTTGATGTGCACGGAGCCAGTGCTTCACTGAGCGTAACTTGCGCCATTGTTACTTCTGCCATAAATTCCAAAGTCTCAAATTTTTGGCGACAAAAATACCTATAGTGTGATAAATAAACGCTCCTTGAAAAGGACGTTCCCGATCCACTCATTTTATACGTTCGAGTTCACTCTCTCTAGACAAAGTACGTTTACAATGGCTTAAACTCCAGCTATATTCGGCGGAGACCCTGAGGCGTAACCCGGAGATATGTTGGTAAATGTCGTGGGCAGGCATAGCCGTGCGCTGCTTTTCTTATACAGCGCCCGGGGCAGCACGCATCCCGGCAAATGCAACAGACTTCGCTGTCCGATACACCTACTGTATGGGAGTTTAATGAGCTCGCCTATCCTCCCAAGCCAAGTTTGCCATTCACTTTCGAGAGCATCCTGCGGCCAGTTGCTGAACGCAAGCTATAGCTTTGCACAGTGACCGTGAAACGACTTGCCTATAACTTCGAGCCATTCATGTAGCCTCCATACAGTCCAGTAATAGTCGTTTCACAGACACGAATGTTGCTTGTAACTTCTCAATATTATTTTAGCGCTCAGGGGAACTGTCTCGAACTATCGAGATTTGGCTAATAATCACAATGTGCTGGGTACTTGACATGTCCTCTTTCTGTATGAATGTTTCGACTGATGTGGACAACCTGTTTACAAGAGCAGCGTCTTTGCCTTTACCAGTAACGTACCAACTTTCTCGCCAGGGCGGGGGGCAAACTTACATTATTCCGCAGCACACACACACACACACACACACACACACACACACACACACACACACACACACACACACACACACACACACACACACACACACACACACACACACACACACACACACACACACACACACACATATATATATATATATATATATATATATATATATATATATATATATATAGAGAGAGAGAGAGAGAGAGAGAGAGAGAGAGAGAAAAAGTGATGTTGAGTCTGGCTAAAATTATCTGCAGGGAAGTGGACGCACGTACGAAGTAATTTTATTGACATTTCAGCCGCGGACCTGACCTTCATCAGAATGGGGCTATAGCTTATAAAGGCCAGACCCGCGAATATCAATGAAATTACTTCGTACGTGTGTCTACTTCACTCTTAATATATATATATATATATATATATATATATATATATATATATATATATAAAGAGAGATAGTTTCATGGGCGTGCTCACACTTTCTTATTATTTAGCGTACACAGTGGTAATCACCTTGCTATCAAGCCTCTTTCTCTCTACCGATGCCACAGTGATTTGTTCAATAAACTTTGCATGGGTGTTAGTCGTTGGGTTGGAGATGTACCAAGCGTCAACGAAGGTACATCCACGTTGAACGAGGCTATAGCTGTCAAACATGAAAACATACATTCGTCAAATCCTTCTTTTTCAATGTAGAGTAAATATTTATTTACCCCTGTAAAGGCATGTTTTACTTTTGTGTTATAGGCCGATTGCCATGAAGGAGGGATCAACCACGCTTTGTCAACAAATAATTGCTGTTATATTTTTTCATAAGTATTACCCTTTTTTGCATATAAATCCGGCTTGTGTGTAATATAATTTGGCTTCTTTGTTAACAATCTGAAGACTGTTTCTGTAGCGTGCAAATATTGATAATATTGGTATTTTACATTACTGTTATCAACGCATTATCAACTTCTCAACGTTTCATTGCGATAGGAATTATATGGCCACTCTCGGCTGTATTTCGCCGGTGGCGTCGGTGTCATGCACCGTATATGCATACGTATCTAACTATATGAAAACGCAAGAAAGAAAAGTCCAGAAAAAACAACTCTCCAGCGCAGGGAATCGATCGTGGGACCTCTGCGTCGTGAAAGCGAGGCGTTAACCACTGAGCCACCTTGGAGTATATGCTTCACTGTTCAAACGGCAAGCTACTTATATCTACCACTTACCGCTGCTCACGAGCGTCTCGGGGGGGGGGAGGGGGGTTGTGTTTTAAGCATTACCACCAAGATGGGCCAATGAGCGTGCGTCGCCCAATCGCGCGGTGGTGCCCGCTCTTATCTCCTACGCGTACTTTGCCCGGCTTAGAGAAGGGGAGTGACGCTCCCTCACGCGCCCTTATCTCGCGGCGGCGAGGAGGGAAAGGTCGTACGCCTTTTTCTTTAAAAGTGTATATTTGTGGTGTAAGGGCTGTACTACATTGTTTACACTCAGTGTATTTGTAAAACATCTTTTTTAAGGGTCCCAAGCACCTGCATAAGTGCACCCATGCAAACAGAATGTACAAAAGTTTTTTTTTGAAAGAACAAAATGTGAAAGAATATAATGTTAAACTATCCCTAGTTGCTTCCTTTCTAAATGGTCATTAGCTCTATATAACATTTGTAAACGGTCTTTGTCATGCACACAGCACCGGCTTCTTACGCGCGGCAACAAATGATGCGAACATGATCCATCACGTAACTACCAATTATGCACGACCACGTAAAAATAAGAGAATAAACTATCTTTGATACGGCACATTGTTTGCCATTGGTTCTCTAGCATTCGAAATTTTCTGTTTGCCAGAAAATAGTCAGCGTGTTACATGACGTCCCGAAGCCGGAGAAGGTCTCGTTTTAAATGCAATTCAAGTAGGCTAGCTGCCCATCACATAAGCAGTGGCTACTTATAGCAGCTGGTGAGATGGGTTATGAGTATAATAAAATATTTTCACTTGCAGCATAATGATGTTTAGTAGTTGGTGCGCCTATACATCTCTCTGAGCTCGTACTTGCTGGGAGAAAGAGGTTTAGAGAGAAATAGGCAGCGCTGTACGTGTGTACTCCTTTGCTGTCCGAGATGTATTTTGAGCTGTTCAAGTTGAGCGAAAACCAACTACCTCGACTCCTAACTAAGCCTCCATAGTCCTAAAAACCACGGTCCTTCACCTTGTCTTTGGTTTGGTATGGTAGGTCAAGTGTTGGGGTAAACTTAAAAGCTGAGCTTCCGACTGAGCTCCTCGACTGAGCACCTCGGCACATTTCCGGTACTGAATAAACACGAGTCGACATATCTCGTGGATGTTCACGGTGAACCTGACACTATCGCACTCGAGCTACTGAAGCCAGCCTACTGTGAGACTACTCCCACAGTTGCGTGGCTCAATCCAGTTTCACATGCCTCCGTTTCTGTGGGTACAGGTATTACTTGAACCCGCAGGGTTTCCTGGCAGTGCTGATCTTGTTCGCAGACCATGCTGCTCTTTAGAGGGAGGAGCTATGTAGACCATCGTGCCCCGCCACGGTGGTCTAGTGGTTAAGGTACTCGACTACTGACCCCCAGGTCGCGGGTTTGAATCCCGGCTGCGGCAGCTGTATTTACGATGGAAGCGGAAATGTTGTAGGCCCGTGTGCTCAGATATGAGTGCACGTTAAAAAACCCCAAGTGGTCGAAATTCCCGTAGCCCTTCACTACGGCGTCTCTCATAATTGTATGGTGGCTTTGGGACGTTAAACCCCACATATAAATCAAATCAAATCAACCATCGACATCATCAGGATTGCGCCACGGAGGAACTAGAAGAATCCCACGGGCAGCAACAAGGCTAGCGTAAGGGGTGCAGAAAATAAAGAAGCAGTGTGTTTTTCGCTCTCACGATAAAAGGACGTGTAGAGTGGCTTTTCTGATGAGTGCTCCACATATAGCCTTTTTCGTGTTCATGCAAAATGCATATAGCCAGCTTGAAATGTTGAGAGTCTTTGGTTTTGATACTCTCGCTGAAATACATGTAATCAATCCATTGATGCCTCGAGAAATAGTTCACCAGGGAATGTCACTGGAGCATATGTTCAGAACGTCAACTGGAGCCAATGTCTGCGTGCCGGCACGCAATCTTGGACGCCGTGCTTTATCTGCGTCATGCCGCATTACTTCTCCAGAGGGCTCAAAGAGGGCGGCACCACCCTGCTCCATCAACAGAGAGCAAGGAGCGAGAATCCGTGAAAGATATAAGGCGCGTTCCTACAGAGCCAAGCTATGTAGCTCAGTCGGTAGAGCGACGGGCGCTTTTCGTCGTTACCCAAGGAGTCGAAGGTTTGATGCCCGACGGTAGAACTTTTTCTTCAAAGATTCTTTTAAAGACGATAGTCTTTCTTGGGGACCTTCGACGCAAAAAAATCGGTATGTCTGTCTGTCTGTCTGTTAAAGCTTCTCGATAGCAGTGAAAAGTCCTGACCGAAGGAGCACTGAACAGTAGCCGACGCAGTTATGCTATTTGCCTTTTGCTTCGTGTCAGCACCTGACAGGTGCTTGTCGAAGTCGTGCAGCTTCCACGTGCACCAATGATGTTTCACCACCTACTACGAGTATGATAGCACCGGTTTATATAATAAAACTGCCTCAGTAAGCACTGCTGTCATCGGGGAAAGC
Organism: Rhipicephalus microplus; assembly: GCF_043290135.1. NCBI lineage: Eukaryota > Metazoa > Arthropoda > Arachnida > Ixodida > Ixodidae > Rhipicephalus > Rhipicephalus microplus. The sequence continues at coordinate 112,673,079 of NC_134700.1, read as the reverse complement.
ACTAAAATGTGTGCTATACGAACCAAAACATCACTAGCAAGTTTATATATGGTTATTGTGGATGAATGTCCGTGGTTCATGGCTTGAAGCAATTTAGGGATTGCGTCAATGAAAGGCGTAAGATTTTGGTTGCAAACACTTCGTAATAAAGCTCGTCAAACAAGACAGAGCATATCATAGTTACACAGCATTATATTCTTGACACTAAACTGTCTCATGTTGTTTTTTCACTGGCAGAAGAGATACGCCATGCATTAAGCGTGAAGTTCGAAATTACCACGCTAGCTCTCATCGAAAGTATTTGAGAGTAGGTTACATCCAAAGCTGCCGTAGTACCGATTGAAAAAAATGAGAAGATTTCACTTGGAAACTTACGTATCTTGTACTAGATAGTCTTATTTTTTCCTTCTGCACTTCAATTCTTTTTCTCTGTGCGCGACATCACTGCACGCTGGAACGCAACAATCGTAGTTGTTTACCACTCCGCGCAATGGCCATGTGACTGGCGACGCTCCGTAAATAGAGAAAAAAGGAAAATAAAAGGATAAAGACGTAGCTTTGGATTAGGAGTGCCAAGCCTGAGGGAAGTGGGTAGCTGGGCAGCCTTATTTGCTTGTCTTTTTTTGCCTCCTGTCTTTCTTTCTCTCCTTTCTAGTTTTTCCAGATGCGAAACATCTTATGAGCGAGCTTGATCCGGTGGCGACCATGCTTCACTGCTCATAGGCTTACTGTTTCTTCCACTCACCCCTCCGACGGCCGCCTCACTAAGTTCTCAACGCCGCCGCAGGCAGCGTCTGCTGGCGAATTTCGCAATCGAAAAAGCCGACTGCTCAAGCTGCACAACCATTCAATTCCCCCTCCTGTATATGTAAGCACTGAATATTCACTTACATGGTAGTGCCGGTGGAAGATTTTTCCTGTGCGTTGTTGAGCAATGAAGCTTAGCAGCGTGCGCGTTAACTAAAGGTGGACTGTGGGTCTCTATGCTCAGTCGGCGTTCTCCGTCTCTCATTGCTCATTAGCAGCAATTGGCATGTTGCAGTAGGAAACACCAGTCTAACAGCTCGTGATTTGCGCCTTTCCAGGTTTCTCTCTTGCGCAACGCCACGATGAGTGCCAGTGTGAACGCCGCCGACACTGTAAGCGTTAACGCCCGCTGCTTCGCGTATTCACATGGTTTACTTTAGCGGGAGATGACGTAATATCCTTTCTCTTTATTTCTACTGCCTTCTATTATCCTTCCTTGCTATTTCTCGCTTGATTTATTTCTTTTTTATCTTTGTGCGAGATTTCGCGTGCGCTGAGCAAAGCGACACCAACATTTCAAAGCCAGGGCGCCTCAAGAGCTTTGTATTTGACGATATCACCAAGGTGTTCGAAGAACAAGTGGATGAATACTTCTTCTTGGCGTGAGCACGTGCTCCATAAGCAACAGATGGCTACACTACGCCTGGTTTCGCCAGCGTTACGGCAAGTTACAAGAGACGACGCCAGCATTCGACAACCCGGCCCGTTGTAGTGCTATACAATTATGATAAAAAAACAGTGTTGAGGGGGTGACATGATGGGTGCTTGCCATATTCTACGTACCTAAAGGCCAAATCGTGCAGTGCTCCTCCCCGTATGAGTAACTACGTAAACGCATGCCGCCTTCGGACAAACTACACGCTGTAAAAATAGCAACCAAGAATGGAGGAATGGCACGCCCGTCACTGTGCAGATCGTGATTGGCGCTCCGAGCGTGGCTCGAAGACCCTCCTTATGTGCCGACCAACCTGACAAAGACAGTCACGACGTGTGAAGCCTTCTAATCCATCCTGCGCCGACAACCTCGAAGCCGGGCAATTTACTGCGCAACTATAGGATGTCGATGAATGGGTTGCTCCGCAGATAGCAGACGGAACGCGCTTGCGACATGTCGCTTTGTGCTAAGCAGCTACACAAATACATATTCGTTCACCACAATTACAGAATTATATATATATATATTTATATATATATATATATATATATATATATATATATATATATATATATATATATATATATACATATATATATATATAGATATATATAATATATATATATATATATATATATATATATATATATATATATATATATATATATATATATATATATATATATATATATAGATGAAATAGATGATCAGAGTTTCTTCCGGCTACCGTAAAAAAAGTTATAAACTTCGAGAATAGTGCAGTATAGGAAACAAAACAATAAAATATTTATTTAATTCTAACAGTTTCGGCTGGTGGACCAGCCTTCTTCGGAGGAAGTAAGTGAAATCATCCTCCGAAGAAGGCTGGTCCACCAGCCGAAACTGTTAGGATTAAATAAATATTTTATTGTTTTGTTTCCTATACTGCACTATTCTCGAAGTTTATAATATATATATATACATACATATATATATATATATATATATATATATATATATATATATATATATATATATATATATATATATATATATATATATATATATATATATATATATATATATATATATCACTGTTTATATATATGTGTATATATATGGATCACTGTTTATGTGCCGTAACTCTGTTGTGCAAGTGCACTATAAGTTGTCTAATTAAGTGCTGTGACATTGTACTTTTTTCTTTGTTGTTTTTGCCCCTCCTGCTTGGGCCTAAGTATAGGCCTGCAGAACCTGTAAATAAAAATATATATATATATATGATGCTTTAGTCAGCTGATGGCCGCCCTTTATACCTGCTTATTGCGTGGACACGTAACACACACTTGTGTTATGACGTACAACAATCATGTTACATTACCAATCGCCTCGTGGTCGTTCGACATCCAAAGCTTTCACGGCCACGCTTAAGGACAACGTCCGTTTACAAACAATGACACGATAACCAGAATTTCCAAAACTTCCCTGCATTGCCTAAATTCGCGAAAAAGCCACTTCCTGAGGAAAAACAACTAAGGCTATGTTTAAGCGACGACGCAGCAAGCAATGAAAGATGAAATGATATGTCTAAACTTAAGCTATATGGAGAGCCGAGTGGGTCAAGCAACAAATGGGTGTTATGGGTATCTTATTCGAAATCAAGAAAAAGAAATGACATTGGGCAAGGCAGGTAGCGTGCTGGCAAAATAGTCCGTGGTCATCAAGAGCAACCGACTACATTGCAAGAGAAAGCAAAAGCGCGTGGGGTAGACAGAAGTTTTCGGTTACAGCGTGGCGACAGTAAGCACAGGAGCGAGTTGGTTGGTTATGACATTGTGCTATGACATTCCCTCTTCATCTTGCAGTTCAGAAGCATAAGTGTCACGCTATCCTTTACCCACACTACCTGCGAATTCGATATGAGCTTCTCTTTTGCCATGTTGCTTTTTTTTCATCCAAGGCAGTCAACGACTGCAACGTCTGGCTGTCGAGTTTCCGTGCATCCCTGCCGGCTCTCTTGATCTCAGGCTCAGCCTATCTTTAACGTCGCACTTCCAACTTACTCTTTTCAGTTTATGCACCCACATACACTGTAACTAGTCTGCGTCTCATGACGGGCAAAATAGAGCCCACTCTATTGAAGGTTAGGAAAACTTCTCAGCTAATGTGTTCAGCAATGGTTTCCTCGATCTCGACATTTCTTTTCACGAGTCTCCGGCGGCCTTTCTTCTTATCTTCGTGAAGTCACCCTGCTACGGTGAAAAGGGCGGGTTCTTTACGACTAAGGCTACGCAACTGGGTGGGACACAAGTGGCTTGCTCGCCCATCTGAGTGATGGACGGCGCACCCACGTCATCACTATTTCGGTGACGGACGAGAGCAACCGCCTCGTAGCCATGAAGAGGCGTCCTCACTGACGGGTTTCATATAGGATGCGCTGTCTTGACCTTTTTTGCTGCGTGTTGAAACTCTGTCTGGCAGGTCGGGTCAGAGAAAGGCCATCGCAGTGAATTGTACTGCCGGATCGGGGAGCCGTCGTCTATTGATGTTCCTATATAATATGACGTCCTGAGCTTTGTGCACGTGTGTAGAGCCTTGTGGTATTTTGTGGTGGCTCGTTGCTTGTCTACCGGCCTTACGAATATTATCTCATGAGAAGACCTCATATAGTTTAGCCCATGGTAGCACCATAAGCACGAAATAAAAAAAAGGGAAGCACAACTGAGCAGATTCTTTCATCTCGTTGTTCGAAGGCGTACTCTTTCTTAATCTTCCTCAAACGTTTTCTCAGATTTTGACGCAGTCTATTTACCTAGACTGTTTTAACAGTACTGGTAACTCGGTGCCATTAACGCTATGGTATCCACATTTCATGTAAGCCCATCATCAACAAAACCGTTTTGACTGCGCTGGTTGCTTCATGAGCGGGTGTTGAGATGATGAGAGCAGCTAACACAGGTTATGTAGTGTAAAATAGCTAAGTGCTGACCCTGATCGTACCGTACAGCTTTACATATCATGTGGTGAACAAGCGATGTTAAAGGACCCTGCTGTGAGCTTCTTCACAGTGTTTCACGTATTCGCGATAGAATAGCGCAGCATCCCCGAACTATCGAGCCAGCCCTATACAACTCCAATATAAATGGCTCTTAAAAGATCGCGACAAGAATCCTGTGACATTTAGTATGACTTGGTACCACTTTTTGGCTCTCCAGTGAAGAAATGCTTGCTTAGTCATGTCAAAAAGTAATTTATTTTACAACATGATTGCAAACATTACGCTTTGATTGCTACGAAATTGCAAAAAGAGCAAGCAAACACAGTTGGTTAGTTCGTGAGTAACGAGAAACAAAGAATATTGGTGTTGATTTTATTTTTCGCGCATCTATTTGGGCCTCAGCCGCTCATTGGTTCATATACGAAGACGAGTACACTCATATCTAGAGTATCGGCGGCTCCTCGTCAGATTTGCAATGACATTTCCCTTAAAATCACTTGCGAAATAATTTCATAGCAATAGAGAACTTGGTCAGAGCGCTAAACTTTTTTTGTTGCCTCCTTATGGGAGTCCGGAGAAAGGTGCAAAAAGGAGAGGGGGCTGAAATTGTGTGGAAAATACTTTCTTTCTATGAAGTAGCAATAAGCTACACAGCTTGATTAGCCAACTCAGATACCGCATATCATGCAGTCAACAGTGCAACAAGAGACAAAGGGATAGAAAGAAATATCTGTTTTTTCCTATTCTTTGTCCCTTGTCCTGCTGTTTACGGTATCATAGACCCCCCAACTTGCCTCAAGATTTGCACTCCCGCATACCGATGTGAAACAGCCTGCAGGATGGCTAGCTAACTTTGCACGTTATGCGATCATGTCATGGAGAGGCTACCTGTGGTAGTCCTCACCCCCCTTCCTTCACGGATGCACCGCCCTGGAAAAAAATTGTGGTTGCCCTAGATTGTTAGTATCTCTTTAGGTGGCATTTGAGCTGTCTACTAGCAGCTCAAAGACTTCCTCTTGCTGGAGAACGCTTTGTAAAAGTCGCGCTTCGAAGGTTCCGCCAGTCGCTCTAATGTGGCGTAAGCCTCTTGCAGCCACCGCAAGCTGTCACGACATCGCTTCTTGCATGCGTTAGTGCCAACTTCGTGTTCCATACCATGACGAGCGTTGCTGGGCGGGGGTTGAACTAGCAAAATTTTCTAACTGGATGGTGCATATAGTAGTCCTGACCAGGACGGCGTGAAACTCGGGACGCTGCCTGAGAAGTCAGGACGGTCCCGCAAAATCCGGAACAGGTGGCAGCCCTATTACCCGCTTCGACATAAATCAATTTAATTGTGAAGTCTGGAAGTGTCTACTTGGCCATTTTTCGTCATTATTCGCAGAAGCATGGTACGCGCTACACACCTGTAACGTGCACTTGTTGATGTTGTGGCTCACAATAATAAAGAATTATGCTTGAGGTTTTTGTAATAATTTGGAGCATTCAATGGCCAAGTCGGTACGCAATTGTCATTGCGTAACACCTGTGTGGTGATTTGCTGTTGCAAACATCGGCATCAGCAGAGGTGGCGGACATCTATGGCGCCAAAATCGGGTTTTGTTGTAATGTCATAACATATTTCGCTGTTAAACCTTTCTGCACTTAAGGTCATGGAACGTAGTGTTATCTACAGAGATTTTAAGAGCTACTGGTTGAAAACTATTAGTTTGGTGACTGTCAAGATAATAGTTATTCTTCGAAAAAACTCCAAAGCACATGACTCCAATCATTGCAAATGTGAATAGGTACTTTGATGGCCGCTAGATTCGATGGCGAGTAGTCAATTATAAAGAGATTGTATGGTGATTATTTTTGCAAGTGATGAAAAAAACTTTTAAAAATATAGATAAACAGCTTCACACAAAACTTACAGGCTTCGACTGGAATAGGCGTAATGAATATTTTATTCGTTCGCTCACCAGTATGAACCAAATATTCCCGTGCTGTACCACGCACTTTCCATCCTAATGTCAACATAACTGTGAATACAAGGCTAGCTAGGTAAATAGGGTTCAGCTCGCGTAGGAAGCATGGTTTGAATAAGTGACCACGTGACGTTCTAGACTCTGAAGCACTCGTGACGTGCTACGCTCGAGCCCCTTTGAATGCCTGGCAGTGATGTCATTGCGAACGCAGTGTCAGCGAGAGACTCCAAGAACAGTCTAAATAAAAGGGACTGTCCTCAGAAGATGAATCATGCCTTTTTTTTCAATGACTGAGGTCATCACGTAACAATATACTGATGCGCTTGTCTCGGCACATAGACCTCGCCTATAGAGGAAAACAACACGAGCCGTACCGCGCCACTGCGCAAATGAGCCGGTAAAGTTGAAGAAATGCAGGCATATGACTTTTTCAATGTCACGGTTTGGATGAGAAACAAAACAGGAAATAAAAGTGCGCTCATCTTGTCATAGGAATGCTTACACCTGACGAAAATTATATGCGCAAAACAAGACCATCAACGCCATGCTGGGAGTTCTTTAACGGAATGCACTCTCTACAGATGACCAGGACCAAACATACGAGTGTAAAAAGTTCGCGAACGGCAGCTGGCGCCTCTAGGAAACAGGAGTCCGAACGGAGCGCTTTTTTTTTAGGGCAACCGATGAGCTGATCGTTGTCCCCAGACACCACTGCTCGTTTATTTTGTACGACTGTCTGTTTATTGCGTTTTGACTCAAATATCTCATTTAATTTTCCTTCTGCTGCTCTTCACCAGAATGCTCAATGGGCAAATTATCTCCATTGGACCGGTCTTCAACACCGCGGGCTACGCACACCACGCCTTCTTTCGCGCCGCACCCTCGCGTGCCTCACTCACCCAGGCGGGTCACCACTGCACGAGGACGCGTAAAAAAGGGCTATGAACTACTCTGGCCAATCTGTATTTGCTCAGCCTTCTCCCGTATTGTGCAGTCGACTATTCCTATATAGCTTATCTAATATGTTGCGAACTCTGGCACTGCCTTGTCGTAAATACAAATTCATATTATCTATACTATGGCATTGTACTATATATATATACACTTCAGCTTTTGTCACCATGACCCCTTATCTTCGTCTCCTGTGCTTGTAGAGATAGATATACCTGGCATGAGTTCGTTGATCACAGCCAGAGCATGACGTGTTCGATTAGGTGCCACCAAAAGGCTGAGAGAAAGCGAGCTTTTTTTAGATCGCTTTTTTTTATTCCGTCAATAAGCGTTTCGAGCAGTAACCGTGCTATGCTGTGGTAGCCGCCGTAATTTTTATTTTCGCAGCGGCCACGCAAGGCATGAAAAGCACACAGGGGACACTCATGCACTTCTGGCTTGTGCGTTTATCTTTTTTTTTTTACCATACGTTTACCCCTTTCGGGCCACGGCTTCAAAGAGAACAGGCCGTTCCTCTTGGGAATCCTCTGCTGCCTCCGAGGCACAAGCAATCGAGAATGAGCGATTGTTTGGGGGGGGGGGGGGCTTAGACCGTCTTTTTTTCTCCACCACTTTCTTAGAGAAAAGAAGTGATTCTCGCCCGGATGAAACTAGGTCAAGGTACAGCCGAAACGGTAGCCGATCCTTAAACGCGATTGCGTCGCTCCAGTGGTCACCTGACAGACGGCGCTGTCACAGCTAGAGCGCTGGTCCGAAATTTTCGTTCGCTTGTTTCGGCGGTGTATAATAAGGACCATCGCCACAGCGCTTTTCTCTCCTTTTTTCTTCCCTTCTTTTTTTACATCTGATTGGCGGGAATGTGGAGGGAGCTTCTAGTAATTAACTCAACTAGGGTGCATGCTAGAACCAGTCTAGCCGATGCTTTAATCAATCATGAGTGAACCATATTTCCAAAAATCAGAGAGCACTTCGCGATTTTAAATTGTGCTGAAGATCAATCATCAAACATTGAGACAGTTGCTTCTTGGCTCCGTCAGATTGTCCTATTCACGAAGATGTATATACATAGATGCGTCACTGCTGAGGCACATGAACACTCGGTGCAAATTGACCATTGCGACTACTGTTCTAGTTTTTTTCTCAATTTAGCATACTTGCTCCTGCACTGCCAGTGCCATGCATCACGACATGCAACCGGAGAGAGGCGAGGCATCAGCCAAGCACCACAGATGAACGGCCACCTCCTAATCGAAACGTGGGAGGCCAAGATTGTGCTCGAGGGCCTGTGCAATCGAAGCAAAAGGGCTGCTGGAATAGGAAATTTCCCAACCTTAGGTTGATACTGGGCATCGCTCTCAACACTGTTTCGATATGAACGTTCATTTCACTGTCCCTTATCCATGAGCAGATTGTCGCAGTTTTGGCCACCCGGCCGTACAGCGGACTTGTAAAAGCACAAGCCACACTTGAGCGTTCCCCGATACTCACAAAATTCAATGAACTTATAGTTTAAGACTAGATCAAGAATCATCTCCAGCGTTCCATCAAAATATTCCCACATTCTATATTGAAGTTTGTAGAAGAAAACACCATATCACGACTACCATGGCCATCAAAATCATTGGTTGTCTGCAAGGATCACTAACACACTAACCCATTCCACAACTTCAGCACAGAAGCAGGGCATAAAATCTCAAGAATATGTATCTTCTAATATGCGCCAAGTTCAGTTTGTCCCAAGACTGGCTTAACATCATGTAGGGACCTTCCAACACTTTTTCAATATGTCATCGAACGAACTCGCTATCTTTGTCGCGTCATCAATCGACTGAAACAGAAATTTTTGCTATCTGTCAAGTACGAGCAGAGTTACAAAGACCGTCAACCTATCACTCATCAGGAATACGGTGCTTCCATGTCGTGTAAAAATGCGGACACGCCATGAAGCTGATGACTAGAGATGCAGTGGCTCAGTTAGCCAAGCCTCACGTGCATGGCCCTTTCTCTAAAAACGTGGCCGAGAGCACTGCAATACGGTTGCTAATGAACCCGGAAACATGGTTTCATTTTATGCTTCGTGGGCTTCTGTTCAACGCCGGAAAAACTAAGCAGCATGCACAATGCACAGAAAATCAGACCAGCTTTTTTTGGGGAGCCCTCGATAACATAACGAAATTCACTTGGCTCAAAGTGAATAATATACTAGCACAACTGAAACGAATTAAACACGAATTAACGATTTTTTGACGAGCACCACATGACAGCGAACAGGGGGCAGTTAGTTTCATTCAGCTGCACTCTGCCCAGTTTTTAATTTCTTGTTTCTAGTCACGAGAATCAACAAGTATATAAGGTAGAGCATCATGTTCCGAAAAAAGGGTGCGTAATAAGCGTGCACAACACTTAGTGCACCAACTAGTTTTCCACTAAGTCTCTTGGGGCCATTTCATGCGCTCGCCGCACAGCCGCAATGCACGTGCCGGCACACCTGCTGCACCCAAGTGGAGGGTAAATTTGTCCCCCGCTTGCAAGTGGCAGGGGTCTCGGCACGTGCATTGCGGCTGTGCTGGTAGAGCGTGCAAATGCCATCACACAATATCTTCTTACATTCACCTCTAGGAGGTTAAAATTCTGTGTGACACCATAGATACAAAAGAGGCCGACAAAAGTGCATGTAGCTTAGCCCGGCTATGCCCAGTTATGCAAGCAAACGATTGTTTACTTTGTTGAGTTTTTTTACACTCATTGCTGATGAGAACACTTGGCCAACCGAATATGGCTTGTGAAATGTGTCGCTCTGCGTGCGAGTCAATACCACCTCTTCGTCAGTTCTCGAAGCCGTCGATGCAGTCAATGCGAGAAACGCCACCAACAGGCGCTCGCGATAGCGTGCTGTTCTGCTAGCAGGTGTTACTTGTGTTTTCACCTCGGGTGCTGGAGAAGGGTGTTCGGACAGGTAGACAAGGGATCCGACGAACGCGTTCGCTGTAGGCTCGTGCAAAACTGCCACGACACTACTTAATCTCAGGTGGCTTTTCACGGGTCATCCGTTTGTCACTTCATGGCAACGCGGAAATCACTGTGAAACTCGCTTGCCTAAACCAGTAAAGCTTCCGCTATAACAATGAACTTTTATAGAGTTTTCAGATGAAACTCCGTAAGTCTCCCATCGAAAGGGAGCAGCCGCGGGCCACTCCGACGTCGCGAGACAATTTTTTTTGGTCAAAGTTTCCGGAGCCCTCCACTACGGCGTCTCACATAATCACATGGTGATTTTGGGACGTTAAACCCCACAAATCAATCAATCGCGCGACAATTTTTCGTGGGGCACGTTCATTTCTTAGACACCGCCAATTGAATACGACAGGCATTTATGTTGACAAAAGCACAGGTCATATCAGTTGTTTTTATGAACTGTAGTCAGAAGTTATAATGCAAATTCAAGTTAAATAAACTGGACAAAAATACATTTTCATTTCGGGGGGTTCCAAGGTTGTCGTTTGGGATCCCACTAACGAAAAATTACTCTTTCCTTCCAATTTACTTATTATCAAATGGCATCCCCATTGCCACACTATATAGTGAAAGACAATAAATAATGTGCCCAATGTGTTAATATACAAGTAATTCCTTCAAACTGTGGATACCGTACGACTGGTAATGCTCGTATTATTGTGTCACTCCCAACAGAGAATTTCCCCTTCATTTCTGTTTGTGTTAAGCTACATTTTTTTGTAACGTCAACCCTGTGTTCTCCAGCTTCTGGTCATCCCTACGTGGACCGTCTGCTTTGCGTGACAGGATGTGTTCCGTCCCACTGACCGCATCTCGGATCGACAGTAGCCGGCGTTAGAGCTGTTTTTTCCTTCTTCTTTTTATTCGCACATGTTCTGTTCCAGTTTTCTCTGGTGGGCCATTGTTCGCCATCGTCTACCGACAGTATTCTTTTCCACATTCATTTCAAGGTTACATAAAATGCTTTTTCACGGACATTTCTGCTGATATTCATTCCCTGTAATCTTCATGCCTTCCCCGCTGTTTCTGTGTGTGCCTTTTCTTTGTATAAATGGCTCCATGTGTCCGTTCTCATGAACATGAGTTGCATACACAGTGTAACAATGGAATGTCACTCTTGCCCTTTCTTCCTCTCGTGTTGCAAGCAAATCAAATCAAAAGTAAGCGCGTTGGTGTCTATTCTTGTAACATGCATTTGACGGAAGGGCTCACCAACAACGGATATGCATGCAATGAGCATACAGCTGCATTAGGCGCGTGCGGCTTCCCCGCTTGAGTAAAATTAAATGATGAATGATGGAGGAGGAAGATAAAGGAAAGAGGAAGGACAGGGAGGTTATAGTGTCACGAAACCAGACTGCGAGCTGCTTTGGTGACAGTGTGAAGGCTTAAAACTACGACAATTGCTGCTAGAAATGCTAGAATAGGGCAGAATTCAAGCTCCAGAAAGCCATTCTGTAGCATATTTACGGTAATTCTGGGAGTCTCCTGGCCAAAAAAAATATCAGAAAAATTGTTTAAGCAAAGCAGTGCGTCTTTGAGTATCGATAAAACAATTTCTACTTTCTTTTCAATGCTCTCTTTTTTCCTGCTTTGCTTGGCTGGTCTGAAGCCATTGCATTACTTGAATACATCAAACAACTTTACAAACAAGAGTTTATTATCAACTTAGGGCTGCAGACTTACAATTCTGCGTTTTTTAAGGGTTTTTAACAGCATGCTCATTCTTGCCATTTTCCTGGTCTCTTTTTGTTTTATGCCAATAGAACTTGATTCGGTGTCCATATTAACCGTCTGAAGTGTGAAGTACACACTCATTATGGCAAAATGATCATTTATTTTCTCATGAACTTTATCATAGAAATTTCTGTCACATTATCTAAAAAATTATTGCACATTTTTATTTTTATGTTAAGATTAAAAATTCGTATATACAATGCATAACTGTTGCATTCCGTTAACATTCTTATGTCGCTTTGTATATATGTAGTTTGTTGAGTTTTAATACGATCATTTAGAAATACGTTTGTTGCTAGTAACATTGTCAACAGCTTTTGCTGTTTCCTGTTCGCTCTGAAGTTTTCCTACTGTATTACCACAGAAAGTCTCGCCAGTGGTTTGTAACCTTAACACCACCTCCTTTCTATTTATCTGCATTTTAATGCCTTTTTTACGGGAAAAAATAGAGTCTTTCATTCATTTATTAATTGATATGAGTGACAACCGAGGCCAAAAAGTATATGCAGGAAATCGCCGACTCATCCCACTTCGTAGAAAACTATCACATTTCAACTCGGCGTAATAATCACATCGTTGTTTCAGCGCTAAAAACGTCAAAACTTAACTTTAAAGCCTGCTTTACCAAGCGATTCTTACGGTGGCAGGCTTCAACATGGCGGAAGCTCCCATTGCGGAAAGAAACGATAAAGCGCGATATAAATATATATGCTTGGTCGGTGCGTCTTTTGAAAAAAAAAATACAGAACAGGAATTTCGTCTGCGAGCAAAAAGTGAAAAAAAAAATACTCACAAGTATGCTATGCAGCCCTTGTTGTTGCTAGAAGGGTGTTGGTGGGAACTTTTGCCTATAAATTTTGGCTTTTTGTAATCTATCTATCTATCTATCTATCTATCTATCTATCTATCTATCTATCTATCTATCTATCTATCTATCTATCTATCTATCTATCTATCTATCTATCTATCTATCTATCTATCTATCTATCTATCTATCTATCTATCTATCTATCTATCTATCTATCTATCTATCTATCTATCTATCTATCTATCTATCTATCTATCTATCTATCTATCTATCTATCTATCTATCTATCTATCTATCTATCTATCTATCTATCTGTCCATCTATCTATCTATCTATCTATCTATCTATCTATCTATCTATCTATCTATCTATCTATCTATCTATCTATCTATCTATCCATCTATCTATCTATCTACACACGTATACGGGAGTGGTACGCCCCTGCAAGCAGTCGTGCTTAATAAGGTTATTCTGCCTTCTTAGAGCTTTTTGTTACCGGGACTTAGGCTGCACAGCGACAGAACGAGGCGTGTAACAATATGAAATAACCATAGTGATAATCACAACACGTTTAGAGCATTTGGTATACTAAAAGGCAAACAACGCATGCATAAATGCGCTGGCAGGCAGCATTCGGCAACCGGTAAGCATCAAAGTAATCGCAAAACAACGTCTTCACGGGGGCTGATGTGTACATTATTAAAACCGGAGACAGTCGGATAACGCAGCGCATGATTCAGTCAAACACCAAGGACGCAGCACCAAAAACCAAATGTTTTATCTGTAGAACGTGTGTAACGCATTTCGCGCAGACGTTGTTTTCACAACAATAATAAGAATACTAATAATAATTAATATTCATACTTTCATTGGTAATAAGAGCATTAGACAAGGTACATTATATATGTGCCTTTATGCTGTGTCCCTTGTGTTCAAAGTTTCACTGCTTAGCAATCAGCACTTAGGTCGCTAAAAGCAATGCTCTGTTTTTAAACGATGTTTTGCCCCGCAGCGGTGGTCTAGTGGCTAAGGTAGTCGGCTGCTGACCCGCAGGTCGCGAAATTGAAGCCCGGCTGCTGCGGCTGCATTTTCGATTGAAGCGAAAATGCTGTACGCCCGTGAAGTCAGATTTGGGTGTTCTTCGGAGGCCTCCACTGCAGCGACTCGTATTTTCGGAGCCTTCCACTACGCCGACTTGTATAATTATATGGTAATTTTGGGACGGAAAACCCCACAGATCATTCAATCAAACGGTGTTTTCTACTTCTCGATGACAGCGTCTCAAAGATGGCTTTCATGCCTCGTCATGTGGCATCATGACATCTAAACTGTCAGCCCCCAACATACGCAGTGAAATGTTGTAAGTAAGCTGTCATTATTCGAAGCAACGAATATAAGACTGCATTCCAGGGACTGCTTCCTCTGTGCGCAGGTGCCCGGGCAGCGGCATTGTCAAGGGCCGGGGTGCTTCCTGAAGTAAGCGGCTTTCTTGTGAGGTGCACAGCCGGTTTTCATCTAAGGCAGCACATAGCTCTTTCATACAGCCATCTACCGAGGTGAGAGGAGAGCATGGTGCCACAAGGCAACATGTGCAAATACACGGAGAAGCTCAGAAAAATCGAGACGGTGCAGTACGCGCCAGCTGGTCGGCTAAGGAAAGGAAGTCACGTGGCTGCGGCCACTAGAGGACCACGTTCCTGCATAAACCTCGTCGCTAGTAAATTTAGGTGCCAGGAGTGGTGCGTGCTGTTGTTGCTTTTGCTGCTTCCAATTTGGAGGAACCGCATTCCGATCTAGTCATGCAGCACCACCAGCACAGCCGGTGTGGCACGACGCGTGCTCCTGTGGCACTTGCAGGCGCGCGCCTGGCAGCCACAACGTAGTGATGGCATGGCGCGGACGCCTGGCGCCCAGCAGGAATGATGGCATGCATAACTACTGGCTTGGGCTGGCACTGTAAAGTGGCTGAGCACGTGCGAGTGCAAAACGTACCGATATAAATGATATGCAGAGGTCATTGAGGTTAGCTTCAGAACAGATATCCTTTTTGAAGGCCCACCACGCATGGGTAAGAAGACAGAGTAAGAAAAAAAAGAAAGAACGAAAGAAAGAAAGAAAGAAAAAGAAAGAAAAAATCAAACAAGAAAAAAGAAAGAGAGAAAGAAAGAAAGAAAGAAAGAAAGAAAGAGAAAATTGATGAACTACAAGCTGTGCACTCGCGTCACAATGGTTTAGTCGTTATGACTCTCGATTACTGAGTAGAAGGTCGCGGGATGGACTCCCAGCCACAGCGGCCCTGTTTAAATGAAGGCGAAATACTGGATACACGGGTTCCTCTAATTTGGTGCGTGTTGAAGAGTACGAGATGTTAGGAATTTTTAGAGGCCTCCACTATGGCGTCCCTCATCCCTGCATTATCCTTGTATGATCGGGACCTTTACTATTTATAATGTTGCGCTCATTGCTGTGATGTAATTGCGTGCACCATTGCAGAGATGCGCGAGGAACAAAATAATTTATGAATTCAAAGACGATAGTGGTGTAGGAAAAAATATGTCACAGAAATAGAGCTGCGATAGCATGTGCCGATGATATACTGAAATGAGCTATTTTGCATCTATATTTGTATGCGTGAATGTGCTCTACGCATCACATCCAAGGCTTTCGCATTGCTCGTGTTCCAGGATAAGCATCTAAGCCTGTCCATCTCGTACTAAAATTTTGGCCGCTATGAAATTTTAGCCATCGCCGGTCACACTCCAAATAAATATTTAGGTGCGCTGGCACAATGTGGGGACAGTTTGCGTGCGCACACGGGGAGAAGCGGTAAAAGAAGGAAATGTTTAAAACTGATATTTATATGAAGACGCATCCACGCGCCTGTGATAAATGACGTGGTTCAGACCTCTATTCAACGTTGCACGAACGGGGACTGTACACTCAATTCGCAATAATAATTGCTATGTAATGGAGTCTATTTTCTTTTGGATAGTTTAGCAGCACTAAACCTATCTATGGGCAAGAGTTGCTTATAATAGCGTGAATGCAGTAATAATTACTAACTCTAGTAAGAAAAGTGAATCGAAATTATTATGCTGCAACGTCCACGTAGCATCATTGCTGGCTGTAGAACGCTTGCCCTGATACTAAAACACACGTACGCAAATCTTCTGGTTTCACAAACTGTGAGTCGCGGTGTCAATGACTACATTATTAATATAAGAACTTACGCATTCATAGAACGTTCTCCTTTTCATCACTCGGTGCGCCGTCCTCAATTTATAAGCTGAACCCTCTTTCTAAAGCATACAAGCACTGGCAAGTTTCAGCAGTTATGTACATTCCTCTTGAGGGTTACAGGCATATTAGCATTCAGGATTTGAGAATTCTTGCCGAATGTGCCCTCCCCCATTCCTATTCTTCCAGTTATTTAACTCTCATGATTCGGCTCCTCGGTTACAAACTACCTAAGTATACATAATATTTTACAACTTCCAGCGCCTCTCTATATACCTATCACGAAGTGCTGTTTTCTGCCGAGATTGTTGCACATTACTTTAGTTTTGTGCATAATAACTTTCAGAACTACTCATTTGCTTTCCGTGTCCAGTTCAGTAGTCATGAGCTGTAATTTCTCCCCTTAGTTACTAATCAAGGCCATGCTATCGGCGAATTGCAGGTTACTAGGATACTCTACATTAACTCTTATCCTTAACTTTTCCCAATTTAGGGCCCTCAAGACCTCCTTGAAACATGCGGTGAATAGCATTAGAGAGATCGTGTCTCTCTGCTTTACACCCTTCTTTGTTGGGACACCATCGCTTTCTTTATGGTGAACTATGGTGTTTGTGCAGCTACTGCAGATTTCCTCCAGTATGTTTATGAAGGATCGTCGGTGCCCTGAATTCGTAGTTCTTACATTACTGTTCACTTCACGACTGACTCAAGTGCCTTGTCGTAATCTATGAAGGCTATGTGTAGACGTTGGTTGTATTTCGCGCATTTTTCATTACCTAGCTGACTTATAGTATGAATATTGTCTATTGTAGAGTAGCCTGTATGAAATCCTGCTTGGTCATTTGGTTGATTGAACCATGACGTCACCTCAATTCTATGAGCCATTATTTTTAAATAGTTTGTAGAGAATGGAGAGTAAAAAGATAGGCCTGTAATTTCCTAAAGTCTTGGACGTCTCTTTTTTTATGAATTAGGACAATGTTGGCGTTCTTCCAAGATTATATATAATATAGAATCATATATATGGTGGCAAGTTTTTCTAACACCGTTTCTCCGCCATTTTTCAGCAGGTCTGTTGTTATCATATCATCACCAGTGGCTTTGCCTCTTTGCATTCCTTCTAGGGCTTTCCTTACTTACTCTGTCGTTTCTGGTAGGATGTGAAATTCCTCAGGACTATTAGTGTTTCTCACGATATCATCCTTGTGGTTTTGGCTTCTGTACAGCTCTCTCTAGAACTCCTCCACCACCTTGACTATCAATTTCTTGTTGGTTATGACATTGCCTTCCTTGTTCCTGAATGCATACATCCAATTTTTTTCCTATACACAAGTCTGCCTTCGCAGCTTGTTCAGTTCGTTCCATGTTGTACCTTCTGATGTCGGATAACTTACGCCTATTGATGAACTTCGAAAGTTCCACCAGCTCAATTTTAATTGTCAGTGATATCTGCGGCTTTCATGGTTTGTCGTCCCTTAATGAAATTTTTCGTCTCCTGAGGTAGTTTGGCAGTGTCCTACCTAGTGACTGTACCGCATAGCTGTAACCTTAAGGGACAAGAAAGCATAGTGGGTTAGGCAACGAACCATGGTTTAGTATATCACAGTGGAAATCAAGAAGAAGAGATGGACATGAGCCGGGAACGTAGCACGTAGGCAGGATAACCTGTGGTCATTAAGGGTAACTTACTGGTTTCCTAAAGAAGGCAAATGCACAAAGGAGAGACAGAAAATTAGGTGGGCCGATGAGATTAAGGCGTTTGCAGGTATAACGTGGCAGTATGTATAGAAAGCACAAAACCAGGTTGATTTGCGCATGATGAAAGAGGCATTTGCCTTGCAGTGGGCGTAGTTAGGCTGATGATGATGAAAAAGATCTCAGCGATATCTCAAAAAGATCGGTGCAGTGAAATACTTCTACAAAAAACTTAACCAGCTTGCGGGCACCGATGAAACAGCGAAGCTGGTGGCCGTCCCTTCATCAAGCTAACACATTTCTGTAGGACAAGTGCTTGAGACATGTTTTGGTAAAGGATCTTCATTAATCTTGGAGGTGGTAGTGTAGCGTTATTGGAACTTGCCCAAGCAACACTTATGCATGGGTCTACGAAGAAGCTTCTATTGTTGCCATCTTCATGTTCAGTGGACCAGTGATGAGTCGTGGGAGTTACCCAATTTCTGTGGCACATACCTGTTTGCGATTTGTTCGCCTAACTGTTTGCTTCTTCATTTTTGTATACCAGTCCTGTGCTATCATAGTCACCCTGTTTCTGTGGACAATAACCATTTATGGTCTGTGTTGCCAAGCCCAACACCCCTCCCCCGTGTCGAAACAGTTCGTACGCCATCCCAATAATTCCGAATGTTCCCGTAAGCTTCTTACGGAAAAGGTACAGATTCCGTAAGTAAACATACTCAATTATTCGATCGTGATATGAAACGTTACAAGACATATAAAGCTTTGACGAGGAACAGCATCGCCATTAAAAGGGGCCTGACTGGTGGGCTCGCGTAGCCAGAATAAATTAATTTAATTTTTTATATATGACAAGAACACCAAAGATAAGAACTCGTTTTGGAAGACCTATATTATGCGCCATTTATAGTCAATATTGCTTGAACAAACCCAATGATTGGTGGTGGGGGCTGTTAGAATATTTCCACAGGAGGACTAACCATGGCTGACTATGCCAGTAAGTTCTTCAACTGAGCGTCTCAATCAATAAAAAATCGTTCACTATCTTTATGTTAATTCATACTTTCGCAGGAAAAAGTTGATAATTCAATCCATTTTATTGTGCAGAATGAGCGGACCTTCCTGGAAGACCATACAATGCCATCGGGTAAACATTTGTTTCTACTTGCTGCCCGGACTCATTCCTTAATAACGCCTTTTCATTGCGAAACTATGTGTACAAATATATTCGTTATGATTATCGACAAAGATCCATGAGAGAACATGCACTCTATACCACCTGTGGAAAGTGTTAACGTTTAAAAAAGCCATACAAATGCTACAAAGCAGACAACAATCATCAGGTATGAGGTTGAAAAAGAGGTGAATAAGAGCAAATAGCTAAGAGTAGGAATATGGTTATGTTTAGCTGTGTTGTATGCCTTCTATCAATTGTTCTTTTGCTTTTTCTTTAACAAAAGAAGCACGTGAGGCAGCCCTAAACGTGGTCAACAAACTGCCTTTCTCTGACCCAATTCACAAAATTTATTTCCGCAAAAGGTCTACAATTCCAGAGCGATGAAAACTGCTTTAGCGACCCAAGGACTCCCGAAAAAGCTTGTTGCCGCAGTACGCAGAATATGACCGTACGCCACGAAGTTTGGTGCAAGCAAATGACCACGCAGAGCACGACTTAACAAGGAGAAAATGGTTTCTCTTTTGTTGACCTCACAACACGAATGCCCTCTGTTGTTCATAGTGGCAGTTTTGGCTTTCGGTGTAGGAAGCCGCTTCCCATGCAGACCACTGCGTGTGGTCATGTAGTGGACGAACACAAAAGAAAGCCGGCCACGTGTATAGCTTTTTAACGTTGAACACGCTGAAGCAATGCTGAAAAATAGTCTCGCGTTGGGGCCTTGAGTGAAGACCTTGTGATCAACCAGTGTTTTGTGCCACGATGTAAAAGAGAGTGATTAAACAAACAAGTTTGCATGAAGGTAGAGTATCCTATTCATTGCTGCGTCACCTGGGTTCAGCAGGCCAATTTGGTGAGTTCCATGTATACTTAAAATGTAGAAGGACACAATAAGGATAATGACGTACACCAAAGAGGTCATATGTGCGTGAGTGCATTTTGAAAAATTGAATGTCCTAAACAGCCTGTATACATAGAAAACGTCTCACGCTAACAATTTTTTGTAAAATCTTATTTCAGTGGATCTTGACGCAAACCGTAATATTAGAGAACACTGCTGGCCAGTAGAGGAAAGGCAGTGGACGAATGAGAAGTTTTAAAAATTCAATCCTTGACTCTTTAACATCAATGTGTCCTCTATACCTCAGCTATAAAGATGCTAGCTTTTAGTCCCATAAAATAAGCTTTTCCCAAGTCGGGGCACCTTATTTAGCGCGCACAGAAATTTCACTTCTAATTTTATCCTAAAGTTAGATTATACGCTCACGTGCTCCTCATTTTATTCCTTTTGAATAGAATATTCTAATTCTCAAAGACTTCACGAAGACACAATTATCCTATAACAACACGATATTTAAACGCAAGTTCCCGAATTACCTTGCATCTTCCTTCGCCTTTCTAAATCAATGTTTCAAGCTAAGGGCATTGCAATGGGACTGGTGGCAGTCGATTTGCGACTGCCGGATACCTGGGTTATCGCCCACAAACTTACGGTCACCCATTGATTCGATGAGAACATAAAGAGGAGGAAAAAAGACTGCTGGCAGGAACATTTTTGCGCTCAGCGGCACGCGACCGCTCTGCACAAATCGCTGCCCAAGCGGACCATATACAAGGTGTAACCCCGTAAACTTGTTCCTTCTTCGGACGGCGCACTCGTTTCTTCTTATTATCTTCTTTCTTAGCTCGGTCCTCGGCTTTCTGTTCCTGTTGAGCGTCCGCGCTATACTCGGACATTACGGGGCGTCGCGAAGTGGCCAGGCTCGCCTCTTTGACAACGCTCTGGGCCGAGCAACCGGCCAACACTACGCATGCTCCCTTCGCTGTCCTCCCATCGCCTGAACTACGCGCTGCGGCAGTGCGCACATACTCTTCGATGCCGGGGTCGCGGCGCGAGGGAATGACGACCTGCTTCGAAACAAGCAGCAATTATACGGGCGGGCGCGTTCTCTACGGGCTTGTCATGTCCACAGGCAGTGGACTCCTTTTAGTGTACCGCTATAGGGCAACACGTTTTCTTCGGAGGATGGCCATTGGCGCTGTTTTGCTTGTCGCACGTAGTGGTGTGTACTGACCTCTTCCTCTTCTTCCACATCCGAACAGGCCAAGAGGCAGGTCATATTCGACTCCATTCTGTGTTTACCTTTTTGCTTCTAGGGGCTAACCCACTGTCTCTCCACGAGTGCGACCGAGTAGATTATACACCACGCTCCCGTCTTGGATGTGAACAGTGCACCGGGCCTGCGACCACTCGGCCGAAACGGGTCTCGCTGCCGGTATGACAGCAGGCGCTGTTTCGTGTGGACCCTCGCAATAGAAGGGCACAAACTACCGCCTGTGTATACCGTAGCGTTTGTCCTCGTGTTGCTTTGAAAAGTGACAAGGGCGGAAACGTCTTCGTTGAGTGTTGCCTCGGCTTGGGTATACAGAGTCATGCGATGCGCCAAGCAAGCCCACTTCATGCTCTATCTAGAGTTTAGCGCTTATGGCTGCCACAAGGCAGGTGCGAGTAAACAAGACACCTTGTTCGTGGCCTCGCTCAAGATAGTGTTCGAGGTGCTGGGACCACCTCCGTTTCTAACACCACTCCGGTAAACATATTTTTCATTGTTCACAGCTCCTGCCCCGTAGCACCCGTTTCTATGCCTGTGTTTCTTTTTTCAATGAAGCTTTCAAGGTGGAGAAATGCGAGCCCAGTTCGTGAGCCATCTTTGAGGCGCGGCTTTGATGGGTGACGTATCTGGGTCGGGTGGTCCGTGATTTATGCCGCGTATATACGACGCCGTCGCCCAACCGTTCGAGCAGCGTATGGCGGTGATGTGAGAAGTGTTGCTTTGTTACTTCTCTTGCCATCTTCCGTGCACACCTTTCTCGAGGTGCACACAAGGAGCGCGCGTGTATACAGCGCCCAATACTATAGCCATGCCTGATTGACACGGGAGAAACTGCGCTCCGGATACTTCCTTAAGCCTGGTAAGCGTGTATAATGCGTGCTTCCGAGGGTGTCACGCCAATGGTAGGACGCGCCTATAACACGGCGCCTCGTTGAAGGTTTGGACCACTTACTCACCAGATGCACAATGCGGATGTAAGTGATCAGAAACTTGTGGTACTAATAATAATATGCGGGTTTTTACGTGCTGAAACCGTGCTATGGTTATTGGGCATGTCATAAATAGAATAGGTCGGAAAATTTCCACCATTTGGTATTAATCACTTTGCACTGCCATCACGCCATTCACAGGTGTCAAGCATTCCGCGTCTTTATATTGCGACTGTCTCTCGTGGATCTGTTGGAACAAAACTGATGAACGAGACTCTTTTCCCTCTACTGTGAAAAAGCCAAATACACCGGAGGGTTATCATAACGTGGATGACATCATTGCAGAATAAAAAAAACTGCCCAATCCCATCAGGCTACTGTCATCGTCGTGCAATAAATAGCTTTTTCCAGTAAAGTTATATCGAATATTATTTTATGAAAAGCAGGGAAAAATAACATTTGAACTCTATGCCGTTTTCCTATAGTGCATGCGCTCTTGTCGCTGCTACTGTGAGGCAATCAGCAACGCGAACTAACGATCGGTACTTACAGCCTGTTACTTAGAAGAAAAAAAAAACAAGTAATATTGTGCTCAAGTTCTGTAGTTACTCCAACTTACAGTTTTTATGTTTTTTTTTTAACCTGGTTGTTCCCGAACATGGTTTCTCTAACCAACAGCGTGCCGCAAAAGAAGGAGACTGCTCCGCCACGGTGGTGTAGTGGCTAAGGTACACGGTGGCTGACCCGCAGGTCCTGGGATTGAATGCCGGCCGCGGCGGCTACATTTTTGATGGAGGCGGAAACGCTGTAGGCCCGCGTGCTCAGATTTGGGTGCACGTTAAAGAATCCCAGGCGGTTGAAGTTTTCGGAGCCCTCCACTATAACCTCTCTGTCATATACATAAGGTGGTTTTGAGACGTCAAACCTCACATAATAATCAAAAGAAGGAGACTGATTAGTTCACTTCAAGTGTCTGCAGCTTATTTGACTGTTCACGCAAGAGCACGACGTAATGCATGTTGCTCTACTGAAGAATCTAAGGGAATTGTTAAAGTTTGCACGCTGGAGTGTTTTGAAGCGCGTACTCCTTCTTGAGAAGTGGTCAATGTGTGTGGCCGTAGCCATCTACAGCGCTTAATAACTACGTGTGGCGATAAACATTTAAGTTCAGTGTTGAAAAACATGGAACATAACCATTATCCTCCAGCCAACAGTTGCATCCATAAGACTGTCAGCACTGACAATTTCTGATCACATCTCTGATCACTTAGTTAAACACTCGCATTGACTTCAATGAACGCAACAATGAATACTTATGTGCACTGTAACTAAGTTGAATCCAGCTCTGCTTTCTTTTCATGGCATTTGATAGTGTGAAACCCCTTTCAGATCACATTACCGAATATAAATTTCAAGTTGTAACTTTTTGCTTGTGTGGTATTCAGTAAGTTCCCGTCTAAAAGAGTCGAGGTCGTGTACTGAGCTGAAGTACATTTTGAGTAAACTATATGGTCGATGAACTCAGCCTTCTAAACAGGCCTTTTGGAATGTCCTAGGTTTCCACTGTTTTGTTCTCCCATTCACTTCTCGACGTTGCTGATTGAACAAGTGACCTAATTGTGCTTTTATACGCGCAAACCTTACTCTGCTAGGATCATATTGGCGCCTGTACCATTTACTCAGGCTTTATGAGCTGTTGCTTCTCGTGGTACAAATGTGTGCGAATTATAAATGTGGTAGGTACGTACATTCATACGTGGATCTTTTGCTTCGTTGCAAGGACGCGGCTCGTGTTAGCTCGCGCTATCATCTTTTCACGATTTAACCAGCCGGGATGTTAACCCAAGAGTTCACGTTTTTTATTTGATTCTAATGAATCATTTTTGATGAGTCTTGCGAACTAAAGACGTGATTTTTTTCTCGCGAGAAAAAAGCTTAACTGGTCGGAATGGTTGGTGTGTAAGGAAACGTAACAAGCAGTGCCACAATGGGATGTAGTTGAGGCGACAGCACTGCGTTTCTCATCATTGCCATGTCTCGTTTTGCTGTTTGTTCCGCTTCGTTTTCACTAGGCTGTTATATACTGCGCACGACACTACTTGACAAGTGAAAGAATGATAAACTTCACGCGAGGCTCTAAACAACAACAGCGCCGCCGACACAACCATAGGACAAGAACTGTGCGAAACGACGCGATTTATGAGGCATACATTCATCCAGCTACTAGGGCTGGAAGCAGGTTCACGGAGTGACCACTTGGGCACACATGTCATGTTAAGTACAGTCACTGACCATCGTCACTCATTCTTCGCAGGAGAGATTGTGTAAAGAGCCCGACAGCATTTCGCTCTTAAGTCTCACGGTTGGTGCGTTCAAGTGCCTTGTTGAAAAAGGACCGCCACCAATGCGGTGGCGGGGACCGCATTGCCTTTTTCATTTGCGACTGATCTCTACCCTTCGTAGCAGCGGAGAAGTTGGACGCTGATTGTTGCTCTTACTTTCAGTACCCCATCTGCCTTTGTTTCGTGCCAACCATAACGGCTTCACCGTTAGTCAACAGCCTAGAATGATTGTGTACGCTACAGAGAACACTTATTGTCGTGCGTTGGGAGGTTTTCGCGTGTACACCGTGCAAGTGCAGCGAGCGAGTGTCGCAAAGCGGGCCTAGCTTGGCCACTGTCACACCGCAAATTAGGCGATCAAGACGCAGAAATAAGGTCATAGGCGGTAATGACTTTTGGAGTCTTGACCGCAATCACGTATATATACGTTGTTGGAGAATGGAAGGTTACGCCTACTGTATTACCTCGGGGCACTATATAGGCTCTAAAGCGAAAATGCGAGACCGCGCTCGACTCTCGAAGTAGATGTCATTAGCCAGCGTCGCGTAATTGTCCTCGGAATACATTATAAACGACGTGTAGGAGATCCTTTATTGTCTCCATTCTCGTTAAAAGAATAGTAATAGCCGCCCAACACGCACCTCACCTTCTCTCTCGTTTGTTCTGTCGCAGCCCTAGTTCCACAAAACAGAAGAGCTGACTGCATTTGGTCATGGTATATAGACCTCGAAATATCTAGAGTGCAGAAATAAAAAGATACAACTCTGGCATTTTCTCCAATGGTGCGCTTGCAAAAAGTGGGTCATTCTCTTTGGTTACCTCAAGTTTGGACTTGCGCGTTCGCCCTGCACCAACTGATAAACGTAATGCAGCATGCAAACCATATTTTTTTTATTCTAGGTGGCACATGTTTCCTCTAATGTTCTGGACTCATAAGCATTCACACTGCTTGCTCTATTTTCCAGAAGATGAAGAAGCAACCTATTCTGCAGCAAAACTTTTCATCTAACGCTTTCAATCACTTCTACCAGTGCTCTGTAGTCGACATGATGGTTCAACTTCAACTGAACGCTCCCCCTACCCCCCCCCCCCCCCCAAAAAAAATAAAAAAGAAAGCCTCGCGGGTACGATGCATCAACCGGCTCTTTATGCATATATGCACATTATCACTATGCAATGCAAGACATGTCATTTATGTGTGGATTAGTGTGTCCTTATTTCCACACAAGCTTGTTCGAAGTCCCCTGGGCGAATATATGGGGCATACAACTTGACTGTGTCTGAGCGCCCTCGCACAGCAGTAGTAATACTCCTGACGGCATACAACATTCTTAACACTGACATTTTAACATTCATAACATTGTGTCAAGACAGAGCAGTCAAACACATGAAGACCATTATTTTTATCACAAATAAGTCCATGATATCTATTTCCTGAATCTATTGCACTTAGGGTCTTAAAAAGGTAAAATGCATAATGCTAAAGTACAAACGTGCATCGCATTTAAAATTAAGCATGTCAGTAAGATACCTAAGATGCGCAATACCTTTTTCTATCCGATAATAAATTCCTAAGTATGATAGAGCATTCGATGCAAGAATCAATGTAAACATATATAATCCTTTTTGTTTTTCTTTCTTTCAATTTGTATCTATGTGTTTTTATTTAAATTTTTTTGCTTGAATAGTATGTTATTGTTTTTCTTCTTGTTTAAAGTGATACATCGCACACTCTAGCACATCATTTGGTGTTTTGTCAGTTTGCCCATTCGTCAGGTGCAAATGATCACACTACTTTTAGAATGCCTCCTTTTTTTTGTGCTCTCATGTATGGGTAGTGAATCACACACATAAAACTAACTCTAGAGTGGCGGCTTGGGCGGAAGGGTGAACAAAGATATCCCGAAATGTAAAGACCAGGCAAAGTATATTCTTATAACGTTTCTTTATATATGCATAACTGTAAAGAAAACACCTACAAGCCCAAGCCAAAATCATTTCTACGACGTGTGTGTCTTGCGGCTATGATGAATAAATAGCAATCGCCGAGGTACGACATCGGTGCTAATCATGGACTGTTTCACATAGTCCAGTTGTCAAAAAGTGACACATGGAATGCCAACGCTCAACGACCGTCATGCTTGCTGTACAGAGCTCTTTGAAACTATGGTGAGATAGAAGCGAAACTAGCGTAGACACCAAAATTGGATGGTAACCCGACGCGAAACTGATTGCAGCATTAACTTTTTAAGGAATGCTGTGATACCTTTCATACAGAACAGGCACGTTAGAGATAATTTATTTCAGCTTGAAGTGTAAAAACAAAGCGTGGCTCGTTTTCCAGACATGTCGCGAGAGGCATTAGCGAAAACGTCTAAAAAGAACTGCAAGAAACAGCTGTCTTTTTTCAGAGTCCAATTCAGATTCCAATACCGGGGAATCCAAAACAAAATGGCTTTCCACATGTGCTCTCCCACGGACAGGACGGACGACAACGTTCCTGGTCAGAATACCACCCTCCCACCATCACCGCCAACACCGATAGCCACGACAGCATGGTCTCGCTGCCGACGAAGGCATCTGAGTGGTTCGGAAAAACCAGTGAGTCGAAGTGAACTCACGCTTGTCATATGTAGACGGCACAGCAGTTTGCTAATGTCATCGCTTTGCTAATAAGCATGACGCTGCTATCACGAGGTGGTAATTCAGTTCGTCAAATGGAGGTCTTCTACCAATAAGTGGCAGCTTTCGAAATTTTTGTCGATAATTTTGATGTTCACACTGTTCTAAAACAGGAAAAGTCCCCTTCAGAATTTCTGAAGCGTGGCAGCCGGTTGGTTCAGTTAATATAGAAACGGTCCCACTCATGTGCAAGGTGCTGTACCTTGCGATGGCAGTGTCACCGACCGTACCAACGCCAGTCTAGAGCTAGCTTTCACTGGCGCAGGCTTGGGTGCATTCTACTTTTGTGTGGTGATGCCGCTTCTTCCTACAAAAATTCTATCCAGTTGTCCATGCCGTCACTTAGTTGCGGCTATCGCAATGAGGCCCATAGCGAGGGGCAGAAAAACTATCTCCTGACGCCCCCCCCCCTCTGCAAAAAAAAAAACACACTCGTGTGGAGGGTAAGTTTTATAAGGAAAAAAATATATAAGCATATGTGTTTATCAATGCCTCTAAAAGATGCCTCCCCCCTCCAAAAATATTCCTGGCTACGGGCATGATCGTCATCCTATCAGGGTGCCAATGCGTGTCGTGAGATAGAACATTAGGTGCTCCAGTTAGCCGTGTTTTTCCAGTAACCGTGTGGCTCACCGCCAAACTTATTTGAGTAGTTGCTGTTTCAGTTAACTCTGTTTAAAACTGCTATCCTGCTTCTTGGATCTTGGCTGAAGTGTAATCTGTGTGTTCTTTTCTTTTTCCTTTTCAATATCAAAAGTCTTTCCGTGCCCTCGTCCTCAAAAACTTCGATCATGCTGCCCAGCCTGCAGGTAGGTGCCACAAGAAATCTTTTTTCTTACTTTTTTCCTTTTAATAGACTTCTGCTTCTGGCTTTCTCGTTATCTCTCTATTTAGATACAGCGTTTTTTGTACTACTGCTTATTGCAGCCGTTTCAGCAGCACAATCGATGTGCACGTGAACTTTCGCGATGAAACAGTTACTACGTGCTCGAAAGCGTATCGAAGATTGCTCAAAAGGCACCTTACGTACCCACAGCTATTCCTTCCAAGGCCTCACGTGGGGCAGAAGGAGAGCGTCGTTATCCAATGACGATATCCGCTGGCTTGTATGCAAGAGTACACACACGCACACGCACGGTAGAACGCACGCGCACACTGCGGTAAAGCACCGTAGAAGACGTCCTCTCGTGATTTCAAACTTGTGTCATCCCAGGCAGAGATAAAGCGCGACCATTCACGTGCATTGCAGTGTCACGAAGGTATGGCATTAACAGAAACAACTAGTACGAAGGCACGAATGGTTGTCACTTTCATAGCGTTGAAACGAGAGCATCAAGATGGTCTCTTGTGGGCGGACTGTCACGATTACGAGAGGCTGATCTTTGCTCCCCGGGGTGATGCTGCCGCCACCGCTCTTGTCACCGGCGGTCAGGAAACGCCGCAGTAGAAACGACGGAGGCGCGAGCGACGCGCGCAAGTTGGAAGAACTCGGTCACCGGCAGCTCCTCACGAGCACACTCACCCACACGGCCCATACCAACGGCACTCGCGGGGCCCGCTCCTCGCTCTACCAGGTCCAGCAGAGCAGTGGCACCTGTCTGACCAACCTCCTCCTTCGGCAGGGGCTTCCCCTCGACGCAGCGGACGAAAGTTGTAGCGGGGCGTCCGGTTACCGGGCAACGCGCCTCCTGGCGTAAACGTCAGAAGAAGCAACTCGCTCTCAGTCCTGCGTCTCATCTCTCCCGTACCGGTTTAGCGGCACTTGCTTCTCTCCACTGGATTAGCGGCTGGATGCATAGCCTGACTGAATCCTGAATCTCCTCCGTCACTTGTTCGACACTCTAGCTTCTCACATTCATTAAAATATCCATGTAAGAGTCCTTTCTTGTCCATCAGTCCTCTCTGTCTCCTGACCTCTGCGGACGCTGAGTCATGCTCCATAACGGGCTCGAGGAGGTAGCATAGATGCCATTCTGTGGCCTTTTACCTCACTCACCCCTCCAGTGTGTTCCCTAGCCTTCGATTTTCTCGCTTTCTTTTACTTGTGTAAACCACAAGTTCATTTACGCTCCGCGAGCTGTTTTAAAAACGTTGTTTCGCGAAAACCTAATCATTCTTAGCTCATTGAATTATTTATTGATTATCAGATTATATTCGAATGTTTAATGTGTGATGGTTTTTGCGTGCTATCAACACACTAACCCTGGCTCGTCTACCCATTAATGGTCCCTCCTTATTTAGCGATTCTGTACGCCGTTTCTGCATCTCAAACATCGCACTCAGTCCATCATTCTTACCAATGCAAACCGCATCACTTATGTCTTACCTAACGGCAACTTCATCCTTACCGCTGAACGTAAATAATGAGACTGTTTGTTCTAATGTAAGGCTTTTACTTTCGAGCATGTCTGTCGCACGACTCGACTATTGTATCGTGTGATGGTAGGCCTCTACGTAAAAGTCGTAGGGCGCTTCTTCAGCACTCTGCTTCTTCAGCACTCGTTCTTGAAAAAAAAACAACTAGTGGGACCAAGTCTGTTTTGTAGGCATGTTCGCATGTAGGCGAGCACACCTCTACGACCACCTGGAGAAGTCACGAGCACAGAATGCCATTCGACCAGGGCTTTTATTTATTTATTTATTTATTTATTTATTTATTTATTTATTTATTTATTTATTTATGTAATATTTATTTATTTATTTATTTATTTAGTGTACCCTCAGAGCCATAAGGCATTACAAAGGGAAGTGGGGGTGTATAAGAATACAAGAATCATCAAGGAATGAAGGGGAAGAAACCTACAAAGCTTTTTTCCCCTTTATTTTTCCGCCTAAACTACAAACTACATAAACTTATATCAAGACAAATAATGATAAGTAGCAGCAGGAGTACAAGAGAATTGTTTTGATGATAAGAAAACATCATACAAGGATTATTGAATACATTCCCAACACAGCAATTGTATTATGGAACATACTAGTATCGGTTATGTCAGCGATGTTGTGGGGAAAGCGACTCCAACTGACACAAGCTCTGGGTATGAATGAGTCGTGAAAACATTTAAGTGTTACACGATGGAATTCCAACTATGTTGCGGTGATCAATGTGAGCTGATAAGTATGAGAGCCTTGTGAGTAACTCATTTTTCAGGTAGTTATTATAAAAAATTTATAAAAAATACATAACGAAGCTACCGACCTGCGATGAGAGAGAGAAGGAAGGGTTAACTTCATTTCATGGTGGTTAGGCAACTTGTTTGGTGATGGAGAGTATGAAACGGAAGAAATGGTTTTACACAGCTTCCAAATCAGGAAAGAGTGAATCAATGTCAGGGCTCCAGACCGACGCAGAATACTCTACATTCGAGTGAACCAGCGTTTTATAAAGTATTTTTGTTGAATTCTGTGAATGAGAAAAGTTCCTGCGAAGATACCCAAGCATGCGGTTGACGTTATTTATAATATGATCAATATCAGTTTTTCAGGACAGGTTTGATGAAATGTGCACACCGGGGTGCTTATAGCAAAACTTAGTTTCTGGAGCAACATTGTTTATGTGGAAAGTAGGAGGTTGGTTTGAATTCCGTTAAATGCGCATGTGTTTGCACTTATTAGTGTTAAGTTTCATACTCCAAGCGTTAGACCAATCCAAAACCTTGTAAATGCCTAATTGAGGTAAGAGACGTCATTATTGTCGTTGATTTGGCGGTAAATAGCACAGTCATCAGCGAAAAAATTGTTTGTTGAAGAAGAAAAGTTAGTTGGTAGGTGATTTGTATAAATGAGAAAGTAGAGGAGCCTGAGTCACTTATTAAGGAAGAAGGTGTAGTACAATGACTGAGCAATACAACTGATCTGGGCAGCCTCTGCGGCATTCACAGAAACAAAAGGGAAGCGTCGCTGATAAGAAACGGGTGAACGCCGTATCATGAATACATCAGTGTTGTCAATTTACGCCAAAAAGTAAGTTAAAAAAACAGACTAGAGTGAATTGCCAACTCACTTTGTGCCAAAATATGTTATATTGTCATGATCTTAAAATGGATATAACTGAGGAAGAAACAGACACTACCGAAGATGAGAATGCAGCTGCACCTATCTATAGCGAAGAAAAATTTACACTTGTACGACTTCCTAAAAAATTACTTTTGCCAGAGCATATGGGACATAATTTCATTTGTATTTGGATGTGTCCTTACGTAGCACGAAAGTAATGAGCAGTATAGAAAGAACAAAAAAGCCACTTTGGCATGACTTGTTCTCTGTAAGCGTTTTAGCGCGGCTTTCAAGAATTTGTACGATGCAGCAGGTATGCTCTCCGGAAATACAGGTTTTGGCAGTAATAAACTTCACTCAGAACATTATTGTTATAAAATCCTCGTTGTACTCGTTGTCATTCTCCCTACGGTATCGCCGTCCCTTACGTTATCACTGCGCCAAGTGGTTGCACCACCAACTATTTGAATTTATAGGTACCCGTAGGCCATTTAGCACATCAAACGAAGCATGATGCATATTCTAATGAACGAGTGCAAATAAAAAATAAACAAAAAGTGAAACCCACCAGTGGTGGTGTGGTGGAACCATAGAAATAATTAACTACCAAGCTGTACCATTTCCAGAGCTCATAATTGCTGTCCGCAGCACAGAAGACGCGAGACAGCTCCCCTCCGTCAGTGGCATAGTGACTTACGCGAAAGCTAAGACAATGAAAATTACTGGGGCTTTGCAACCCTACCACTGTGCGTAGCTGTACGCCAGCGTCGAGAATCAGGCGTGCCAGTCTCCCATCATCTCCCGAGCAAGGCGCCGTATTTCTAGGCTAGCGCACTCGACCTTAGCGCCCTCTGCGATTTATAGAAGCCGCGAACGAGTGATCTTCGACGTCGTCGCCAGTGTCCTCATTTCAGGAGCTTTCCTGCCCTTTCTTTTCACTCACGCTGCAGCGCTGCCTACAGCACGCGTGTCTTGTAGACACTGTATTCGTGAGCAGGGCGACGAAGTTTAATTCGAACTGGGCGAACAAAGGCAGCTAATATACAGATCAAACCAAATTTTTTTTTACTGCCAACTTCTCTGTCGACCACACCTTTTAGAGGCACTAGGACCTACGTAGATGAACGAGCCTCTGACACACAGGACGAAGTGTCGCTCATAAATACAGTAGTAAATATGACGTTAAACAATTGAAGTCATTCGTACGCCATAAACATCGTCTGACAGTTAAACTGTAAGCGCGCGAGTGATACTTTAAGTTCGAAACCGCGGTGGTGTATATAGGAGAGTTGTAACACGTGAAATGGTTGACCTAAAGTTGTTCCTAGAATATTTGAAGCAATATATTAGTGTTACATGTGCGACAGTGTACAAACATCTGCGAGATTCTGGGCTTTATGAACCAGGGTTTTTCACATTGCTGATTGGGCATTTGACTCTGTTTTTATCTAACGTGAGATTAGCTTAGCAAGAAATAAATCTTATTTAAACATGTTGCGTAACCACGCTGTTGTCGAAACCATATCAGCGTTGTAAAAATGTGTCTCTTACACCTGTCAACTTTCTATATAGCCTCACAAGTAGACAGACATACAGAACAACCAAGAAACAAACGGAAACTTGAGCAAACACCATTCCGTTTTAGGGGCGAAACTCCTTAAAACGGCACCCGTTCGTCCCTCGTAGTATGTAACAGGTATAACATTTTGACCTCCAAGGTGGTGCCAGAGAGATACTTCTTCTGTGCGTTGTTGAACAATAAAAAATAGTGCTCAGTGTACATGTCAATGGCTGCTAATGGGGAATCAGAGACAGGAGCATTCGGCTAGTAGCTAACGCGCAGGCTGCGATCACTATTAGCAGCCATTGGCATGTGCATTGAGCACTATCTGACAAGAAAGGGTTGCTACGCTATACTAGCTGGGTGTAACCTCCTTAGCTTTTGAAAGGTTTAGCGAGCGTTGATTCGCAGTGCCATGAATACAATGAACTTGTATATACCATGAATGAACTCGAGGTGGTTAAAAATGGGAAGTAGATACGAAGCGCAAGCCGTAAGAAAGTAAAATCCGAATTCTCCGCCTCTCATTACCCATTAGCAGCCATTGGTATGTACATTGAGCACTATCTGACTGAAAAAGTTTGCTACGCCATACTCGCTGGGCGTAACCTCCTTGGTTTTCGAAAGGTTTAGCGAGCGTTCGGTCGCAGTGCCATGAATACAGTGAACTAGTATATACCATGAACTCGAGGTGGTTAAAGGTGGGAAGTGGACCCGAAGCGCAAGCCGTAAGAAAGTGTGCCTGTGCCACCTCTCGTTTAGTCCTTGGAATGTCCGCTGGATGGCGGTGCTTCTATATGGGGAATATATGATGAAAAGATGCGAGATGGTGGTACTTGTAGTGTTGAATAGATGGACGAACGGACACATAGACAGATGCATGGATGGACGCATGAACGGACGTAGGGGCGGCTGCATGGACGAACGCAGGGACGGACGCACGAACAGACGCACGCACGGACGGGCTGATGGACGCATGGACGGTCACACTGACGGACGCATGGACGGACGGAAGCAAGAACGAATGGACGGACGAATTTTTCGCCCCACTTTC
The DNA here is from genome assembly GCF_043290135.1 of Rhipicephalus microplus. Classification (NCBI taxonomy): domain Eukaryota; kingdom Metazoa; phylum Arthropoda; class Arachnida; order Ixodida; family Ixodidae; genus Rhipicephalus; species Rhipicephalus microplus. Next base: position 112,639,378 of record NC_134700.1, on the reverse strand, counting down.
CATCATTCACTCCGTGGATATGCTGCCATTTTTTTTGTCTATAAATTAGCACAGGTGAAATATTGATAACAACCAAGGTCCATTTCCTGAAGAAGACAATCCACATGTTTACTGTGGAGAGCAAGAAGAATACATTTGAACTTTCAAAATATAGAGCAATAGGTACATCGACGAAATAACGGTTTATGAATTTTTCAAGTGGACGAGAAAAACGAAACAACAAGAAATTGACCTAATAAATAACTAACACAATCTGAAAACGACCAAGCAGTCAAAAGGCGAGATACGAAAAAACTAGTGGCGCAAACTCACTACTTAATATTGTAATTACTCACGAGACATGCGAACAGTGGCAACTACACTGTCCTGTTTTTTTTTTTTTTCGCCAGCTATGTTGTGGTTGCCTGTTTTGGTGACTACAGTGCCTTTTTCACCGCTAAATATCGTGGCATACTCTTTTTATGCTCCTCACACAGGATGCACTTACACTGTTATTGCAACTGTAGACTGCTTTTCTTTGTTTACCCTGGCTGTTGCCACAAATGCAGCTGTTTTATTTTCTCTCCGAGGTCCCAAGCATCATCAACATCATCTTTTCGTACATGTCCTGTGTAAGACGAATGCATTTACCGGTCAAATAAAATCAAATTAAAGTTTGTTTTGTTTTTTTACATCGTGAAGATGTGCGCACGCTTGGGCGCAAATAGAAATAGTTCGCTTGTGAAAAGCGCAAGCCTTCTTATGGAAGGATAACAATAAGGGACACGCAAGTCCACGAAAACACTGTTAGAAAATCAAACAAGCACGTTACATACATAAAAAAAACTAAATATTGTGCAAATACTGCCGTGCGAATGTTATCACAAAAAGAAAAAGAAATATTTAAAAACTCTAAAATCCATTTATCGAAAAAAAGGGAGGTTGTGACAATCAAAACATATATTACACAGTACTTACAATCGAAAAGGCACATAGCTTGTAAATATATATGAGTATTGATAGTTGATCGTTTATGTACATAATTTTTCTCTATTGATATATTTAGAGCAGCAGAAAAACAAGAAACAATCAAGAATATTAATACTCATGGAAAATTGTTTATTTACTACAGCAATTATGCTCGCACAAAGCATAACTGCTTAATTACGTGAAGTGTTCTCAATATCTATAACACTGCGTTTTCCTCATTCAATTTTACTACTTAGCAGTTTGTCAAGAAATTGAGACTAACAATACTGTAACGCTTGTTGTTCGGGTTCCGATCTTCAAAAGGAGATGTTTCAGAAATCTCGTGCTTGAAGGGACTGGAAAGAAGCATTTGCTCTAGGATTAGCGAGATTAATCAGGTCATGTTAATTTTGGTTAACAGACTTTGGTATAGCCATAAAATATATGTGCGAGTACAACGTTAAAGCGCTGAAACAATCACTGTGTGAACGTTCATCAGCAATAGCAAAATGAACGGAAGAGCCCCTTTTTCAACAAAAACATTTTAATTTGTTTCTTTCTATTGAATTTGCTCACACCAGAAAACAATATTTTATGTTGGATAAAACGAGTATATTTTAGAAAAAATTTTACTGGATACTGGCGGAATGTGTCGAAATGTTGCAGTAATGCCCGCACTTTAAGCCATGTGAGATTTAATTTAGTTAAAATACTCATACCAGGACATATACCACGCCTAAGTTCTTTGTAGAATTTACATAGTTTATGGGTTCCATGCCTAGAAGTACGCGATTATCAACGGTGACTGAAAGTGGACGCGCATGAAAAATAAATGGCCTTTGTTTCCTCATGATTCATCAACAATGAGTTTTTATTTCTCAACTTTTGTATGTATTCTAGGGTGTCATTTATTCCATGCGTTAAACATAGAATGTTTTTTTTTTAGTAGAAACTCGCTGAAGTCCCCAGTGCTGTGAAAAAACAATAAAGGGCCCAATATGCTTCCTTGCGGCACGCTGGTAACTGTATCTGCTGCAATGACGACACTGCAATTCCTAAGCTGACGCATTCAAAATTGATATACAAATAGAATTTTCATTAAAAAAAGATGTGTTCTTCGAGTACCACGTAGTTGCAGTTTTTCCAATAAGGTGGCTTGGAAAATCTGATGAAACGCTTGTGAAAAATCTATGAAGATGTCTACACATAGCTGTCTTGACTCCAAAGGCTTAAGAATGATTTCTCAATAGATCAGCAGCGCTGATTTCATTGATTTGTTGTGAAGAAAGTCATACCATGATTGATTATTTCGGCATGATTAAATAGTGTGACTCGTTGATGAATTATCTTCTTGAGGCCCTTCGAAAATATTGGCAGTATAGAAATTGGCCTGTATTTCGACAAATAACTCCCGTTACCGTTTTCAGGCAGGACAATCAGGTTAAAACGCTGCATCACTTTCGGTGAATAACCCCCCTCAGACGTTATTCATCACATAGTCTGGTTTCCCGCTCACATGGGACCAGACGTACTGCCGGGTCACCTGAACCCAAACGAGATAGCCCACGACTGTGCGCGAGGTTTCACAAGCCGCGACGGGGTGGTCTCTCGGGTGGGTTCGGGAGAGCTCGTCCACAGTGATCCTCTCGTTACTTTTCACGAGATAACATCTCATTACAGAGGAGAGCGACAGACTTTTCCCTTTCCCCATCACAAGCTCCACAGATCACAAGCAAGCACGCTCCGCATGCTCCAGACGGGGTCTTACCCCTCTAGGGGCTTTCTGAGCATGCTTCATCCGGATATTGATCCACTTTGCCCAGATTGTGGTGAATTTTGCTCTTTGAGTCACATGCTCTGGCAGTGCCCTGCGTTACAGGATTTTAAAACAGAAGAAGACTGGACGACGGCAATCACAGACCCCAGACAAGACGTCCAGCTTCAGGCTGTCCAGAGGGCCCGTGAACGAGCGGAGAGGCATGGCCTCTCTGTTCCGACTTGGGACTAGCCAACGGCTGGGTGGGGACCTACATAGTTGGCCCGCTGCCTTGCCTCTCAGGACCAAATAAAGTTGTTTGTCCTGTCCTGTGTTCGGTGAATAACCCGTGTCTATAGGCAAGCCATAATTTATGAGAGAAAGAAAGGAGCAAGGATATAACCACAAACTTTACCGGTTCTATCTGTGTATCGTCAAGATCCCTAGTTCTGCCATTTCTGAAAGACGCATAGGTATTCCGCACCTCATGTTCATTCGTTGGGTCTAATAAAGTGCCATGCTTATTTTCCTTAATACCTCACATTGCAGGAGAAACGCGCTGTGTACGGTACTAATGGCATCTCTGAAGAACTTGTTGAACGCTTCAGGAAGTTCTCCGCATATGCGTTTGCAGCTTACAACGAGATCATCGACAGCCGATTAAAGAATTCTTTTCCCACATCTCCTGTTCTATCGCAGTATTTCGTAGAAAACTGATTATGCTATCTGTTCTTTTCACTCCTGAGAAAAGAGGTTACATAACTTCTGTATTGCTTAATATATTCAAAGTCAGTATAGCCAATCTGGCCTTAAGAAACTTTTTGAATGATTTTCTTTTTTTTAATTCTTTTCACACAATCACGGTTTACATATGGCTTGCAACTCTTATCTAGTTTTATGTTCTTGGTTAATGGGATTATACGGTCATGGTAAACACCTTTAAGGATGAAAATTAATGCATGCCTCCATACTACTGCAATGGTGCCACAACGCAAGAATAATGCACGGGAAAAAGAAATGCCTTGTAAGCTGCATCTGCAGTTTCACTACGTCTGACTGTTTTCCAGTCTTCATTCGGTATCTTTGAAATGAAAGCATGCAATGTTTCAGTAGTGATTTTCACAGTCGTTATTTTTATTCCTGCATCCTGGAGCTCATCTTTCACTGGTATTCTTGCGAGCATGTAAACAATAAAGTGGTCGCTGATACAGGAGCAAAAGGCATCTGACCTTAAGCATTCCGTGTCTATGTTCGTGATAAACACGTCAAGCGAGGATTCTGTGCAAGGTGTGTCGCGCATCGCAGTGTTTCCTAATGGCGTATAGCCATTTGATTCAACAGTACTGAGGAGTGCTACTCGATGATGGGAAGATTCTAGTATGTCCATAATAAAATCACCACCAAATACTAATTTATATATATTATCATTTACATAGCCGAAATTTTTATCTAAGTGACCGATATAGCAAACCCAATTTCCGTCTGGCAGTCTCTTTGCAACACAGAAAACACGTTCGCGTGATAATACGCATAAACTGACGTATATACACAACAACCAAGGAACAAACATAATCTCGAGAAACAACTTCATTCGATTTTTGTCAATGAATTAACACTGATTGATACAGACAGCCGTCATTTCCATCCAGCACTGTCCTGCGCAAGCCTTCACTTTTAAATATTAAGCATTTCTTAGCGAACTTCGGTGACTTTGAGCGTATCTATCCATCAATCAATCTATCGCCGTTTTGATAATGGTATCGATAACAAACTTGGTATGGCATAACAGGACAGTATGAAGAAAACATTTGATAAATCATAATATGAACATTTGATATGTAGGTCATGGATGTCATGATTTACATATGTCATGGTCCTGCAGCTCTTGCGGTGGTTTCGTTCCCATAGCATGTTGCAAAACTGGTATTGTATGGCGTGATTACATGGCGAACACAAGCGACAGACCCTAACATGAAACTCATGACATGCGTGTCATGTAACAACATGACTACATGCCACGCTCATGGTGCGCTTGCGGCCGTTTCGCTAGCATCACATAAACCAAATTTGGTATTACAGGACATGATTGGTGATGAAGGTATGTTACTGGTGCAAACATGATCAACATGAGATGCGTGTCATGTAACAACATGGCTACATTCTACGCTCATAATGCACTCACCGCCGTTTCGCTAGCTTCACTTGTACCAAACTCGGTACTACGTGACGAGAATGGACGACAGAAGTAAACGATACATTCAAACATGATAATAACGACATGCGTGTCATGTAACCACATGACTACATGCCACAATGATGATACGCTGTGGTCGTTTCGCTAGCTTCACTTGTACCAAACTCGGTATTACGTGACGAGTACGGGCGACATAAGTAAATGATACATTCAAACATGATAATAACGACATGCCTGTCATGTAACAACATGACTACATGTCACACTGATGATGCGCTCTGGTCGTTTCGCTAGCTTCACATATTCCAAATTTGGTATTACGTGACGCCAATAGATGACGAATGTATGTGACTGGTGTAAACACAATTATCATCAGATGCGTGTCATCTGAGAACATGACTACATGCCACAGTGAAGGCGCGAATACAATTCGACGTGTCGCGGTGCGCGTGCTCGACGGCGTTCATTTCGTCGTGTCACGCCAGCGTTACCACGCCAGACGCCCGTCCTGTCCTATACCAACACCACCTAGGTCAGTAGTCTAGGTGGTGTTGCATATACTCGCAGGCGCGCGCCTCGCTGCGTTTCTTGGACGCAGGCACGTTTCAGCGCACCCAGCGTCCCTCCATCAGGAATAAATTGAGACGCAGTGTTGTCTGGGTAACGCATCGGCGCCAAATGCAGCATATCGCATTTCGCGCCGGTTGCCATCGGGCCGTGCCGACGGACGCTGGTCGCACCTGGCGTCAGACTATAGAATGCTCACGTTTTGCTAACGTAGGGGGGCTGTGCCCAGCGTGCGCGCGCGTCAACGCTACATCTGAGTATATTGGGCCCTTCATGTTGCGCTCGCGGTAGTTTTGCTAGCTCCAAATGTACCGAATTTGGTGTTACATGACGTCAATGAATGAAAAAATATTTTACTGGTGCGAACACGATAAACCTGACATGCGTGCCGTATAAGAACATGACAACACACCACGCTCATAGCGTGCTCGCGGCCGTTTCGCTAGCTCCACATATACTAAATTGGGTACCAGGTGACGTGAATAGATGACGAAGATAAACGACTTGAACTGGTATAGCGCATTACGGGGAAGAAGAAACGGCCGAGCAGACCCTCTCGGCCGTTTCTTCTTCCCCGTAATGCGCTATACCAGTTCAAGTACGATGAACCAACTCGCCCAATCTTCAACATTCGTGGAAGGTAAACGACACATCCAAACATGATAATCGTGACACGGAAGTGATATACGGCATCATTTACCTCAACCTCGTGACGTTGTGCTGATTTTAAAGTGACATATCAACATTCTTCATTCGTGCTTCGCTTATCGATTCCCATTGTACGTGGGATCTGCCATATTTTTTCTGCTTAATTTTTTTTAAATTCCATCGCTTCACTTGATTCTTAACCACCCATGGCTCACCTTCCCAATCTTGGTATTCATTCCGATGTACTGATCTGCTGTCATTCTTCTGACATGAACTGCATACGTACATTCTTTCGCTTTTATTTCCTAGTAACATATCGTCTAATGTGCTCTCTGACCTACTCCGGTGTCTTCGCAAGTCTGATTTAATTCCTTGGGAAACCTCTGTTCACATCTCCTTGTTATTCTTACCTTGCAATATTGTTACACGCAAACTATTCCACGCTTTTATCTGAACATCTAGGCAAGCAGTGCTTGCGGTTACCAACAAACACTAAACGTAGCCTTTCGTGTTACACGTGAACGAATAATTTCGGACCAGCCAGTGCGGAAGCAGGAAGCACTGCACGAACGATGCAGCAGGCTTCATCTAAAGACGGAATTAGCCAAGAAGCGGTTTGGGTCACACCGTCCGTATTGCGTCGTGTGCGGCTTGAGACCATTAGTACGGAAGTCATTTGGACGGCTGGCGGGGCCATTCGTCCATCGAAAAGATTCGATAGTGCGTTTCACCCTGTACGTGTGATTCATACTAATGTGGTCCTCATGGAAGGTTCATTACATAGAAAAACAAAAATAAACTTTTCACTACGGATAAACATTGTCATCAAACAAGGTAAATTTCGGAGTGAGTAAATATTCATTTTTAAACATTTTAAAAAGCCGAAAAGTGCTTACGCATGCAGGGTTTCAAAAATGTGCCGAAAATTCTCAAAAGTACGAAAAAGGAAATATTTGCTTGTTGCCTTTATACCGATTGCTTCTTCATGAGTGGAAGACATCTTCCAATGGCTAAAAACATCCAATACAGCAGTAATTAGAAATATCCAATCATTTAGGACTAGATGCCAGATAAAGTCATATAAATTATGATCATCCTGGGAAGAGCATATTGCTGTTTAGAGAATTATCCGGCATCTGGTAAATATTGCGGATCAGTCAAATTCTAACAAATTGATCGGTTCAAATGAAACTGAAGCGTCAGTGAGTGCAACTGGCAGTTGACCAGAACGACGTCACACTGGTCCCGACAAAAATATCAGGGATGTTACTTCATCTACATACGTTAACGTATCTTGCACTATTCGTCCTATCATTCCAAGCACAGCTGTTAGTCTAGGAAGCAAAGTGGATCGATGGTTGACATTACGTCTAATATCAGTGTCGCTCATCTGTACATTTAGAAGGAGTGTGGCAGTCGCTTTCGGGGTTTTAGTTCTGGTTTCGAATGCGCAGTTAGTTATTTTTACTAGATTACATAAGTCGGTGCATGATTTTCCGACATCTGAAAGTGGCAACCGACTCTTCGTAGGGAAAGGCTGCAACCTCCCCATTGGGCATGACCATTTTTCTAATTAAAATTTGAATGAATTTTAAGTACTGTCATAATTGATGCTTCTACACATTTTAAAACGCCTGCCAGCCAAGAAGAAAGGAATTACGCAGGCAGCAGGAAAAATATCTCGTTTTCCTGGTTTCTGATGATTGACCAACTGATTTCCTGAAACAACGGCTGGTACGCTTTCTTTCATCGTAAGCTCTCATTCATGGCCGTAGATTTTAGTAGTGTAGCAAACGTAGGCTTGTGCAACATGCACAGCGTTTAACAGGAAGTAGAGAGAAAGAGAGATAAAGAAGCAAGGAAAGGCAGGGAGGTTAACCAGACGCATATCCGGTTTGCTACCCTGCACTGGGGAAGGGATGAAGGGGAGAAGAAAGGTTGCAGAGAGATGAGAAGGTACACACAATCACGAGCACACTCGTGGAGCACACACAGTCTACAGGCGGTTGCTCAGGTTTGTTGACTTTAAGTAAAGTAGCAGTGCTTTAGTAGCTTTCTGCGCAACTGAGGCAGATGCCCAAGGTCCTAGTATCTTCTGCACACAAAATAGTCCGGGGTCAAGTTGATTCAAAACCATCCGGAGCTGGCATCACTGTGTGTCGTAGCAAGCGCAGCTGCACAGGACGTGTTCGATGGTCTCTTCAGCTCCGCAGTAGTCGCATGTAGGAGTGTCTGCCATACCAATGCGAAAGGAGTATACCTTTGTAAATGCAACACCCAACCAAAGGCGGCATAACATTGTCGCATCGGAGCGAGAAAGTTGTGATGGTAGCTTTATCTTGAGCGACAGATCCAGTCCATAAAATTGACACCTTTGGAAGCTGGTAGACGACCAGAACGTGCGTGTGAGATCTCGAGCCAGCAGGTAAAGTTGTCTTGCTGCATCATTCCTTGATAGAGGGATCGGGACTACACGGGTTCCTTCATGGGCTGAGCGGGCTGCATCATCGGCTAATTGATTTCCGGTAATACCGATATGTCCACGCAGCCATTGATATATAATATCGTGCCCTCGTGCTAGAGCTTTATGATGGCAATGTCTTATTTCTTGTACGAATTGTTCATGACTCCTCCTACGCATGGTAGACTGCAAACTCTGAAGCGCTGCCTTCGAATCACAGAATATGACCCATTTTCCTGGACGTTCTTGAACGAGATATTGTAAAGCAGACCTTATAGCAGCAAGCTCTGATGCCGTAGATGTAGTCATATGCGACAACTTAAACTTGATTGTCATTGCTGTAGCCGGAATTACAGCGGCACCTGATGAGCTGCTGGACGAGACAGACCCATCAGTGTATATCTGCGTTCGGTCCAAGTACAACTCATGTAATAATAGCAGTGTTGCTTGCTTCAATGCTACTCTGGAGTGATTGCTTTTCTTTTTGATACCCGGAATTTCTTGACATACTTGCGGCTGGTCGAGGCACCACAAAGGACATGCCATTATCGCAGCTGGCGTATATCCTGATGGAATGCTGTTTAGGTGCTTGGCTATGACGTCTGAAAACGTAGTACGTGGTCTTCCGGAGGGTGAAAGGGCCAAGTGGTGGTCGGGGACACGGCTAGCATGTCGAATGTGCGCTCTGAGGCAATCCACAACTCTATATGTCCTGACCAGATCGTCTTTGGCAAGCATGATTGTGGCATAAGTAGAAGCGCATCGGGGCAGTCCGAGGCAGATACGCAGTGCCTGACCCTGCAAACTCTCCAATGAATGAGTATTGGATTTGCAAGTGTTAGTCAGTACCGGCAAGCTGTAGCGCAATAGACCCAGAAATAAGGCCCTGTACAGCTGTAGCATGGAGGCCACAGAAGTTCCCCATGCTTTCCCGCACATGAATTTCATTATATGCACAATAGATAGCAGTCTCTTCTTCAAGTACGCACAATGCGGGCTCCACGAACTACTTCTGTCGATTATTATGCCCAGGAAACGATGCGTCCATGCATATTTGACACTCTGCCCATTTATGTAAACAGGGTATGGCGTCATTGGTTTGCGTATAAACTCCATCAACGCGCACGTCACAGTTGATATAGTTGGGCCTTGTTTCTGAAGGTAGGCTGTTGTGAGGGTTGCTGCCCGCTGTATTCGTGCACGCACCTGAGGGCGAGTAACTACAGCACTCCAGAGGCAAATATCATCGGCGTATATGGATAGGCACACCGGCTTTGGGAGAACCTTCACCAGACCAATGAGGGCAACATTGAATAATGTGGGGCTTAAAACACCTCCCTAAGGTACTCCGCAGTAGGTGTAATGTTCAGCAGTTGTACCCTCATATGTTTGCACAAAGAAACCCCTGCCAGTTATATAATCTTTTATCCATTGAAACATTCGTCCACCAATGCCCATTGCAGCGAGAGAAGTGAGGATGGCATCGTGAGCTACATTATCATATGCACCCTTCACGTCAAGAAAGAGTGCCACTGATATGCGCTTGCGACTTTTTTCTTGCTGAACAAATGTCGCTAAGTCAAGGACACAGTCGATGGAGGAGCGGCCCCGACGAAAGCCTGCCATGCAAGAAGGGTATTTGGTGTATCGTTCCAAGTACCACTCGAGACGAAATAGAACCATGATTTCCATCACTTTTCCGAGGCAGCTTGCGAGGGCAATAGGGCGATACGCTGTCAAGACCAATGGTGATTTTCCCGATTTCAAAAGTGGTATTAATCGACTTATTTTCTATTCTCGGGGAACACTGCCGCTGAGCCAGGAGTTGTTGAAGCATGTTAAAAGTTCTTTTCTGGCTTTTTGTCCAAGGTGTCCCAACGCACTTTAAGTAATACCATCAGGACCTGGCGATGACATGCGCTTAGAAGCTACTAACGCACCTTCCAGTTCTTCCATGGTGAATGGAATGTCCATTTTTGGTAATCGCGTCTCAGGAACGATCATGGCGTCGATGCTCTCGTTCATAATATTCCCGGCAACTCTCGTGCAAAATTCTTCAGCCACCTCGAGTTCTGTTTTTCCATGATGGAGTGCCAAAGCTTTAAAAGGGTGCCGTTGTTGTGGAGAGGAGCGAAGACCACGAACTGTTCTCCAGATATATGACAGCGGTTTATGAGGGTCTAGAGATTCGCAGAATTCTTTCCAGCGTTCGCTCTCCAGCTTGTAAATGCGTCGTTGAATCTTTTTCTGGGTGGTGGTGAAAAACATTTATTTACAAAAGAGAGGTGTAGGACCTCTGTAGAGGCCCCTACAGACTAGGTGGAGTCTCTATTCCGGGACCCCATTGGTTAAAGCCGCCGTCTTGGCTCTCTGGACCAAGGCCTGCTGGGCCTGAAGGTCTGAGCAGCCGAGCAGGGCCGCCTCCCAGTCCTCTCGCCTAGGGTTTGGGTTAGGAGTAATGGCTGCGTTAGCTTGGCAGGCCCACACCATGTGGTAGGTGTCTGCCACCTCCCCACAGTGCTGGCACTGTCCTGTGACCGTAGGGTCGAAATGTTTGACTATGGCAGGACATAGCAATGTATTCGTCTGGAGGCGAAGCAAAATGCGCTCCTCTGCTTTCTTCAACCCCCGTGCGGGGGGAGGGTAGCGGCGATGACTTTCCCGATAATAATAAAGAATTTCCTTATATCGGAGGAGAGGGTAACCCTCCTCATCGGTCTCCATCGGCATTGACGAAGGTAGCCCGGAAATGAGCGCTCGGGCAGCCGCATCTGCAGCCTCATTTCCCCGCAATCCCTGATGGCCCGGTGTCCATATAATGCGTTTCGGATGAGGGTCCGTGTCTCTTATGCAGTTGCGCAGTATTGTCTCGGCTAACGGTGATATGTACCCGGCTGTATAATTACGACACGCTCGGCGCGAATCCGTGATAATATACCGGGAATTACTGTGAGAGGCCGCAAGGGCAATGGCGACCTCCTCAGCCTGTGTTACAGAATACGCCCTAAAGGTTAGCCCATCCACCTGTGTGCCCTCGTGAATAGCAGCCGCCGTGTACCACCCCTTGGAGGTGGGGCCAGCAACGTCCACGTAGTACACACCTGGCTTCTGTCCAAATTGTCGTTCCAGCGCCCGAGCGCGTGCGTCACGTCGCGCTGTGTGTTCATCTCTGTCCATTTTAGTGGGTAGAGGTCGGACCAGAAGGGCTGTGCGCCACAGTTCTGGCACTTTGACCCGTTCCTGTTGTTCGAAATCATGTCTTATGTGCAGACGTGCAAGCAGGCGTTGGCCAGAGTTGGTTTGGGCTAGCCGTGTGTACTGGTTTAAAAGATGGGCTTCCTTCAGCTCTTGGTATGAATTAATCACACCCAATGCCTTGAGACGGCTGTTGGATGTAGAGATCGGAAGATCAAGAGCCCGCTTTATTGTCTTTTTAATGATTGCCTCGATTCGTTCTTCCTCATGTTTGCGGAGGGAGAGGTAAGGGACGGAGTACATGACCCTGCTGGTGACAAAAGCGTGCGCTAGCCGCAACGCATCTGTGCACCGAAGTCCCCCCCTCTTGTTGGAGACCCTGCGGATCATGCGACCCACCTGGTCTCCTATCTTCCTTAATTTCGTCAATGTTGTGTCAATCCGGAGCTGCTGGTGAATGTATAGGCCCAGGACCCTGATCTCCTCCGCTCGTCTGATTGGGCCCGCAGGAAGAGTGATGGAGATATCTGTGTTGTCTTTAGGCATGCCTCTAATGTGAAGGAATTCGGATTTGTTGGGTGCGCATTCGAGTCCGCAACGCGCCGCGTAGGTGTGTACAATTTCGGCAGCCTGTTGCAGACTGGTCTCAATGGCACCTAAGTTCCCTTGAGTTGCCCATACCGTAATGTCATCGGCATAGAGGGCATGATGAATGCCCTCTATGGCCGCCAGCTGACGTGGCAGGTGCATCATTGCGACGTTAAATAGAATGGGGGAGAGAACAGCCCCTTGCGGTGTCCCTCTGGTACCCATTTGATACGGCCCGAATTCGGAGTCTTCAATGCGGAGCAGGGCGGCTCTGTCCGATAAAAAGTCCTTGACGTAATTAAATGTGTTCTGACCACAGTTAGTGAGGCTTAGGTGTTCGAGTATGACGCTGTGTTTAACATTGTCAAAGGCCCCCTTCAGATCTAAGGCGAGGATGACCCTGTCGTTATGTTTCATCGCCACCGGTTGGATGACCTCTCGGTGTAGTTGCAGGAGTACATCCTGTGCCGATTTGTGAGGACGGAATCCGAACATGGTAGGGGCGAAAGCCCCTTTCTGTTCAAGATATTCCGAAAGTCTGTCCCGCACCATCGTCTCCATCAACTTGCCAACGCAAGACGTTAGAGAGATGGGGCGAAGGTTGTCTATGTTTACTGGCTTCCCCGGTTTGGGAATGAATGTGACCAGTGATGTCTTCCACTCTGAAGGGACCGATATCCGACCACTCCAGATGGCGTTGATGTATTCCAAGAGGTGTGCCAGCGCAGGATCGGCCAAATTTGCCAGCGTCTTGACCGTGATTTTATCCTTACCAGGGGCTGTTCCTCTACGCATTTTAGCCATTGCCGCCTTCATATCATGTAGAAGAAAAGGGGCATCTAGGGTCTCGTTTTCTTTTCCCGAATATATATACTCCGAACCTCTCGGATCGTGCACCTGGCAGAGATACCTGTCGCGAAGAGTTTCCGCGAGTTGCGTTGAAGTACCCTGAAATCCGTGAAGGGCTCTTCGCAGGTGTCGTTGTGTTTCTCCTCGCGTTTGCGTGGGGTCAATGAGGCTGCGAAACAGCCCCCATGTGCTTTTGCTTGACATCTGATGAGCGATATCATTACATTTGTCTGTCCAGTTTGCATCTGCTAAGTGCGTAGCGTATTCAGCTGCCTGTGTAGTTAGCTCCTGAATACGTTTTCGAAGGGGTCTATTATGCTTCTGACGTTTCCAGCGTCGCGTGAGGCTCCGACGGGCCTCCCACAAATGCAGAAGGTGGTTGTCAACGGCTGGGTGTTCATCCGATGTTCGCACTACGGTTTCGTATTTCTTCTGAGTAAGCATGATGTGTGCAGCCCAGTCTGCGTAATTGCCGGAACGGAGGATAGGCGGTATAGTTTCCGTGCGCATTTTGTCCCAGTTAACTAGTCGCGCTTGTGTGTCCTTCCGTTTGAAAGGATGTGTGGAGAGTGTGACGTTTAGGAGGCAGTGGTCACTGCCCAGGGTCTCCTCTAGGTTAGTCCATGTAACGTGTCGTGTGTTCTTATTTTCTGGGGCCGTCTTGCTTCCCTCAGATCGTAAATTGATCTTGTGCGTCTGTATCGTCGTTCAGCACGCCTTCGTATAACTCGTAATCTTTCCAGTTCGATGTCAAACTGTGTTATTTTAGACGAAAATGGTAATTTACATTTGGACGCTTGCATAGCTTCCGCTATGGTATTTTCCAGGCTGCAGGTGAAGCCTTCTTGGCAAGCGTCCTCAACAAGCGATGTAAACATTCACCAGTCAGTGCCAATTACAACACCGGACGAGAAATTCTATATGATACCATCGATCGTCTTGTAGGTGGGTATGTGATCACTCCAATGAGTCTCAATATCGCAAAACCATTTAACTTTGTGAGAAAAGCACCGTGACACCAATGTCAGGTCAAGGCAACTGCCATACGTGAGACCCCGCAGATAGGTTGGGGTACCATCGTTCATGATGAAAAGGTCGTAATCGGAAGCGAATGTAACAATGTTCCGGCCCCTGGCATTCATCCTAGTGCTCCCCCAAAGCATGTGATGGGCGTTGAAGTCACCTGTGATGATCCAAGGCCCATCGGTCCTCATTAGGATGTCTTTTAATTTGTCGCAGTCAAATCGCGATGACGGAGATATATATCCACCAATAAGCGTGAACGAAACTGCATTCTTCTTTACACGAAGACACACGTACTGATTGACGTCATTTGAACTTATTGGGTGCGAAAGATAAGTCAAGTCTGTGCGAATGTAAACAATTATTTTGCTTTGTTCTTCGCAAGCGGCTGATCAAAAAGCTTCATAACCGGGCAATCTATAAGGCGTTGATACGTTTGGTTCACATATGACAAGAATAGGGAATTGATTGGCCCGAACAAATTGGCGAAAGTCCGAGATACGGGACTTCATGCCTCTGGCATTCCACTGAAAAATCGACGCACTTTTAACTTCAGTGCGAATGATGAGATTTTGTTGAGCCATTGTGCTTATACGACGTTAGCAAGAACTGGATTCAGTGCATCCAGTATTTGCAGTGCACTCTTAGCAGACGGAGATCGTATGCTGCTCAGTAGCGTGCGAATCGTGGCAATTAATGATTGCACAATTGCAGTCACTTGCCTGTCTTGGTTGGAAAGATCTCGAACCGGGATCGTGGACTGGCCGTCATGAAACTCCTTCGGTTCGCTTGATGCTGCTTCCCTTTGAAGTGCAGGCCACTCTGTCGCAGTTAGGGTATGCTTACTGGCTTTGTCCTTTACAGCCTTTCCCACGGCATGTGGTCTGGAAGGCAAATGAGGTGGTACTGATGAGGGATCCGGCAAGCGTGTCGAGGAGGTAGCAGGCGTCCTTGAAGACCGACGTCGACGTGAACGACGCCTTCTGACTTTATCTGCGGCTTCTCGATGAGATGAGTGATCGCGCACCATCTCCTTCAAGATGGCAATTTCCTTCTGAATCCACGGGCAGTCCTTCGATGTGGCTTCATGGGATCCATTGCGATTAGAGCATTTCTTGACAGTTGCGACGCACTTATCCGCTTCATGGGGCTCGGCGCAGCGGTGGCATCCCACCGAATTCTCGCAGACGCTGCTCACATGTCCAAGTTTCATGCATTTACGGCACTGGAGAGGCTTTGGAATGAAAAGCCGCACAGCATGTCTGAAGTACCCCACCTTCACATGAGAGGGGAGTGATGTGCTCTTAAACGCAATCTTCACACAGCGAGACTTTCCTAGCCGGGTGACATCAACAATTGGAGTATCAGTTGTTGACTTGACAAGAAATTGTAAGTCATTATTGGAAATAGCCACATCTGTGTCGTAGATCACGCCTGTTACTACATCACATCCGAAGGGAACATGAGAGCGCACCTGGTTGCCGTCCAAGTCAGTTACACTGCGCAGAACGGCCAACGCACTTGCGTGCAAAACTTCAACAGCCAGGATATTCTTTCTGGCGTTTACTCTTATGTCCGTGATCTCATTTGGCACGAGCGTTTCCAGAGACCTCGACACAGACTGTCTGTTAAGGCGTTTCATGCTGATGGTAGGAAGTGCAGGCAGAAACAGGATGGTGTAAGTGTTCAATTTTGGCGCTTCACTTACAGTTTGAATAGTTGAAGATGAGGATGTCCTCATGTTCCTCCTCTTCGCTTTGCGGCTCAGCACAGGCTGGAAACCTTCATCTGAAAAGTCCTCACTGCTGAGATAGTAAGCATGAGTATCTTCACTGTCGCTGTCACTCGCTTGTCCCATCCGCTTCCTGGAGGCGGCCGCCGCTGACGCCGCTGGTGCCGGCAGGCGCCCGGGGTGGTCTACATCCATCCCCTCCAAGGGAGCAGCGAAAACCGATCAAAAGACTTAAATTACCACTGAAATGCGCCGGAGTTAGCAGAAGTAGCTCCTATTTAAAACACACTTCTTCCAACAGGAAGTAACTGTGGAAGTTTCCGTACAGCTGCATTTAATTTTCACGAGAAAAAAGTGTTCATTTTCACATAGCATACCTCGAATGTTTATTATTTTTTCACGTAGCCATGAAAAGTTACTTTCTTTCGTCTATCATTTATTTCCTTTTACAGAAAGAGGAGCAAGAGCTAAAGGCCATGAGGCCTGATACAGGCTGTGAATGTGGAGATCAGTAGATGTCCGCAATTTGTAGATAGATAGATAGATAGATAGATAGATAGATAGATAGATAGATAGATAGATAGATAGATAGATAGATAGATAGATCTTGTATCACAAACACTATTTATTCAATATTAGGCGTTCTTATACCACGGAATATCACTGCAACAGGAGGAGCTCGCTACTTCACGAATTCATCTGAGCACTGCGAGCCTCAAGAAGTAAATGTTAAAAGAAAATGTCCAGGAGAATCCAACAGAACGAATTCCTGTTCTTTCCTCATGTTTTTTTTTTTTCATCCTAATCCATTTGGCAGACGTATTCAAGCTTCTCTACGACCTTTTTTCAAATGAGAAGCATTTTTTAGCCAACCTCAGAGACTTTGAGCATATCTATCTATCTATCTATCTATCTATCTATCTATCTATCTATCTATCTATCTATCTATCTATCTATCTATCTATCTATCTATCTATCTATCTATCTATCTATCTATCTATCTATCTATCTATCTATCTATCTATCTATCTATCTATCTATCTATCTATCTATCTATCTATCTATCTATCTATCTGTCTGTCTGTCTGTCTGTCTGTCTGTCTGTCTGTCTGTCTGTCTGTCTGTCTGTCTGTCTGTCTGTCTGTCTGTCTATCTATCTATCTATCTATCTATCTATCTATCTATCTATCTATCTATCTATCTATCTATCTATCTATCTATCTATCTATCTATCTATCTATCTATCTATCTATCTATCTATCTATCTATCCGCCAAAGACATTTAGCTCTCCTGGCCGTTTCAAATATGGTATCAATACCAACCTTGGTATGGCACAACATTACTCTAAGAAGAACATATTTGAGTAGTCATAACATGAAAATCTTGACATGGATGTCATGAATGTCATGATTTACATTTCATGGTCCTGCAGCTCTTGTGGTGGTTCCGTTAACAAACTGGTATGGTATGGCATGATGGCGTGGCGAACACCAGCGGCAGACCGTAACATAAATATCATGGCATGCGTGTCATGTAACAACATAACTACATGCCAAGCTCCTGATGCGCTCTCGCGCGTTTCGCTAGCGTCTCATATACCAAATTCGATATAATGGTACGTGAATGGATGACGAAGGTATGTGACTGGTGCAAACATGATGAACATCAGATGCGTGTCATGTAACAACATGACTACATGCCACGCTCATGATGCGCTGGTGGCCGTTTCGCTAGCTTCACTTATAACAAATTCGGTATTACGGTACGTTAATGGATGACAAAGGTATGCTATTGGTGCAAACAAGATGAACATGAGATGCGTGTCATGTAAAACATGACTACATGCTACGCTAATGATGTACTGGTGGCCGTTTCACTAGCTTTAATTATGGCAAATGTGGTATTACGTGACGCAAATGAATGATGACGGTATGTGACTGATGCAAACATGATAATCATGAGATGCGTGTCATGTTAGAACATGACCACATACCAGAGTCAAGGCGCTAATACATTTCGACGTGACGCGGTGCGCGTGCTCACCGGCATTCATTTCGTCGCATGCATTACTTTGACCCATGCGCATTTCAGCGCGTCCAGCGTCCGTCCGTCACGAAAAGAGGGAGACGCAGTGTTGCCTGGGTAACGCATGGGCGCAAAATGCAGCATGTCGCATTTCGCACCGGTTGCCGTAGTGCCACGCGACAGACGCTGGTGGCTCCAGGCGTCAAGCCCAAACTCCATAAGCGCGAAAATGCACGCGACAGCGACGAGCGACAGCGACGAGCGACGCGACGTAGATCGGCGTCGCGCGATCAGTCGCTAGCGCAGGCAAACCTCATTCACGCGACGGCTTCGGCGAGCGAATTCCACTGTTGCTGGCATGAGGCCGTCTACTCGCACCAAGAAAACCGCGTAGCGAGCGGTTTCCAATTTAAAAATAAGATATATTGTTGTGTAATGGAACGGAAAGTGTTTATTATTGCCTTGCAGCACTTTTTTATATGCACATGCGTAATAAACATTGCGTTATTTCTTGTTGCGCATACGCGAATCGGGCAGGGTCACGTGCACCTACGTAGTCTTCGTCTTTTCCGGTATTTCGCTATTGGCTGCTTGAGCCCAGCACTTCCGGGCGATGAGCGACGGTTTCCAAATCTGGAGAACCTAGCGATCGCGCGAAAACGAGCACGCGACACGTCGCGCGAACGCCCTTTTTCATCGCTCATAGCGTCGCTCGTCGCTGCCGCGTGCATTTTCGCGCTTATGGAGTTTGGGCTTCAGACTATGGAGTGCTCGTGTTTTGCTAACGTAGCGTCGCTGTGCCCAGCGTCCGCGCGCGTGAACGCTTCATTGGAGTACATTGGGCCCTTCATGATGCGCTCGCGGCCGTTTTGCTAGCTCTACATATACCAATTTTGGTGTTACGTGTGACGTCAATGGATGACGAAAGTATATGGCGTGTGCAAGCATGATAATCGTGACACGCGTGTCATGTAAGAACATGACAACATATCACACTCTTAGAGGTTCGCGGTCGTTTTGCTAACTCCACATATACTAAATTAGGTATCACGAGACGTGAATAGATTACGATGGTAAACGACACATTCAAACATGGTTATCATGACACGGCAGTCATGTACGGCCTCATTTACCTCCACCTCGTAACGTTATGCTGATTTTAAAGTGACATATCAACCTTTCTCATTCGTGAGCAGCAAGGTCACCGAGTTTTGCTGAGAAATGCTTCGCAATTGAAATACACCAAACAAAACAGAATAAAAAAAGCGGGAGACGGCCAGGCCAGATGACGCACAGTGTTTGGGCAGCGCAGCGGGTAGTCCTGTTTTTTTTTTTCTGTGTGAATTCTTCCCGGACGAGATACCCGCACGCAATACTCACAGCGCCGTACGTGTTTCGTGACCATGTTCATCGGCTTGGCCGGCAGAGGGTGGTGTCTTTCGGCGGCGCCTATCTTTGTAGACATTACTGTTCTCTGTTGAAACCGGCCTTCTTGTTTTCCATTACCTGTGGTGAGTCGCAAACAAAAACGACCAATCACATCGACTTGAAGCGTGGAGTGAAAGGTCGCATGTTGTAAGTGGTTGAGGCAGGAGCACTGCATACGATAGTTTCGCGAGAATATGTTATGTATTTTTTCTCGAGTTTTTTTTCATATGTGTCTTGTAGAATGTTTGCATAAGCAAAGCCAGTCGTACCGAACTTTGTAAGGCGTGTGACCTTGAGGTGAGCGTTTCAGAATAGAGGGGCTCGTGGTCACGAACAAGCCGGCTATGATCGGCGATCGATGCAGTTCCCGTCGTGCCGTATGTATACGCGCCAGGCGTTGTTGACCGACTCGCGCGGAATTTACACGGGGCGAGGTCAGAACGTGATGGCCTTGTCGTACATGACTGAATTCATGGCAATCAGTAACCTACTTACTTGGCCAACAGTACCGTAAGACAAAAAAGAAACCTAAAATAAAAAGAACGAAGGAAATAAATGTGAAAACAAAGACAGTTGACGTAGCATTGAAATTCCTATTCACTAAAAAAGGTCATCTGCCACGTTCAGGAGAATTGCTCAAGCAGTGTGCCTGTCACTGCCCTGCGTGTCAGAAACATTGGTATTGGCACTGACGCACTGCGTACGGGCGTGTCAAGGTACACACGGGACCAGTTGGCTCATCTTGTGAAGAAATGGAGCAAGGCTTGTGTGAACTGGCAGCCTCGCGCTCTATGACATCGCACCTGATTTGCTGTTAAAGCTACATGTACGCTGCAAGTTACTCCTCTTTGTCTGCCAAGCTTTACGGCTGGCAACATTTGTTAAGGCAAATATGTCGGTGGAAATATTACATATGCATCATTGTAGAATACGTGTGTGTGTGTGTGTGTGTGTGTGTGTGTGTGTGTGTGTGTGTGTGTGTGTGTGTGTGTGTGTGTGTGTGTGTGTGTGTGTGTGTGTGATAAAAACTACAAAGATATACTAATGAAAAGATGCGTACATAACCTGCTAGCAAAAAGACATTGCTGATATGAATGAATGTACGATAGTAATGAGCAAATACCACATTTATGTTGCCATACGAGTCATCGGGGTGCTGTTCCAATTTATTTTTCCCTAATAATAATATCTTGGGTTTCACGGCCCAAAACCAAAGTTATTTTTTCCGACGTGCGTAAAAGGAAGCGAATCTTCCAAGCAGTGGCGTGGCAGGGTAAAAATAACTTCTTCGACAACTTGGAGTGTTACAATATATGAAATATATTTTTCAATAATTGGGACAATATATATATATATATACATATCGAAGAGGCGCCGTAAGCTGTGACCATGTTTTGATTGCAGACAGCTATAACGCAGACGAGTCGGTATTTATTCATCTACAGAAGGGCGCTTAGTTAACACAGACGTAGGACGACTGAAAACACAAGATGCCGGGAGAAAGCTAAACTAACTAATTTATTGTCTCATAACAACGTGGCCCTGAGAAAGGGATGTGTCTAGAGAATCGGAACGACTGTCGGGAGGTATATAGCATGCAGCCGCTAGTTATGCCTTAACGGCAAATGGCAAAAATTGTTTTTCTACCTTATTTTTTCATAATTTTCGAAATAACAGCTGTTGTAGCCCGCTCCGAAGAATAAAGTGCCCGAGAAATTTTATAGACACCCACTATAATAAAATAAGGCGAGCATGCTTGTGCAGGTGCCCCTTCTATCGTTCAAATGATGGCTGAGTTGGAGTTAGCAAACGTAACACTTTAACCTTGACCCTATCTTGATGCGACAATTACCTCTATTCTCACTTCTCATCACTTTCATTTTAATTTTGCTTTCTTTCTCTTCCCTGTGTGCATTCGACACCCTACCTTGTCAATCTTTTCACGAACATCTTCGCATGCTCCTTTGACACCCACGCTTATCAGGGTCACATTTTCTTCGCGCGCCGTAAAATAGTTCGTAGTTTGCCCTCGACGTCTTTCGTCATGTGTCTGTTTCAAGTAACGTCACTTCTATAAATGAATGTTTAGTTTGTGTTTGTCCACTCGGTGATGAAGTTTAGCAGTGGTCGCAGTAATGTATAGCGTAATGTAACGCTAGTAAGGTCGTAAAGGAAAGCATACTGGAGGCAACGCCTCAAAAATTACAAGGTCATGACCATTTTTAAGCTTATGGTATATAATTGAACTCTATAGGCTGTAGTATAAAACAATGACTGCATGGCCACTTTACTTTCAACTAAAGATCTTTCTGCAAGGCTGGTAAGAAGCCGTTGTGTGGCAACAGCCAGTAAGAACATGGGCTCCCATCCACGCTGCCCGGCTCACAACAACGGTGGCTTAACGCCGTGCAATTATAGAGCCCTCTTGAACCTAAATTGTGCTGTGGCAGAGACAACACATTCCACCTCGTGCATGTGTGTGACGATGCGCGGAAGATATATCTAGGCAACCTGTTAGGGGTCCTTAGTAATTACCATCGTGAACTCTCTGAACGGCTACTTTTAGCGGTCTCGCAGCGCCGAACTTGACCTTTTGTTGGAGCTGCTGTCAGCATCATGCGATCTTCGCTCGACTCTCTCGACAGGCCACTGCCTTTTCTCTGGCGTGTCACCAAGCTTAGACACTCGCGCATCGTCCGTTAAGTGGGCGACACTTGGGATTCCAACTTGTTAATGTCGACCTGGTCGGCAAAGCAGTGGTGTTACTCGGAGAGAATGAATTGGAATATTAGTTTAGGTATTTCTCTGACTACTCGTTCGTTATGTCAAAAGAGTTTTATTGTTTCCTCTTTGGAGTACGTGTGTGCGGAGCATGTCGAACAAAATTTGCGAAACCCGGTGCGGTATTGTGTGCGACATCTCACGCCATACTCCCACCCTCTTAGCTGTTTTCAAAATAGAAATGCTTGCAGTGTCTGTCTCGTTGCGACTCCCTTTAAAGATGTGCTATCACGACATCTTTCAGGACCATGCTGAGACCTGCTTATCTGTATTGCTCTTTACAGCTAGCTGTTGGCCAACATCGCACATAGCACCATAAAAGCTCGTCGCTTCGGATTTCACGAGACCGTAGAGAATGTACGTGTAAACCGAATGGCAAGTTATCGAAAATATTGATAAAATAGTGAACAAATGCTTGTTACATCAGTATACTTTAACATTCCTGAGAAGTATGCGTAAATACAGCACTCATTTTGCATGAAAAAAAATGTAAAACGCACAGTATTCGACATCCTGCTGCTTCATTCAGTGCGTGAACAAGGCGCGAGACCCCCGTGTTTGAATAGCTTGAAACTTGTTATCTACGCCTCCTTTATTATCACCACCACGTGCACATGGCGATAAGTCTTTCGCAAGTAACACGGTCGGAAACTAACTGATCACCCATTGTGCAAGCGAGTCTTAACTTTTATACCAGCAATGCGGGCTGCCGCCGAAAGCTCTTCAACACGTTCCGCCATGTTTTGTGACATGCGTTCGCATTATATCAAATCAACACCAAGCCGATGATTGTCCGATCTATATGTGGACGAAGTCACTACGAGTGAAGAGCGAGCCAAGTGAACGAGACCACCTCGTTTGGGTTGTTTGCGACTGCCGTTCTCGCTACTTTCGCGTCGCGCATTTGGGACTCGGAGCGCGCTCCGAGGACCATCTGAATTAACCTGGTTGCGGCCAAATATGTATGACCGAATAAACGAGGGTGTGATGGAATTAAACAATGCACGTGCGAGCTTCAACCAAACAACACATCTCAATTGTCTGATTAACGAACATTCTTCTGTATCGAGATTAACGAGCATTCTTCTGTAGATTAACGAGCTCTTCTGTATCGGCATTTCACAACACCTCACCATCCTGGTGCTTTTCTTGACTGACCCCCGGCACGCAGCTCGGAAAGTTTGGGAAGCGATACATTGCAGTGATTGCTATCACGGTTAACATAAAAAGACATGCCGTAATAACTGTTCCTAAGTTTCCATCACGCTTCGGTCACCCAACACATCTGGCCTTCTTCGTGACCTGGCGTCGCTGCTTTATGACTTTCCATTCTGGGCCACCCAGAAAACATGTCCTATCTGAAGCCTTAATTACCATACGCTGATTAAACACACTGATTCATGCCGCACACTCCCCCGCCTGTCTAAACTGGAAGCGTTAGGTGATCGTAATGTTGGTGAACCCGAAGTGCGACGAACGAGCAGGGAGTGCAGTATGCTTGCAGGAAAGCAGCGCGGACTTGTCACGCAGAAGGGCGCACTCACAATGGTATCAGCTGAGCATATGCACCGGTGCGTGATCCTGATGTGGCATACACGAGTGTTGCGCTTGTTCGCGTTGCTGTAACATTCTCACTGCCCCATCAACTGTGGCAATGCGTGCCTCGAGACAGCGCGTGCCCTTGATTGGGTTCACATGGCCCCCTCACTTGCGTTCAGCCGAGCGCAATCGAATCACTGTAGTCGTGCGTCTTTCTGCGTGCGTATCTTTCCTGTCCGTGCTCGTGACTCGACGGTCGAAAAACATAAGCCACGATCTTCTCGCATCGACGGAACTTTTAATCGATTCTATTATTGATTCCCGCTCTCTCACGCTCGTACATTCACCATCACTGTTGTGCGAGACGCTTGACTGGCACCAGTGGTAGTAATAATTCACGCCCGCAAACGAAATAGCGCTATGGACGAGCATGCAGTTACTATTGATTGATTGATATGTGGGGTTTAAAGTCTCAAAACCACCATATCATTATGAGAGACGCCGTAGTGGAGGGCTCCGGAAATTTCTACCACCTGGGGTTTTTTAACGTGCGCCCCAAACTGAGCACACGGGCCTACAGCATTTACACTTCTATCGGAAATGCAGCAGCCGCAGCCGGGATTTGATCCAACGACCTGCGGGTCAGCAGCCGAGTATCTTAGCCACTAGGCCACCACGGCGGGGCATGCAGTCGCTATGACCTTCCATACTGTGGAGTTGTGTATGTTCTACTTTAGCTCATGGCTTACGTGAGCTATATCGTCGCTGTGAACGCTTGGATTTTCTTGCTAAAGACATCAAATAAGTGTCCTAAGTAAACAACGCACTAACCAGCAAAAGAATTGAAATTAAAACTCTTTTTCACACCCAATGATACTGATGGCGCACATTAGACGCTGTAATGCCATAGTTGCCACAGATGTGTTCCTAAACTATTGAGAGGCTTTACATGAAAATGTACCTCAAGTGCAGCATGTACTAGAGGGCCTTATGCACTCAATGCCACCACGTGAATAACTGATACAGAACAACATCACAGCCCACAGTCTATGGGTTGCCAGCACTAAATAGGAGTTCAGATATGTATTCTTGCAGCGGTGGCTTATATTTATCGCACTATTTCAAAATTATTGCGTAGGTGACGTTCTGCTCCCAGTAATACCAGGTTCATTATTCACGTATGAAGATGCCAGTTCAGTAGGCTACGCCAGCTCTGCCCGTTAGCCATAATGCACTTTCGTTTCGACGTAGAAGTTTGGACATTTCTCCATGCTTTTGGAGAGGCTGGGGTCCAACCTATTTTTTTTTAACTACGCCAAATAAAAGCTTAGCATCAGCCAAGAAAGCCACGTTAAACCCGTAAGAGTAATCAGGTTCGCTGTTTCTTCAGCTTTGCGTGGCTAGTGTATGCTTCTTTCTTCAAAAAAAAAATCTAGAAAGCCTTCCGAAAAAAAATGC
Organism: Rhipicephalus microplus; assembly: GCF_043290135.1. Classification (NCBI taxonomy): domain Eukaryota; kingdom Metazoa; phylum Arthropoda; class Arachnida; order Ixodida; family Ixodidae; genus Rhipicephalus; species Rhipicephalus microplus. The sequence goes on along the minus strand of NC_134700.1, from coordinate 112,614,185 downwards.
AGAGGGTCTATGTCTGTGAACGTGTGTCCTCAAGATAATGAAATGGATTTTATGGAGTTATATAAGCGGTTCGAGCAAAGTGTTCTTGAAAGAAACGTTACATACTCATATAATGAAAACCACTTAGAACAAGTAGAGAGCTGGGTGCCGAAGCAATGACATCGCACAGCACACGGTCTTGTACTATACACATCGAAATGCGACCACCACGCCTGGTATAGAACTCGCGCATTTTGTGTAAGCAGCCGAACACTGTAACCACTTCGCCACTATGACGGGCGAAAAGTGGGATTTCACAGCGCAAAGAGTTTTACCGGTTGAAATTCGCTAAGGGTGATTCGTTCAAATCTGGCATTCTGCTATTATAAAGCCCTGCTGTATGAGCACGTATTCACATTTACGCAGAATTGATAACTTTGACTTACATAGTTTCTTATGGTTTTTTTTTTACAATTAGTTCATAAAAGGAATCCAAGTGTGCCCTGGGCACAAAACTATCTATTTAAAAAAGGTAAATTGTAAAATTTTTGGTCGGAATTTTTACACAGAAGTGCAGAAAAAAAAAGCACGCAACGTCGTCCCATGCACGGCCGGCCTAAGTGCTATTATTTTTTACGAAGAGGACAAACATTATACAACTTTATAAAATAAATCTGACAACGAATCCTGCATGCGCAACGAATACCTAGAACTTAGTCTTGCTACATTGAGCAGAAAGCACTGAGGAGGTAAAAGAGCTATGTCTAACAACAAAATAAGGGAAATGGATTCCATGTACTCGTCGTGCATGCACTGCCCCAAAATTTCAGCTTCAACAGACACAACAGGACGACCCAGAATCATCCACCGAAATTCAAACAAAGAAGCTGCAGCCCGGTAATGTTGCAGCTTCAAAAGCGCAAACTACGTCACGGTCTCAAAGAAGCAAGCATGCTTCGCCTGCGCCGGAACCGGAGCGCCACATTTGAACGCACGCGTTCACGACAAAGAGACGAGAGAGGAAACACAAGCAAAAATAACCAACTCCTGCTGTGCGGATGGACGAACATGTGTAGCGACACGTACAGTTCGTGGGTAAGCAAGCCATTGTTTGCACAAAAGGTGCGAGACCACGACAGCAGGCCACACTGTGACTGGATGAAAAAAGGACGAGTCAATGAAGCACGCACAATGATGCGATGTGGCAGTGTTCCCGAAAGTACGCTTCGTTAGGCCTGAGAAATCGGAGGCTGTGAGTATTTGTGTTGTGTGCACAATGTTTCATGGGGACGAATTCGCATGTGCTCGTGCAAACAAATTAATGAGCCACTGCGACAACGTGTACTTTATAAATAGATAGCTCACGCAGAAGCAACACTTCAACATGTAGGTGGTAAACCATAACAGGCACTGGTGTACGAAATGTAATGAAAAAAAAAATGAACGGTATACTTGATCCTCCGCTCATGTGGGTTAGTCTAAAAGAATGGAATGTTAAGGGCAGCCAAATTTAACTGTTTTGTGTACAGGCAGTTTTCTTTTTTGTGTGTTTTTATGTTTCTGTTTAAAGGGTATTTTTAAAATTTTACAAGTTTATATTATCATCTGTTATGCCTAATAGGCTCAGCACTTTTCCTTAAGAAGTGAATTAGTTTATTAAGCAAGGTGCCGTCTGATTGATGACATATCTCTCAGAGTCACTTGCGCCAAGGTGTTAAGTAACCAACCAACCAACCATCACACTGTATACGTTTTTCTAAGAGAATAAATATGTGAGCAGATTATTAAACTTAGGCATGAATTCACTTGATTTTCAACTCTATTAGCTTGTCAGGCTTTCTTTCACTTTATTATTTGTATTTTCATTCCGTGCTTTACCAATTTGTACTTTTTTCTATATGCATATTCAAATATTTCGGCTGGTAAAACAATTCTATTCCTAAGGTAAGCTATTATTAGTTTCATGGCCGATTCCTCGTGGTGTGTTGCACCAGGCATCTAAGGACCAGCCCAGTGACCGACCACACAATTCGTGCTCACGAGTATTTGAACGAACTTTCAGGCGCAGGCTGCTCTACCAAGTGGCATCGCCCCAAAGTAACCAAAATGCCAGCCAGGCCAGGGAAGCACTTGTGCCCATAACGGAAACCAATGGATGACCAGTGGCAGAAGTTCCTGGAATTTATTAACTAAATGTGAATATTCGATAAAAGTGACTGCCTAATATAGGGTATTATTACAAATATTTCGCTTTTTTTTTGCGCACGTCTATTTTCCTCTTCGCTTTCTTTCCCATCTTTCTTCCCCATTCACCCTTCCCCTAGTGCAGGGTAGCAAACCGGATGCTCCATTTTCTACTTAACCTCCCTTCCTTTCCCTCACTTTATTCTCTCTTAACTACAATACTAAAAGTTGTATTTTGAATTTTTTGATGAAAAGCAAGCTTGGCTCAAATTTTCTTGACACACACGTACAATGTGATTCACACGCGAACAGCTGCTAAGCCGAGAAATTTTTCAATGACAACAAGCTGACTTCATCCACTTATCTGGTAGGCTCTCTAAACGAGAGTATTTTTTCTAAAAACTGACTACTGCATCACTCCAAATAAACTCATTGCATTACGCGCACCAGATAGCTGTTTCGTAGAGCATAAGCGCTCCCGTTTGTATAGCAGTGAAATATTGTGCACATTTTCTTTCATTCCAGCAGAAATGAGGATACAACTGCAATGACTTCCTTTGCTTCAATGGTAGGTTTGTATACAACCGAGAACTATGAGACAACAACAAGATAACTAACTGGCTCGTAATATACATTAAATTAAGATACTTTAAATATTCACTGGAACTTCGATTTAGTTAAACATAGATTCCTCATACGTTCTCTGGAAATATGTGCCTTTTTTAGACAACAGAGTTAAGGACAATTATTTAGACTTGCAAAGATATTACTGTCTTGAGGCTGTTATAGGATTGCTAAGCGCTATAATATGGCAACAATATTTCGTAACCTATAATAGGAAACCTTATTGAAAACAACTCTGAAAGACTTGTGAAAATCATACACAAAGCACTCACTGTTTATCACGCTGGAATAACAAGCAACCTAGTATCCACCTATACGCAGCTATGTGGTGTGTTTCGACGTAGATCTCGTCCCTAAGCACGCGGCAAAGCACAGCTGTGTGCGTTCAGCCGCGGAGAGCCAAAGTTCTCCTTGCGCGCGTGAGCATTCATGAGTACACATTTAACATTTCTACCAATATATAGCGTCAAATTCGCACTAGTTTGCTCTGGTTACATACAACGAGCTTCTCGCTGAAGTTTTAAGCCGTAAAAGTTATTGAAGCACGTCAACTGTGTATGTGGACGCGGGCACAAAAGCGGCCGACGTACCTTCTTTCACTGCTGCAGTTTCGAGATCTATATAACCAGCGCTCAGGCGACCACAAGTTCAATGTCGAGTACTACCGCACATTAGACCGTTGGTGAGATTTCGTCGGCTGCAGACTATTTCTTCGAAGTAGTCTTTTCTATAGCGCCAATGTGACGAACGCATGCGGCTGAGGTGTTTCGTGAACAGCGTGCACACTGAGCCGCCACATGGTTTGTCGCCTTAAACTAGCGGAACGACAACCGTACGTGTAAAAGCATAAATAACAACAAATATTTCCTTGTTGATGAAGGCACGCGCGAAGACAACTGAGATGGCCTATCATTAGATACTTGCAAACATTGGAACTTCTTTGCTCTTTATCTTCCTAAATCTTTACCTTTTTCGGTGCTATAGTTGCGTTCCAATCCAGGACGTTTCTTTAGGTTTCACTCTCTACCTGCGACAATACTTTTTGTTGCACGTTAACTGTGACCATTTTAATACACAAAGAGTATTCTTCATTTGAAACAACCCCATAGGCTTCTCTTTGCGGCATTGATCGTTGATACATTTGCTCACGCCTAATGAGCAAACAGGCCACTCAATCAATCCTGTTTCTTTTGTTCCTTTCATTTCGCGGGCCTCGTCCTGGAAGGTGTGGTGCCAAGGATATGAGCCTGAAAGTTCAGGGTAGGGATAAAATTTAATTGAACTTGGACTTGGCCGGTTATAGCTTTGAAATACCCGAATATTGGCGCTGTAGGGCCAGGGCTAGCCCCAGGTCTAGAATCCTCCTCAGTGTAATACATTAGCGTGTTCTGTTTGTGTCATGTGCACTGCAATAGGTTCAGCTCAAAAGAGGCTCTATCATATTTGCTCCGTTCCCTATATGATTAAGGAATCTATATTCTGCATAATATTGATCGATTAGTAAATGAAACTCAACATAAGTTGATAGGTATCTGCCTCACCTCGTCATACTTGAGAGACAGGAGGTAATCCAATGTAAAACTAGCTAGCCTGTAGCTACATTCTACGCTATAATCTCAACTAAAATACAAAGCAGATCCCGCATTTAAGAAAACAAAACACAAGTGTTTGTTTCATAAATGATACCAAAGAGCTGAATATGCGGCAATTACGTAGGCTTACAGGGTGGACTTTCCCGAATGCAGAGCAATTTATAACCCTTTTCAAGGCGGTGGAAAATGACTAAAGGGAGCTCCCCAGCAGTTGCTTTCACTGAATCCGTTCCGCATATGGCCGAAGCTTAGGCAGCCGCGAATTTCCTGTGAGGCACAGTATGAGAAAGTAAGTACATTCACATGGTCGCATACCGCGTGCATCCTAGATCACCGTTCACACGCCGTGCCCAACGGACGGTCTCGTCCCCATTCACGCCAACATAGAGAACCCGTTGTGCCTAGCCTGCGGCTGATACCCATAGCGTGCTAAAGATTGTCATCGAACACGCGATTCACTATCGAAACAAACTAGGAAAAAGTCGGCCACACATACTCGGTAAAGGCGGATGTGAGCGATCACCGCAGCCAGTCCGTGCACGTCGTTCGGATGTGGCGGAAAAAAGAGTTGTGAGCAAATGAGAACGTTCGGCGGAACTAAGGCACCCTTCCGGGTCCACCTCAAGGCTGCGCGTATGGTGTACTTCCAGAAGCGTCGCAACCATTAGCTTACGATACAAGTGAAGCAACACCGGCAAGAATCATGTTTGCTGCTCGCTGTATGTGCATACTATAGGCCTTGATGTCAAAAAAAAAACAGCTTCTCTTCGCAGATATTATTAAAACACTGAAGCTGGTGGCCTTCCTAGCATCAGGCTACTGTATTTGGATCATTCCACAGCAAACGTCTCAGCCATTTCGACTACCATCTCAACCGTACTGGACAAAAATTGTGCTTAGTTTTACTGCACTGAAAACAGTGCATTGCCACAGTATTTCGAATTAAGAGAAAATATTTTTTAGTCACGTGGGTGCCTTCCGAACTTCCCAGGATGCCATATGGGTGTTGTAGATTTGATTGATTGATTGATTGATTGATCGATTGATTGATTGAAAGTAGACTGCTACTGAGCAATTAGAACTCATGCTTATATAAGCGGACTACAGTTTGCAGGCAATTGCTATGAAGGGGAAGGGGGAACTTCTTGTGGACGCAGCATAACACTCGCCGAACACTCTTCTTGTTAAGTGCAAGTCTATGGAAGCTGCCAGAGTGTTAAAACGAAGTAGCCACCTTGTCAAGAAATCGGAAGAAATTGCCAGCCCTTTACATAAATAAATGACTTCTCGCTTATAAGTGGTGTGGCTGCGGGCTGTACACCAATTTGCGATTCTGAAACGCCGCGGACGCAATGGTTTCTTCCTTCCTTCTTGTCTTCAGGCTGATTCGGAAGTGCTACTTCCTTCCCACCGTGCAAGGAATGCGCCTTCCGGTCTTCCGTGACACTAAACTACCTGGCATGCCAGCAAGTCGTGGAATAATTGCGCTCGCCCCTCCCCTCGTCCGAAAGGTGAAGGATGAGAAGGTGTCTTGCCCTACAGTGCGCTTCGCAGCGTGCCGGGAAAGAAGCCAGCTCAAAAACAAAGAACTCTTCATTGCACGCGTTTGCTCGCTAGGTGGCTGCTTTGACGAAACATGCGTCATAAAGTGTGCCAGTCGTGATGGGTAGGTGGGCTGACGTTCCGTGTATACAAATGCTTCGTAATAAGCGGGCTTATCTCATGTGCACGCGCAGTGCCTTCATTATGCGTCTTGTACAGGCGTTCCTGCTTGGCTCCTGTGGGAAGCAAAAGTTGAGACAAACAAAAAAAGGACAAACAAACATGAAAACATCGAGTACTTTGGGCGGAAGTCCCAAGGTGCCTTCCATGCAATCCATCCAACACCGGCACCTTGTTCTTCACGTCACTCGGAAAAACAAATAGGATTACATCGCAGCGTCATGCGTTGGCAACAAATTCGTGATTGTTAAGAGATTTTTTTTGTATTATCATTGTCTCCTCTTTCTTCCGTAGATAATTGGTGTTTATACATGGCAGAACTGTAACTACGGAGGTTCAGTGAACGTGAAATGGTTGTATCACTGTCCTATCAAATGACGACGATATTGTGGGCTGTGGACGTTCTTTCATAATGTTTATGTCATCGAAAAGTTTGTTTCCTCGAATAAAAAAGAACTTTTATTTTTGTTTTATGGTTTTCATAAATTACCTTTCAACCGGCCGATTCGTAATACCTTCAAATAAAGCGATTAATGATTAACGTTATCTTGAGAATCAGTAGTAATTGAATCTTCAACCAGGGCCCATCACACCATAAACTAGATGTGCACGTAAGGAAGGGTTACACTTGTACGTACCACAGTGGTGACAAAGTGATGGTGACAGAAGCCAGGTTCCTAAGAAGGCGAAGGAATGTTGGTAGATTGAGTGTGCCGAGGCGAAGATGTGTTACCACCTGTCAAGGTTGCCATCCACTGCTAAACTTTACACCGAATGGGTCCCCTCTACGATCCTGCCTGGTGCGGAAATTTTAAGCCTGACCACTAAGTACTTACTAGCCACATTAAATTTCTATTTTGGCGCACTTAGTAACTTTTTTTAACTTTTCGACACAATAAAAAACAAGCATAAAGACAAACACTTACTTTTTCTACCTTTAAGTCCTACTGCCTGATGTGCACGCACGTTGTCCTATTGGCTGGTCAGCATCCAAGCGCCCCCACGGCACGAAGGCAACGAGCCAATGACAAAGATGCAGGCGAATGCGTGAAATTGGTCTATTTTGTAGATATCAGCACTTTTTCACATCTTAATTTGCCATTCGTAATCTCTGGCGTGTAGCATGGATCTCAGTGTTAGTATCGGTGGCGTGTCATGAAACAAACACGTGGTTGCGATCACTGAAACATCATTGCGTTTTTTTCCCGGTATGCTAGGGAGGCACGTTTAATACGTAATTAGCGTTAAACTATCCAGCAAAACCAGTTTTGAAGCTCTGCAGTGAGATGAACGGCCCGTTCGCAAACAGCGAGAAAATAGTCTTCGCGAAGCGTAAACTGAAGACGGTGGTGCGTGCTTCACAAGACGAGTGGCGTGGTTACACTACTGGCCAGCCTTGCTTAATCACAATCCCAGCCGTCAACCTTTTCAACACGAATAGGAGCTGGAGCATCCATCTCTGTATACCTGTTTCTTGTAAGTCAAAACAGGATATGCCCCAGAAGCTACGATGTTGTGTCTGCACGATCTTGCCCTTGTACTTGGCTCGGCGAAGGATGCCTGAATTGATCCCTGCTCACGGCCTTCTTTCCATCTCGTTTGCTGTCTTCCCTCATGGCGTAGTGCTCGTGATCGCTCTACGCCGACAGTTTCAATTTTGACCCTGAGCACTCTCCCCGGCTATTCGGCTTCTATTGGGTGTATACTTGATTCCAGGGAGCTTATGACGGACGTTTGTGCACTAATATTGTTTGTTTGTTTTTTCACTCGTTCCCACCTTGGTTCCATTATAGCTACTGCATGAGAATGGCCGGCTATCTTTATCTTCAGCTTGAATACGCATCTGCAGACTACTCTTACTTCTCTTATTTTTGACGTTGCCAATTAGACAAAGAAATATTTCTGGGTCAAAGCAAACTGCAGGTTAGAAGACGACGTATTAAGGACGCCATACTTCTAGCATGGTATGATTCATGGCCCGAGCCGTGATCACCCGTTGTCTTCGGCGAAATAGTAGAGATGCAGGCCGTCAGCTACTGTCCACGACTAAAAAGGATCGGCTTTTCTTCTCGGGACTCGCGACACTCTCTCCTTTTTCGGGGGTTGTCAGTGTCGCACCAGCTGGGCGATCACTCCTACGAGAAGCTTCTGTTTCATCTTCGTCTCCGTGGTTGTCTTTATGAGCGTTCTTGTGGAGGCTGCCGTCATCTCGCATTCTTCGTATGCACTCGACCGTGCCGCTCTTCGTAACTCGTCGTGCCACTGTGCTCGCTTTCACGTGCTCTTATGAGAATGGAGAGTGCGAGGGCGCATAAAAGAGCTCGCATTCGAAAGGTGCCACTTTTCCAACCTTTGTCGCGTTGATGGTGTCACTGGAGCTCTGCACTCCGTAGCTGTAACTAGTGGCACGTGACTTGGCCACAATGCGATGACGTACCTATTGTTAACTTCAATGCCAGCAGTCCTTACTTCTTCACCTCCACCGTGAGTGTGTTCAGTTGACGAGCGCCTTCGTGAAATAAGTTTTCTGGGTGATTTCGTGTCTCGGGAACTTTCAATTGAGCAGATATTTCTGCAGGGATCATGTGCCAATTCGTATTAAAATGGTCAATAGAAAAATGCTAGCGTCAAATATGGTGTGTTTGTGTGGTTCAAGTCACCACTGTGAAATTAAATGAACGCTAGTAAAATTTAAATTTTTTTTAAACTTCTTGAATCACTCTTTTTCGTTCACTGGCATAGTCTTCTTGGCTTTGATGCACTAGATCTGCTCAGTGTTACGCTGGCACAAGCGCGTTTTCCCAAACATTGTTTCTTGCGTGTTCACGCAGTTTTCCTTATATTAAGTGCGAAAACTAAAATGCACGCCAAGTAATGGTGCTTGCATGCAATTTCTGCGCAGGTGGGAATCGCGCACTACCTACAAACGATAATTTCTGGTAATCGTGCATGCCTTAGATGTGACAATAAACGAAACAAAAGCTTCAACAGAAGAGCCTTCAATGGACCACTGATCGTAGTACATAAAGTTGGCGCAGGTTTCCGCTGCGCAGAATCAGCTTTTACACTCTGGCCATAGCAGATAGATAGATATGTAGGGTTTAACGTCCCAAAACCACCATATGATTATGAGAGACGCCGTAGAGGAGGGCTCCGGAAATTTCGACCCCCTGGGGTTTTTTAACGTGCACCAAAATCTGAGCACACGGACCTACAACATTTCCGCCTCCATCAGAAATGCAGTCGTCACAGCCGGGACTCGAACCCACAGCCTGCGGGTCAGCAGCAGAGTACCTTAGCCACTAGACCACCGCGGCGGGGCACTCTGGCCATAGCACTCAGTGAAATTATTTCTGGGGGTGAGCTGGAGTTGAGGATATTAGACGCAAATAGTTTGAGAGCCCACACTGAAAGAAAGGCTCTCATTACCATGAATTACATGCTTGTTGTAGTTTATTGGTGCACTTAAATTATGGGGAACCGATCTCGCAACGTGACCCACGCAAATGGCCAACACTGTCACTTAATGCGCTTCGCAACAGTTTCTCATAATTACACGAGGTCTCACCCCAGTTGGTTTTCCTCAATTACGGCAGCTTTGACCACTTCTACAATCGCAGCTACAAGATGGTCTGGTAGGGGCTCTTTTATTCGCGAAATGACTAGTCCATACGGTATTGCTGGCTTACCAGGCTTCTTTTTTTCTCTTTACTTCAGTAGCATAAAGGGTGACAGGCTGCTGTATGCATTTGTACAGTGGAATCCACTCGCAAGGCTGTACTATTACACGAGATTCTGGGTGACCAACTACTTTGAATCGCACGGCATTCTGTAATGCTGCATAACAATTTCCATGGGTTACACAATGACAGTAAAACATGTCTGATTGACATTTTTACTTGTGCGCCGCTTTAATGTCCACAATGCAGTCAACCTAGAGGTGAATAATGTTCTCATTCACTGAGCAGCTTATGAGGATGAATTTGTTGCTACTCAAGACACCGCCTCGTGAAGTTATTCATCACTACTGATTCAGATTCAACCTCGCAGTTTTTTATTTTGGACAACTCATATCTATGTTCTGCTCCGTCTCGCAATACTGTCTTTTTCTTTCACCTTGGAGTTTCACCTTGGAGTTGTCTCATATCACCGATAATGCATAGCATCACAAATATCTACATACGTGTTCACGACATTATCAAAAGCTGTAGGATGCATCGTCGTTATCACTTAGCACTGTGCTAATAGGTGTCGAAATTGTATGCCTTGCCAACATCTCTTACTGATCTATGAAAGAAGCAGTCTAAGGTAAAACGTCCAGCAAAACAGAACAGACACCACTCCTCGGTCTTTTAGGAGCGAAACTTCTTATAGCGGCACCCGTTCGTCTCCAGTAGTATGTTACTAGTATAACATTTTGACCTCCAAGGTGGTGCCGGAGAGAGACTTCTTCTGTGCGTTGTTGAACAATAAAAAATAGTGCTCACTGTACATGTCAATGGCTGCTAATGGGGGATGAGAGACAGGAGCATTTGGCTTTCAGTTAACGCGCAGGCTGCGATCACCATTAGCAGCCATTGGCCTGTACATTGAGCACTATCTGACTGAAAAAGTTTGCTACGTCATACTCGCTGGGTGTAACCTCCTTGGTTTTCGAAAGGTTTAGCGAGCGTTCGGCCGCAGTGCCACGAATACAGTGAACTACCGTAGTATATACCATGAACTCGAGGTGGTTAAAGGTGGGAAGTGGACCCGAAGCGCAAGCCGTAAGAAAGTGTGCGTGCGCCACCTCTCGTTTAGTCCTTGGAATGTCCGCTGGATGGCGGTGCTTCTATATGAGGAATATATGATGAAAAGATGCGAGATGGTGGTACTTGGAGTGTTGAATAGATGGACGAACGGACACATAGACAGATGCATGGATGGACGCATGAACGGACGCAGGGGCGGCTGCATGGACGAACGCAGGGACGGACGCACGAACAGACGCACGCACGGACGGGCTGATGGACGCATGGACGGTCACACTGACGGACGCATGGACGGACGAAAGCAAGAACGAATGGACGGACGAATTCTTCGCCCCACTCTCCAACATTCACTCCGTGGATATGCTACCATTTTTTTTTTGCTCAAAGTAAATGTGGCGAAAAAATATACTACAAAAATAAAATGAACGCGAGCAAACCATAGTTTTGGAAAAAAAGAAATTATGGCGTAATCTTGGCTTACAGCTCTCGCTAGGGCTATAATCTTTTGCAGGTCAGCAATTTTCATCGCGCGACTCAAGCATGCTACAGAACAGAACAGTAGATAAGATAATGTAAGGACCACTAATTAATCATCGAAATATAGTCCTCAGAGTGAAAAGAAAGACTGTAAAATTAATCACTAAACAGATGTCAGCCTACGTGAAGTCAAGACACCGAGAACTTCTGAATTTCTCTTCAGAAGAAATGCTGTACGTGAAAAATACGGTAACTATGACATGTAGGCTGTGATAGGAATCTGAACTAGACTAATTTTTGAAGCAATATTTCGGTCTCAACACGATTCTCCAAGGGAAGCAGTAAGAAAATTTTCTCAAACAAGAAAACTTGAAAAAAAAAACCATAAATGAAAGAAACTATTGAAAAAGATGAAGTTTATTTTCTGAACTGTCGATGCTTATTAAGAAGAAGGAACTTTGAGGAATGTAAAGCTGTAACGTCAGACAGATATACACATCATCGTAACAGTAAACAAAAAGAACACTTAGATGGGAATGACCAAAACCCATTCGTTCAAATGATAACCAGGTGATGTCATTTGCACCCTCAGCGAGAAAGTACAGGTGGCAAAAGAGTTCTTTTGTGAGCAGCATAACTCGCAAACAAGTTATCCAACCGGATATCAAATCGAGGTTGGAAGATACGCGAATTTTACACGTGTTACCACGGATGAGGTTGGAAAATCTACACATGTTGTGTTTTTCGAAAAATGTGGTAAAAAGAGGTTGAGCAAGATTCGATTTCATCAAAGATGAAGATAATTATATACTTAGGAAACAGGCAGAACTCTACTCACTATATCTCAAGACCCCAGATGTACAGAGCAGGAAGAACTACGGTATAATATTCATACAAAAGAAAGGACCTGGCAAAACGTGCCACTATAAGTGTACTCTCGGTGTTAGAGAACAGAAGTTATACAAATATTTCGAAACAGTTATGGCAATATTACTCTTAAAAGGTATTTAAATTAGATTACAAATTGTGGCTGGACATTACATTACGATTGCTTTTGGATGATAATGAAATTAAAGTTACTTTATGGTGAAAATAGTAATACATTAAAGTTCTCTCAACAAAGGTTTCTCGAGTAACGTTAGCAGAGGTCCAGAATTCATATGCAGTATGGCGTTTCTTGCGTACCAGCCTTGTTTTCCCGCTTGAGGTTCGGCGCTCTCGTTAGAGCGTTTTCGGCATTCTTCTTCTGCCTTTTCGACAATCCTTTTTACCATAAAGGGAGGGACATCTGATACATTAGTCAAAAGTTATTTGAAATGCAGTCAATAATGTTTAGGCGTGTGTTAAAAAATCGTTTCATGCGAATAAAAGGACAGTGACGTGAAACTATGAATTACCGATACGTACAAATTATACTAATAAGGCTCTATACTGTCGTTTATTTCACCACTACAAGTTTAGTAATAGAGTAGGAAATCAATGCCGAAAGCGTGGCTTTTAAAATTACCACTGAAATATCAGTGGAGGCGTCCCAAATTACATGATTCTTGTTTTGTTTATTTGCGCGTTCTTGCCGCCATGACCCAAGAGTATCACTCGAAAGTGGGTATGTGTAAGATCCTTTTCAGAAGACTATGCATTTCACGTTTACTGATTACGAACTACCGAGGCCCAAGAGATACCTTCAAAATTTAAGACGTCATGGGTGTGGCAACTTTAAAGTGGCGTCACCACCCGCATTTTCTTTTCCGTGTTTTCTTGCTTACCAAGCATCTTCTCACGGCAAGCGTGACATTTTCATATACTCCAAGGGAACATTTCTAGTACGAGAAAGATTGTTTCTCTCTTTCATGTCTTTTTAAACAGAAGCCTCATTTTACGGTGGTCATTTCACTGTTTTGGTAAGAATACCCCGTTAATCGTTATTTCTAGAATTAAAGATGAGTGGGTGATCTAGCTTTTTTTTTATTGATATGATATATAAGGAGATGTTGGCGCACCATTATGGCGCCGGCTACTCCTTAGCCGTTGATTGAAACTTGAACACGTATCTTGAAGCGAAACATACAAAGCAGTGCATGGAAAATAGAAAACTCGGGCACAGATATGCAAAGACACACTTATACGCACATATTACAATGGTAAGTAAATGTTCGAAAGTCAATGTAAGAAGTCTCTGGAAATGTCCCTCATTATTATTCGGTTCACCAGCACAAAACAGCAAAGCACACGTTTGGTCCTTATAAAGATGCATTCACTTGTATGTACATAATAGTTGACACGTCATTCATTTCACAACACACACGTGATGGGTGTCACATGATACTGTAAATAATAAGTACATGTGTTACAAATGAAGGTTTGTTCTTTGTTAATACTTGTCAGCAATCCCGCTGTCTTGTAAAAAACGTGTTAATGCTTTTAAAGCGTGGGACTGTAAAACTCCAGTTGGCCATGGGCCCAGAAGTTTTTTCATGGTAAATGATCTGCGGTCCAATGCGAACAGTTCGCACTTAAGACGGCGTCTCGGCGTGTCATGATGTGGACAGTCTATGAGAAGGTGACAGACGTCTTCATCTATAAATCCACATTCGCATTCGGGAGTTTCAGCTCTGCCGATTCTGTGCAAAAAATGTTTTGTGTATGCGGTGCCTAGCCTCAATCGGTGAATTAGAGTTTCCATCCTTCTATCTAATGCCAGCGTAATTTTGAGTTCAATACATGGATCGATGTGATATAAATCGCAGCTCTTTGTACTTTGGTCAAACCAAGCAGTTTTGCTCATTCTGAAAGTTGTATTCTTTATAATACTGCGCAATTTATTTTTCGAAATTGGTAAAAAAACAGTAACGTCTTTACGATGTGCTTGTCATGCTGCTTCATCGGCAGCTGTGTTTCCACGAATGTTGCAGTGGCCAGGTATCCACTGGAATTTGATCTCATGTTGCGCCTTCTTTGCTTTGGTGAGCCCCTTCAGCGTTTCATATGTCATACTATCACTTATTACTGTCCTGTTTGCACTGGAGAGTGATCTTAATGCGGCCTGTGAGTCACTGAAAAGTACCCATTTTCTAGCGTCTGCTACCGAGTTTATAAACTTTAGAGCATACAGAATATCGAAGAGCTCAGATGTAGAAGATGACGTCATGCGACATAATTTAAACGATTCCTGAATATTGAGCTGTGGTATGATAAATGCCGATGTTGAAGACGTTGTAGTACTTGAGCCATCTGTGTAAATATGTATGTACCCTGGATACCGCATGTGTATCTGATAAAGCGCTAGTTGTTGAGCAGCTTGGATCAAAATGTCTCTCTTTCTGATAACGCCATCCACTGAGAATTCAATGCTTGGTATTACAAGCAGCCATGGAGGATAGCCCATTTCAGAGCTCCGAAATTCATTTCTGGGTAATATATGTACATTACTCTGTACATCGTTATGAGCATTGCTTTTATCTCTTAGTAAAATCTCCTGTGCCAATGGGTGGTCCCTGTGTTGCGTCTGTAAGCGAAAAAAAATGGCGGCATGTTTCAAATAATCTCATGGCTGGAAAGGGTGGATGTCGAGTCTCTGCTATGACAAGGCTGCTGGAAGTCGCTCGTGCAACACCTATGCAGACGCACAGTCCCCTAGCTAATAGTCTTTGAAGTCGCTCCTCTGAAGTGCGGGAAAGGCCGTGTAACACTGCTGCAGAATATGCAACTTTTTGTCGTATTAAAGCATTGTGAACAGCGAGCATGGATGATACAGATGCACCCCATGATGTCCCAGCAATTCCGCGGAGTATATTCACTAGCGTATTCACCTAGTTTTCGAGTTTCTTTATGTGAGGTGCCCATGATAGCTGCCTATCCTGTATTACTCCGAGAAACCGATGCTGTGTCACAATCATTAGTGGTTCTTCTTCTAAATTGAGATTGAAGTTCTTTAACTTCTTACGGGTGAAGGGCAATACATCTGTCTTTGCGTGCGATAGAATCATTCCTCTTTCTTTTAAAAAGTTGTTGATAATATTTATTCCGTCCTGCAATGCAATCTGAATTACCCGTATGTCCGTGCCAGATGCCCAAATGTACACATAATCTGCATATAAGGAGTATTTCAACCTGGAAGGCAGTCTTTTAGCTAAATCAGCCATAACACAGTTGAAAAGAAAAGGGCTGAGTACGCTTTCTTGTGTGCACTCCCTGTCTGACGTCGTGTTCTGCACTTTTTCCTTCGCTCGTCTGAATGAATATTTTACGACCTGATAAAAATTTGGATACCCACCACAAAAACCTGCCGGACAGTCCATATTCCAACATACTCAGCAGAACATGAGTGTGACTGACTGTGTCAAATGCCCTTTTGATATCCAAGAACACTGCAACCGTCAAACTACCACAGGCGCGTTCATGCTCCACATACGTTACTAAGTCGAGTATTGCATTCATTGTGCATCTCTGTTTCCTAAAACCTGTCAAGTAGTTGGAAAATACCCCAGTTCTGTTGCACCACCATTGAAGTCGCGCATCAAACATTTTTTCCATTAGCTTACATAAACAGCTTGTCAGACTTATTGGACGAAAGGATTCAAGGTTCAAGGGCGTCTTAGCCGGTTTTAAGATCGGAATGATGCGAGCAGACTTCCAAAGCTCGGGTACAATTTCTTGCGTCTATATATTATTGTATATATCTAAGAGAATAAATGTTCCTGTGGGTCCAAGGTTCTTTAGCATATTGTACGTAATGCCGTCCGGTCCAGGGGCCGATTTTTGACGACATGATGCTATAGCACAATGCAGCTCCCTTAACGTAAATACAGGGTCTAGTTGAGAATGCTGGGCCCAAAAGCGAGCATTAATTTTCTGGCATGCTAACGCGACAGAATTATCAAATAATGCACATTGTGATGCGGCGGACCTACTGATAAGTTGACAAAATTCATCTGCTACCACAGCTTCCGGTTTGTCCAAGGCTACAGCAAGAGCACGAAATGGGAAGCTCTGTGAAACAGGGCCACTAATTGCTCGAATTACAAGCCAAATTCTTGGAACAGGTGTGGGGGGAGAGAGCGTGCCACAGAAATCACGCCAGCGTCGTTTACCTAAATTTTCTAGCCATCTGCGCATTACACTGTGGATTTTCTGTGCATTTTTGTATGCTTCTAAACTTCTGCTGCGTCGATATGCCATTTCTGAACGTCGTCTGATGGCTCTTAGATATTCATACTCTCCATCGACTGCAGCATAGTCTTTTGGAATCGGGACTTTCTTTGTACATTTATTCGCACTATCTTGCAGAAATTCAGTAAAGCTTTCAACTGTCGTGAGGTCATATACTTTGGTTTGTTAGGTGGTGCCGAAAAGCTTTCCAGTTCGTCAGTTTGCTGTAGCGTCTGGTGTCGTCTTTTCGCAAGTAGGGGTGGTTTATTAGAATGGTAAAATGGTCACTCCCACGTGTTTCTACATCCGTTGTCCATACCACACCATTCACTAGATCTTGGGAACACAAGGTTACATCGATGCAACTAGAGTAATTATGCCCTCAGACAAAAGTTGGGGAGCCGTCATTTAAAATTGTCAAACTGCATTTGTCTGCGGCACACTCAACGATGTTCCCACGTGCATCACATCGATCACTACCTCATATTATGTTGTGCGCATTAAAGTCTCCGCATATAAACGTATATGAATTAGAAATGTTGAACATATTTGTTAGCTCTTCTACCGAAATGCGGCTTGAAGGTTGTAGGTAAACATTGATCACTGTAACGCACTACTCACCAAAGGATACTTTGCAAGCGACGAATTCCGGGAAGTCCGAATCACTTGAGTGAACTTGATGAGAAGGTAGGTCATTTCTACAAATGTACTCTGCTAGGACCACTTCGACGAGATGACTTATATATTACGTAGTTGGAGAGGCGGAAATCATCATTCATTCCTGCCTCTTGGATGCAAAGTATTGGAAAATTATACTGCAGAAGGAGTTTACGGAAGTCAGCACACTTCCTTCAAAGACCATTGGCGTTCCACTGGTATATAAAGACATCTTTGTAGCGCTTATTAATATGTTACTTGTAGCAGGTTTGACCCGGACTGTTGACACAATAGTGCTTCCAGGGGCAGCAGGGCTTTTACTTCTGGCAGGTTGTTTGCTTCCGGTAGAGCAGGCAGGATTGCCTTAAGTGCTGCGAAAAGCATTGGCAGAATCAACTGCATGACTGGTGCAGAGGCACGGTCTCCATTGAATGGTTGATTTTCTGAGGCCTGTTGAGAATGACGTGACGTTTCGATGTTGTTGTAGTTGGGGCGAACACTGGCACTGTCGGTTTTGCTACTTTCCGGCAGAGGTCCCGTGGGCGTTCGCAGCTTTGACGCGTAGGTTGGGTTACTTGAAGGTACTTCTCGTGAGTGGTCTCTCGAGTGTGATCTTGGCGGCTCTCTTGGCGGTTCTCTTGGCGTGCTTGTCGACTGTTGTTGCGGTGGCCGCTGAGGTGGATCACGTACAAGATGAACAATCTCGAGGTTTGGAGATGGTTCATTGGGGCTTTTTTTCTTCCATGAATGAGCTCATGCCGACGCATTTTTGCAGCAGCTTTACTTTGCGGGCAGCCTGGATATGAGGCAGCGTGATTACCGGCACAGTTTGCACACTTAGGCTGAAGAACAGACTTGCACTCCTTATGATGGTGTTCTTCTGAGCAGATCTTACACCGGCGTGTGTTACGGCAACTTTTCACCATGTGTCCGAATCGCTGGCAGTTATAGCACCGAAGTGCTGGACCAAGATATTCTTCCACTGGGTGACTGGTGAATCCTAAGTAGATTCTTCCTGGAATAGGGCGGTCATCTCGAAAAGTCAGGATCACTGAGTGAAGTGAACGCGTCGTTACTCCTCCATCGTCCTGGCGGTAGTATTTTATTTGCCGTCGCGCCGATATAACCCCTGCATCTCTCAAGTACTCTAGGAGTTGTTCATCTGAATACTGCAGAGGAACATGTTTTACTTTCCCAACGTTCCGAGTGTATGACTCTGGGATGAAAGGCTTAATTTCCAAGCCACCTACATTTGAAAGCATCAGAAGACGCTTGGCTGAACTTAAGGAAGCAACGCTGACACTGAAGCTTCCTCCATCTCTGGTCGTTCTGAATGACTGCACTTTTTCTTTAGCAGCGGAAACTACTTCAGCTGACACTCGATTGGGGTTCACTTTCCAGAAGCTAGCACCTTCAGCTGTTGGACGAAAGACGACTGGGATGCCCTCTGCTCGTTTCTTTTTTTAAGTAACCAACGTAAATGGTTCATCTTCGCCCATGTCTTCTTCATCACTTAGGTAATAAGTTGACGTTTTATCGTCGAGAGGATTCTCTTCTAAGCGAGGCTTCTTGCTCTCAGCTTCATCGTCTTCCATTGCTGCTGTGCTCGCTGGAGCCATTTCGCGGTTGTGAATTTGCAAATGTGCCAGCTTTATGATGCTTGGACACACCTGTAAGCCCCCAGGCTTTTCATTGTGTCCTGCAGTATCACTCATGTGGTTTAACGCACTTGGACGAGCATAAGGCTCGTGGCGATGGCTACCAACCACCGTAGTGGTCGCGTACTAGCCAAGTCTTTGATAACGGAACCTCGTACCTGTAGGGCGCCGAGCCCCCGTAGTTTTCCCCCGGCGTCTTGTTGGCACACCGCGAAGAAATGGATGTCAGCGTAATAGTCCAAGAAAAGAACAGAAATTGAACAGTGCACAGAAACAGCGACTGAACAGATCCCGCGAGCCGCGGTAACCGACTACGACCATGGTGCAGACGCCCACTGCCGGGTGATCTAGCTCCTGCGTTACGTCACTCTCAGAGACGCAAATGTCATCTGTACCACCCATAGTGGAGCGTCATAACTACATATAAAAAAAAATCGGTCGCTTATCCCTGTGCTTTTGCGGGCGTTCGCTCGTGCGTAGCATCGCACTTTCAGCGCAGCCTAAGAAACACCATGGTCTCCACACTTCTGTATTTATGTGTTTTCTAGTAAAGTAACATGCTACCATATACTTGCGCATTGATGTTGCGCCTCAGATATGCTGATAGTCGTTTTTTGAGCCACAACGTTGACAAGCATGAACGCAGCCACCAGTTCAAGATGGCTAGACGTTGTTGTGAAGCGTTGGGCCTATCCCGCCGCTGACCTCCACTGTTGCGAACGACGGACCGATCCCGCCGAAGCCACCACTGTTGCGAAAGACGGCGACGCCAACACGGCCCCGGAGGCGCCACTGCTTTCAACTCCGCCGGGAAGGTCACCAGCCGTTTGGTAGCGTATGTTTATCAGCTCGCGACTGCTTCTGCGCAGAGCTGATAAGACGAGCGGACGAGACGACGGTGAGTTAAACAAGGTTTATGTACAGCATATTTACAGAGGCGTTACAATTTCGGCACTGGGGCCGACAGAGACTCGAAGAGCCGAGCTCTTCTCTCTAACACATAGGTCAGTCTTTCGCCTAAGACCGCTGACTCACACACATGTCGGCTATCCGACATGGGGACTCCTCTCTCTAGGACTGCCGATCGCGACGCGCCGCAGGGCTTCTTTTATTTACACCGGGTCCAACCAAAATGTCCAATCAGAAGCGCCGCTGGTCGTCAGGGCAGATTCCGCCAATGGGGGCCGCCGCGCCATGCGTCAGACCACCAGACACGCGGCCGCCGGCTCGCTGTCACGTGCGCAGCTGACTCACTGCACCTGGGCCAGAGGGGCGCCGCGCGTGTTCACGCCGTCGAGGTGATCGCGCCAGGCCGACTGCGGGCTGGCCTTGACCCAGATTGCCTTTTTCAGAGGCACGGTCGTTTGACGAGGACTCGCTGGCATAACAGCACCCCCGCCGCCAGACAATGCACCGGAAAGACGAGCTGCTTCCACGGGGCTCGGATGTCAGGTGCGCTCGTTCGCCAGGTCCCTCCAGGTTCGCCTCCAGGGCCATGGGGAGACTACAGCTCCAGACTGTTCCGGGAAAACGTCCCATTTTTGACGAAGGATCCCAGCTCCACTGGCTTGTCGCCACAACTTGTCGACCAGCTTCACTCGTCTCTTCTGACCATCTTCGGTTTCAGCACTTGTCGATGGTTCTGCAACTTGCCAAGAACGGATCGACAACAGACAACACACGACACACGCAAGTGCCTTCGGTCACCCGACAGAACGCCAGACAAAGTATAATACAACATATACCTATCTACGTGTTTATCGGAATTTTGTTCCCTCTACATCAAGAGGCACATGTGGGACAAAAGACTCTTAAAATGACAACTCAATTTTTTTTCCCACGTACAACAACGTAACGAATTAGAATACCACAAAGTTGGCCCCTTGAGATCACTCTGAACGAAAGCGCTCAGCCCAGGTCGTGATGAGGTCAAAATTTTGCCCCAAATCGCCAGCCAGAAACCGAAAGGTTGAGAAGTTACTAGCTGGAACGCACTGCTCAATGCACCTGCATTAGCGTTTCCCTTTCCTTTATTTTTTTTTTGATAGCGAACGTCAAAGTTGCGCTGTGGAGCAACATGCTCCACTTCAGTAACCGGCCACTTTTAGGCGACGATACCTATGCGGCACCAAGAGCGGCTCACACTTTCGACGTTGCACAGGGGAACAACAATACGGCTTGCTACTGATTGACTCCTCACCGCTTAGCTCGATATCGTGTTCGATCACCGTCGTGTCTCCGGGACGGTCCGACAACACATACCCAAACTCGGAAACAGTCTTTCTCAGGTCCTTTTTCTCAGGTCCTCCTTCACTTAAGCTAGGCTCTAGGTTTATCTGCTCCCGGATTACTTTCGATCCCCCTTCGATCACCTCACTAGAACTCAAATTTTCTGCTTCCTCTTCCTCTGAAGCCTTCAACAGCTGATTTACGACCGCTTGATGTTGAACATTGGGTTTCATCAAGTTGTAAATTTTGTGCTGCCGCCTTCCTACTTGCACCTCATAATTTGTATCACAAGGCTTCGATAATACTTTGGCGGGCCCTTCCCAATCAACCTCAAGCTTGTTCCTTTTGGGTGGCTGCAGCCGCATTACCTGATTATCAACTTCAAAAGCGCGCTTCTTCCCCGATTTCTCGTAGTGCTCCTTCGACAGCACTTTTGCCGCGTTTTTCTGGCTTTCCACTCGCACTTCAATTTGGCTTTCCACTAGCGCTTCAATCGAGAGATCCTCACGCTGCTCTCGAATGAGCGTCTCTCGATCAACTCTCGGCAGCTCGCTCCAACTTTCCACTACAGGCAAGAGCGTTGCAACCCTCTCGCTCTGACTCAATGGCGCCACGTCGTCTCCCCCAGCGCATACCGCGCCGGCCGCTCCCGCGACGGGCCGCTCGCGTGACTGCTCACATGACTCATGCGGAAAATTTCCTTTCTGGGGTTCCGTCGACCCGCCGACAAGGTCACTTGAGCGTTCACCGCTTTGAACCAGATCAAGCTCCTGCGAAAGCTTTCGCGCTTGCGATCGCGTGAGGGCCATGCACGCTAAGTTGGGGAAGAACGATTTGCCCTGCTCTTTGAGAAGCTGCTCTGAGTTGTTGGAGAAAAGATATGGAAAACGATCATTTAGCGCGGCAGACACAGCTGCTTCGGTGCGAAGCTTACCGAACGGGCCTTCAATGACCACCGTGGCGATTGGTAAGCGAACACTCTGCACCTCGGCGACTTGCCTGATCCACGCGCATTCTCCTGTGAAGTCATCCGGAGACACCAATGAAGGATGGACAACGTCCATGGTTGCCGCTGAGTCTCTAAGTGCTCGGCACGTTTTCTCATTGACCCTAATTTCTTGGAGATACGGCTCCAACAACCGCATGTTTTTTCCTGATTCTCGGATTGTTGCGAAGGCAAATTTTTCCTGACAGTTTCTCGCGATGTGCCCTTCCTTTTTACAGTTGTAGCAGATTAGCGGCTTCCGTTTGTTTTCCGATTCGAATGCCTGTGTGGTAGAAACCTCACTCGATTTCTCCGCTTCTGTTTGCCCTTCCCCTACACTGTCCTTCGTAAGAGACGGGTCCTTTTTGAAATTACGGTGCGGAACGGGTCTCCGTTGATCAGGTTTCTTTGAAAAGCCCTCTTTTCTCTCATCCTTTTCAACGCGCACTGCCCTGCTGTGCAACTTTCGGCGAGTATAATACTCCTCAGCTAACTCTGCTGCCTTGTTTAGCTTTACTTCACCAAGTCTGTCCTGCAGCCAAAGCCTGACATTATCCTCGATGCAGCGGTAGAATTGCTCCAATGCAACGCATTCCACCACTTTATCGCGGTCGTCATAAACACCTTCGCCCTTGAGCCATTCAATTAAATCGGCTTTAAGACGAAACGCGAAGTCAACGTGTGACTCATTCCCCTTTTCAGCATACCGGAACCTTTGCCTGAACGCCTCGGGTGACAACTTATAACGTCTCAAGAGCACTTCCTTAACCTCGTCATAGCTCTCAAACGCTTCCCTAGACAAGCAAGTTAATGCGTCGGACACTTCGCCGGGAAGAAGAGCTAGCAGGTTCCGCGCCCAAAGAGACTGCTCCAAAGCATTTCGCTCACAGACGTGTTCAAACTTGACGAGATACTTCGCCATGTCCTCGCCTACTACGAACGGTGGCAGTTGATCCCGAATTCTAATACCGCTGACCTGAATCGTCGGAGAAGCTGCGCTAGGCGCCTGCGAACACTGTAGGATTGCCAATTCTAGTCGTTTCATCTCAAGGCGCTCCTGTCTCTCGGCCTCCTCGCGACGTTCGCGCCTTTCAGCTTCTTCGCGAGCTTCGCGCCTTTCAGCTTGTTCACGTTCGCGAGCTTCGCGCCTTTCAGCTTCTTCGCGAGCTTCGCGCCTTTCAGATTCTTCACGTTCGCGAGCTTCGCGCCTTTCAGCTTCTTCGCGAGCTTCTACTTCTCGCCTTTCAGCCTCCTCACGGCGTGCTTTAATATCCACCCAGGCCTCATCGACTTCCTCAGCTGACACTCCCTCATCCTTCATGATCTCAAGGATCGCTTGCTTTCGTTTCGCACGGCCCAAAGTAATGCCGAGTTCCTCACAAATTTCGATGAGTTCCTTCACTTTAAGGTTCTCCATCGTTCACACTAGCCTCTTTCTGTTTGCCCCTGTTAACAATTTACTTGCCGTACCCACTATAAGTCAACTAGCAAGACGCGCAAGCAATTTTTCACTCTCCCGTGTTTACCCCCTCCGCATTAACTTTGGTTTCAAAGCACTTCGACTTTGCTTGAAACGATCAAAGCTCACTCTAATACTTCACACAGCCCTTCTCTAAACTACTACAACCTGAGCTAGAGCAGTCTGGTGAACTGAGGGGAAAACATCAGGCACTCACCGCATCGATGTCGCTGACGCCGGCCGATCCCGCAGCTGCCAACCACTGTTATGAAGCGTAGGGCCTATCCCGCCGCTGACCTCCACTGTTGCGAACGACGGACCGATCCCGCCGAAGCCACCACTGTTGCGAAAGACGGCGACGCCAACACGGCCCCGGAGGCGCCACTGCTTTCAACTCCGCCGGGAAGGTCACCAGCCGTTTGGTAGCGTATGTTTATCAGCTCGCGACTGCTTCTGCGCAGAGCTGATAAGACGAGCGGACGAGACGACGGTGAGTTAAACAAGGTTTATGTACAGCATATTTACAGAGGCGTTACAATTTCGGCACTGGGGCCGACAGAGACTCGAAGAGCCGAGCTCTTCTCTCTAACACATAGGTCAGTCTTTCGCCTCAGACCGCTGACTCACACACATGTCGGCTATCCGACATGGGGACTCCTCTCTCTAGGACTGCCGATCGCGACGCGCCGCAGGGCTTCTTTTATTTACACCGGGTCCAACCAAAATGTCCAATCAGAAGCGCCGCTGGTCGTCAGGGCAGATTCCGCCAATGGGGGCCGCCGCGCCATGCGTCAGACCACCAGACACGCGGCCGCCGGCTCGCTGTCACGTGCGCAGCTGACTCACTGCACCTGGGCCAGAGGGGCGCCGCGCGTGTTCACGCCGTCGAGGTGATCGCGCCAGGCCGACTGCGGGCTGGCCTTGACCCAGATTGCCTTTTTCAGAGGCACGGTCGTTTGACGAGGACTCGCTGGCATAACAACGTTTACAAATGCTTTAACTTTGGCAGGGTTGCTGAGTGATGTGACAGACAGACAGACAGACAGACAGACAGACAGACAGACAGACAGACAGACAGACAGGCAGGCAGGCAGGCAGGCAGGCAGGCAGGCAGGCAGGCAGGCAGGTGGACGGACGGACGGACGGATGGATGGATGGATGGGTGGATGGATGGATGGATGGATGGATGGGTGGATGGATGGATGGATGGATGGATGGATGAATGGACGGACGGACGGATGGACGGACGGATTGCTAAAATTTTTGCGTTCAAGTAGCTCTAGATAGACTGTCGTCTTCAAAAAAAACAACAACAAAGAACTCAATGCAATTTCATTTTGTAATTCTCTGAAAATAGGGGACAAGAGGAGCTGAAAAATGGAAGACCTGTTTTGAGACCCACCTCAGAGAGGCGCGACTGTAGTGCTACTGCACAGTGTGGCCGTCTCCGAAACGGCGTTGTCACGTGGCACCGGCAAATTACTTTTGACGCTCATCAGTCTTGCAAGCGTGAGTTCTTTCAAAATATCCATAGAAAAATGCATGTGTAGCACAGAATTCTCACAAAGGCTAAATTGCGCTGACGTGCAGAATTCATGTCGATTGTATATGTAGCGCCGTGGAGAATTTTACCAGCAGCGATTTTTAAATTTAGTGAAACCCTGTATGGCGTTAACAAAAGCAATCATCTTCATCATAAGCGCCTTCTTCATTATATGTCACCTCGCGTCGCCTGTAAAAACGCGTTTAAAGAAGGTAAATAGGAAGATAGAAAAAAAGTGAAGGTAGAGACAAGAATAGGTTAGAAAAACAAAAAAAACATTTTGGGATGCGAGACTCAAAGCCACGTTCACACGCCACTCAGCCATCTGGTCTTTTCTTTTTTTGCCTTTTTGTTGGTTTTTCGACAACCAGTCAAAGTGCAGTCTATTAATCACACTTCATACGCATTTCACGTGCGTTGTTCCATCAAACAAAGATATCACATCTTCGTCACAGATGGTTCTGTTGCACTCATCTTTCTATTCGGCAACACATTCACCGAAGAAGCATCTACGGAAACCATATGATTGCGTCGTTGTAATGGAGACAACGAGAAAAAACAGCGAGGCAGGGAAAAAAAAGAGAGAAAACTGGAAAACTGCGGAAAGGGAGAAAAGAGAAGAGAGAAGGGGAGGAAAAGAAAGGAAAGAAACGACAAACATATATATATAAAATAACACAAGGAGAAAGAATGAATGGCACGGTAAATTCTACTATAGCAAGTGTAGGGGAAAAGGAAAGGAGTAAAAGCAGAAGTGCTGTGAGGGTAAGAAGGAAAAAAAAAAACTGGCAGAGATCTCACGTACAGTGGGAATCGATGATATGCGAAGCACAAACAAGAAAGGTTGATATGTCACTTTGAAATCAGCAGAACATTACGAGGCAGAGATAAATGATGCCATAGAAGACCTCCGTGCCATAATTATCCTGTCTGGATGTGTCGTTTACCTGCGTCATCTATTCACGTACCATGATACGAAAGTTAGTATATGTGGAGCTAGCGAAATGGTCGCTAGCACGCTATTAGCGTAGTATGTTGTAATGTTCCTACATAATCCGCATGTAAGGATTATCATGTTTGCACCAGTCATATATTTCGTCGTCCATTGACGTCACGTAACACCGAATTCGGTATATGTTGAGCTAGCAAAACGGCCGTGAGCGCATGATGGCGGGGCCAATATGCTCCTAGGTAGCGTTGACGCATGCGCACGCTGGGCACAGCAACGCTACGTTAGAAAACCCGAGATGTCTTTAGTCTGACGCCAGGCGTGACTGACGCAATCAGCGTCCGTTGGTGCGACCCGACGGCAACCGACGCAAAATTTGCGCCGATTCATTACCCAGACAAGACTGCGTCTCCCTCTTTTCGTGACAGAGGGACGCCGGATGCGCTGAAACGCGCATGCGTCAAAGCAACGCAGCGCGGCACACGCCTGCGAGTATATGGCAAAACTGGCGCCTGGCATCGCACCGCCGGCGGGACGTGACGAAATGAACGCCGGTGAGCACGCGCACCACCTCACGTCAAAATGTATCGGCGCCTTGCTTGTGGCATGTAGTCATGTTCTCACATGACACGCATCTCATGATAATCGTGTTTAAACCGGTCACATACCTTCGTCATTCATTGACGTCACGTAATACCAAATTTGGCATATGTGAAGCTAGCGAAAAGGCCGCGATCGCATCATGACTGTGGCATGTAATCATGTTGTTACTTGACGCGCATGTCGTGATTATCATGTTTGGATGTGTAATTTACCTCTGTCGTTCATTCACGTCATGTAATACCGAGGTTGTACATGTGAAGAAGTTAGCGAAGCGGCCGCCAGCGCATCATGAGCGTGGCATGTAGTCATGTTGTTACATAACACGCATCTAATGATTTGATATCATGTTTGCACCAGCCACATACTTTCGTCATCCATTCACGTACTGTAATACCAAATTTGGTATATGTGACGCTAGCAAAACAGCCGTGAGCGCATCATGAGCGTGGCATGCAGTCATGTTGTTACATGACACGCTTGTCATGATTTTCATGTTGGAGTCCGTCACCCAGTTTTGCAACATGCCATGTGAACGAAACCACCGCAAGAGCTGCAGGACCTTGAACTGTAAATCATGACATTCTTGACATACATGTCATGATTTTATGTCATGACTAGTCAAGTATCTTCTTCCTACACTCATGTTATGCCATACCAAGTTTGGTATCGATACCATTATCAAAACGGCCAGGAGAGCTAAAAGTCATAGGTGGCTAGATAGATAGATAGATAGATAGATAGATAGATAGATAGATAGATAGATAGATAGATAGATAGATAGATAGATAGATAGATAGATAGATAGATAGATAGATAGATACGCTCAAAGTCGCCGAAGTTCGCTAAGAAATGCTTCGCATTTACAAGGAGAAGAGGCAAGAGTATTGCATAGCGAAGCCTTGTATAGTATAGCAAGCGAGTTGGAAAGAGAAGTGCGATTGACAAAGGAAGAGAGAGGGTGAATATTAGCATAGTCATGCTAATCTCTTCTCTCTCTCTACAGTACACTAATGCAACTGGGGGGAGGGGAGAGAAGGGACAGTGCGGAGGCAGGAAACAAGGAGGGACCCCCTGTTTTCTCATTCTACAAAACACTGAAAGCTACTTTCCCAAGTTTTTTCGTAAAATTTACCTCATGCGAAAAAAAAATGGTTCACTTATTTTGGGCAGTATTCGTGTGTTTTAACTTGGCCTAAAGTACTCATTTTTTTTATGGCGCTTGTATGCGTGTTCTCCTTTTCCCAACTTTCATTACTAGCCTTTTTTGTCCCTTACAACTCAGCTTTCTCCCGCTGTTCTGTTGATTCCTCTTATTTCAAAAAACTCGGACAATCAGTTTTTCTTTGTGATTTCCCTCGTTTTCTTGCAAGCCTATAAGCCGTCGTTCACTCTATAGCTCACAGTTGTTATATTGTACTGTTTCAGCCAGTATTCGAGGGCACTGAATCTTGTTAGCCTAATGGCAATGACTATTGTGATAGAACAATGAGACGTAGGAAAAATAGAAAATAACGTAATAGTTTTTTTTGCTGCATGCGAGTAAGTCATGTATTGCCTGCACGAATCTGCGCTCTAGCTGCATCGCCAATCCATTTCCCCGAAAAGCCAATGAAAAACAGCCCGGCATATCCTGACCACACCGGGCGCCCAATCTACGGATATCGCGACCACACATCTCCACGAAAGATGCCTGCACGCCGAAGTGCTTTGCATGTAGCTCCTTGCAATAATCACGATGCGCCAACTGGAGCACCGTCAGTGCCTCCTCGTCGTGCTTAGCAACGCCTTCAATCAAGCCAAAATAAAAGGCAAAAAAGAAATGATGTTCGCGTATAAATAAAGCCCCATCGTAGCATTAGCTTCAAAGAAAACAAGGCTATAGCACGCCCAGTCTGTTTTGCTAGACTATTGCTTCACGACGGCGCCTCACGCACCTCCACACACAGATACACACGTCGGCGACACTGGTAGTTCAGTTGTAGTATGTGTTTACAACTGATATGGTGGGCACAATGGATGCGCCTGTTAGGCACATCGTCGAACCGACTGTTCGCGCTCGTGTGCTCACGATCCGAATGCGTGTGCGAGATTTTGTGGCAGCCCCTTCAAGAAATGCTTTGCATTGGGAAGCCGAGGCGTGAAACGGTGCGAGAGCGTCCGTCCAATTACCCATTTTATGTGCGTCGTTCGATGTAGAAGTCTACGCTGAACGAGTGATCGCGTGACTGGGCGGCGTAATGAAGGTAATAAAATACCTCACCGTTACGAGACGCCGCACGCTGGCGAAGATGGCAGATTAAGGGTTCGTAAGTTAGCTACCTCCCATCACTCCCGATCTATTTTTCTAGTCGCACATTTCGTTCAGGTACGCCAGAACAGTTGCGTTTTTTGCATTGTTTTATGTCGCCCTCGTTTCAGAAAAATTATTTCTGGTTCGGTAGCCGAGACAATATGAACCTCTACCTCTCCACAGCAAAACTGTTAAAACAGAACATATCAGAAGTGAAAACACGTGGTGAAGCAGGCAACTATTCATTTGCTTTCACAATCGCTCCTAAGATGACGAAGTGATTATTATTATTATTATTATTAATATTATTATTATTATTACTTACGAGAACAATGTTATAACTCGTGCTTTCTCGCATCTGGAGCAGCTTTCCAACTCTCAATGGTAAGTGAAGGAGCAAGGAAGTGCAAAAAAAGAGTTTCAGAGACAGAGAGTGACTTGCTTTCGTCGGCGAGAGGTGAGTTGGCTTCCTTGCGCGTGAGAAAAGAACCGACGCAGTAGGCGCAGATTGAAGTAGTTAACTGGTGTCAGAGCAATAATTTAACTGCTGAACAAGGAAGGAAGGAAAATAGAGGGAAAAGAAAAGCAAGGAGGTTAACCAGCCTATAGGCAGCCGGTTTGCAACTCTGCGCATGGGGGAGGGATGGGGGAGATGAAAGAGAGCAGAGAGGGAAGATAGAAACAGCACATTTGGCAGCACATGCGCGCACACTCAGTCATAGTCCAGTCTTGTCTTTCGCGGTGTGTGACATTGCTGTTACAGTCGCTTGTTCAAGTCGGTGTCGCGTAGGAATTTCAACAGAGCTTTCGTCGCCTTCTGTTGCAGTGTCTTCTCTCGCGCACTTGACAGAATAGTGTCCACAGATATTTGGCTGTTGTCGACGCGCGCAAAAGCAGACGCCAGTGACTGTCTCTGGATTTCATACAATGGACAGTCACACAGGATGTGGTGTAGCGTCTCTTCGCAATGACAGGCATCGCAGAGAGCGTTGTCGGCCATTCCTATGACAAAGGAGTAAGATTTTGTAAATGCCACTCCTAGCCATACGCGATGAAGTAGGGTGGCTTCTCTTCGGTCGAGTCCAGTGGGCATGCGGAGATCCATCAAATAGGACAGGTGGTGTTGACGATTCGTATCGATGCTTGGTGGGCACCATAGTGAAAACGTGATTTCACGCGCAAGTCGTCGAAGATTACTGGCAGCATCAGTCCTCGAAAGTGGTATGGCTTCTTTTCGTGTTCCTTCAAGGGCTGCCCGCGCGGCAGTATCGGCATGTTCGTTTCCTATGATGCCGCAATGACTTGGCAGCCATTGAAGCGTCACATGATGCCCTTTCTCGAGTAAAGTGTGGAGAAGGCATAGAATTTCGAAAACAAGCTGTTCGTACGGGCCGCGACGCAGTGCTGAGAGCACAGATTGTAGGGCAGCCCTTGAGTCGCTGAAAATCGACCATTGTTGCGGTGGTTCCCGATTGACCACACAAAGTGCAGCGCGCAAAGCAGCTAGTTCCGCTGCTGTAGATGCCGTGGAGTGGTCAGTCCTAAAGCTGATGGTAACACCTCTTGCTGGGATAACTACTGCCCCTGACGAACACTGGTGGTTCGTGGAACCATCGGTGTATACATGTATGCTGTCTGAATATTTCTCGTGCAAAAGAAGAAGAGACAGTTGTTTCAGCACGGGTGACGAAAACTCAGATTTCCTCCGGATCCCTGGCACACTAAGATGCACTGTGGGTCGAATAAGACACCAAGGTGGTATGGGTGGTTTAGATGCATGAGTGAAGCCCGAGGGAAGTTTATCGTTGTATTTCACGATAATTTGGGCGAACGATGCTTGGCGCCTCTCTGAAGGCAACAGTGCAAGGTGATGGCCGGGGGACCGTGCGAAGTGTCGGATGTGCGTTCTCAGGACTTCTACAACAATGTGAGTTTGTATCGGATAGTCACCAGCAATTGCAATTGTTGCTTCTGTTGACGTACATCTGGGCAGACCGAGGCACACTCTCAGCGCTTGGGCTTGTACTGCCTGTAAAACACGAACATTGGTCTTGCAGGTATTGCTAAGCACGGGCAAGCTATATCTGAGGAAACCGAGAAACAGGGCCCTGTAGAGCTCCATCATTGCGTCTACTGACATCCCCCACGTCTTTCCTGCCAGGAACTTGAACAGTTGAGAAACAGCGGTCAGGCGCTTCTTCATATAGGTCACATGCGGACTCCAACAGAGGTCCCTATCAATAATGATGCCCAGAAACCGGTGGGTTTTGGCGTAAGAAATCAGTCGCCCGCAGATTGAAATGACATAAGGGGTCATTGCTTTGCGAGTGAAAGCCACCAGCGCGCATTTTTCTGGTGATATGCTGAGACCTTGCTTGAACAAGTAGTTGGCAATCATAGTTGCTGCTTTTTGAAGCCGGGAACGTATCTGAGGACGTGTGACTGCCGATGTCCAGACACAGATGTCGTCTGCGTATATTGATATTTTAATGGTGCTTGGCAAGTATTCAGCAAGGCCAATTAGTGCAAGATTGAATAGCGTCGGGCTAAGAACTCCGCCTTGAGGAACACCCCTGGAAGTATAGCGTCACGTAGTTGGGCCATCTTCTGTTAACACAAAGAATGATCTTGCAGCCAGGTAACTCGAAATCAACCGAAAGACTCGACCACCAAGGCCAACCACCGCAAGAGCACCCAAAATGGCTTCATGTAGTACATTATCATAAGCGCCTTTCACATCTAGAAACAAAGCTGCAGATAGTCGCTTACGGGATCTTTCGTGCTGAACATACGAAACTAGATCAACGACATTGTCAATAGAAGAGCGGTCGCGTCGGAAACCAGCCATTGAATTCGGATAAATCTTGTAGTGTTCAAGATATCACTCCAGGCGGCCTAGTATCATCCGTTCCATTATCTTCCCTACGCAGCTGGCCAGTGCTATTGGGCGGTATGAGGTTAGTTCGAGTGGGGATTTGCCCTGCTTCAAGATGGGTAACAAGCGGCTTACTTTCCAGTCATCAGGAACATTGCCATCCTTCCACGAGATGTTGTAGAGGCTCAACAGTTCTCTCCTTGCACCTTCCCCAAGGTTGCACAAGGCTCGGTACGGAATACCATCTGGGCCCGGAGAAGTTGAACGCCTGCAGAGAGCTAGTGCCGCCTCGAGCTCCTCCATTGTAAAAAGGAGGTCCATGTGGTAGTCACGGCAACGGGGGACGTCACCTCTCACTGGACGAGTGGCTCGGTTGGCGATCTGCGCACAGAAATCTTCTGCGACATCGATGTCTGGCCTCCTTTGAAATAGCGCGAGCGCTTTGAATGGAAAGCGCTGTTCCGTAGGGTGACGCAGACCTTGCACCGTTTTCCAAATGTGTGAGAGTGGCTTGCGAGAGTCTAGTGACTGGCAAAACGTTGTCCATCGTTCCGACGCTAATCTATCCATGCGACGCCGAATCTTCTTTTGCATCCTCCTGGCTGCCCTAAGATCGTGAATTGATTTTGTACGCCGATACCGACGCTCCGCCCGGCGTCGCAGTGCTCGGAGTCGCTCCAATTTTATATCAAAGTCGTTTCGTGTGGAAGATATCGTCACCGTGCGAGTGGCGTTTTGCATTGTGCTCTTAATTGTTTTCTCTAACCCAGATCGTAGGCCATCGCTGCAAGCATCTTCCATGTCAGATTTGAAGTTGGTCTATTGGACTGCTCGAATGGTCGTCCGTGGACCATAACTAGACAAGCCTTTGATGTTAAGGTAGATTGGAATGTGATCACTTTCTCGTGTCTCAACATCTGGAAACCACTTGACGTATCTCGCGAGGGAGTTGGAGACAAAAGCAAGGTCGAGACAGCTGCCGTATGTCACCCCTCGAAGAAAAGTGGGGCTGCCGTCGTTCAGGAGAGTAAGGCCATAGTTGTAGGCGATGTTTGCTAACCTGCGTCCTCTTGCATTTGTCCGCGTACTTCCCCATGCGTGATTGTGCGCATTGAAATCACCTATGAGGACCCATGGTGCAGGACACACTCTCGAAATATCCGCTAATCTCCTGGAATCGAGATTACTTGACGGTGATATATAAACGCCTATGAGAGTAAACATGAGTTGGTTCTTTTTCACAGGGATGCAGACATACTGATTGTCATCGTGAGGTGCAATTGGTTGCACAACATACGTCAGTTCACGGCGAACAAAGACGATGATTTTGCTGCACGCACCGTTCGTTGAAGACATGACAGCTTCGTACCCCGATAGTCTTATTGGTTTCGACTGCTGAACAAGATTCTCCATGCGGCTGTATTCGTTTTCTTTACCTCTCCTTATTGCTTGTAATCTGACCTACAACGCAATGGGTGCACAAATACTCAGAATGTGATTTACGCCTTCACACAGCGCAGTCATTGCCCTAACGACTATTCAACTATTCTCCATTGTTGTGGTGGAAGTGTTCATTGCGTATTGTGTCACACAATGCGCTAGTTATCTCAGATTGTTTGCGAATCAGAATCAGAGGACAATTGACACTTGCGGCGAGAGTCGTGTGATGCATGAAATCAATGTCACATGTGTAATTACTGCGTAGCGCGCGTGAGTTTCGTAAACGCCGTACAGCACTTAAGTGCACAGTTCCCACAGGTTGGCTGGTTGTTCACCGAGAGTTTGGAGTCGTTCGCACTTCGCACGTCGCTGTCGCTCGGAAGCTGAACACTTTCAAGCACTTGTCTGCAGGACGAGTGCACAGTCTACAAGCGTAGCTGGGCCTCGTAGCGTAGCTGAACGAACATATAGTATACATACGAGCAATGGTTTCTCGCGAGTGATGCAATGCGAAGGACAATCCTGTTGCGAGTGGTAGGAATATATCTGTGGCATTTGGCTAAACGTCATCGAAAGCAGTTCAAGTGATGAGCTTTGAATAATTGCTTTTTGCTATGTCTCATCTTCGCATTGAAATTTATCTTTGACTTGTGCTTTTGTAGAATATCCATGCAAAAAACTTTTCCCGGAAGTATTTCGTCATAAAAGGGCAATATTTATTATTCACATGTCCGGCACGAGAATATATGATTGGCTCCGTGATCCGCACTCTTGAACAGCCTCACCCTACGAACACACCAAGCATGTAAATCTCACAGCATCACTGAAGCGTCAATCACCACACGAAAAATTAATACCTCAAAATAGCACCAAAGCTTCCATCACCGCACACCGTATGTCGGCAAACTCACCCATGAGTTGCTTCACGTGAACTCACTCTTGAAACTGATTTGGCCGTGAGTTTGAGTTAGTTTCTGATGAAAATCTCTGATTAGAGTCTTTTCTGAGTCTGAGTTAGTTTCTGATGAAAAGTTTCTCATGAAAATATCTCGTGTGAGCTGCGTCTTTCATTGAAATGTCTTTACTGCATTGCAACCAGTAATAGCTCGTATTTCAAAGTATGATAACAATAGGGGCCACGTAGGGCATCGATTATCTGTTATTGGCATTACAAAAAACACTGACACCGTGACCAAAAAAGTTATGTGTTAACGCACTCATTGAATTTACGTGATCTAGCCGTTAGTATCAGTTTGAGCAATTTAGGAGGAGTAATGTTTCTGGCATTCCAAGTCCGAATGAGCATTAGGTGTCAAATACAATTCTGTGATGGAGCTCCACCTTTTAACCGTTCGCTTCCAAACACTACTCACAGTAAAAGTCATGAGTGTTAAAGAAAGAAAGAAAGAAAGAAAGAAAGAAAGAAAGAAAGAAAGAAAGAAAGAAAGAAAGAAAGAAAGAAAGAAAGAAAGAAAGAAAGAAAAAAAGGAGTGCACTTCGTTATTGGCAAAGTGATGTGCAGAAGTATAATAAACTTGCCAAGGAGCGGCTACAACCACCGGAGCTGTTATACGTCACCTTCAGAACATCCCCATTCAAAGATATCACGTCGCAATTTTTCTTATAGTTCCAGTGAGAAAGCCTGTACGACAGAGAGGGGGAGATATGTTAAATGAGATAAAAGCAACCGCTTCAGGAGTAAATTGGCCCTAAACCGCACTCCAGTAGAACCTAAAAAAATGGCGCCATGTCTTCTCTTCCTCATGCGAACCACTTGCGTCAAGAGTGAACCAGCAAAGATTGCACTACCAGCAGCTTCAGAAATAGACTTCGTGCCAAGCAATGATGCCGTAGCTGCAAGATTGGAATGAAAAAAAAAAAGAAACTCTCCCCACCTCAGGAGCGGGCTCATCCACATTTTGCACGCTCTCGGTGAAACTACCCTTCGGAAGCGGCGTCTACGCCGGTAGCTGAGGCAGTGACCGCGAAAATGAAAATGCACTCTGCGCACGAAGGTCACTGCCACCAGCGGCCAAGAGCGGGGAGGTGTTTCCTTGATGAAAGTGACCGCTTGTTTCCCTCTCCTCACTGCTTGTGAGTTTTTGTGTGCGCTGCTGTTTTTTTTTTCTAGCTACGGTTGGACCAGGAAGCCGGGTACATTGTAGCCGTGCACTTTACATGCATATGCCTACCTGGAATAGGTTCCCGGGAGTTTTCAGAAAACTGATACACAACTTAACAATTCAGATTGAAGAAAAAAATCTTGGTGTCGTAAAAGTTGATAGTCGCCAATAAGACTAATTTAGACATCTATATGACAACGTTATCCAGCATAACCTAACGTTAGCCATTTTCAAACCAAGAAGGGGGACATTAACAACAGCAACTGCAAATTAGAATAATCCTGGCGACCAAATAAATTCCATGCCATTTTTATGTTTTTCTGGGGCGCTTGACGTTGTTCCGCTTCAAGATTTATTTCTGAACCATCAGCGCTTGGTTTAGACCGTAAAATACTTTGTAGGATCTACAGTGTTCTAACAATTGAAACACGAAGCGTGTTCATTCGAAAACATTCTTTGTGGGAAATTGAGACTCACTCATGGTGTCAGTAAGGGTTCATTCTTGCTCCAGTTTTATTCCTCATTCATATCAAGAAGATCCAGTTGAATGTTCATGGAAAGGCCTGAATGTGTGGTATACACGGTAGCCCATTATGCAAGTGATCAAAGGCCACTCAATAATTTATCGCAATCTATCTGTTTACGGTTTAATACATGCAGCATTAGACTTAAATTGTCAAAAACCAAATGTATTCATTAACCAACCAGAAAACTTCAATCAATTTCAGTGATACATTTGGTAACATCACACTCCTAAAATATTATCAAATGAAATGCTTGCACCTTACGGACGTATACTGCGCAAAAGTTGCGCAAACGTCAAGATTTCACAACCTCACAAGTCTTTCATTTATCAAAACAACAGACGCGAACTATCTGTCTTACGAAGGGAGCTACCCAACACTCCATCACGGCTGAGATTAAATGCCTATAAAACACTTGTAATCTGGAGCCCTCACCAAAAAGAAAACTTCACTGATAAAGATGTGCGCATGCCAAACTAGCCGCTACATTTCGACAGTTCAACGTGTGTGAGACAGTTCAACGTTGAAAGACAGTTCAGCGTCTGTGAGCTGTCTGCATGAGCAAATTATAAACTTCTTTCACAAAAGATAGTTTCAAAGCTTAGATTTGTTGATATTCTGCGCCATGATTATTTCAAATTTCCAGGTTCACGTTATTTACATCATCCTTCCCTGCTTATCTCTAAACACCACAATAAAAGAATCATACAGCCCTGAAGCCGTGTCAACACAAACAATTATTCAATCTCTCCTTCAGCAAGCTCTCACAGGACAAGTTACCTGGTATTGTAAAACATTACAATCATTCGTTCCTAAAATGCAAGCCAGTCATTTTTGTTCACGATTTTTTTTTGCCTCTGGAGTCACTCCTGCAAAGCCCGATGAAGCCTGCAGCATGTTCAAATACAGAAAAAAAAAAGGGAATTTGCCACTTCAAGGAATTTTCAGTAGTACAGATGCGTGCGGTTACTCACAATTATATGGACAGAGGTGTCCCACCTGAGATGGTGGGAGGCGAGAAAAAAAGTAACTTCTCTTCCCCGGGCTGCATACCTTCGCTGCCCTAACTGGCGGCTGCATGATTCCATAAACACGCAGTATAATCCTAGAATTATCGTAGCACAAGCAATCCTCTAAAGCTTCTTCTTATTAATAACAGTTTTGTGCGTAAGTCTCGATGCCAAGTTTGTCCTACTTTAATTGCCCGAGCAGGCTCTGGACAAAGGAAAATGGTAGACAAACGTGCGCCTCTTGTTGCGGTAATTGAAATCGTGAGACCTAATGAAACGGTTTGTTAGACTGCGCTCCCTTCCAGTTGAAGCCGTATTGTCAGTCAGAAACCACTGCACTTCATCGCTGACTGTGATTGGGAAAGGCACAGCACGACATTTTATCCGCAAAACGCAGGAACTGGGAGGCTCCATCCAGTTACTGGTAGAGAGGCAACGTCTTCTGCGACAGCCCTGCCAAGCCAGAAAGAAAACTCGACTGATGGAACATGCTCGAACTTACGGATCCCTTGGAGTGCGATGCATCTGGTGTTGCGCTACGAAACTAAAGAAATCACTTTGATGCAGCGAGAGCAAGGAAGAAACCTACAGAAAGATCTATGTTGAATGGAAATCGACGTGCGTAGCGTCAAAAACAATGCGGGTGCTGTTGGATGCAAAAGGCGGGAGGTGCACACGAAGAAACTTTCCGTATCGAATGCGCTCGCGTGTTCACGCGTATGCGACCCGACCTGGTAGCCGCCTTTGACGGAGCGTGTCGCTGCCACCCACCACCACAGAAGCAAGGATGGCAAAGCGATAAAAAAATAATAAACAGGACAAGGTCCTCAGTGTTGGCGCTGGCAAGTATTGTCGGCAGCACTGGGATGGAAACTCACTGCACAACGGGCCAATGAGCGCCCCACCAACGGGCCTTCTCACGCTTAGTTACGGCCTACTTTAACTGTCGTCTGTATACATGCAATTTTGGATGATTGCGCTTTAAGATGCACGGCTTCTGTCGTATTTGCAGACTTCTCAAGCGAATGTCAATCGAGATAAGTTTGAAGTAGTCCCGGTCATTTCAGAGAAATCAACGCACGATTTTGAATGCGAAGCATTTCTTAGCGAACTTTGAAGACTGAGCGTAACTATCTGTCTAGCTGTCTATCTATCTATCTATCTATCTATCTATCTATCTATCTATCTATCTATCTATCTATCTAGCCGCTCACGTTTGGGTGCTCTCGTGATCACCCTATTCTATCTATATATATTATAGATATTATATCTATCTATCTATCTATCTAGCCGCTCACGTTTGGGTGCTCTCGTGATCACCCTATTTACTTGGCGTGAACCAAAATTAGCATGAGAGGGTAAAATGGTTTGAGGAATATGAGGCGCTTGTCAAGACATAAATAATGTCACAATCCAGTCGCGTATCTCGTCAAGCACTTCCCGCCAGACAGTGGCACATATTTAGGGGTGAGCATTTGCCGCTGGTATGCGGGTATGTACCACAGGTGATTGGTTCTTAGAATCTGCTCATGAACGACGAGGACACACATGGGCAATTTTAACGCGCGAGTGTTAAGAAATATTCGACGTCGGTAGCGTCGACCCGACGAGTCCCAGCTGGAATCGAACCCAAGCATTCTGGGTGCCAATGAAGCAGTTTACCACAGAGCTACGCAAGGTCTCGGAAATAATTTTCAAATAGACCCTAATCTTCGTGAAACGTCAATAGTGGTTTAAATGCTGCCAACCCAATCTGATAAACATTACATATGTACTATTTTAATACAGCCGTCACGTCGGGTTAATGTTAGATCTGGTTAGTTTTCATGCGCTGAAGTTGATTGATGTAGCAGTGTCCATGACAACGATCTTCGCAAGCATCAGCGCTTCATATCAGCTTCTGGTGTTGCTAATACGCATGTTCTAGTTGGCATCGTGTCGCAAGTGCAAAGAACTGGTTATACTAACATCTGCAACTCTTCAACATATGTCTGTGTGTGCGAAATTTGTACATTATTTAGCGTCATTTCATGACGTGTCGCTCAACAAAAAATTGCAACATGGTCACCTTTCTTCCGCATGCTTCGCATAACGTGGATTCCGAGGTACGTGGGACCTGCCGAATTTTTTTCTCCCTCATAGTTTGACGCCCTGTTGCAGGCTAAAGTGCCCTATCAGACAGAATATTCAAAATTTATTAGGTTAAGAAAACGGGATTTTTATTGTCAATTAATGTCATTCAATGACATCATTGAACCTCTGCAAATGCTCTACGGGCGGCAGATTATTTCCTTGTTGGTCGCTATTTCGGTCCGAGCATCAGCCATTTCTTCATTATCTTAATTTTTGCTACTTTTCCCTCTCTTCATTTTCTTGCTCACCCTTCCAGTAAGCAAGCATTGGGCCCTTCTGGGTGGAGTTTGTAAGCCTGCTACCTTCCTGTTTTCTCTCTGTTTTCCTGTCTGCACGTATAAGGTAATAATAATAATAATAATAATAATAATAATAATAATAATAATAATAACGGTGATGATGAGGCTGTACAAACACTCCCGTTTGTGCTAGTATCCAGCGTAAACACGTTTCTGATAGCTAGAAAAGTATTGCTGTCACAATACTACAACAACAATCACAATAATGCTCTGCAAACTGTTTTCATAAATACTAATCAAGCGAAAAGCGCAACAGCCCTGTATATTAAAACGCCACAACCTAATAAAGAAGAGTGTAGTGGCGTTTTATAAATGCATATGTTTCTCTGGATCATCTGCTATGCGCTATAGATTGAAGAAACGTTAGCATAACTAATTTATTCGCGCATACATCTCCCGCATTGGCGTGTACTTCTTCCAAGCTGGCGCGTACACCAGTTTCAAACCTGATGTGTGATTGTCAGGGTGTAGTCACAATTGTGTTTCGGAAGTGGACATGAAAAAAGAAAATTGGCAGAATTCCACGGAGTGAATGATGGAGAGTGGGGCGAAGCATTCGTCCGTCCATTCGTTCTTGATTCCGTCCGTCCATGCCTCCATCTGTGTGACCGTAAATGCGTCCATCCGCCCCTCCGTGCGTGCGTCTGTTCGTGCGTCCGTCCCTGCGTCCATTCATGCGTCCATCCGTCCATCTGTCTGTTCGTTCGTCCATCTATTCAACACTCCAAGTACCACCATCTCACAACTTTTCATCATATATTCCTCAAATTGAAGCACCGCCATCCAGCTGACATTCCAAGGACTGAACGAGAGGAGGCACACGCACACTTTCTTACGGCTTGCGCTTCGTGTCCGCTTCCCACCTTTAACCACCTCGAGTTCATGGTATATACTAGTTCACTGTGTTGATGACACTGCGGCCCAACGCTCGCTAAACCTTTCTAAAACTAAGGAGGTTACACCCAGCGAGTATAACGTAGCAACCCTTTCTTGTCAGATAGTGCTCAATGCACATGCCCATGGCTGCTACTGGGAATCGCAGCATGCGCATTAACTAAAAGCCGAATTCTCCTGTCTCTCATTCCCCCTTAGCAGCCATTGGCATGTACATTGAGCACTATCTTTTATTGTTCAACAACGCACAGAAGAAATCTTTCACCGGCATCACCTTGGAGGTCAAAATGTTATACTTGTTACACACTACTACAACGGCTACGAGGGATGAACGGGTGCCGCTATTAGAAGCTTCGCCCCTAAAATCCGACGTTTATATATATATATATATATATATATATATATATATATATATATATATATATATATATATATATATATATATATATATATATATATATATATATATATATATATATATATATATATATATATATATATATGTGTGTGTGTGTGTGTGTGTGTGTGTGTGTGTGTGTGTGTGTGTGTGTGTGTGTGTGTGTGTGTGTGTGTGTGTGTGTGTGTGTGCGTGTGTGCACAGTGTCCAAATTTCGGTGATAGTGGGTTCCGGCGCCCATAACCTTATCTTGCTTCTCTAATGCAGGATTGCATGGTCACGTAGAACCCCGTTACCACTTGTACACAACCTGAGCTCGTTGTTGCACAAGATTCAAAGCCAGATAATAGCGATGAGAGAAAGGCAGGAAAGTTAACTTTATTGAAGCCTTGTAGGCTCTACTGATCTGGCAAATGGGGGAGGTGAAACGAAGGATAGTCGTAAGTGTGATCGAGGGCAAGGCAAGTGATATACTGTTCTCGTTACCGTATGTTCACTATTATACTTTTGCGTGGTGCCATAAAATACGCACGAAACAGGATAAATAAATGCGTAAATAGAAAAAGGACTTTCAGGGCGGCGCTATCTGCTAGTGACTCATGTATTCTGAAATAACGAGTACGTTATACATTCCTGATCAAACCTTCCAGCACTATCACTGGTGTGTTCGCCTCAACTCCTGCATAAATTTGACTAGTCAAGTTCTTCCTGTAATCGCAATCTGGCAATTTGAAGCAATCGCCAAGCTTCCCAAGCATTACAACAGTGCTAACAGTTTGTGGTTATCAAACTTGATTGTGCTACATCGCAATGAATAATAAGCACACAGGGCATTATATATGTACAGATGGCTAGAAATTTATTGTCACCTCTGTGTCGTAGGGACTAAGAAGCTCTGCGGGTCCCACCACCTCACAATGTGGAACTCCTTCAAAGTTATTTTGTGCGAGGTTTTGGCCCCCGTCTACTATCCATATACACATTTAAACAAATCAATGCAAGAACATTACGGGCTGTGTTATACTAGACTATAATATTTTGGAAATAGAATGACGTATACAGAAAACACCATCACTAGTATAATTTTACGTTTTTGTATTAGTTTATCTGCAGAGACATTCGCAAGGTAGAATTCGCAAGGTAGGGTTTTCAGACATGTTTGCTATAAGGTCCGTTCTTTTCTGCCGAACAACCTGTGGCACAACCACTTGTTACTCATTCATTCATCCTTGTTTTTCATTCATCACGTACAGTCTAATTTATCAAATATGCAGAATATATGTTCCAGTTCGAAAGGGTACTCTATATCGTTGTTCTACATTGACCGAAAAAAAAAAGCCACAGCTTTGCTGCGAAGGTAAAGCAATGAACGTGATATCAACAAATTGGAAGGTCACGCGCAGAATGGCAAGCATATTGAAACATTACCCGCATTTCTCGCGCACAAATGACGCAGAGACGTGAACCCGAATAGGCGTCTCAGTTGTTACTACGCTTTGTCTGAAAAGCGCGCCCTTTTTGAAAACGGAGGCTGTGCAACGATTGCAGTGAACTTTGTGTGCCCGGTAACTACAACAGAATTGATCCTACGAAACCGAAAGACCAGCCAAGAGGTACGATTCTCCCCATTGCAAGATAAGGGTGCGTGATCGAGCGTACTTCCCTTATTCTCTACGCGGGCCAAAGTACGCGTGAGAGATGAGAGCCACCGCGCGCTCAATACGCCATCTTGCTGATAATGCTAAAAACATTACAGCCCCCCCCCCTCCCTGAGTTGCCCGCCAACAACATATCTAGCACAGTAAGTGCTAGATATGAATAGCTTGCAGTTTGAACGTTGAAGGAGGTATCATTTGGTAGCTCAGCGGTTAACGCCTCACATTCACGACTACGTGTGCTCTATTCCGTGTGCCGGAGTCTTCTTTCTAGGATTTTTTTTCTTTCTTGCGTTTTCATATATATAGATACATATACGGTGCATGACATTGACTCCAATTTTGACACCCACGCCGACGCCCGTGGCGAAATCCAGCTGAGAGTGTCCATATAACTGCTATTGCAATGGAAAAGGAAATGCACTAAGAGGCTCGTAAATTTTATAAATGCTACCTAATATAGTCAACAGACAGTGGAGCATAGAAAATTGCATAGGGGACCTTATGGGTGGCGTTCAAAGTGTACGGTAGTAATTATGACATTGGTGAAAGGAATTTAGGTGCACCGAAAAACCACTTCCGCACTGGTACCTTCACTTTTCTGTACCCATCTGTACCCATGCAATCTGTACCCATGCACTTTTCCATGTTTACGCTTGATGAATAAAACTCAATTCAATTCAAATTCAAATTCAAACCCACAGCCTTCAAATCATGGAGATTTGTGGTGGACCTAGAATGCAATTTCGAGGGCGCTGACTTCTTTGGTGGTGTGATAAATTACTTTTAGGCGCATGCGTACCGAATGCCCAACAGTGCTCTTTTTGAACTAAATAACTTTTTCTGGAAGGTAGTTGCGACGTCTCATTTAAGGCAGGTGAAGAGCAGTGACAGCTAGCTGTGATGAAGCCGTTTCCAGCGCTGCTGAAATGACTTTTGGCTGGGAGAAAACACGAAAAACGGCAATCTGAAAACTCATTTCCGGGGAAACCTGACTTCGAAAGCGCGAAGCTAATCTGAACGTCATGGCCCGCGCCACATTAGAGACCGTGTGAGAAGTTCACACGTGCAAAAGAAAGCGACGACTGCATGTTTACGCGGCGTGCACGAGATTTGTGCAAAGGCTAACCGAGCAAGTGCTGCACTAAGGTCGTTGAACTTCGCTGTGCAATCGAAAGGTGTACGTTCCAATGCAGGTTATATTTAAACAGTTTTTGCAGTATTTGCAGGAGTCAGAAAAATACCGACAAACAAAAATGTCTGAAAAATGTATTCCAGCGCAAATTATTCATATTGGAAGATAAATGCAAGTTGAAACAACACAAGTAAAAGAGCAGAATTGGGTACATTTCAGTTAATAATAAATTTCAAAATGCACCTAATTTGTTTCTTCGTACACATGCAGTGACTACACATTTTGATATAATATCTTGTACGTCATTATTGTTGTTACAATTACCGGGCAACCGGAGGGCAGCCCCCATTCTACTTGATGAGAAGGGATTGATTGATAAGAAGGGAAAGCATCTTCTGGTAGCGAATTGCCGTCTTGTTTTTAACGTCATCATGCTGCAAATTTACAAACATGTTATCTCAAAAATTGTAACTATATAT
This sequence comes from Rhipicephalus microplus, assembly GCF_043290135.1. Lineage (NCBI taxonomy): Eukaryota > Metazoa > Arthropoda > Arachnida > Ixodida > Ixodidae > Rhipicephalus > Rhipicephalus microplus. The sequence continues at coordinate 112,570,371 of NC_134700.1, read as the reverse complement.
TTATGAAAACATTGGGTTCTAAGTAATTTGCAGCATGGTCATCAATTTACAGCATAGTGTTAGAAGTGCTCATCGGGCTGTCTAACAGCTGGTCACTATGATTCATTTTTTTTTCTGAAACGCCGATGAAAAACAACAAGTTCACATAATTTTACTGGATTTCCGTGAAATTTTTAATACAATTCCGCACGATATTTTTGAAGGGTGCCGGGGTGCGAAAAAACACTAAACACAAACTCGTACTAATGCGAACGACGCATGCAAAATCTTTCTTCTTTTATTGCGATAGCAACTATATGGACAACCTCATCTGGATTTTGCCGCCGGCGTTGGCGCCACCATCACTAACTGTAATTTGTAACATATTGTTACGCATGCCTTGGAAGAAAACGAAGATGGGTGAACATGCTGACTGCCCCAAGCTGGGGAAAGAAAGAAGACGACGAGACTGCGATCATCAACCTGTTGGCCGCTCCGGCGCTTCTCTTCGCGACCAAAATAAACGGCCCCCTTCAGCCGTATACGTCCTGGTCCTCCTTGTGCGTAACAGATTGGTGGAAGCGTGCTGGGCAAGACAAGCCCAACGACGGGAGCTTCACTACCTGGACTACGCCGCAGCCGCCGCCTTGCCGGACTCCCGCCTGCGCCGATCGTAATGGCCCAAGATCAGCCATCTAACGCTTCAAGGCCAACTCCAATGGGTTCCATGCCCTACTACCGAGTCCCACCAACCTTTGGAGGAAAATCGGGAGAGGATGTCGACGCGTGGCTCGTCCAGTACAAGCGAGTCAGCAAGTCCAACGGCTGGGATGCCGCCGCTCAGCTCAGCAATGCGGTCTTTTGCCTTACGGATACTGCGCTCGTGTGGTACGAAAACCACGAGGACACACTGACGACGTGGGACGTTTTTGTTGCAGAGCTGAAAGCGTGTTTCGGCGACTCAAGCGTCAAAAGGAAGCGGGCAGAGCAGACATTGTCTCAACGCGCGCAGCTTCCAGGTGAGACATGTACCACGTATATAGAGGATGTACTGAAGCTCTGCAAGGTGGTCAATGATCAGATGTCAGAAGACGACAAAGTAGGGCATTTGCTGAAAGGCATAGCCGAAGATGTATATAATTTTCTAATCGGAAAAGAGCACCTGAGCTCGGTGTCCGACGTGATTCGGCATTGTCGAACTTTCGAACAGCTGAAAATGCGCAGGATTGCTTCAAAGTTCGGCCGGCTCACAAATGTTACAACGGTTGCCAGCATCGACACGAGCACCTGCCCAGACCTGTCCTCGACGATTCGAGAGATTGTTCGCGAAGAACTTTTTCGCTATAGAGAACAGACGCATTCAGCAGTTGATCGCCATTCTGTAAACGACCAACATTCGGTATATGTGCCACGTGAGGCTGTGACTGCGCCACCGCCTTCTACGACCTCTTGGCAATCGATGGTTAGTGCAGCAGCTGTTGAGTACAGCGCACCCCCACAGCCAAGGAGAGCACCACGGTTGCCAGCTCCTCGCCATGACCGACGCCCCCAGCGTCCGCCTTCTTCGCGACGCCCAGTCTATCCCTATGATATACGGAACGAACCGACCCACTCCGCCAGAGAAGACGATGTTCGATTCATCGACGAACAAAGAGAGTTTCGACCTCTCCCAGTTTGCTACTCCTGTGGTGTACCAGGACATATTTCGCGATTTTGCAACCGTCGACGTGTAGCCCCACGGTATGGCTACCCACCACACTTTGCACGGCCTTCCGAACGACTTCGCGATGACCCGCGAGCAACGTACTATGGCCCACCACAACACTTCACACGATCGTCTGATCGACCGTACGATGACCCTAATGCAACACACCTGCTGCCTCGCGACGACTACTGGACACGCAGCTTCCGGAACCACTCCCCTACATCTGACAGGAGCTTGACGCCTCCACCGCCTCGTGTTCCCCGTTCTCCTTCACCACGGCGCCGCAACACGTCTCCTTTGCCACAGGAAAACTAGCAAGCGCGGCCGATGGAGGTGAGGTCGCCGGAGACGTGCTAATATCAGAAATACCTCCTGTGTTGATGCTCAAGAACAAAGTACGTGTTTTTGTTGACGGTGTGCCTGTGATGGCTTTGGTAGATACGGGGGCAACCATTTCGGTCATGAGTGCGTGTTTTAAAGATACCTTGGGACGGAAGGTATTATTTAGGTGGAATCAAGCTGCGAAGTTTTGCGGAGTGAGTGGTGAGGCACTGCATCCTGTTGGTGTGTGTCAAGCTAACGTATTTCTCGGAGGCCGTGTTATCCCAACGGAGTTCGTGATTATTCCGCAGGCGACACATGATGTTATTTTGGGTATGGACTTTTTGAGGGAGTGTGGTGCGACTGTCGACTGCCGCACAGGGACAATAGTCTTGAGTGATCACATTCCGCCAGCACTCTTGGAAAACCCTGTGGATGGTGAGACTGCATTGTGTGTCTGTGGCGACACTATCATACCACCGTTATCAACCGTTCGTGTACCTGTTGGTTGCAGCGACAGCTATTCCGCCAGCTTTGATGCCAACGTAGAACCAGTGTACACCAACTGCATGAAAAAGAGTGTGTTGATCCCACATTGTGTGGTGTCGATCAGACGTGGACGCGCTGGTTTATGGACTGTCAATTGCTCTACAGAACCCGTGATGTTACCAGATGGTCTAAAGTTAGCCGTCGTGAGTGGACAACACGAGGCCTTACTGGTGACCGAGCTTAGAGATGCGCCGGAAGAGCATCGTAGTCACAGTTTCGAAACGGCTCTTCTGTCAATGGTGAATAAGTCGCTGAGCACAAGTGAACGCCGAACATTGGTCAATGTACTTTCGAAGCACGTCTCTGCATTCGACTTTGCGCAGAAAGACAAAGCGCCCCTAATCCCTGCTTCTCGGACATGTCACACTATCAACACGGGTTTGGCCAATCCGATTAGACAAAAGCCATACCATGTTTCGCCATACGAGCGGAGGATTATTAATGAGCAGGTGAACGAAATGATTGAAAACGGTATCATTCAAGAGTCGGTAAGTCCATGGGCAGCTCCAGTAATTCTCGTTAAAAAGAAAGACGGATCCTGGAGATTTTGCGTCGATTATCGCCGATTGAATGCTGTAACAAAAAAAGACGTGTACCCACTTCCACGTATTGATGATGCCATAGACTGTCTGCATTCGGCCTCTTACTTTTCCTCTGTAGACTTAAGATCGGGCTACTGGCAAATTCCCATGCATCCTGAAGATAAAGAAAAGACAGCCTTTGTAACACCTGACGGCCTTTTTGAATTTAACGTGATGCCATTTGGACTGTGCAACGCGCCGGCGACGTTCGAGCGATTTATGGACACTGTTCTTCGTGGCTTGAAGTGGAGCATTTGCATGTGCTATCTCGACGACGTCGTCATCTTTGGCCGCACCTTCAGCGAACACAATTCACGTCTGGATACAGTACTGACTTGCATAAGAAACGCTGGCCTTGTTCTTAACTCAAAGAAATGCCACTTCAGAGACCGACAAACCCTTGTTCTCGGGCACCTAGTCGATCAGGAGGGCATCCGTCCAGATCCCCAGAAGACAGCAGCCGTTGAAGCATTCAATGTGCCGCGCTCTGTGAAGGAGCTCCGCAGTTTTTTTGGGCTTTGCTCCTATTTTCGCCGCTTTATACCCAAATTTGCCGATGTCGCGTATCCGCTGACATGTTTGCTACGGAAGAATACTCCCTTCGAGTGGACTCCGGAGTGCGACTCCTCTTTTCGTCAACTGAAGTTCCTCCTGACGTCGCGGCCTGTTCTTCAACACTTCAACCCATCAGCTCCAACCGAACTGCACACAGATGCCAGCGGCATAGGAATTGGTGCCGTCCTAGTTCAACGCTATGGTAACCGGGAGCACGTGATTGCATATGCAAGTCGCTCTTTGAGTAGGCCCGAACATAATTACACTGTCACAGAACAAGAATGCCTCGCGGTCGTATTTGCGATTCAGCGGTTTCGGTCTTACTTATACGGACGCCCTTTTACAGTTGTCACCGACCACCACTCATTGTGTTGGCTCGTCAACCTTCGGGATCCTTGCGGCCGTCTAGCACGCTGGGCACTTCGGCTCCAAGAGTATAACTTCATAGTCTCGTACAAAAGTGGTCGACGACACGCCGACGCAGATTGCCTTTCGCGCATGCCACTGAGCACTACAGAGTGTGACGCCGATGACCTCGATCACCTTGTAGCTTCTGTGTCACCGAAGTTTCCCGACCTCAGTACTTTCAAAGATGAACAGCGAAAGGACCCCAGGCTATCATCGCTTTGCACAGCTCCTACGGCATGCCATTTCTGTGTACGCAACGGACTCCTATATAAGAAGAACTTTTCCAGCACTGGTGCACGTTTCCTCCTGGTAGTGCCAGAAACCCTTCGGACAGCGATTTTAGGTGTGATGCACGATGATCCTACGTCCGGACATTTAGGTTCTGCGCGGACGCTTTACCGTGCTAAGGAACGCTTTTATTGGCCAGGAATGCGACAGTCAGTCGAGGCATATGTGGCCAGCTGCACACAGTGTCAACGCCACAAACGCCCGTCTACTGCTCCGGCTGGTTTTCTACAGCCCTTACCACCTCCAAGCACACCTTTCCAACAGGTGGGCATTGACCTCATGGGCCCTTTTCCAAAGTCGGCTAAGGGCAATCGCTGGATAATTGTATGTGTCGATTACCTCACGCGCTACTGTGAGACGGCGGCCATACCAACCGCAACTGCCAGCGACGTCTCTGTGTTCCTGCTGCAGCACGTTATCCTCCGACATGGCCCACCTCAGGTGATCATCAGTGATCGTGGGCGACAATTTACGGCAGACATAGTAGAAGAGCTGCTTCGATTGAGTGAGTCCCGCCTTCGTCACTCGTCGCCATACCATCCGCAAACAAATGGGCTCACGGAGCGTGCCAACCGAACAATTGTAAACATGCTCTCTATGTATGTGGCATCCGACCACAAGAACTGGGATGACGTGCTACCATTTATAACGTACGCGTTCAATACCGCTAAGCACGAGGCAACAGGCTATAGCCCCTTTTTCTTGATGTACGCACGACCGCCACGGCACACACTCGACACAGTTTTGCCATTCTCGGCGCACGAGAACCTCTCAGTCACCGAAATCCTCTGCCTTGCAGAAGAAGCGCGTCGTATTGCTCGTCTACGCACTTTGGCATCACAGGAAAAATCGAAGGTACGCTATGACGTCCGCCACCGGCCTGTAACTTACCACCCAGGCGACTTAGTGCGGCTGTGGACTCCGGTACGAAGACGCGGGTTATGCCAAAAGTTCTTGGCCACATACGACGGACCGTTTGTCGTTCTCGACAAAATCACGGAAGTCACATACACAATAGCTCGCCTCACGAGAAGTGGTAGAAGAGCCGCTAAAACCCAAGCAGTCCATGTCGCTCGACTGAAGTTGCACACACCAAGGTGAATCAGTTACCTCGCCCGGTGGGCTTCGTCTGCGAGGGGAGGAATGTTACGCATGCCTTGGAAGAAAACGAAGATGGGTGAACATGCTGACTGCCCCAAGCTGGGGGAAGAAAGAAGACGACGAGACTGCGATCATCAACCTGTTGGCCGCTCCGGCGCTTCTCTTCGCGACCAAAATAAACGGCCCCCTTCAGCCGTATACGTCCTGGTCCTCCTTGTGCGTAACAATATGTATATTGAAAAAAATCAGAAAAAGGCTCTGGCGTGCGTAATCGAATTTGGGTCCTCTGAATCGTGAGTACGAGGCGTTAACCACTGAGCCACCGAGGAGCACCTCCTTCAACTTTCAAACGGCAAGCTATTTCTATCTACCACTTACCGCTGCTGACGGGCATCTCGGGGTAGGAGGGGGGGGGGGGACTCCCGTGTCTTCAGCATTACCAGCAAGATGGCGCAATGAGCGCACGTAGAAACTTCGTCACGACGCGGCGGCCACGCTCTCAACTCCAACGTGCACTTGCCCTGCATAGAGCGGGTGATCGGCGCTCACTCGCGTGCCCTTATCTCTTGGTAGGGAGGATCGTACATCTTAGCTGGTGTTCGGCTTTTACCGGAACGATTCTTTTTAGTTACCGGGCGCACTAAGGTCACTGCAATTGTTGCACAGTCTACGTTTGCGAAGAGAGCGAGCTTTTCAGACACAGCGAATTAATAACTGACGCTTATTCGCATTGATCTGAAACGTACACTTGAGTGTACGTTTCGTGCGTCATTTGTGCGTGAGAAACGCAGGGCACGTTTTGATCTGCTGGCCATTCTGCGTGCGACCTTCCAATTTGTTGCTTTCGCGTTCATTGCTTCGCGTTTATGGCAAAGCTGAGACTTCTTTACTTGTAAGTTACGTTCTTTCTCTATATATGCAACAGTTAATTATAAGTATATAGGATTCACCTTCAACAACACGTTATCATTCATTAAGTGCTCAAGTAACACTTGCGCTTCAGTGATGGGAAAATAATGTCTTTAAAGCACCAACGTAAGAAAGTCTTTTCAGATCTAAAACTGCTATGCTGCAACAGGAGAATCAGAACGTAACTGGTGAAAGTGTGCACGATTTGTAGTCTTTGCTTAATGCGAATATTCCACAGTCGTGAGAGAGTCAAGTGAAAAGCAACCACAACATCATTAAAAAATATTCAGCATCCTATTCCCCACAGAACTCCTGAAAATAAATCTGTTGAACCACTTGAAATGAGCCAGAACGAAAGATGCTAATTTCTTAAAAGATTTTACACAAACAATTTTTCCCCAGACAGATTTCTGTATCTATGACAGCTGATTCTGACCACGTGCCACCGTAAACAAGATACATAACATTCGAATTTGATAAGAATAACCCATTTATATATTTTATATTACCTCATACTAATACTGAATTTGATTGTGTAATCAAATCAAGTTCGTAATCTTTATATTATTACTTTATTTCGTAGTGTTTTACAAAACATATTCATCCTATGTCACAATTGAGGTTTCTGTTGTACTTCAAACGAATTCCTTGAATATGCCATTTGTTGCCCTCTATGCTTGAACAACACGTGCGTTTTTGTTAAAAAATAAATGATACAACGTTAAAAGTAGTCGGCTTCAGCAGTATTTAATGATGGTACATCGGCTAAAGTGAGCACAAGTTCAGTAAAGAATAAAGAACGTATAGGTGGGACAAGGATGACTCTGGCTGTAAAACAGGCTGCTGGTCTTTCGGAGAATGATTGTACACTTTGCGGAACAAAAAAAAAAAGGGCCCACCACTGTGCAGCTCGTTTACAAATCACAAGGTTAAGTGCCGATTGCATCTTCTATACGTTGACTGTGCGTGTAGAGATATAAATTATGAAATCGAGTATTCTCCCGTGAAGAGATTCCGTGAACTGAATGGAAATGCGACGAGCGTCGGCTAATATTAATTTATACGCACGTATGTTATCTTCGGAAGAACAAGATCGCTACTTTTTTACAAGCTAATTATAGGGAAGTGTTCTTGTGATTTATTCCCCGAAGGGTAACACACCAGTCCTTAAAAAAAGCTTCTCATGCTACAATTGCTTTATTATTGTATTAGTTGCCATAATACGGTAACCTCATTGTGAAAATTGGAGGCAGTAATGAAAAGACAACGGGACCCTTATGCGGGGAGATTTAGTATACGAGAGAAATTGTCACAATTACCGAAAATATTTTGTATGCGTTTGTATGAGAAGCATTCAACTCATTCAGGTGGTGCTGGTGAGGAATTAATGCGTTCAAAAACTACTTGGTAAGGTGCTGTAAATGCCTTAGAAAGGTGCTCAAAGGTTTTTTGAAGGACGAATCCTCGGATTAGGGAGGTTTCTGCATGTTGAATGGACAACTGAAGTTGTGTTTTGCTCAAGTTTTTGGAAGAAAAACATTATCATTTTATAGGCACGAGACATCGTTAGTATAAATTATGTGTTTCGAACTTTGCAAGCGTCACCAGGTAATAAACTTCCTTTATATGTGAGGGCAGATTCTTTTGCCCTAAATATAAAGAGTGGCATCACGTTTTAAACTTCCAGTCTAACGGTAACATTAAGTGTTCAGTGTAATATCTATATAGGTATCATATCAAAAGCAGACAATAAACATCCGCGTTTTTCGGAAAGCTTTTCACATTGTCATCGTCATAATACTGACGAAAGCTTGAGTTTTTTTCTATGAGTATAACTATTTGCGCGAAATCATTCACAACTGCTTGGATTTAAAAAAAAATCAATAACGCAGCTGTGGTAAGAAACGGTTCAGAGACTCTGTAACTACACACACGAAATCGTTGCTCATAATGGAGCAGTATTCATTTCTGCAAAGCTTGTGACCAATAGAGCGTATCGGCATGATTTGTTTGCAAGTGTAGCAAGAGATTAAAATGAAGAAGGATTGGTGCAAAGTGAAAAGGTGAGTGCACACTAGAGGGAAAAAGCTTACAGGTTCTGGTAGAAAGGCCATAGGCATCAAGTTGATATACACGCCAACGTAAAAAAAAAATAGTGCGCATCGCTGGACAAAAATTCGCTTTCGTTACGTATAAAGTAATGTTTGTAACATGGCGCAAGACTAAACTGCGCATCATGTGCTTAAGATATTAGCTTCAGTATGTATTGATTATTCACTCTTCATATCTCATTTCTAAGGCTAATTCAGTTTTATTGCACAATGTAATTCTTACTATGAAATCAGATGTCCAAGAAAAATTTAACTTTTTATTGACGGAGACATAACATTGGTCTTTGCAATTAATAATTTGTTTTGTGCTTGACGGCGTATGATGGTGTTGCTCGTTATAAACAAAGAAATTATACTGTGATAATAAAAGGTATCGAGTGTAGTGTACTCTGTTCTTCAAACGACATTCACAACGTTAGCAGATGTAAGGTTAATTCCAGCTGGTTGAGAAACAAGGTTACTGACACCAAGTGATGAACACAAGTCAACGTAACGAGCTAAGCGACGAAGCTAAGCGACGAATACGCTACATCAAGTATTATAATTATAATAATTAGGTTCAAAATGGTACAAAATGAAAGTGGTACAGGCCTACACGCCTACATCGAGCCATGATGATAATTTGGTTGAGCGCTTTTTTGAAGAAGTACAGTTAGCAATTATTAAAATAAATACATAGTATACTATACATATTAGGCGACATCAATGCATAAATAGAAAAGAAACAGGCCGTAGACCAGGCAGTGGGGAATATGGCAACGGCTCTAGAAATGCCAGAGTGGAGTTATAATATACAGCCCGAAGAACGTCATATTTTTTGGGTCTTAAATACTTTCTACAGAAAACGTGCTAACCGTAAATGCACGGGGCTGAGCTTCACTTGCGACACTAAAAATTAAATGAACTTCATTCTGTATGCACACCCCGTCATTGCAGAAGATGTAGAAATAGTTTTGAAGGTCGTATGCAGTGACCGTAGAATGGTGAGAGATAGAACGCAACTATATATTTAGGTACCAGTATATATAGAATAAAATGCACAGAAGCTTCAAAGGCGCTTTATTTAGTAACTCAAGATTAGTGTTAAAAACTGGTGCATCTTCTGTGGTACTATCGACTAGTGCGAGTGGATATTGGTCAGTTTTTGGCATTAGGAGGCATCACAATGTCTTGAACCATTAAACGTAAGAATTCATTGCAGCTTTAGATATTAGGTGCTTATCCCAATGGCTAAGCCTATAACGCTAATTTTCGTCATGACTTGATGAGAATAGGAACATAGGCTATAAATATATCCAGATTTTTTCACGAAGATCCCCAGTTATTATTTAGACAGCTCTACATATTTTAGCACAACAGATCAAAGCATCTGAAAAAGAATTTTTTTTTCGATATAGAGTAAGGGCGAACTCTTGTCCAACTCAAAGGTTGCGCACAATGAGTTTCAGAAAAATAAACTACTATGGCTGCGAAAGCACGCAAACGTATGTTGACACTTCGCCCGTGCTGTATGCAAAGGCAGCTTTGATGGGTTCTTCATATTACCAGAAGACGAACTAGGGTGCAAGGGTGCAACCACCACTCTGCCGCAATAGGTCTGCGTATTGGTGAATACTCCTCACACCGAAAAAACGCGGAGTATCGTTGCATTACACCGTCGAATAATTGATGAAAGTTACACTGGATGGCGGCGCGTAATAAAGATCAATTTCCCGTGATGCCGAATGATTTAACGTGTCGTTGCTTTGAGGCTGGTAGAGCTGTTTGACAGTGTGTGCTTTTTATAAGTGTCTTGCTGCATCATAACCATTATGGCAACAAAAGAAAAAAATGACACACTGTAAAGTTAAGTAGATTTCACGATCGGTCTTTTACAAAAGCAGCTTTTGGAAGCCCGAACCTGCCGGTGACCTGGTCAGCCCATCAAGCAACATAAACTTTTCTGATAAAGCACATAAAAAAGAGTTAATAAATTCTCGACTATAGTATTGCTTAACAATGCTCCAACATTATCGACTCGGTCCCTTTATGTTTTTACTCCTCCAGCCCATTCACCTCTAAACATGCAAGATAGCGATACAGACAACGCCTAGGCAACATATCCCTGCTTTTCATTTATCCGCTTCATCTCGGTCTCTTTCGCTCGAGCCATAAGTTAAATTTGAATTCACAAAAGCAATGCTCCCTTAATACTATTGCGGCTGGCATTGTATGTTGAGCTGCAGCAAAATATAAACCGGCTGCAACGTTGCCACCAACTCTTCCGGCAATATCGTGGCTAAAGAAAAAGGCACGCGCATACCTCGTTTAGCCTGAACAAGCAGCTTCAAAAGACTCTGCTAACTGACGCATAGACAGACAGAGAATATCGCTCCTACTCCATCTCTCGCAAAGACTACGGCGTATAGGAGCACCATGCATGACTTGAATAATATGCATGCGTAGAGTCTACATGCATCGACTAGACCCGCTAGTTGGGAGCCTAAGCCACATTCTTCCGGTACAGCAAGATACTGCGTTCATCGATCTTTTACTATAGCAACACCTACTGCGATCATATCGGCACACATAAAGTACTTTATCCAGCTGGTTCGAGATGACGTGCGTGCCATGTGTTCTGTGGCGCATATTGCTCGCGGGACTACAAACTGGGTGCACTGTTGGATTCACCAAGCGTGCATGCGCATCACTGCGCAAGGCTACCCTTTCATTTCCAAGTCTAGCTGGGTGGCGCTAGGTTGCGCAGAAGCAGTCCTTCGTCTTCGTGCCTTGCGTCCCAAGTGATGCGCACGCGTGCCGCGCGGGCAGGCTGTTCCTGAAGCAGCCACCGCTGGTCAGGTTTCCAAACGAAGGCCCCTCTTCCTACTCCAGCGTGAAAGCGGTTTGCAGACACGTCTATGCACAACAAAAGCTGCGCGGAATAGGACGAAAAGAGAGCGTTTCCAGAAGGAACCTCGAGCAATTGTTTATGCGAGAAACGCGCGACGCGTGCAGATGTGCGCGGAGTTCCCTTTCGAAGACCATCCCTCGTCGTATATGGGCACCTACGGAGAGTCTCATATGAAAAGAACAGAAACATGCGAGCAGCCGTGGCACCCCCCGCTGCATATGCATATATGCATGACGCGGTGTTTCTTGAAGCACATGTTGGGTGAAAGTGGGGCGTTCTCCCGAAGGGCGTCCTCATGTTGTTAGAAGAAAGCTGGACGCACTACGCGGGACGTCGGTGTATGTTTGTAGTTGATACGGCTTGCCTGTACGCCAGCGCTGTGAAGCGGCTTCCACCACGCGTACTTAATAGAACCTGAGACCATGCCTTGTCAAAGCCATCTGCATGCTCTTAGCCAAGCGACTGCTGCACCCACTTGAGTTCTCCTCGTGCTACGATGTAACTTGATCCCGGGAGTGTAATCTGACATGGTTCGATCACATTTGCTTAGAATTGATCTAGTTTTACCTCGATTTGAAGTCACATTTACATTGTACCTACACAATACACAAAGCGTCTTTGAAAGACTGCTACGATGAATGCGGCTCAATATCGCGTACTCGGTGCTTTTTCGCCATACATTCCCTCAAAGTGCAGGTTGCCGCAGTAACTAACTTTTCACTCATTAAATAAGGGGCTTCTAATTTGCTTTAAGGAACGCACGAATGCAATTGCGCTGTCTGGAAAACTCAGAAATGTGATAATTCACAAAACAGCACGTTTATCAGGAATACAAACTCAACTAGGAGTATGCGAAATTAATGAAAAAGTTTTTAACAAAAAGAATTCACGTGGCTATCTTATCTCTACTTATTCTCATCGTTTCACCAGCTTATCGGGTGACGACCCGTATCTGAAAGTCAATCAATTGTGTGCATACAATTTGAAAGAGGTTTTATGCACAGATTTGTCTGCCAAGGCCTGCGGGTGCAGGTTCACTGTATCACCTCTTGTCATCAGCTCTGCGTTTTTGGAATAATTTAAAAAAAACATTTCGATATACGCATGCCCGGTAAAAATTTTGACAATTCTGAATCTTTCCAATAACTCCGATTTTCAAGAGCATTTTGAAATCTTAGATTCATCCAATGAAAGAAGCAACCATTAGCGCCAGCAACCTCATGAAGCAGGCCTGCATCTAAATAAACAAGCTCTAAAGTTTTAACGCTACCAAAAGTAGGTGGTTTGTATTCAAGTATATTTGTGTTTATGTGGCGAAGGGTTCGGCGTTCAAACCTCCGAGACATTTAAAATGCATCTAGATTGTTTGCATGTTTTTGGGTCAAAATATGATTTAATCTCAGATTTTGCAGTGTTTAGGATAATAATATTTGTGTTTTTTTTATCCTATTTGAAGTTGACACATGACAGCAGCTTGCCTATGCTTGCTTATGCTAACAGTACACTATGCCAATGCTAACACTACACTTTGGCAACTTTACTCCAATGCAGAAGTGCAGTGTTATGTTACAACAATGCAGCGCTGCCTTATCACTTGGATAAGTAAAGAGCAACAAAAAATTGCCAAACCCCACGTACAGTGACAATCGATGATATGCGATGCGCGAAGGAGAAATGTTGATATGTCAATGTAAAATCAGTGCAATGTTACGAGGTGGAGGTAAATGATGCTGTACATCACTTCCGTGTCATGATTATTATGTTTGGATGTGTCGTTTACCTTCGTCATCTATTCACGTCACGTGATACCAAATTTAATATATATGGAGCTAGCAAAGCGGCTGTGAGCACGCAATGAGCGTGGTATGTTGTCATGTTCTTACATGAAACGCGTGTCAGGATTATCATGTTTGCACCAGTCATATATTTTGTCATTCATTGACGTCACATAACACCAAATTTGGTATAAGCGGAGCTAGCAAAATGGCCGTGAGCGCATCATGAAGGGCCCAATATACTCCTATGTATCGTTGACGCGATAAATTGACGCAATACACGACAATTATGAGATGCGTGTCATGTAACAACATGACTACATGCTACGCTCATGTTGCGCCCGTGGGCGTTTTGCTAGCTTCACATGAACCAAATTGGGCATTGCGTGACGCGAACGAATGACATAGATAAACGACACGTCCAAACATGATAATCATGATATGCATGTTATGTAACAACATGACTAAATGCCACATTCATGATGCGCAGCAGCTGTTTCACTAGCTTCACATATGCCAAGTTTCGTATTACGCCACGTAAATGGTTGACGAAGGTATGTTACTGGTGCAAATTTGATGATCATGGGATGCGTGTCATGTAACGACATAACTACATGCCACATTGAAAAAGCCAAGACACTTTCACGTGGCCCGGGAGAGACGCTTTAGGTGCCGACCAGTGCGAACGCGCGAAGATCGGCTCCTGCTTTCAAGAATATTTTCCAGTGGTATTCACGAATTTTTCGCCGAGTTTTTAGTCCCATCGTGTGCCTAAGTTCTCAAGAAATCTCCAGATACCACCTTTGTGCTGGTGAGTGGACTTTTAAACCGTTTTTGGGACATTTTTACACGGCAACGCCACCGGAGGATTTAAGCCTAACCCAGGAGGCGATTGTCGCCGATGCGCCGACCCGGCGCCAGCGTGACTCAACGCTCTGCGCATTCCAGGACCTGCAACTGAGAATGGAATACGAAGTAGATGGAGAGGACATGATGATGATGAAAAACATTTATTATAAAAGAGAGAGGTACGGGGCCAAAGCATGACCCTGCTACATGGTCGGCGTCCTTAGTCCGGGACACCGCATGACGAGGCCCCTACTCACGCCCGTCTCACCAGAGCCCGTTGAGACTCTAGTGATGAGCAGTTGAGGAGGGCAGTCTCCCATGCCTCTCGGGATGGGGTAGGGGAAGGGGGTATGTGGGGATTTTTCGGACATGCCGATACCATGTGTAAGATATCACACGTCTCCCCACAGTGTGGGCACCGCGCATCTGTGTTCGCATCGAAATGCTTTAGGATTGCAGGACAGAGTAGAGTACCTGTCTGCAGGCGCCTTAGAGTTCGCTCTTCCGCCTTACTCAGCCCCTTTGCAGGAGCCGGGTAAAGACGGTGAGTGCCACGATAATAGGTCAGAATTTCTTTGAACCGCAACAGCGGTGTATTGGCCTCCGAGTCATAAGAGCCAAGGTGAGGAGCCCGGTGGGTAAGCGCTCGGGCGGCCGCGTAAGCGGCCTCATTACCTCGTAAGCCCTGATGGCCAGGAGCCCATACGATGCGTTTCGGGGCTGGATCAGCGAGAGCCCGTTTTAGAATTTGGCTGGCTAGGGGGGATATCTCTCCTACCAAGTAATGAGTACATGCTTTCCGGGAGTCCGTGATGATAACTTTCGAGTTGGGGTCCGCCGCAGCAAGCGCTATCGCGACTTTCTCAGCGCGCTCTGGATTTTGTGCTCGGAATGAGAGCCCATTGACATGCTTTTCCCGGTGAACTACAGAGGCCGCGTAAAATCCCGTGGGCGAAGGCCCTGCTATATCTACGTAGAATACACCAGGTCAGGAGCCGTGTTGCCTCTCAAGCGTTTGAGCCCGCGCCTGTCTTCTGCTTTCGTGCGTGTGCTTATCCATGTTACTGGGATGTGGAGCGACCGAGAGCATATGCCGCCACAGTTCCGGAATACGCTCCGCCTCCTCTGCAGTGCAAGTGTGCTGTATATGTAAGCGGTTTAGCAGGCGGCGCCCGGGAGCCGTCTGCACGAGCCGCGTATATTGATTCATAAGGTGGGCCTCCCGCAACTCCTGGTAGGAGTTGAGCACACCTAACGCCCTCAGTTTGGCGTTGGAAGTGGCCACCGGGAGATCCAGAGCTCGTTTAGTAGCCTTACGAGTGATGGCATCTATTCTTTCGTCTTCTTGCTTGTTAGTTCGAAGGTATGGGACGGCGTAGAGGATCCGGCTAGTCACGAAGGCATGCACGAACCGAAGCGCGTCCCTGCCCCACAGACCACCCCGCTTGTTGGAAACGCGGTAGATCATGCGCCCTACCTGTTCGCCTATTCTCTTGAGTTTAACTATAGTGGAGTCCGGTCTGAGTCTGTGGTGAATGAACAGGCCAAGAATCCGGAGATTCTCCACCTCTCTGATGGGAACCCCAGACAGGGAGATGTGTATGGCTGACTTATCTCTTGGCTTCGCTCTAACGTGCAGAAGCTCTGATTTGTTTGGAGCACATTGGAGTCCACAATCGTTGGCATACGCCTCGACTATGGATGCGGCCTGCTGAAGGCGTTCCTGCATTTCACCAAGGCTCCCTTCAGTGGTCCAGATTGTAATATCGTCGGCATATACTGCGTGTTGTGTGCCTTCCACCCTGGCCAATTCGCTTGGAAGGCACATCATAGCAATGTTGAAAAGGAGTGGTGATAACACTGCTCCCTGTGGGGTACCCCGTGTTCCCAGGAGAGGACATCTCTCCAGAGGATTGCACGGAAGACATGGGTTGGAAGGAAGCCGAAACGAGACGCTCAAGGAATAGGCAAGCCGCGGTTAGCGTTCCTGCTGCCAAGATGTCGACCAAGGCTGGCGTTGCGGGAGACGCTCGAGCCAGTCGTAGTAAGTATGATACCAAGCATACAATCGTGCCAGCTGGACGCATGCCGCCACTACCCAAGGATTTCAGCAAAATTGTGCTACGACCACGTGGAGGATTAAATATCTCGAGAATTGGCACTGGAGCCGTGGCAGACGCGGAGGAGGCCATGCAGGACATCATCTGTTCCAACTTGCAGCAGAACATAATGGTGGCAAGCACTCCGGACCAAGAGAGAGCTTCAAGATACCTCAAGGTCAAGCAAATTGACATTGGAGGCAAAGTTTTCGAGGTTAGCGCGTACGCCAAGGCACCCCACGATACTTGTAAAGGAGTGATTCGCGGGATCCCCGTAAGCGATACTCAGGACATTTTGACCCGAAAGATTGTGAACGCGAACAACCCGCTCGCGCTGCAGGCCAAGAGAATCAAGGACACCGGGAAGATCATCATAGCGTTCGAAGGACACAAGGTGCCCAGATTCCTGAGATATGGACCTTCACTTTTGCAGTGCTCCCTTTACCGCAAGAACATCGATATTTGTTACATCTGTGGAAAGCTGGGACATCGGTCTGACGTCTGTCCGAACCCAGCTGAAACCATCTGCAGAGGCTGCGAGATCAAGAACCCAGATAGCCTGCACCAGTGCAATCCAAGATGCAGGCTGTGCGATGGTCACCATCCCACGGCAAACAAGGAGTGCAAGAACAGGTTTTTAGTGCCATACGTCATCAGACGCAGACGTTGGGAAAGATCGCGAGCAGCCGCAGATGCCCGGGATGCATCAATCACATCGAGTCCAGACATCAACAACAAGCAGCTTACTCCAGCCTACGGGACCCAGAGCATCCAGACTACACAAGAACAGGAAAGGCGGCCCCACTCCAGGGGGAGGTCGCGTTCCAGAAGAGGTTCTAGACCCAAGGCCCGCTCCCAATCACGGGGGCGCTCGAGTTCTCAAGGTCACCATCAGGATAGGGATCAGCCTGGGCGGCACGCGAATGGCCAGCTGCCTGGCGTTCAGTTCGAGATCACGGCTTCACACCCCGGGAGGACGCCTGCAGTTACATCGAAAGGCAGCTGGGCTGAGCGAGTGCGCAACGGCGCGGCACAGGTGATGACAGGTAAGCTGCCAGAGCATGATAGAATTGCACAGCTAGAGCAAGAAAACGCGAGACTTACAAAATCGAATGAGAAGCTATCAGCTGAGTTAAAGGAAATAAAAATTCTTCTCACTAAGCTAACCAGGGCGCAGTCTTCACAGCCAATGCCTCAGCCAGTTGATGTCCCTGTGGCTGAAAACGTGGGGGACTCTAGAACCACAAAAAAGAGGGCAGTCATGGCAGAACACGTGGAAGCCAACCAAACGACCATGTCAGATATGAAAGAGGTCTTTGACACGCTCAGCAAAGTAGTAGCGGATCTTAGCGAGCAGATGGGGAGGCTACAATCAAGCGTGGCAGCACTGGAAGAGCATATGACTTTGCGCATTACAAAGGTCGAAGCATATGTGCACAACACAGCAAGGCCTCCTCATGCACCAAACTTACCCCTTCGGCCACCAATACTAGTGGTACCAAACCTGTCGACAGGTGCAGCATCAGGCTCTGGCCGTTCATGAAATAACCATGATGACAGCGCTACGTGAAGCATTTCGTATCTGGCAATGGAACTGTAGAGGTTACCTTAAAAAGAAGGTAACCCTACAGCAGTATATCAGGAGCAGCCAAGAAAAGCCTCATATTATATTATTACAAGAGACCCTTTCACCTCAAGCAACGTTGCCTGGATTCCGGCCTGTAATACGGGATACTGAAGGGAGGGGAGTCTGCACCTTCGTATGCAACAAACTAACGCACGTAACCCACGACCTCAAGATAGAAGCAGGCCGGTTGGAACACGTTATGGTAGAGGTTGTGCCAGGTACCAAAAATCGTCAAAGCATTTTCATTCTTAATATATACAGCAGTCCAAAGGAACAAAAGCAAGGGTTCAAGACGGTTGTCACACCAGTCCCGTTTATTAGGGAGGCAATCGCCGGGCTAATTCCAAGGGTCGAAGTATCGGCCCCCCGAACCGCACCACGAAAGCGTGGACAATTTAGAAGTGGTCCTTTTTGGCGCGCCAGCGGACGCCGGCTGTGGTCCAAAGAACAAGTCAGAGCCGAGAGTTGATAAACAAACAAAATTGTATTCTCATTAACGGCAGATCAAAAACAATACACACGTATGCACACTCCACAATAGTTACATACAATACGTCACCAATCAAACAACGTACTACACAGTACAATCAGCCACACTCAAAACAACGGACATAGACAACGAACGATACGCTCTACAATGCAGTCGCATGCATTGAACAACCAAGACACTTAAAGACTAAAGAGATGGAAACCTATCCAGTCCAAAGTTCTTGGAACAAAAGTCTGGATGATACTCTTCCGAGAATCACTCACTCAAAGTCCAGTGTTGTTGTCGTTCCGCGCCCTCAAAGTTTCTCTTCCAGGAAACCTCGCGCCTTCAATTGGCCACTCTCCAAGCTTCAAACTTCTTCGCCCGAACACGTCGGCTTCACACACGCAGCTGTCGCCACGCGTCTTCGCTCGATAGCCGTAAACACACTCTCTTGCCTGTAGCTCGGGCCTTCACCCCTCAGGTGGAAATCCTCTTCATCTCCTGCTTCGTCCCTACGGACAAACCTTCGCCGACTACACGGCGTGATCCCTACGCACTCTGGCGCTAAATTCCGTCTTCTCCTGATCTCTCATCTCGGCTGCTCGGTTAAATACCTTGCGCGCGACATTCCAGACGGTTCTCGTCAATTTCGTCGGCGCGATACGCAGCGAAGGCTGCGAAGAGGGCAAGACGGTTGGCACGCCCTCCGCGGCCGATGACTCAACTCGGTATGACCACGCCCCTTTCGTTCTGGAACATTCGCGGGCTATCTCGGCCCCTGATGTGGGGTGAGGAGGTTCATCGGCGAAGCCACGCTTCCGAGAGGAGAGGCGTCACGCGCCCGGGGAGCCTTGGATGCTTGTTTTCTCTTTTCTTTTTTTTTCGTTGACCTCGCCGCGTCTCTCTGGGCGCGTTATCGCAAGAATTTGGCGGCGCGCCCGTTTTTAGCGCTCGTTCTGTGACACTGCCCCCCACTTTAAGAATATTATCTCATAATATTCAAAACCACACAAACGAGCGCGAACAGTCACCACACACTCTGAAAGACTAACACAAACCGTCGCTCACGACACTTCACATTCACAATAGATCGCTCATTACAACCGTACATTGTAGTTCAATTCCACAACACATGAAATATGGCCACAGGTACATGACTACAACAATTCATCACACATTCCCAACAATACAAACGTACAAGGTTCTCTCATTACAACAAATATACAACACTATACATCACACCACAGCACAGGCACTTCGATACTCGTGACACAGGATAACACAACATTAACACAACGTATGGCACTCAGCACTGCCAAACACATTCTTATTCGACTTCAGCACTTATCCTGTGTACATTGAGCGGCGCTTGCGCCCTTTCTTGCGGTGCTCGCTCGATCTCTTCTTGTGTTTCCACGTTCTTTTTCGGCGAGCTATTTTCAACGACGATATCTGAGGCGGCGCCTCAGCCATCGTGGTCACTTCCGACACCGTTAACGGGTCATAACGTTCAGTGGGTCCTGTCTGTTTATTTACCAGCTTGTTCATGTCTCGACATTTGGCCCAGCTGGCCGACTCCGTCGCCTTTATACTGTCGGTCGGTTGAGGTCGTGCCGACGTAAGTGCGGTTGCTCGGCCCGTGAACTCATTCAACACGATCATCTTCTCCTTCACTGTCTCTTGCGCCGCGGCTTCACCTTGGGCTCGAGTGATATCCGTCACGGGATGCTCCTCCACTGTATCTCGCGGCCACCGGGTTGGCGAGGACTCTATCTTCGGGTCTTCCCCCAAACGTTCTGGATCATTCGGCCCTCGCGCCCCGTCGATGTTTCCGATGACAAGGTCATACAGGGGGGTCGTCATGCATAAAGCAGTAACCTTCCCGCTGAAGTACGGGGTTTCAACCTCAATCTCTGCTTCGGGAAGCATCCGAGCTGTACGGTCAATTAAGCAAACCGGTTTCGTTTTGCCGGTCAGCTCGCTTTTCCGTACCAAATTTCTCCGCACGATAACCGTGGAGCTACCGGTATCTCTTAGAACTGTAATCTTCTTCCCCGCAACCTTTCCAGGCAGCGTTGGCATTCCCTTCGCAACACCGGTTGGCCGTTTTGACATTACAGCTCCCACAATAGGAATTTTCTCCCCATTCTTCAACTCTACGAATCCATCGGTGACGGCATTATTATCAGATTTCGGTGCCACTTGCACACAGGATACCTGGTGAGTTTGACTCACTCCGTTCCGACAAGCGTCTGCTTTGTGCCCAGTCTGACCACACTTGAAACATTTTACTGCCGTAGGGCTCGTAAAGATCGTTCGACAGTTTTTCGCGCGATGACCCACTCGGTTGCACTGAAAACATCGCGGAATGCTCTCTGGTGCACGCTTCTTTTCTTCGGGAGCCAATTTCTTCGAATCATCGGGACAATCCTTCTCGACCTTGGCCAAATTAGTGCCACCTTGCGCTTCCAAGAATTGGTCAGCCAATTCAAGCATTCCTTCAAGTGACTCAGCCTTCCTCTCCTTCAAGTACAGCGACAGGCTTGGGTGGCAACTAGTGAGAAATTGTTCTCTAATTAGGAGCTCTCTAAGTTCATCGTACTCCTGCGCTGTTCCTGAAAGTTCAATCCATCTGTCGAAACAATGGCAAAGTCGGGCGGCATACTGCGTAGCCGTCTCGCCATCAGCTGGCTTTCCTGTCCGAAATCTGTCCCGGAATCCTTCCACGGTAAATCTAAATCGCTTCAGCAAAGCAGCTTTCACCTTTGCATAGTTGGCTGCATCGGTCGGCGTCAGCCTACCGTACACACCGAGCGCTTCACCACTCAAGCAAGTACTCAAAGCAGTTGCCCATTGATGTTCTGGCCAATTCTGGCTCCTAGCAATCGTCTCAAACCGGTGAAGGTACGCGTCAAGGTCGTCCTTTTTTCATCAAACGCTACAAGCAGCTTGCTTGGGTTCAAGCGGAAACCATGATCTTCCAATTCGCTACTTTCAACTCTAGGTTGGACGGGAGTTTCACTTCGCTGTTGCAACCGGAGCCGCTCGAGTTCCATCTCGTGCTGCCGCTGCCGTTCCCTTTCCTCTCTTTCTTCTTTCAGCTGTCGCTCCTTTGCTTCTCTTTCTTCTCTCGCCCTTTCAGCTGCCAACCTCTCTCGTTCCAACTCAGCTGCTTTTTCTTCCTTGGCTCTCTCAGCTGCCAACCTCTCTCGTTCCAACTCAGCTACTTTTTCTTCCTTGGCTCTCTCAGCTGCCAACCTCTCTCGTTCCAACTCAGCTTCTTTTTCCGCTTTGGCTCTTTCGACCGCCAGCCTTTCTTTTTCCAGCTCAGCTGCCTTTTCTTCTTTGGCCCTCTCTTTTTCTTCTTTTTCCTTCTGGGTGACCCACTTCCGTAGTTCGGCGCCAGAAAGGCCCATCTTCTCACCAAGAGCGACTAACTTTTCGAGATCCATTGTGTCTCGCAACTCGCAAATAAAACCTTGCCGCGTGCAAAAAGTATCTGCCTAAATCAGTCTATCAGAACACTCCCCTGCACTCGTTAACGAGAACACTGCACAGCACACAAAATCGTTCCGATGGCACTATCAACAACTCGAGTCTCTTTCTCACTACTTTGGACACACTGTGCACCAAAAGGTCCTGTGTCGCGGACACCAGATTAATTGTCACACATGTCCCGTTTATTAGGGAGGCAATCGCCGGGCTAATTCCAAGGGTCGAAGTATCGGCCCCCCGAACCGCACCACGAAAGCGTGGACAATTTAGAAGTGGTCCTTTTTGGCGCGCCAGCGGACGCCGGCTGTGGTCCAAAGAACAAGTCAGAGCCGAGAGTTGATAAACAAACAAAAGTGTATTCTCATTAACGGCAGATCAAAAACAATACACACGTATGCACACTCCACAATAGTTACATACAATACGTCACCAATCAAACAACGTACTACACAGTACAATCAGCCACACTCAAAACAACGGACATAGCAAACGAACGATACGCTCTACAATGCAGTCGCATGCATTGAACAACCAAGACACTTAAAGACTAAAGAGATGGAAACTTATCCAGTCCAAAGTTCTGGGAACAAAAGTCTGGATGATACTCTTCCGAGAATCACCCACTCAAAGTCCAGCGTTGTTGTCGTTCCGCGCCCTCGAAGTTTCTCTTCCAGGAAACCTCGCGCCTTCAATTGGCCACTCTCCAAGCTTCAAACTTCTTCGCCCGAACACGTCGGCTTCACACACGCAGCTGTCGCCACGCGTCTTCGCTCGATAGCGGTAAACACACTCTCTTGCCTGTAGCTCGGGCCTTCACCCCTCAGGTGGAAATCCTCTTCATCTCCTGCTTCGTCCCTACGGACAAACCTTCGCCGACTACACGGCGGGATCCCTACGCACTCTGGCGCTAAATTCCGTCTTCTCCTGATCTCTCATCTCGGCTTCTCGGTTAAATACCTTGCGCGCGACATTCCAGACGGTTCTCGTCATTTCGTCGGCGCGATACGCAGCGAAGGCTGCGAAGAGGGCAAGACGGTTGGCACGCCCTCCGCGGCCGATGACTCAACTCGGTATGACCACGCCCCTTTCGTTCTGGAACTTTCGCGGGCTATCTCGGCCCCCAATGTGGGGTGAGGAGGTTCATCGGCGAAGCCACGCTTCTGAGAGGAGAGGCGTCGCGCACCCAGGGAGCCTTGGATGCTTGTTTTCTCTTTTTTTTTTCGTTGACCTCACCGCGTCTCTCTGGGCGCGTTATCGCAAGAATTTGGCGGCGCGCCCGTTTTTAGCGCTCGTTCTGTGACAACGGTTCTAAAAAAAGCTGTTAATATCGCCGGGGAATGTCCACTCGTCATAGCAGGTAATTTTAACGCCCCTCATCATACATGGGGTTACAAGTACAACACTGGGAAAGGAAATCTACTTTGGCAATGCGCCAGTGAACTTGACCTCACCCTAATCACAGACCCCAGCCTACCAACAAGGCTTGGTACATCTTGCTGCAGGGATTCCACCCCGGATCTTACATTTGTAAGGAACATCAAGAAGGCCCAGTGGATGAACCTTGCTGTAGACCTAGGGAGTGACCACTGTATTCTTGCCACTACCTTCTCCGTGGAGCGTAAAAAGCAGAGAAAATTTCACTTCACCGACTGGGATAAGTTCAGGAAGATAAGGATGGAAAGGGAACAAGATGGCCACAGACAAGGCTTGGAGCAGTGGGTCAAACAGATTAAAGATGACATCAAATCCGCCTCTTCCACCATTACCACAGATTTTCCGGTTGAAAGAATGGATAGCCGGCTCGCTCATCTTCTTGAGGCAAAGCAAGCACTACTGAACCGTTGGAAAGGTCAGCGCCTGAACCGAAGACTGAGGAAAAAGATAGCTGAGGTAAACAGATCAGTCGAGGAACATTGTCGCGCACTCTCCAGGCAGCAATGGGACGAAATCTGCAACTCTGTCGATGGTCAGATGCGCAATGGCAAGACATGGATTATGTTGAAGCATCTCCTCAATGAAAACACCACCAAAACAAATCAAAAGCATGCTATCGCTTGAATTTTGCATAAAGAGATAGGGCGCACTACAGAACAGCAAGTTGTGCAGCGCCTCGTGCATATGTATCTCCCAATCAAAAGAGGATTGGCACCACCAAGTAGACAGTACCAGGGCAGGCCCAATCCAGGTCTTGAGGGCGACTTTAACATCGAGGAGATCAGAAGAGCCTTGCATGATCTCAACGGCAGGTCGGCCCCTGGCCCGGACGGTATATCAAACAAGGCCCTTCGTAACCTTGATGACAATTCAATTGAAACTCTGAAAGATATGATCAATGCAGCATGGAAAGAAGGCAGGGTGCCAGAGTAGTGGAAGCTGGCCAGCACGATCCTTATGCCTAAGCCAGGAAAGCCCCCTAACTTAGACAACTTGAGGCCAATATCCTTGACATCATGTGTCGGCAAGGTTGCAGAACATGCCATACTGCACAGGATAAACAAGTA
Source organism: Rhipicephalus microplus (assembly GCF_043290135.1). Lineage (NCBI taxonomy): Eukaryota > Metazoa > Arthropoda > Arachnida > Ixodida > Ixodidae > Rhipicephalus > Rhipicephalus microplus. Next base: position 112,546,156 of record NC_134700.1, on the reverse strand, counting down.
CTTGGAAGATAACGACATATATACACACAATATGGTTGGATTCAGGGTAGGGCTATCCACACAAGATGCACTGAAGCTTATCAAACAACAGGTCATCGACAATGAAACCAGAGACGTGAGAGCCATTCTGTGCCTAGATCTAGAAAAAGCGTTTGAAAACATCCACCACTCATTCATACTCGAAGCAATTTCCACGCTTAATCTGGGGAAAGCCTTTTATGACTACGTATGGTCCTTTCTTACAGATCGGAAAGCCGTGATGAAGATTGCAGATATCGAGACAGCAGCAATCGAACTAGAAGCAAGGGGCACGCCGCAAGGGGCAGTGATTTCACCAATGCTGTTCAACATTGCCATGATTGGACTGTCAAAGAAATTATCGAGCATTGAAAGATTGAAGCACAGCATCTACGCAGATGACATTACCATCTGGTGCACAGGTGGAAGCGAGGGGCAGATTGAGAGCGCTCTGCAAGAGGCGATTGACACCGTAGAAGAGTACCTTCGTCCTTCCGGGCTCAAGTGCTCCACGAGTAAGTCAGAACTTTTACTGTATCGGACTGCACGCCGGGGAGCGAAGCCCAGGGGATGGAAGCCGTTAAACCACATAGACATCCACCTGCATACAAATCAAGGGGATGCCATCCAGAGGGTCGACTCCATCAAAGTCCTGGGCATGCTGATAGAGTCTACCGGCGCCAACAGCAAATCTATAGCCAAGTTAACTTGGAAAACAGGCAGTGCGGTGCACCTCATACGCAGAGTGGCCAACAAAAGAAATGGGATCAAGGAAGACAACCTCATCAGGTTGATGCATGCGTTCGTTCTAAGCCACTTCACGTACGAGGCAGCAATGCACAACTGGTCAAGAGCAGAGTCCGAGACACTGAATGTGCTCCTCAGGAAAGTTATCAAGAAGGTCCTGGGCCTACCCATATATACCAGCACCGAACGTCTACTTGAGCTTGGCATTCACAACACGCTCGAAGAAATAGCAGAAGCCCAAGAGAGAGCACAGTTTGCAAGGTTATCTACAACAAGGTCGGGGAGAATGATCCTGCAGGAGCTGGGCCAACACCCAATGGCAATCAGACGCAATTACAATGATATCCCCGACAACATCAGGGAGGATATCACGATATCTCCTATACCAAGAAACATTCATTCAGAACACAACATCGGAAGAAGAGTAGCGAGGGTCAGGACTATACTTCGTCAAGTCTCAAACGAGGAACGAGATGTATTTGTTGACGCGGCTTCCTGCGCCAATGGGAAAGCGTTTGGGGTAGTGGTGGTTGATGTGGCTGGCCATGTCGTGAACTCAGCGACGGTCAGGACGGAAGACCCAATCATTGCGGAACAGGTGGCCATCGTCTTGGCACTCAAGATCGATAACATTGAAGTCGTCTACAGTGATTCCATGGCAGCACTACGGGCGTTCGCCAAGGGGACGGTCTCTGAACAAACGCTGAGAATACTGCAAGGCAAGAAAATAACGCATCATCTTCTGAGTTGGTTCCCAGCTCACCTTGGGCAGATCAACGATTCCCCTCCCAATCTCAATGAAGCAGCACACGAGGCGGCGCGAGAACTCTCCAACCGCGCCTCCCCGGGGATGCGTTCTGCCGGTGAAGAGGATAACGGGAAAATTCTTACAACATATAACGAGCTCACTAAACATTTCTACCTGTCTAGAAGGATTTTCCCTCCACCTCACAAAAATCTAACCCGGCCCCAAGCACTTACATTAAGGCTTTTGCAAACGCGGATGTATCCTACTTTGAAAATGTTACACATCATGTACCCTGACCTATACCCAAGTAATCTTTGTCCACATTGTGGGGAAATAGCTTCATTAGAACACATGCTCTGGCAGTGCACCAAATTCGCTCATTTATCGAGCATCACCTCTGCCAGATGGGAGGCGGCAATCCGCAGCTCGTCCTTGGCAGATCAGCTCTGGGCTGTCCACCAAGCCCGCGCGGTGGCTGAGGAGCTTGGCATCTCAGTCCCCACGTGGGAACTGCCCGCAACACAGTGATCTGTGTTTTGGAGGACCAAATAAAAGTTTATCTAATTTAATTCACGTGGCCCGGCGCACGTGCACGCCGGCGTTCGTTTTGTCGCGTCACGCCGGCGACGCCACGCCAGGCGCCGATATGCCTGCCATATACATTCAGGCGCGCGCCGCGTTGCGTCGCTTCGACGCATGCGCGTTTCAGCGCACCCGGCGTCCCTCCATCACGAAGAGAGGCAGACGCAGCGCTGTGTGGGTAGAGCCGGGTAACGTCAGGGGCGCGAAATGCAGCATGTTGCCTTTCGCGCCGGTGGCCACGGGGCCGCGCTGACGGATGCTGTTCGCGCCGGCTGTGCCTGGCGTCGGTTTTGCTAGCGCAGCATGGCTGCGCCCAGCGTGCGTGCTCGTCAACGTTTGGTCGGAGTATATATATTGGGTCTTTCATGATGCGCTCGCGGCCATTTCGCTAGCTCCACATATACCAAATTTGGTGTTACGTGACCTCAATAGACGATTAAGGCAAATGACATGTCCAAACATTATAATCATGATATGCGTGTTATGTAAAGCATGACTACATGCTACGATCATAGCACACTCGCGTCCATTTCGCTAGCTCCACAAATTAATATCAAGTGACGTGCATAGATGACGAAGGTGAATGACACGTGGAAATATGATAATCATTACATTGCAGCCATGTACGGCATAATTTACCTCCGCCTCGTAACGTTGTGTTGATTTTAAAGTGGCATATCAGTCTTCCTTATTCGTGCTTCGCTTATCATCGGTTGCCACTGTACGAGGGATCTGTCAGTTTCTTGTTTTTTTTTGTTAGTGTAACGCCTACGTATTTAGACTTCCACACGACCTGTAATAATTGAATACAGGAAAATATTGACTACCTTTTTTTTCTAGTTACACTGAGTAGCACTGTTTTGTCCGAGTTTAAAATTATTCCCCAAGACTTACTCACATCTCCAACCACAGATACAGCGTTTTGTAATAAGATGTGGGCATTAGTATAGTTGAGATTTTCTTTAAAACAACACAATCATCAGTAAACAACCGAATCGATACAGCAACCACTTTAACCATATATTTCACATAAATATGAAATAGTTTAGGGCCTAAAACACTATCTTTAGGCACTCCCGAGGTAAGAAGAAGAACAGGATATAACGAACTTTTATTTCTACATATTGTTTTATATTAAAAAGATATGCACTAATTTACTTAACAATGAAGGACGGCAGGCCAAGGCATTCTAATCTTCAGAATAGCATACCATGTGGAACTTCATCGAAGGCTTTCAAAAAATCTAAAAATAGAATGTCAGCCTGCCCAGAGAGATTGAGTACAGCCAAGATTTTGTGCACTGTAGAAACCAACTGAGTAACTGCAGACATCAATTTTCTGAAGCCGTGTTGATGTGGTGACAATAGACGTCGATCAGTCACAAATTCTGGAATGTAAGATGCAACAAGTAGCCCGAAAGCAAGGTGGTGCAGTTCCGTCAAAAGAAGTTGCCAGAAACCAAGAAGAACAAATAGGTAGAAAAATACTAAAGAAAGAGAAGTCGGTAAGACTTGTGGTGCTGTCTTATATCCATGACTGTCACAGAAAATTTTTAAATAGGCTGAAGGCATGTTGTTCTCTCATATTATCAAAACTAAAAGGCATCTCCAATTTAGCAAGAGTAGTTTGCCATTGAAAAAGCGTTAGTCTGTCAAACTAATCGCGTAAATAAGTACGAGGTATGCTCTGTCTGCGTTGTTTACCACATTTCTCTATTTTGAAGGGAAGTGTATATTGGGTAGATAGAACACAACCACATATGCCACCTTTTGACAGCGCATAGCAACTAGGTCGCGCCCTGCGCACCATGCAGACGCTCTCCACAATGATATAGCACCAAGGTTATCGGCACAATAAAATTTTACGAAAAACTGCCGCTCATCCCCGAAGTCAATGATGATGGATCATTCGGTGCTACCCTGAATCACCCATGATGGTGCCCACTCACGCATGTAAAAAAGTAAAGAAGTGGTGAACAAACATATACAAGGTTTGGAACAGACCAGTGGATACGCTAGAGCGACCTAGAGTGGGACACGAAAGAGATTCCTGGGCACTGGACGAGCTTTTCAGTTTATAAAGCATTTACGGGTCATAAATTATATGTCGTGTAGAGTTATGTATTTCATTCTGCCTTCATTGTTGCTGCTTTGTATTCCGTGGATTGTAGAGCGAATCGTTCTTTTACCAAATCTAGCCCTAATTTGTCAAAGGCGAAGTCCATGTCCGTTCCCCTGGTGGTGGATGGTTGTTTCCAGTCGTATGAAATGCACCCTAGAGCGTATCTAGACGTCATATACTGCACAAGTTAGTCGGCAGTGCCGTTGAGCCACCGCTTCCCACGCCTTACGTTCTTTTTCATTCATGGCAGACAGAGAATGTTCTATTGTAGTCATGATCATTGTGTACTTTGCATATGCTCACGCGCTAATTCTTCATCGTAATCAGTGTCACCGTCATCATCATGGCATATAGTGGGTAACTTGCATGCGTGACGGACATACGGTAGGTGTATAGGGAACGCCGACAATGGACAAACGTAGACCTTAAGGTGCTTCAACCCTAATGGTGCTAGCCATCCCGACCTGCGAACGTGAATACCCAATGAAGTTGTGCTTGTGAGAAAAGTCTAGCGCTGTTTTAAAGACGATAGTCTTTCTTGGGGACCTTCGACGAAAAAATTTTGGTCGGTCTGTCTGTCTATCTGTACATTTGTTTGTTTATCCGCCTTCAACGGTACGTTAAACTGCACCAAAGTGCCCAGACGATACTCCAAACGGCTGACTCCATCCGCAGCACCCACCAATATTGCTCAAGGTTCAGCGTTCATACTTGTGCAATATTCAATTAAAAAAACATATTATTGCGCACATCTGAGGCACCATAACAACACGTCAATATTATATGGGTGTATTTTTTACTAGAAAATACATGCGCAATTATTTCTAAGGGCCGTATCGTTTATCACGCTGCGCTTACAACGCAACGCTTGCTCGAAAAGGCAAGTGTTTCCGAGTGTTTCCGACGCTTTGCTTGGGTGGTGGCACATACCGTCGCTTTGCGTTCTACACCTAATCACTTCAGAGACGGGCACGCACGCCACGCGCTCGGTTTTCCTGGATGACTGCCATATCGTGCTCATGTCTTTTGTGTGACGTGACTTGATGCACTCGTTCGCCTCCACTGCACGCTCAAGGCACTCTAACGCAGGGTCTCCAGAATACCATTCACCGATTTTATTGCTAAGAACATCAAATAAATGTTTTGTTCACTCTCTCCAGACGCAAGACGTCTTTCGATGACATTTGCGGTGCATTATGCAGATACGGGGCCAATTTTTTCTCTTCTTTTCAACTGTAGATTTATACTCGTGGAAGTTGCTTCCGTGAGCTAGTGATTCAAGAAGTGTTATCGGTAACCAAACAAAACTTCGTGACATTCTGCTTCCTCAACGTATAGTCGTTTTTTTTTTTGCTGTACCATAAGCACGCTTTCTAATGTAACCACTAATAATGTTCACTGGTTTCACGATTACGGGTAAATAAAGATGTCGTTCGAGGGGTAATTTGTCATCATAAATAGAGCGTCTGATGGTTGCCAAGTAAGGTCTTCAATTAAAAAATATGTGCAAGAAATGACATTCCGCGTTGTCAACATCATGTCGCCTTAGCTGCATGCTTGTAACGGTTAAGTGTTTTAACCCCTGCTCTGTCATGTAAGAGAGCTTTGAAAACTGCACAAGTGTCTGCGCTTGTCTTGTTAGGTTGCATGAACTTGTAAACGAATGAATGCAGCGTTAAAAAAAAGAAGCCACAGCTTTGCCACAAAGGTGAAGCAATGAACGCGATAACAACCAATTGGAAGGTCACGCGCAGAATGGCAAGCAGATTGAAATGTGCCCCGCGTTTCTGACGCACAAGTAAAGTACGAAACGTGCTCACAGGTACAAATGAACACGAATAAGCGTCTCAGTTGTTACTTCGCTGTGTTTGAAAAGCGCGCTATTTTCGCAAACGAAAACTGTGCAACGATTGCAGTGACCTTTTTGCGCCAGGTAACTACAACAGAATTGTTCCGGTGAAAGCCAAAGGCCAGCCAAGACATAATTTTTTCCCCACCGCGAAAAAGGACGTGCGACTAAGCGTCCGCCCCCTCCTCTCCGCGGGGCAAAGTACGCGTGGGAGATGAGAGCGTGCGCCACCCCGTCGTGACGATGTGGCGACGCGCGCTCACTGCGCCATCTTGCTGGTAAAGCTGATTACACGATAGTCCCCCATCCCCGAGATGCCTGTCACCAGTGGTTAGTGGTAAAGATAAATAGCTGGCCATTTGAACTTTGAGGCACATGCTCCTCCATGGCTCAGTGGTTAACACCTAGCACGCCCGTTTCAGAGGTTCCAAGTGCGATTCCGCGCGCCTGAGTCTTTTTCTGGATTTTTTTTCTTGCGCTTTTATATACATAGATACGTATACATATACGTTGATTGACAGTGATGCCCACGACGCCGGCGGCTAAATGCAGCCGAGAGTGTTCATATAAATGTTATCGCAATAAAAATGTGGTTGATCCTTCTAACATACGAATCGGTGTAAGACACGAAAGTGAAACCTGTCTTCACAGAGCAGTTCAATGCTCATTACACATAGATATATAATGTTTAGTGAAGTTTAGTGACTGGAGCACCCTTAGATTTTCATGCACCCATGCTGACCGCTGGTGTTACAACTTTGCCAACGCGACAATCACTCGTGACTGGTATACAATTTCTCGAAACACTGCATGCGCCTGAGCATCGCGCAAATCACACTTGAGCCACAGCGTTCATAAACTGTGCAAGCGAAACCGAACAGATTTTCATTGGATCGTTTTAAGTGCGAATGAACTTTATAAACCGACCCTGAATCCGCCATCCGCGGTGCACCTCCTCCTTTCCCCTAGCAACGGCGCGAGGAGTGGAGAGGAGCGTCTGCAGCAACGGCGCAGCGACGTCCCACCACGTGATTGCGCGCGCTCCGCCCTCCGCTTCGTGGCTGCGCGCGCCCGCGCAGCCACGACTTGTTCGAGATCGGCAAGTCGTCATAGGTAAAAATCCATCGCAGTCATCAACCTCGACTGCGATACCTCTAACAACGAGTACAACGCAATCGAATGCGAGCATTGCACGCGTCGTTGAAGATGTCACGCAGGTTGAAGACAAGGCAGCGTGGTGAAGGGCCCGTGATGCCGAGCGCAAACGGGTGAAGCGGGCCGCGGACATAAACATCATTATAGGGCCAATTTACTCCCACATGTACGCGTAAACTCACCATGATTTCCCGAGAGGGTCTAATGGTTCCTGGTAATCACAATGAGATCACACGGGGGAGTTTACGTTAACTCACTGGCGAATGCCAACGGAATCTAACTTTACCCCCCCCCCCCGCCCTATAGCATGACCCCGTGCATTCGCACTTAACCATGTTCACCCTCAAGGAAATTCTTGGGAGTTTTTTTTTTTAAATCATGGTCCGCTACCCGAAAAAACGTGACCGTCCTGTGGATATATGCTTAGCATGCACCGTCATGTTGGCGAGCACCGTTCCGTTATAGGTCACTTCGGTGAAGATAAAACAATTTTGATCCTGCATCGGTGCCACAGCTAGTTAGGTTGCAATGCACTCAACTTCACAAACGAGATAAAAAATTTCTCAACTTGTTCTGTGAATTCGCGAAGGCCTCCCCCTCCCCCTCACAAAGTCCATCACTGCACCAAACTCACTTGCATGACATTCACCAGTTGACACCGTTGTATTTCAGCAGCGCCCAATGCAACAGTTCTCGTTTTTGAACTGAAACCATCTACTCGTATAAGGAAATGGTGGAGACACACCATTGTTGTATACCGAAGCTTCACTATACTGCACACGCAAGCATAACGTGAAAGACGGAGCACGTACTTTATACCAATACAACGTGAAAGACGGAACACGGACGTGCGTCGTCACAAAGTTAGATTAGCGGGTAGAGCGCGTCGCAATCGTGGACTGCGTCTGTGGTCTGCGAAATCAGCCGCAAAAAATTTCGGGGACCCTTTAGCTTCGCCTTTAAGAGTTGAACGCGAAAGCGAAATCGAGGCCCTAGTGCACCCTTCAACCGCAAAGTGCATACTTACTTATATGTTTTGTTACATACACATGCACGCACACAAACACACACACAGTACATTGAACCTGCGCGAGCTATTATCGCCCAATGGGCTCGTTTTCGTCGTGACACCTGTCGAAGAAAATGCGTTAAAGGGTCCCGAAACACTTTTTCAAGTAACCATGGATTGTATTTACTAGTAGAGCTTATTGCCTCACGAATTCAATGCCGCAAAAACTTTAAGAATCCGTTCAGTGCGAGCGTTATCTATCTACGGACGCCACTCCTCTTGTGATTGAACTTCAAGCCATCCACGACGCAATCCAGGATGCTACCTCTAAGCTTCCCACAATTAGGCAGATCGACGTTTAAACTAATTCCTTATGAGCTTTTAAGGAGCTCAAGAAAGTACACAAGGCGATTGAGATCTGCGAGGCGATTCATAAGCTGAACCATAATACGGCTGCTTGCGTTAAAGTACATTGGATTCAAGGCCATACTGCGAATCCACACAACATTGCTGCTGAACAGCACGCGCACTGCCCTCCAGACATAGAACTTACAGCCATTTCCCTTTCACCGCAGCCCTTAAACTTACTCCATACCCATAAAAATGTTTTGCGACAGGGTACACGTGCTCTCATTCCACCGCGTGTCTGCTCTCTCCCCCCACATCTTACTAGGGCGGAGGAAGTTGTGCTTAGGAAGCTGCGGGCAGGGGTGGCCCTTACACCAGCCGTTATATCGTCACGGAACTTCACACATTTACGAGTTGGTGATACGTGTTCGTATTGTCCCACGCCAGCGATACAAGCAGGTACATACCACCTTTTGCAGACATGTAAAGGGTTGCAGCCAGAACGTTCCCGTCACTTCGCTCAAGCCGGCCTTCGCTACAGTGACACAGCCAGTTACAACCACTGGATACATGAAAACAGATTCCACAAGCCACTACTTCGCTTCACACACAACACCAGCCTAAGAGCACACATTTCACCAAAATATTTTGCTTCAAAGGCAAGTCTTGGTCGCAATAAAAAAAAGTGGAGTTATAAAGGTTTGTCGCATGCTGCGATCGCATTATCTCTTCTCTAGTCCCGACGAAAGTGCTGGAAGCTAGCAGGGAGGGGTGACAGGGCAAAGAAACTACAACGCCTCGTGACCTTGAGCACTTTTTTTTCTTCGAATGCGCGGTTTTTTCAGTGTGATCGCACGCGAACGCGTGGACAAGTAGTGGCCTCCCTCGGCTAACTCGGTAACTTGATTTTCCGGTTACCACCATTCGGGCTGACGCCGGTGGCGGGTTTTCTGCGACACGAGCTCTTTAACGCTACCGCGTTAAAACCTTGTCGGAGCTGAATGCGGAGGAAACGATACATGTTCTTTCAAGTAGGGCCTACGCCACCTTGGCAGCGCACGTCTGAATAATACCTTGGAAATGCACTGCTAGCTTAGTCGGCTAAGCGAGCGCTTCGTATTGTCTGTGATAAAGAGGTAGTGGCTTTGATTCACAGGTCTCCTAAATTGTAGTTTTTTTGTTAGTTCTCTTGTATGTTGCTCGGGTAAGTTTTAACAACGTCATACCCGTGACAGAAATACGTGAGGGAAGTCTCGGTGGACCCCGGCATAAAATACAATCATGTTATAACAACTGAAAAGGAACTTTCGGCTTGACACGTAGATGCAAATATACTGCTTACGCTGTAGTAAAATGAAAGTGGTAGACTTTTCATACAGAAAACAATAGCTGCACTAATCAGAATACATTATGGTAAGTAAGGTCAGATCCAACACTGAAACCTTTGTTGAATATGTGTATTGCTTTAAGATATAATTTTATCTCAGATTTCGCAGTATTGAGAATAATAATATCAATAATAGGTTCTTTGTTTTCTTCAAGAAAGTGAGAGAGGACAGACAGGTTGCCTAGCTTCTGCCGCCAAAAGTACATGCAAATGTCCAATGAAGCTGTATCAAACTCACCTTGCGATTCAGTGCTTGTCGTCCTCTGTCTTCCTGTGTGTTCGCGAAAAATTGTAGCATGGTTTATTCCTTGTTTTCATATGTAGATTGGTTCTCATGGGAGTTGCTTTCGTGAACGAGTGATTCAATAGCTGTTGTGAATAATCGAACGATAATTCGTGACATTCTGACGAACAACAACAACGACAACAACAGCCACAGCAACAACAAGAGATTCGCCGACTGCAAGAATTATTTCCACACACTAAGGCTTGCTCTTTTTTTGGTGGGCAAATTGAATTTTATGACACTGACCACCCTGCATTGAATCAGGCTGAAAGACCAGTGCAGAAATACACTTGGTATAGGATCCACCTCCTCGCTTTTTTCCTCCACCCTTCTTCGCTTAGAACCTTCACGTGGATTTCTGACAATGCCCTCCCAGCTACAAACCTACAGCAATAAAGTATGTGTGAAGTTTTTTTTAAGTGCACGTCCCGGCACACTTAATGCTCGGACATAACATGCCATTCGTGACCACGCTAATTGAAAAACACTAAGAGCTTATGAGTACGTGTTGCTGTGCCCTTATCATTGACTCTTCCTTCGGTGCACTCTCGTTGTTCGCAGGTACCGCTTATACCATCGCTTTAATGATGCCGTAAGGGGAAAGCTTGGTGTACCATTGGACAGCACTGTATTAGAGTGAAAAGGCCTGATTTCCCCATTCCGCTGCATCTCGATGCCAGGTGTTCAACATTGCAGCAGCGTGCATGACAGATTTAGAAATCCCCGAGCTGAGCATGTGATCATCATGTAGGTATATTCCTATTCCGAAAAACGGGCAAGCATGCCAATCTATAGACTTACGTGCCCTACAGCGTCCAATACCTTGAGGCTAGCAGTACTACGCTTGCTTCGAATCACTAGCAGCATTAGTTCTCACGATCACCACCACAAGAATGCGACGGCCACCCTACCATGTAGCGTTCCACCGATTCTATTTCGCACAAGACTCCTCTAGCACAAGAAAATGGATGACTCGCACAAAGCCCCATGGTTCGACAGATATTTGCGATACGCCGTAATCGCAGGGTAAAGAAGCTCATGAGTTCTTCTGTACATAAATACACGATATTACAATGACCGCAGAGCTTCATGCGCTCGTAGCGGGCCCGTTATTACTCGTGAAGAATGCCTTGCTGTATGGCCAGGCTCAGGAAAACTCAGTTGTATAGGCTCGGCACCCAGCACATTCTGGCACGTGCTACGATGGCTACTGCGGCCGCCGCCTGCTTTTCGAACGTGTACATACGTGTGTGCGCATACATTTGTGTACACAATTGTGAGTGCGCACGCCCTCTTCAAACGACCGGACAAAACAGCCGCTCCGAGCAGTCGAGCCATTTTCTAGCACGCAATGAGCACGCTTTGCGATAGGGCATGTATGCACATGTGTGGAGTTGCTCTTCTGGCAGCCGTAATATAACGACCGTTCCTGAACACACAGAGCAGCGTTCTCGACAACGCCCCTACATAGGTGCTGATTTGACCGCGGAGGCGGGAGCGTCAACACAAATATCTCGTAGGACTCCATGCGCCTGCATGGACCTCTTGGCCGGTTCGCCATGTTAGTCCCCGCTGTACTAGGAATGGGTGCCTCTTTGTCAGCCACGAGAGCAGGAGGAAACACCGAATGAGAACTGCAATAAAGAGGAATGAAGACTAGTTATCAGATTTGATTACATGCGTGTAGGGCTAACAGTATACAAGGCAACAAATTGTAGGCAATGGTCCCAAAGGACAGAAGAGTGGTGCCCAAATCGCGAACAAACATGCTGTGGACCTCGAGCCGGCAAAACTGCTAAGTATGTCGAGAGCTCATTCAAAATTTTGCATATTGTATTTTTTTTAGAGTAAGCTAGTCCCTTCTAAATTTACTTTTATCATTTCCTTTCAATCGCGCCAGTGTTGTGCGTGTGATCGAGAAACATGTTTATTACAGTGAAAGTATATATTACATGATAACGGCTTCTAACGGGGAATAAATATAATCTGAATATTTCATGCACGAAAATATCGGCGTGCATTTGGAATGCTCAACGTAACTTTCTGCAGAATTGAAAGTGAAGTCGGAAAAGTCTAAACAAAAAGCAAGCTGAAATCAAAGCGTGTACCCATTGTATGCGTGGACTTAAGCTTCGGTTAGCTTTGGTGAAACGCTTGGCAGCGCTGGGTCGGCAATCACGTCAGCTTCCGTGGTAACGACTATAAAAGCGTTAGGATAATTACGGGCGTAGGACACTTGCAGGCGCATGTTCTCCGACTCAGTAACGCATTGAGAACAGCACCAAAAAAACAACTGAAGGAAGCAGCCTACGTGCAGGCAGTCGTTGCCATACGGCTCCCATATTCCTCTAACCTATCACATACTTGGCCGATCACAGACGGAAGATAAATACGAACTCGTATTCAGTTGTTGTGAGTTTGTTTTTACGATGGGTGTAGCGCATTGTTTTCTTTTCGTCGCGCGCCCGAATGTATGCACGCCGAGGAGAGTGCGGTAGTCCGATCATCGAGATCAGATCGCGCTCCTGAACGCCCATCCCGTTGCTCTCATTCTTCTCCCGCCACCGTGGGAGCTCGAAGCGTGATCCGCGTTCGGCATTTCGCTATCGTGTATACCTTGCGCACTTCTACATAAGCTGCCGCCCTCGGCATTTCGGTGCGCGATAATCTGATTGGAGCATTTGTTGGAGGTGCCGGCAGTGATGACGAGGAGGACTAGAAAGAGAGAGAAAACACGTGGACTGGAGCAGCTCACGACTTCGACGTGCTCGTAAGGTTATTAAAATCAGGTGACTACGGCTAAGTGCTCTATTGTGATACCGTGTGAGTCTGTCGACGCCAAGGACGCATTGAGGAATGATGAACGGTTAAACGCGAAGCCAAACGACTCTCAACTCGCTTGAAGCGTTCGGAATCGCGTAGAGCTGAAGGTTGATTGCAGTGTTTGTATGTGATTACGGAACAACCTCCATAAAGACGAGACGACTTCCGTTTGCCTTGAAAGCATGGTCGTGAAACGCAAGCTGATGATGCAACGGCTCCGCCCACTTCACCGTAACAGAGTGGGTATCACGTCGAGGACCTTAAACACGATACAAATGCCCGCTGGCGCATAGATTACAACTGATGACCCGTGAGTGGAATAGCGTATCTGATGGAACGTCAAAAGACCTCACGAAAGACATGTACAATGCGAGGAGCATCGTACGTGGTGCGGGGCATAGTACTTTTTCCGATAGCTTTTACAGCTGTTTTATCATTCCGTCAATACAACAAACTTTCACACGCAGAACTATTCTAGAAATCAAAGGTGTGTACAACATGACTAGCACTGTGAAAAAAAGTGATATCATTTCTAAGCAATGTTGCACGGACCAACTGGACACGATAAAATGCCAGGTTTTCATGTATTTAGCATTATACGCTGTGTTTATGACAATGTCATGGGTACTACTTTCAAGACAAATTCACACAGATACACAAAATAATACATCATCGTTCGATTTCATAGCTTGCGACAGGTCGAAATAAGCTAGCCATACCGAGCCCATTAAGAGCTTGGTTATTGTTGTGAAGGACTTGGCCTGCTTTTGTCTTCACAAGAAAGTGACGTAGCTCTGCAAAAACTAGATAAGTTGGTGAGAAATGCCATCGTAATTTTATGCCAAACTATGCAAGTATGCGCATAGGCTGGGTACTGTCTGATGCTCAATCATGTGCAATGTTTTCCTGCTGTCGAGGCGCCTGAGGGTAGCTAGGTAAGTTGATATGATATGTGGGGTTTTAACGTCCCAAAACACCATATGGTTATGAGAGACGCCGTAGTGGAGGGATTCAGAAATTTCAACCACCTGGGGTTCTTTAACGTGCGCCCAAATCTGAGCACACGGGCCTACAACATTTCCGCCTCCATCGGAAATGCAGCCGCCGCAGCCGGGATTCGATCCCGCGACCTGCGGGTCAGCAGCCGAGTACCTTAGCCACTAGACCACCGCGGCGGGGCGTAGCTACGTAAGTAACTTTTGGGCGGGTGAAGCTGAAGCTTTGCGATACAATAAACAGGAAAGAGTCGCGAGACTATCACCGTGAACTTGAAAAGTTGGGGCCAAATAAATCATGACACCAAGGCAACGAAGAGCTGTTGTCACCTTCCAGCTACAAATAAGTAAGTCCGCTCTTCGCACAAACGTTGCAGATGCATTTCAGAACGCTAAGGACCCAATGTGATTGAAACAACAACAAATGCCAGTGAATCATGACTGGCCACCAAACAATACATTGGGCGATGTCTGTGGCACCTTGGTGCTGTACATATAACAGAACTCCTTCATGGTTCGGACAGTGCTACGGCTGTTACTATGAGCATGTCACATTTATCTACATAGGCGAGAGAAATGTACTGCAGCCAAGTGCATAATTACAAAGAAAGTGGTCGGGGCCACCTTATTTACTTTATGTTGTAGAAAAAGCAATTGACCGAAAGTAAAGTTAAATTAAAGGTCTAGGAAATAATGTCTGTGAACTGGAGCACGAACGCGATGATGCTCATGTAGTTCGACATTCACTTTCGAAGTTAGTGTCTGAATCTATAATTTCAGGAGAATGCGGATGCTGAAGATACTGACTTTATGGCCTCACAAAACACAAGACAACTAATCCAGAGCTCGTCTTGATTGCTCAATACTAAGCAGTTGTAAATGCGAAGCATTTCTCAGCGAAGGTCGGCGACGTTAAGCGTATCTATCTATCTATCTATCTATCTATCTATCTATCTATCTATCTATCTATCTATCTATCTATCTATCTATCTATCTATCTATCTATCTATCTATCTATCTATCTATCCGCCTAAGACTTTTAGCTCTCCTGGCCGTTTAGATAATGGTATCGATACCAAACTTGGTATAACATAACATGACTATGAAGAACATATCTGAGTAGCCATAGCACGAAAATCATGATATGAATATCATGAATGTCAGGATTTACATTTCATGCTCCTGCAACTCTTGAGATGGTTTCGTTCACATGGTATGTTTAAAAACTGGTATCGCATGCCATAATTGCATGGCGAACACAAGCGACAGACCCTAACGTGAAAATCATGACATGCGTGTCATGTAACAACATGACTAAATGCCACGCTCATGATGCGCTCGCAGCCGGTTCGCTAGCGTCACATATACAAAATTTGGTATTACTGGACGGGAATGGATGACGAAGGTATGATACTGGTGCAAACATGATAAACACGACATGCGTGTCATGTAACAACATGACTACATGCCACACTGATGATGCGCTCGCAGCCGTTTCGCTAGCTTCATATGTCAAAAGTGGTATTATAACGTTACGCCAATGGATGGTGAAGGTATGTGACTGGTGCAAGCATAACAATCATTCAATACGTGTCATGTGAGAACATGACTACATGCCACAGTTAAGGCGCCAATATATTTTGACGTGACGCGGTAAGCATGCTCGCCGGCGTTCACTTCGTCGCAACACGCCGGCGTTGCGACGCCAGGCGCCAGTTTTGCCATATACTCGCAGGCGTGCGCCGCGCTGCGTTGCCCATGCGTTTGACGCATGCGCCTTTCAGTGCGTCCAGCGTCCCTCCGTCACGAAAAGAGGGAGAAGCAGTAGGCAGGCAGGCAAAGAACTTTATTAATACCCGGAGGCGGCACTCAATCCCCCTTAGGGGGCAACACCGGTGGGCGGTGGTGTCTGGGTAACGCATCGGCGCGAAAGGCAGCAAGCATGTCGCATTTCGCGCCGGTTGCCGTAGGGCCGCGCCGACGGACGCTGGTCGCGCCTGGCGACAGACTATAGAGTGCTCGCGTTTTGCTAACGTAGCGTCGCTGTGCCCAGCGTGCACGCGCATCAACGCTACATTGGAGTATATTGGGCCCTTCATGCTGCGCTCGTGGCCTTTCGTTAGCTGTACATAAACTAAATTAGGTATCACGTGACGTGAAAAGGTGACGAAGGTAAATAACACATCCAGGCATGATAATCATGACACGGAAGTCATGTATCATCTACGTCCACCTCTTAACGTTGTGCTGATTTTAAAGTGACAAATCAACATTTCTCTATCGTGCTTCGCTAATCATCGATTCCCACTATACGTGAGATCTGCTAATTTTTTTATTGCGAGGTATATCCATAAGCATCTTAAAACCCGCCTGGCATGACAGCGCGCTTAATTACGTAGTATGTTAGTGGTGTTTGGCCTTATAAATTCTCGACCATCATGTTGAACTCAGAGAATGACTCAATCAGATTCTGAGGCACTCAGGACTGCTTAGCTTATACAACAATCGCTACCACTTTATTTGGTATTCTGATGGAAACATACCGATTGATCAATCAGAAGAATATATTATGGTCCGCACCACAAGTGTAAGTGGCCTGCGAAAGAGAGAAGAATGAATATCAGAAAGGTAGGGAGGTTAACTAGACTAAGTCGTCATGTTTGCTAGCCTACACGAGTAATATGGGAATGAGAAAGAAAAAGAGAGGGAAATGGTCTGTAGCGTCTATAAGACAAATATTGTCTCAGAACAGGCAAGCTTCTCGTTAGCGGTCATTCAAAACTAAACGGAACTTTAGAAGCTGAAAAACGTGAAAATAAATCAGAAACAGATAAGATGAAGGGAAAAGAAAAAAAAGAATGTTAACATGCAGTCACGTGACAAAAAAAAACCAAAGAGGCCAGTTAATCATAAGTTGTGGCATCACATTCACATGCTATCTCAGTTGAACATAATAAAGCACTGCAGTTCTTTTACATACACTTGCTTGAACAGCGGTTAGCATACAATGAGCCCCTAACATTCTACACAAGCGCTATTTCGTTCGCAATTCTTCATGCGATATTGTTGGCCGAAAACGCTTCACAAATGCAAGACCTGCAATGCTCGCACACGTGGGCACAAGCACCTATCTTAAAATATTGGCGGCTCCTTGAAATGTAAAGCAGGGCAAGGCATGTGATGATATGGTGGGCGTGAACATTTGCGTTCACTCGCAATCGTACGCCTTGGAAAACTGCACCTTAATTTCGATTACAGGTGATTGAGGGTGCACTCCCACACTTTTCCTACTTTTGAGGAATCGCAAGTGGACAGATGAGCTGACGCATGCACTGTTCGCTGTAGACTCCTGCTCCTCTGCAACGCCACAACTAAAGTTCGACCTTCGGGTGGTTTAGGAGCCCTTTAACAATCGAGGGCAAACGGCGTATCTTTCTTTCCAATCAGGCATCAGAATAAAGCTCAGCGTTCGTTTTACCTTTAAAAACTACACAATGTGCTTGAAAACAGCATGCAGGATGATAAGACAGCTGTCAACAATGTGAGTACCCCCTCCCACGCGTTCCCGGTAATGAATGGATGGAAAGTACTTTATTGAAAAAAGAAAAACGGGAGGCGCAGGACCTCTGTGGGGATAAGCAGGACTTTCTAACTTCACTACTAGTTCACAGTGTCACGGGTTTTACACTTATTTAATTCACCATCAGTAGTACCGAGGCGGTATAGGGTCTGTACTGTGGTTTGTCGCACCTTCTAAATCAATCTGATCAGGCTGCTCTGACTTCCAAGTTGGTAAAATAATAACCGCGTGTCTGGTTCCGTAAGGCGCGCTTCATGATAATTGGTTGTTTGCAAAGCTTATATGGCTATTCGCCCTTTTAAAATGCGGAACACTGCCACAGTAAGTGGTGAAGGTCTGCATGCGCGGCAGCGCAGCCCACAATGATTGCACGTCACTGTCGCAATGTCCGGTTGTCGCCGTTTCGCTAAAGCGTATGGTGTGTATGAGGAATTTGTGTAGACCTTATTATTGAAGACTTCTTGGTAGCGTGAAAGCAAACATTTGCTCGAAAACAGGACTAGTGGGGTAACTTGCGCAATGCGTTTTTTACTAGCGTGGAGCAGGGACGTGCGTACGTCGTACATTGTGGCTACCGAGGGAGCCATTCGACTCAAGAGCTCATACGGGTTCATCCTGAGGGGTGGGGGCGGAGAAAGATTGATCAACCCACCTGAGGAAGCAGAAGCGGCGTGTGCCGGCGTATTGACCCCGGGCACACCCGTATGTCCCGGCGTCCAGATAATTTCTATCGGCCTGTCAGCTTTCTCATGCCTACGAATGATGTTTTGCATAGCTGTAGCCGTAGCATCCTCGGACGCTGGGCGAAGTATTTCCGAGTAGGCAGCGTGCGAGTCGGTAAAGACCCGAAGGGATTTCTGTATAGTGTATGGGAGGCTTGCAGTCACTCCCCACATGACAAGTATTCGGCATGCATAGGAGTACCGTTCGGTAGATTGCCCCTGTAGGCCCCAGTGTACTCGGTGGTCTGCGCGCAGATCCATGCTATACAAGCTTCGCCATCGGAGAGAGCAGCGTCCTTGTGTATATCGATGGTATATCTAAGCTCAATTTCCTGAGTTGTCGCGTCGCATGAAACTGGCGGGCAGTATTATTATGGCCAGATATGCGGGGACGGTACAGTGAAGAGGCTATTGGAGTTTCCCACAGGGGTATGGTCTCGTGAAGAAGTTGTGCATCATCATGTCGCTGACGATCCCATGCCGGAAGGCGACGACCTTGCGGCGTGTTTTCCAGCTGGATGTGGTGTGGAGTGTGGGCTTCACTGATAACGTCTTGCAGAAGGGGAAAGCCCCCTGCGCTTTCAAGGGCGGATATCTTAGTGTGTTTAGGGAGCACCGTGATGGTACGGAGGGTAGCCAGATGAAGGCATTCCAAATTTTGGATGTCCGTTGGGGAGAACGTGTATGTGGGTGTGCCGTACAAAATCTTTCCATCGGCCGCAGCTGTTGCGAGAGTGTGACAGATTTGTTGTCGTGCACTCCATATTTGTTGGACAGATGACGTATCATATGTAACGGGGCTGGCCATGCCTGCTTCAGTCCACATACCCACTTCTGTGGCTGTTGCAGCTGGCTATTGGTAAACCTAAAATTTTGATTTGTTCGTTTTTTTATTGTATGTGTGTGTGATGCACTATGGAGTGAGATGCCCATTTTCGGGTTGGTGTGATTCTTGCCATCTATGCTGATAAGTTCTGTCTTATGTGGAGCCAGCTGCAGGCATACTTCCTTAAGAGTGGACCCTTAAACTAAGGAAGGCTGCCTGCAGCTCGGTCTGCATTGATTCGTTGTCAGAATAATCCAATGCCTCTGTCCATATAGTATTATCATCGGCGTAGATGGCGAATCTAGCCGTGTTGTCCCGATCAAGGTTTTCTGCTCCTGCTCATGGCCAGATTAAATTCCCGATAATCATTTCATGCAGCTGCTTCGCACTACACACGAGGGCTTCCAATTATATCAAACAGCTCTTCATTCTTCCAGAACGTGTTTCCCGCTTTCAAATGTAAAAGGCGGATGCGCATACACTCGGTGACAACTTTTGTTGGCACTGAATTCGGTGCCAACTTAAGTGAGAGCTACGGGGGTGGAATTCTGCACATGTATCACTACACGAAGTGGTGCGATCTCACGCGCGTCTCTTGACGCTATGTAAAGTGACGGGAGCGCACGAATCAGCGTTTCATGTAGACGCAGCCACCACTTAGCGTTTGAGGTGCACGTAAAAAGGTGGGACTTTCTCTTGCGTTCAATAATGTGAAATCACAACGGATAAGTTAAAGGGAATGTGACTATCGTAATGGTGGGAGCTGCGTCCTGTCTCAAATAGCTCCACGTAGAAAATAAAACAGGAAATTTTACTATTTACAGTGAAAATACGGACGCTGTTGTGGAACTACATTCACTGGCGGTAAGATGCTCGCAAACTGGCTCTCTATTCTCAGCTCCAATGCCAAGAACAGTTGTCGCCGAGTATAGTAACGCGTTAGGACATGTGCTGCCTAAATTAGAGAAGCTTCATCAGCCAGCAGTTTCTCTGCGGTACATTTACTCTGCGTTTCGCGGTTACGAAGTGTCTGCGTAATATTTGGCAACAGAGTCTCATCCTCGGCTGCTGACCCGCAGGTCACGGGTTCGAAACCCGGCTGCGGCAGCTGCATTTCCGCTGGAGGCGGTAATGTTGTATGCCCGTGTGCTCAAGTTTGGCCGCACGTTAAAGAACCCCAGGTGGTCGAAATTAACGGAGCCTTCCACTATGTCGTCTCTCATAATCATATGGTGGTTTTGGGACGTTAAACCCCATATATCAATCAATAAATCAACAGGGTCTCATCAAATGTGAGGCCTACGGGACGGCTTTGGGCTCTCCCATAGTAGAATACCATTGCACTCTAAATTAATAAAGACGATCGTCTTTCTTGGGACCTTCGACACAAAAATTTTGGTCTATCTGTCTCTCTGTCTGTCTGTACATTTGTCTGTTTGTGCACCATTACCGGCATCGGGTACTTGAAACGGCTGACCCTATATCCGCAGCGACCACCAATGTTGCTCAAGGTTGAGCGTTCATGCTTGTGCAATTGTCAATTAAAAGGCGATTATTGCGCATGTCTCGGGCACCATAACAATACTCATATATTCTGCATAAGCATCTATTACTAGAAAATGCATACATAAGTAATTTTAAGGATCATAGCGCTTATCACACTGCGCTAACCATGCAACGCTTGCACGGAACGGAGAGTGTTTCCAACGCTTTGCTAAGACGAGATGGTAGTGGCACCTACTATCGCCTCACGTTCTACACCTTATCACCTCTGAGACGGGAGGGCACAGCCACGCGCTTTGTTTTCCAAAAGAAACTGCCAGGTGGCGCTCATGTCTCACGTGTGACGTGACTTGATGCGCTCGTTCGCCTCCGCTGCACGCTCGAGGCACTCTAAAGCAGCGCCTCCGGTATACCATTCACCGAGTTTCTTGCGCAGAACATCAAATAAATGTTTTGTTCACTCTCTCCACACGCAAGACCATCGTCTTTCGACGACATTTGCAGATTACTAGCAGTTACGGGGCCAATTTTTTCCCACTTTTTCTAAACACAGATTCATTCTAATGGGTATACCACAAAATTAGAAGACACCAGAAGAACAGAAAACAATGCTCCACGAAAGGAACGAATTCCCTTTTTTTTTGGAAAAATGAGAATAGCCGTGGAAATAAGTGGGGTCTACCATAGTGAGCGCAAACCAGTTAGCAATAATAACCATCATCACTCTAATGTAAAAACATCCCCCTACCCTTCCCTACACTAGCATGTGGGGTATCTGATTCGGGAAAACGCACGACGACAAACTCTGACTTGCAGCTGATCGTCCATCTTGCTGTGTGTTTGTTAAAACATTTCAGTCCTCTTTTCCCCTTCTTTTCACTGTGTACCAACTCCCCAAAGCCTTAATTCGCAATGAGGTCGGCTTCGTCTATATATGCAGGCATGAATGAAGTGTGTACACAAACTCGACTGAGCGCGTTCCCAGTCATTTGAAATGTGCTCTCGAGAATGAACTTAGGGTCAGCAGAGTGTTTCCTGGCAAGACCTTGATTGCACTTTCAGCGTCCACTGAGTCAAAGAGCGTTGTACTTTGACTGACGAGCGTGGCATGGAAGCATGGCATGCGGCACAGAATTATCCCTTTCAGCAGTGTCAAAGCAGGCTGAAGGCACTCTGTGAAATAGGGAAGAAGGAACACGCGAAGAAAAAAATTCAAAGGCCGCTATCAATGCACGTACATGTGATCGCCATCGAACGATGACCGGCACAGAGACGGGTATTTAGAGAAAATAACCTGAAGGAAGATATTGAACCGGGGAGTGATTTCTTTCGAAAAACCATTCCTACAAAAGCTTCAAAATTGTGCTTGAAAAGACTGTATAATCAAAAGAAGGCCGCCCTTAAGCGTAGAGAGAGAGAGAAATGAAGGAGAAAGGCAGGCATGCTAACCAAGTTAGGTTCGGTTGGCTACCCTATGCGTGGGAAGGGGGAAAGTAGAAATTCAGTTCTGATAGCAATGCTTTGAATTTAGACATCTGGCCACACAAGTAGGTGCTTGGAAAGCAAGTGTGTCGTCTGCACATCACAGCACTCTCAGTCCGTATTATCGTCAGAAGGCAGTGTGTCCTCTTGTGAAGAAAATACGTATCAAGCTGCAAGACCAGGCCCCGTGTCTTAGAGTGCTCAAATTCATGTATCTTTGCATGTAATAGAGCAACACAGAATATCAACTGTACTGTCCGAGGTTGTTTTGTATATAATTAAAAGTAATGTTTTGTTGTCATTCAACAACTACGGTTTTCTTTTCACAAAACACACTTCCGCAAAAATTTACCTGGCCTATTTGAGCATAATGTGATGAAGTATGACTGATAATGTCTTTCCCTTAAGTTGTGTTGTAATATTGCTCGCTTTGTAGTTCTCGCTGCACAGAGAAACTAGCCTCGTTTTCCCACGTATTCGTTCGCCGGTGAGCAGTGCAAGTGCACGGTTGCCGCAAGGCGTCACGCACTTTCTAGCACAATGCACGTCAGACCGGTCAGCCCTTGGCGTTTTAAGTGTTGGCGAAAACAGCCCGCTTTATCTAGTGCGATTGCGCACGCACACACCACCATCTCAGTGGTCGGCTCAAGGTTGTTCCTGCACCCAGAAGCCCAGCTTTGAAACGTAATGATGGAGTGTCGGCTTCATTTTTTATGTTGCTTCAGAGCCTTACTGCCTTTTTCATTGTTGGTTACAGAGTACCTATGTGAGTTTCAAAAGATCGACGGAATTGGGCATTTGAATGAGAAAGGAAACGCTGTCAAATAAAAAGAAAAGAGGGAAAGTGTTGGCTGGTAAACAGGGTCTTTTATTTCGACCTTGACAACGAGCGCATTATAAAACGCGAGGCACCATCTGGAACAGAAGGTGTGTTGTACGAGGGAGAGAAGAAGGGGAATTGCCTTTCGACGACGCTTTGGGCTCGCACGCGCTCTCGTTTTGATTTGTTCCGCTCTCATTCTTTCTTGCTGTTCTTGAGCCCTCTCGTTCCCACAGTGGACGCTGAGCAGAAATAAAAAAGAAACAAACTACGTGCACGTGCACGATATAACAAGAAAGAACTTAACTGGTTGCTCGACTGCTTATCAAGCAATGATGAATACTAGCTTTCATAGATCAGCACAAAACGACAAAGAATTGATCGTGGGCTGCTGTCTCCTCCGCTATAGTATCAATAAGTGGTTGTACTAGCACCATCACGAACCGTTGTGTGATCTTTGTTGCTAATAACATTGTTGGCCTCGTGCCTCGTTCTTTCTGGCGGAGCTATACCTATAGAAGTCCAGCGTTCCGCGACACCAGCCTTTAACATGACGCGTGCGTGCAGCTAAAAGATAACCGCCCAAGCACTCCGTACGAATGGTTGACCACCGAAAGGTGAAACGTGCTGCTCCGGTGTTTTGTAGTGCCAGGTCAACCCAACGCGGTACTGAAGCCTTTCACAGTGACGTCTTCCATATTGTTATGCCAAAGGCGTGGTCCTCATTCGGTAGCGCTTCTTTCCACGAGAACGAGCGCAGTTCCGGCTAACTCTCCCCCCCCCCTTTCTAGCGCACACATTCCATGTAGACGGCGGGGAGCCACGTCCAGTTCTGGGGAAGACTTCGCCTCCTCCGACGAGCCACGTGCAGTTCCGAGGAAGGCCCTACAGACGGCGGCGAGCTACGTGCAGTTCCGGGGAAAGCTGCGCCTCCTCCACCGAGCACCGGGAACTGGTCTCAGAGAAACGACCAAAACGTTATTTAAGGCACTCAGTGCCGGCCCAATGTTTGAAAATTTTCGCCCCAGCCGACATCACCGTGCTGGTGGGCTCTGTACAAACTATAACCTGCTGTAGTAAATGTTGCTGTTTTCAAAACGATTGCCTCCCTATTTCGCCCGTGGACGAAGGCTTCAGCTACGTCCGTTCGGCTGCTCGCCGCCCTTGGCTAGCACTACCTTCGAGACACAGCGAATTCAAAACAATGGTGGCAGCGGTCGGATGCCATTAAACCCGAATTCCCAACAGTAGTTGGCAGCTTCGGGATACGCTACCCCTATCCTCAGCATTTTACGGCTCTGGGACCCGCTACACTGATCTCAACGGCTGAAAAGTTGGATCAGATCCCTGGAAGCCTGAGGACGACCACCCTCATATCAGCGTTTGGATGCACTGCAATACGCTACCCCTGTCCTCAATGTTTCACTGCTGTCGAACACTCCACCCCGATCTCAACGGCTCGGAGTTGGAGCGGATTTCTGCAGCCCGAGGGCAGCCACAACACTGTTCAACTGCAGCCACGAGTTGGACCATCATCGGCTACGTTGGTAGGGTGAGTGCCCAACGTTTACTGCTCATGTCGCCAGGAAAGTGTTTTATGTTTTGTTGGTTATAATTTAATATTCACATGCTTTAAACCACGAGATTATTTTTAGATTACGGTGAATATCAGTAGTATTGCATTAGATTGACGAGATTACGAAGTAGCAGTACCTTGTGCAGAGCCTCCTTCAAATTTGTGGAGCATGGTGCTTTGCGCCGGGGTCGCTAAAACTAGGGAAGTGATTCTCTAGGTGATGCGGGCAGAGAATGTGACGGCCGAGAAAGCAGACAAGTGTTGGGAGCTCATTTGTGAACAAAAGCAGAAGGCCGATGAACGAGATGCCGAGAAAGGTCGCGAAGAGCGAGAGGCTAAAAGTTGCAAACAGCGTGACGCCGAAGAGAGTCACGAAGAGCAAAACGCCGAGCAACGTTTTGAAGAGCTCAAAGCTCAAAGACTGGAACAGTGGGAGGCCGAGGAGAGTCGCAAAAGTAGAGAACATTCACTCAAAATGAGAGAGCTTGATTGTAAAAGTCAAGCATTTAAGTGGCAGCAAGCGAAACGCCAGCTCCACAACTTTCAGATAGGCGAGAAAGTCGCGCATTTTCTGGATGATTTTGAATTTGTCTGCTCTAAGGTTGGTGTTCGCCGCGACTTTTTGGGGGAGAGACTCATGACGTTGTTGCCCTCAATATTGCGTGCATCTTGCATTGCTTATGCTGTGAGGAAGCAGGAGACTTTGGTCATGCTAGATATGCTTTGATAAGATTTTTTTTATTTCAAGTTCTGCTGGAATTCGGAGCCATAGTGACAGCACTGAAGCGCGTCGTAAGGCGCCAGAGGTAGATGCCCGCCAAAAAGAGCGAGGGAATGAGGTGCGTCGTAGAGCGCTGGAGGATGACGCGCGCTGTATAGAACGATGGAGGCTGAGGCCCGTCGCGTTGCACTTGAAGACGACGCTCGCCAAAAAGTGTTAGATAAGAAGGAAAGACGGAAAGCGCAAGAGGCTGAGGCCTGTCGCTATGCGCAAGCCGCTGAAGTGCGTCAAAGAAAGCTGGACTCTGAGCAAAGTCGCTAGGCAGCTGATGTTGAGTCCCGTCACAAGGTGCAAAACACCGAATTGCGTCGAACAGAGCTGGACACTGAGGAGCTTGACGAGAAGTTAGAGATGGAGGCCCATCAGAAACCTCAGAACGCAGAGGCGCATCGTAAAGCACTAGAGATGGAGCCGGTTCGCAGAGTGCGTGATCAAGATGAATCGCGTCGAAAAGAGCTTGAAGACGAAGTTTGAGCAGGATGTGCGTGACGAAGCGCTAGAGAATGAAGCTCGTCGAAGAGAGCATGAGGCTGACTTCGAAGGCCATAGAACAAGACCTATTCACGATAGTGATAGACCTCTACTGATCGAGAGCACTCTATAGGTGGGTGCGTTGGCTCTAAAGGCGTCGGAATTCCTGTTCTGTCACAGGCGGAGACCGCCAGCAACGAGCCCGAGGAAAAGCTAGCTAACGAGCATGGGGTTTTGGAAGTACTTGTCAAAGGCAGCACATCTGGGAGTGAGTGTGTCGAAACTGCCAGTATTGCGGGAAGTCCCGACAGAAAGAGGCGTTGGCGTAAGCGTAACGCAGTAAAGACGAGAGGCGCCAACAGTGCTATAGCCACTGTTACATGCCGTGACGTTATCCGTCAAGACTTCAGGTTCAAGCGTAGGCGTAGGATCACGAAAGGGCCCTCTAGAAAATGTTCAAAGCTCATACCGTCACTGAGATCGAGATTAAACGGGAAGCGCGTCGAGGAAAACCAAAATTCAGGGAAATTCAGACGCCGAGATCACCGCCTAGTCTCATCTTTTTCAATAACGCGTAGATGCAAGCAAGTGGGGAAACGTTGGAAGCGCTTGAGCTGTAACACAACTGGTTGTTTCCTACCGTGTCGAAAGGATCACTTGTAGAGTGGGGGGGGGGGGGTTAACGATGCAGGGCAAATGCCCCTTTCTTCGAGTTCAGTGCTGCGGGTAAAAAGTCGCTGCTACCGAGTTCGGCGAATAGATTGGTTTGTCATCCCTTTGTCAAGACCGCAACTCTCGAAAGCTATGGAGTGTGCGATTCCCCAAAGTCCGTCTGAGAGGGTTCCGTCTTGCCATTACTAGAATGGTTCTTGTATTCAGCTTTCGGAATTATTTTTTTAGTTTTGTCATCTGCCGATGAGCAAGGAATGCGTCTTAGTTTTCGTAAGTGTTACTTTTCTTGTCATCAAAGAAGCCGACATAGAGATGTTTGTTTGACTACTTTTACTAATATTTCGAAAGGTAAGAGTTCGCATGTTTTATTTTAACAGAGAAGGCTGAGTAAGAAGCTCCTGTTTAAAATACGTTTAAAATACCGTCTTTGTTTAACATTACGTGTTAGTATGCGCGTCAGTATAGGTTTACCTTTAGCTTTGTTTCATATAACGCATGCAGTCTTGATTTTGAGTTTTATTTTCTTGTTTTTTTTTTCAAGCGTGCTTTCTCTTGTTGTGATGATCATCGGCTGGGCGCATTGAATGAGAGCTAGTCGGAGGACTAACTTTGTTATGTTTAATGGTCTGACGCTTGCAAGCGATGCCAATGTGCGTGATTGAGAAGTGCTTGGTATTCTAAATTGTAGCTTCGGGGCAACATTGGGTTATCTTCAGCAGCTTCGATAATCCACAATCTGCTTATATCACAATTGAGAATCTGTTTGTTTTAGCAGTATCATGGACTGACACTTAGCTAAAGGTGTGTCCGCATTGTGTATTCCTCCTGAGATACGTTGCTCGTGAAGCTATTTATTAGCTCAACTTAATCTCAAGGAAATATTTATGTTTATACTGGTCTGGCGCTTTCATCAGCATTTGGAGGGCGCTTGCTTGGGCAAGAGTTGTTTGGCTTTGTGCTCGACTCTGTCGTTCTAGTGAACCTCTGCAGGGCTGTGAATGTCTCCATGGGCGGAGAGAGCGGAACGGATACAGTACTCAATGGTCAACCAGCTTCCCTCCTTCCGAGCCATGGTAGACGGCTCAAAACTCCGGATGCATTGTCCGGTGGCGGGAGTGCTGTTATGCCAGAGGACTGGTCGTCGTTAGGGAGCGCTTCTTTCCTCGAGAACAAGCGCAGTTCCGGTGGATTCTCCCCCTTCCAGCGCTACCTTCCACGCAGGCGGCGGTGAGCCACGTGCAGTTGCGGGGAAGGTTTCGCCTCCTCCGCCGAGCCACGTGCAGTTCCGAGGAAGGCCCCGCAGACGGTGGTGAGCCACGTGCAGTTACGGAGAAAGGTGCGCCTGCTCTGTCGAGCCGCGTGCAGTTCCAGAGAAGGCTTCACCTCCTCCGCTAAGCACCGGGAACTGGTCTCATAGAAAAGACCAAAACGTTGTTTAAAGCCATGCCGACCCGATGTTTGAGGATTTTCGCCCCAGCCGACGTCGTCGTGCTGACCGGCTTTTTACAAACTATAAACTGCTGTAGTAAACATTGCTATTTTCAAAATCATTGCCTCCCTATTTCACCCGTGGACGAAGTCTTCAGGTACGTGCGCTCAGCAGCTCGCCACTCTTGGTTACCACTACCATCGCGACACAGCGAAGTCATAATAGTGGTGGTAGCAGTCAGATGCCATCAAACCCGATATCCCAACAGTGGTTGGCAGCTTCGGGATACACTACCCCCGTCCTCAACGTTTTGCTGCTCTGTTGAGGCTCAATTGCTTCTTGTGGAGGCTAGGCACCTGTTTGGCTTGGATTTACCACACTATTTATATCACATGCAACTCATTGTGACTCACATGGTCAAGGGGGTGGATGAGTGTAATGAGCGGTTCAAGGCGTTTCCGAATGAGTTAATCACTGTGGTTGTTCTCGAAGCACAAGTGGGCACAGACGTCGTAGCCGAAGCCAAAGCGCCGCGCAGAAACTACGGGCACTTGCTCGGGGGAACACTTTCCCGCAACCGTCACGTTGACGCCAGAACGCCACTTGTTCGGCGTTTAGTTTCTTTTTTTTTCCATTCTTCAAGATTCACGCATTCATATTTCCAGTTGTTGTTGTTGCAAGCGCTTCTCATCCCGAGCTAACTTGATGGCATGGTTTGCAGTATTCACCCACAACCAGTGCTTCCATTCCCGTTCACTTTATAGCGGGGCTTGAAAGGCTGTCAGATCTTCGGTACGCTGTTGCTGCGAGCACTCGGCCTCCATGATCTCTTTATGTCGGCGCTCTTCTAGCGCTGTCTGTGTCATATCCTTGTGGAAGGTTTCAGAAGAGATTGGTCCACGCGTGCTCAGTGCCACAGCTGCGACGAGATGGACGACGTCACTCACAACGCAGCCAATGGCACGCGTGCTTGTGCATGACGCTGAGAAATACTCAGCTGTCTTAATGACACCATTGTCACCAAAGACTCATTGACACCATTGCCATACAGTTTTTTGTTCTTCCTAGCTATATACAGCTTTTGCTGTCAAACTACACTTTCTATTGAAGAAACATATATTACCAGTGAAAAAAACTCAAGGAAAAAATTGGCAGATCCGACGTACAGGGGGAATCGATAATATGGGAAGCACGAATAAGAAATGTTGATATGTCACTTTCAAATCAGTACGACGTCACGAGGTGGAGGTAAATGACGCCGTACATACTTCCGTGTCGTGATTATCATGTTTGGATGTGTCGTTTACTTTCGTCATCTATTTACGTCACGTGATACTAAATTTAATATATGTGAAACTAGCCAAACGGCCGCCAGCATGCTATGAGCGTGGTATTTTGCCATGTTCCTACATGACACGCGTGTCAGGATTATCATGTATGCAACAGTCATATATTTCATCATTCATTGACGTCACGTAACACCGAATTTGGTTCATGTGGAGCTACCAAAACGGTCGCGAGCGAATCATGAAGGGCCCAATCTACTCCAATGTAGCGTTGACACGCACGCACGCTGGGCACAGCTACGCTACGTTAGCAAAACGCGAGCACTTATAGTCTGACGCCAGGCGCGACCAGCGTCCGCCAGCACGGTCCGACGGCAACTAGCGCGAAATACGACATGCTGCATTTCGCGCCGATGCATCACCCCGGCAACACTGTGTCTCCCTCTTTTTGTGACGGAGGGACGTCGGACGCGCTAAAACGCGCATGCGTCAAAGCAACGCAGGGCAGAGCATGCCTGCGAGTATATGGCAGGGTCGGCGCCTGGCGTTGTAACGCTTGCGTGACGCGACGAAATGAACGCCGGCGAGCACGCCCACCGACTCACGTCGAAATATATTGGCGCCTTGACTGTGGCATGTAGTCATGTTCTCAGATGACACGCATCTCATGATTATCATGTTTGCACCAGACACATACCTTCGACATCCATTGGTAGCGCGTAATACCAAGTTTGGTACATGGGAAGCTAGCGAAACGGCCGTGATCGCATCATGAGCGTAGCGTGTAGTCATGCTGTCAGATGTCATGCATCTCATGATTATCATATTTTCACCAGTCACATATCTTCGTCATCCATTCACGTACCGTAATACCAAATTTGATATATGTGACGCAAGCGAAACGGCCGCGAGAGCATCATGAGCGTGGAACGGAGTTATGTTACATTATACGCATCTCATGATTTTCATGTTAGGGTCTGTCGCTTGTGTTCGCCATGCAATCATGTCATACCATACCAGTTTTGCAACATGCCTCGTTAACGAAACCACCGCAAGAACTGCAGGACCATAAAATGTAAATCATGACCATCATGACATTCGTGTCATAATTTCCATGTTATAAATAGTCAAATATGGTCTTCATAGAGTCATGTCATGCCATACCAAGTTTGGTATCGATACCATTATTGAAACGGTGAGGAAATCTAAAAGTCGTAGGCGGCTAGATAACTAGATAGATAGATAGATAGATAGATAGATAGATAGATAGATAGATAGATAGATAGATAGATAGATAGATAGATAGATAGATAGATAGATAGATAGATAGATAGATAGATAGATAGATGTAATAATACACAGTACTAGGCTGGGGTGTCAGCCATCTTTTTTATTTCTAACCTCTTCTTCCTTCTCCTCTCCCTCCAACCCTGCCTAACGTCCACGTACATTCCCCTTCTTTAAAGACTCATCCCGCCTGGGGTGATACATGAAAACGTTTCCAATGGTCGCAAACTCCAGCACACCATCATCGTTGGTGTGACTGACCCTTTTGAGAACGCCATGTTGCACTGCGATCTGCACAACGCGATAAGGTCCCATGTACACCTGCTTTGTGCCGGGAAGGCCTTTTCTGACAAGTACCAGATCGTTCAGTTGTATCTGAGGTATCCGCTTGTTGTTGCGACGGTCAAAGTTCCTCTTCATATTTTCCCGGTATCGCTGGTAGGCTTCCGAAGTTTTTCGTTTTTCGCACAATTGCAGGTGGTCTGCAATGCTAAGTTCTTGGTCATCAGGAAGCACTGGTACCTTTCCGAAAGCTGCAAATTATGGGCTACAGCCGATGCTCGCAGTGTGCGACTGATTGTGGTGAGCGACAGCTGCCTCCAAGCAGCACTTCCATTCACCCTGAAAACCTGGATACATTGAAATGAACTGCTTCAAATCCCGAATGATTCTTTCAGCCATGCCATTTCCTGCAGGATGGTACGGAGCGCAGCGTCGCAATATAACTCCTCGTTCCTTCGCCCAATCTTGCAAACGCTGACTGAGAAAT
Organism: Rhipicephalus microplus; assembly: GCF_043290135.1. Lineage (NCBI taxonomy): Eukaryota > Metazoa > Arthropoda > Arachnida > Ixodida > Ixodidae > Rhipicephalus > Rhipicephalus microplus. The sequence continues at coordinate 112,514,884 of NC_134700.1, read as the reverse complement.
GCTGGCCCATTGTCTGATATTACTATTTCCGTAGTCCTGAACATCTCTCGACTCAAAAGAGCGATCACACTATTTGCGTCTTCCATTCCCGGCCGTGCAGCCACTATTCTTGTGCACTAGTCTATTGCCACTAGGAAAGACTGCGTTGTTCTTACTCCTGCAGCCTTCTTCTTGAGTTCTGCGAAATCCAGATGAATGACTTCAAATGGTACGTCGGAATGTTGAGGAAAAACCATCTCGTCTGTTCTCTGAAGATACTTGGCTTTGTGAACTTGACATTGATGACAAGACTGAGCATACATACCGTTGAACGTCCTCTTTCATGTGTTTCCACTGGAACCGCTTAAGTTCTTCAGTTCTCTCCCACAACAATGGTGCGTTGACATTTTTTATCAGGAATTACCGCAAGTCTTGAAAGCGCATCTGCGTCCTTGAGGTGTTCTCCAGGCCTGTGGTGGACTATAGAAGTAAACTGCTGGAGTTCACTCACCCACCTAGAAATTTTTCCTCGAGGCTCGGCGAGGCTAAGGATATACGTTAAGGCTTGGTGATCCGTAAAGAGCTTGAAGCTCCTGCCATCCAGGTAAGGCCTAAAATAGTGTATGACGATTAAGACTGCCAAGGCTTCCTTCTCTGTAGTCGTGTAGTTCAGTTGAGTTTTCGAAAAGGTGTACGAATAGTACCCGACGACCCTCTGTTGACGACTCCGTGGAGAGTCGGTATCTCTCTAGTAAAGCACTGCGCCTGTGCCATAATAAAAAGCATCGGTGTTCAGTTCAAAGGGCAACTTGAAGTTTGGAAGAGTCAGGACCGGATCCGATTAAATAATTGTCACAAGGCTGTGATAAACAGATTCACACTCCGCTGTCCACTGAAATGGCACATTCATCTTTGTCATTTCTGTGAGGCATTTGGCTTTGGTCGCATAATCTCTAATGAATGACCGGAAACGCCCTGCCAGACCCAGAAATACCCACAAAGAGTGCAAGTCATATGGCTTCTGCATTTTGGCGATTCGTTCGACTGATTCCTGTTTTGTTGTCTTGGTTTGGCCGTCAAATACTCTTCCAAGAAACACCACTTTACTTTGGATAAGCTCACTCTTCTTGTCATAAATTTTAAGCTCTGTGCCTCAAAGTGCTTGAAGTACACTAGCCAGATGGTTTGAGTGCTCTTCCTAGTTGCGGGAGTATACTATTATATCGTCTATGTAGACGTTACACAACTTCCCGATAAATGGTCGCAAGACGTCGTTCATCATTTTCTGGAACCAAGCGGGTGAGTTCTTCCATGCAAATGGAAGTCGGTTATACTCATAGATGTCAAAGGGCGTGATGAAGGCAGAATATTTTTTGCCCTTTTCAGAAATCGGAACTTGCCAAAACCCTTTACATAGGTCAATGCGCGAGAAAACTCTGCAGCCACCCGTGTCATCTATGATAGAGTCTATACATGACATAGGAAACGGAAAAAGCTCAGTCTGCTTATTAATTTGTCTGTAGTCCATGCAGAGTCGAAGACTTCCATCTTCCTTTGGTGCAATGGTGATGGATGAAGCAAACGTAGACGTGGATAGACGGATAATCTGCGTATCCAACATCTTTTGAATCTCATTCTGAAGCCACACTTTCTTTTCTCATGACATATTACAGGGCGTTTTTCTCACCGCCATCGTATCACTGAGCTGGAATGAAACCTCAAGCTTCGTAGTTGTTGTAGGATATTCTTTCAGGCACAGACATTCCGGGTAAAGCGTCCTAACATCTTTACCTGCTGATGGTTTCCGTGGAGTCCTTGAAGGCAAAACTGCAGCGTTGATAGCCCGGCGTCTTTCTGTGGTAATTTCGCCTGTCCAGTAGATATTAAAGCGAAGTGCACTGATGACTGGACGTGGAAGCAGTAGTTCATACGGAACTCCGTCGAGTACCAGTGCTTGCGCAGTGACAATGTTGCCGAGACACGATATGGTTATACAAGTCCATTTATCGTGAACATCTCATCTTCCATCGTATCCGCGTACTTCTACTGGTCTTCCCTCTGTGAAGAAGAAAACGCATCGTTGGCAAGCAACATCGCCACCGCTTGGGCACTGGGTGCTGGGCTTGGCTCGCTCGGCTCGTGCTGATCATCGCCGGCATTTGCTTGACCGTTGCTCTTGCCCGATCGTGTTTTGTCGTAGGACCACCGTCGCAACAGTCGCCAATAAACCCTTTTTCAATTGGTGGAAGGTGCTGACATTCCCCGTCGCCTGAACCTGGGTGCCGCCATTCGCCATCGCCTAAACCTGGAGCTGCGCAACCAAACGCTACCTACCATCATGGCTACCAACAACGCGCAACCTGGCTCTTCCACTCCATCCCCCAGCAACCCCGGCGTTCTTCGTTTGCGAGAGCCCAAAGTCTTTAGCGGAGCTGATGAGACCGACGTGGAAGACTGGTTCGCTAACTACGAACTGGTGAGCGCAAACAACAAGTGGGATGACGCGGACAAACTGACTAACGTCATCTTTTATCTCACTGACGTGGCCGAAATGTGGTATAACAACCACAAAAACGACATTACGACGTGGTCCATCTTCAAAACGTCGTTTGCTGACGTTTTCGGCCGACCCGCTGTCCGCAAGTCCAGAGCCGAACAACGCTTGCGGACTCGCGCACAGAAGCCATCTGAATCGTTCACCAGTTACATCGAAGACATTATTGGTCTTTGCAACCGCGTGAACAACGCCATGCCCGAGTCGGAGAAGATTCAACACATCCTCAAAGGGATAAATGACGGCGCATTTCAGATGCTCCTGGCACGCAATCCTGCCACCGTTGCGGAACTTGCGACGTTATGTCAAAGCTTCGACGAGTTGAGGAAGCAGCGCGCCCTGACTCGGCAATTTTCCTCACACGCTGACTCACTATCTAGTCTTACTTCTGTTCCTGATTACTCAACAACCCTGCAAGAGATCAAAGATTTTGTGCGTGAAGAAGTAGCTCGGCAGCTGTCATTGATTCCCTTCACGCAGCAGCCGCCGTCCTCTCGTCTGCCCTCACCACTCCGCGACGTTATTGCCGAAGAGGTAGCTCAGGCTGTTCCCGTCGCTGCCCACCAGCAGCCTGTGGCCATGCCTGTTCCCCATGCACCAGCTATGCAGCCCGTGGCCGCGCCTCTTACTTATACCCAGGTGGTACGCAGCAGACCCCGCCAGCAGCTTTTGCCCCCCCATGCCTGCAGTTGCTCCCCACTCTACCCCTCTTTCGACACCTTGGGCCGCACCGCGAGTCAGCAATTCCTGGCGCACTGCTGACAATCGACCGATCTGCTACGCCTGCGGTACTCCAGGACACGTGGAACGATATTGTCGTCGTCGCTTCCAATCGCAACACAACACTACTTGGCCGTTACCGTATGACCCGCAGCCCACGCACCTACCTGCTCCCTATCCTACACCGCAGTATGGCTACACTAATCTTCCTGAGTCTCAGTCACCCCAGCCCCCAGCTCCGACTCACTCTCCCCGCTCGCCGTCTCCTCGCAGGCGATCTCTGTCCCCAATTAGTCCCCGACCTGCTTCCTCCAACCGGGAAAACTGAACGCCGCAGTTCCAGAGGCAAGAACTCCGCCGTCATCGAAACGGCCAAGTCCTCGCACTTCACCTGCTAACGTCGTCGCCATATCTGTCGATGGTGTTTCTACCTTTGCCCTCATCGACACAGGTGCTGCCGTTTCTGTTATAGCCGCTCAGCTCTGCCGCTCCCTACGCAAAATGACCATGCCGCTCTCTGAACTATCGCTTCGTACGGCTAGCGCACAACCAGTTCGACCTCTCGGCACCTGTACAGCCCGCATTTTCATCCAAGGCTCTATGTACGTTGTCGAGTTCGTCGTCCTTTCGGTGTGCTCGCATGACGTTATCCTCGGGTGGGACTTCCTGTCACATCATCATGCCGTCATCGACTGCGCACGCGCTGAAGTTCAATTTTCGCACCTGTCTGACGAACCTTTGCACGAAACTCTCGAGCGGTCCCCAAAACTCGTCGTACATGAAGACACTGAAATTCCGCCAGCCTCTCTTGCCGTTGTCCCTGTTTCCTGCGATGACCATAACGACGCTACAGTAATGTTTACACCTTCCGACATTTTTATGAGCCGCAGAGCCATTTCCTTGCCTTTCGCTACACTCGACGTCACTGCGGGCCGAAGCAATATTTTCGTCCACAACCCCCTTTCTGCACCGCTTACGCTACTTGCCGGCGAATGTCTCGGTCGATTGGAGTACCTCGATTCCTCTTTATTCCTTAACATGCCAGACGAATCGTGCAGTAGCGCCTCGACCGAACTTCATGCCCTTTCCCCACTGAAATGCTCATCGAGTGACACCTTCTCGAGTTCCATTGCCGACACCTTAAGTGCCCATGAACGCGCTGAGCTTCTTAATCTCCTCCAGCACTTCGCGAATTCATTCGACGTTTCTCAGCCACAATTGGGTCGGACTTCCGCAGTGCACCACCACATTGACACCGGTTCACACCAGCCATTGCGTCAAAGACCTTACCGTGTCTCTGCTGCAGAACGTCACGTCATCAACGACCAGGTCGAAGAGATGCTACGCCGTCGCGTTATTCAACCATCGCACAGTCCTTGGGCATCTCCTGTCGTTCTAGTTCGAAAGAAGGATGGATCGATTCGATTTTGCGTCGACTACCGGCGATTAAACAAGGTGACGCGGAAAGACGTCTATCCATTACCGCGCATCGACGACGCCCTTGACAGCCTCCAAGGAGCCGAATTCTTCTCCTCCTTAGACTTACGATCTGGATACTGGCAGGTTCCTATGGCAAAAGCTGATCGCCAGAAAACTGCGTTCATTACACCAGATGGCCTGTACGAATTTAACGTATTGCCATTTGGGTTTTGTAATGCTCCTGCCACGTTTGAACGACTCATGGACAACACAGTGCGTGGACTGAAGTGGTCTGTGTGTCTATGCTACTTCGACGACATTGTCGTTTTCTCTCCCGATTTTCCTACACATCTGCTTCGGCTCCAACTGGTTCTGACGTGTTTAACCAACGCTGGGTTCCAACTGAACCTTAAAAAGTGCCGCTTCGCCACGCGAGAGCTGTCCATCTTAGGGCACATCGTGTCCAAGCATGGTGTTCGACCCGACCCTGCAAAACTGCGAGCAGTCGCTGAGTTCCCGAAACCTACTACACTGAAAGAATTACGCAGTTTTGTCGGACTATGCTCGTACTTCCGGCGCTTCGTGCGAAATTTTGCGTCGATCATGTCACCACTGACCAACCTCCTACGCGGTGATGCAGACCTTTCATCCTGGTCTTCTGACTGCGACGTCGCGTTTGCCATGCTCCGTAGTCTGCTAACATCTCCTCCAATTCTTCGGCATTTCGACCCAACAGCTGCAATGGAAGTTCACACAGACGCTAGGGGGGTTGGTCTAGGCGCCGTCCTCGCCAAACGCAAGCCGGGCTACTCCGAATACGTCGTCGCTTATGCGAGTCGCACACTTACTGAAGCTGAGGCCAATTACAGCGTCACTGAAAAAGAGTGCTTGGCGCTAGTGTGGGCGCTTCGCAAGTTCCACCCTTATTTGTACGGTCGCCCATTCGACCTGGTAACGGACCACCATGCACTTTGTTGGCTCACCACATTGAAAGATCCTTCTGGCCACCTAGCTCGGTGGGCACTGCAAATCCAGGAGTACGACATTCGTGTCATCTATCGCAGCGGACACAAGCATTCTGACGCCGACGCCCTGTCGCGTTCGCCTTTACCTCCCGACTCGGCCTGCGGAACCACTGGTACCAACTCCGTCGCATCTCTCGACCTCGACTTCTTTACCAGTGAACAACACAAGGACCCGTGGATCGCTTCCCTTTTTAACTGTCTCTCTGGATCGTCAACCACTGCGGCACCACGATCTCTCCGACGTCAAGCTGCTCATTTCGCCATTCGTGATCAGCTGCTACACCGACGCAACTACGCCCCCGAAGGTCGTAAGTGGCTCTTGGTTGTCCCGCGCAGCTTGCGATCACAAATCTGCGCCTCCTTTCACGACGATCCCCAATGTGGTCTTGCCGGAGTTTTCAAAACTTACGAACGCATTCGCCATCGCTTCTACTGGCACGGAATGTATAATTTCGTTCGAAAATTCGTTATGGGCTGCCCTGACTGTCAACGCCGCAAATCACCGCCTTTCCACTCGTCCGGTGCGCTTCAACCGCTTCCGTGCCCTGCCAAACCTTTCGATCAGATCGGAATTGATATCTATGGCCCTCTACCGACAACATCAGATGAAAATCGGTGGATCATAGTCACTGTGGACCATTTAACACGCTACGCTGAGACCGCCACCCTTCCAAGTGCCACTGCGCGGGACGTAGCATCCTTCATCCTTCATCGCTTCATACTACCACATGGTCCACCTCGAGAACTACTAAGCGACCGAGGTCGAGCCTTCCTATCAGAAGTCGTCACGTCTCTGCTTTCTGAATGCCATGTTGTTCATCGCAAGACCACGGCATACCATTCGCAGACTAACGGGCTCACGGAAAGATTTAACCACACCCTTGGCGATATGCTCGCCATGTATGTGACACCCGATCATACTAACTGGGATCGCATTCTTCCATTCATCACGTTCGCATATAACACCGCGGCACAGTCTACCACTGGATTTTCACCTTTCTTTCTTCTTTATGGACGCGAACGATCCCCCACCATCGACACTCTCCTTCCATACCGTCTTGACGCATCCGAATGTCCATCTGTGTCCGAAGCTGCCCGAAATGCGGAAGAGTGCCGTGAACTCGCACGCACCTTTACGTCACAAGAACAACAGCGCCAGAAAGAAAACAACGCCGACTCTTCACAAAGCCCCAGCTATTCCCCTGGATCACTTGTATGGCTGGCTGTTCCTTACCAAACCCCCAGCATTTCCTCAAAACTGGTTCCAAAGTACGAGGGCCCATACCGCGTTTTGGAGCAAACCTCGCCGGTGAATTTTCTCATCGAGCCACTTTCCCTATCTGACGACATGCGCCGGCGTGGACGTGACATCGTCCACGTCGCCCGCCTTAAGCCATATCATAGCCCTCTGCCTCCAGACTCTTAGGTCACCAGGATGGCTCTTTTTTGGCGGGGGCAAATTGTGAAGAAGAAAACGCATCGTTGGCAAGCAACATCGCCACTGCTTGGGTACTGGGTGCTGGGCTTGGCTCGCTCGGCTCGTGCTGATCATCGCCGGCATCTGCTTGACCGTTGCTCTTGCCCGATCGTGTTTCGTCGTAGGACCACCGTCGCAACAGTCGCCAACAAACCCCTTTTCACCTCTTCTACTTCCACCTTCTCAACAATATTTGCGTTAATAACCATGACGCTTGCTCCGCTGTCAGCTAACGCACTCCGTTCCTATCCATCCACAAAAACAGATATGTACAATAGACTTGTATGAGACAAATAAACAGCTTCTCTGTATGTCGTCGGGTGGAAGCCGCGACCCTGTCTATTTAGTTTTTTGTTACGTCATCTAGCTCTTCGCCGTAGTCTGAGCCTCCCTGGGCGGTCAAATAGGATACGGGTGTCGTAGTAGGTCTCCAGCTTGCAAGCGGGCGTCGTCCCTCAGCTCGTGTGGCCCCAGTATTCCTTGCTGCAGGTTTCATGGGTTGACGCTGGGTTCCTAGGTCCTGGAGGAAGAGGTTTCGCATTCCCTGCAGAAGTTCTTCGACCGTCTTGAGACCTCGCATTTGCATTTGCTTCTGGAGGTACGGACTTAAACCATGAATGATAAGCGAAACCACAGACGTCTCAGGCAAAGATGAGTCCGCCAACTGTAGCAAGCGCCTTTTCTCATAAAAATAGCTGAGTGCAGATCCAGACCTGAAATTGAACGTGATTGCTTTGTCCCATAGCAACACTTTATTCTCACTGAAGGAGCTCAGAAAGCTTGCTTTCCACTCTATCCATGGTTTGTTGCTGTGAGTGTTGAGACGCCATTCGTACCAACTCTTTGCTATGCCCGATAGGAATAGTCGCATGTTTTTCACCTTATCTTCGTCGCTGTGCCAGTAGTCTTCATTGCATGCATACTCGTAAAACGTGAGCCAGGACTCGGGGCTACTAGACTCTCCGTCAAACATGTCTGGCTTCACGTGTTCGCGACACGGTCTGCTTAATCTTTCCGTCGCGTTTGCAAGCAAGCGCATTAAATCATTTTGCTACCTATTCTGTTCTTGGTGGAGTTCAAGAAACGTGTTGATCAGCTCGACGGAACTGTCAGGCGAAGCAGTGGTAGCAGGCTTTACGTCGTTTCTTACTGGAGTCAGCACGAAATTCTCATAATTCTGAAGTTTCATGTTGATCCTCACAGTTCTTTTAGCAAGTAAATGGTCTGGAGTGAGCTTCATTTTAGTGCTTATATAGGAAACAAATGCGTCAGTGCTCACTGCTTTCGGAAGTGCTAGTTCCTCTTCATCTTGAGGCGTTGCGGTCAAGATCCGGATGCCACCGCGTTGCTTTGCTCCAACGGTGAAGTGCATCCACATCTTGAATGTCCGCACAGAAAGTATACGCGGCTGCGCCAATTTGTAGTAATAGACAGTACTAGGCTGGGGTGTCAGCCATCTGCTTCATTTCTAACCTCTTCTTCCTCCTCGTCTCCTTCCAACCCTGCCTAACGTCCACGTTTAATAGATAGATAGATAGATAGATAGATAGATAGATAGATAGATAGATAGATAGATAGATAGATAGATAGATAGATAGATAGATAGATAGATAGATAGATAGATAGATAGATAGATAGATAGATAGATAGATAGATAGATAGATAGATAGATAGATAGATATGCTCAAGGTCGCCGAAGTTACCTAAGAAATGCTTCGCATTTAAAACCTCGTAGCAAGACAACCAGAGGCACCGGTGCCTAAACAAGCGAGATGAACCACTTCTCACGCGCAGGTGCTCACCTCATGTCTTCGTTTAGGTAAATGTCCTAATGAGGCATCACGAAACAATTCTTGAAACCACTCACGATTCTAAGTGAGCACTCGCCATCTAGTGGGCGCGCCTGGAACAACGCTAGCAGACTCTGCCTTCAAAGGAGACATGACACTGGTTCGCACGCATTGCGACGTGTCCGCTTAGTTTTTTTTTATTTCACCACGCTGCACGCGCGAGCCCATAAGAGAAGATAGTGATGTCCAGATACCATTGCAGGGACAGTTTTGCCTTAGACTAAGCAACGTGATCTGATGCCACTATCACAAAACTTCAGCACAGCGCCAAGCGAAAGTGCCGCGTTGACCCTGTTAAGCAAAGCCATCTTTGTTTTTCGACCAGTGTGTCCAGCACATGAAGCGTGTTATGGAGTGGCGAATATATATCTGCTTTTCCAGCTCTCGGGATTTACAGGGTATCACGGTGCGTCTTGCTGGCCCATCAGTCTCATATACTCGTAAGACCTTAAGCTTCGGGTGGTTGGTGTGAGTTGCTTGATAAGTGACAACAGGGCCTGCAAATTATGAAGTAGGACAGAACAAACATAGACAGAGTGTTCAAGATCTCGGTTTATTATTTTTCCTTTGAGGTTCTTGCATTCTGTTGGAACCTTTCGTATTGTATTGGGCGTACGCCATATCATATGGTATGCGTGGCAACAACAAGACTGAGGAGAGAATATTGAGCTCCAGTGGCCGCTGGTGTAAACCATCTTTCGTAAGAATAGTTATGATGGAAAAATGAAATACGCCACCAGGTGCATATGGTTGCTTATTCGAGCTTCTATATATGTGTGTAGATGGTCGTACATGGAGGGAAAAAATAGAAGTGTTGAAATCACTCATATCAACCTTTGCATATCAAGCTGCACCATGACTAAAGAACGTGAAAATATTTATTTATTTTACGTCGAGTTCCAAGGAATATGAAATGAATGATCGACTTTCACGTTTTATTCACGTGAAGTATGCTTCTAAAATAAGTATGGCGTCCTTTTATGTGCCAAAACTACGACATTAATATGATGTGCGGCCTCATGTGGACTCTGAATTATTTTCGACCAATCACTCGGTACCCTACAATAAAGCGTTAACTCGGGCTAATTAGTGCATACTAGAACAACTGTTTGGGACGTAAAGCTCCGTACATTATCAGAACATTCGCGTGACAACGCAACAAACGGCACAGACTACATTTGTCTGCCCCCTTATTTGGTATGTTGGCCTACTCTTCCAGGATTCAACAGGTTCCGTTTTGACGCAACTATAGGACAGATTTTGAACATGGGCAAAGGATCAAAACAATCGTGTTACAGACTTCTAGTGTGTGTTGCGTAATGAGTGTAGAAGACTTCTACAACACGTTGCACGTGCATATAAGGTCGCATGAAAGACACAGTCACGCTGTTTCAAACATCTGCACAGCACTGCCAAAAAGATAAATAAACATACACCTAATGTAGCTAACCCATCTTCCCTTAATGCGGTGCGCTACAAATAATTCGCGTAGCATTGTGTCAACAGTTCTACCAACTATGTTGCTCTCTCGCATCAACGACTTACGCTTTTTATAATTCAACATGTAGGCTGAAGCTTCATTTTTCAATGAAAGACCATGCACCGAAGTTCAGTCCTCGACACAGCATAAAATTCTATCTCTGCCATACAACAACCTCAAAAAAAGAAGTTTAGTCATCAAAGCAACGAATATCTTGACACGAAGACGCGTGTGCTCTTTGTTGCTAGGACAGATCTAGCATTAACGACCAGATCTGGCACCGCCGCCAACGCTGCTTTACATAATAGCTGGAAAATAAGAAAATAATCGAAAGATAACGCTTGCAAAGCGAATAAATATGTACAAAAAGGGTTTTTCACAAGTCGCAAAAGACAACAAGAACCATATAAACATATTTCTTCACATCTGCTTCCCGGACCACAATGACAGTTGATGTACATTGGTGGTTAGCGCGTTGACCCGACAGTTCTTCGTTCCACTGCACAATGTCCCCGATTTTCCAGTTCTCGGACGAATCACTGTTTTCAACGAACCGCCCTCAAGCCACGCATATTATGGAATCTTCTACACAGAACCAGCAATTTCACGAAGCCCCCGCTCAGATTCTGCCATTACTTTTTTTCTTCTCATCTTATATCGGTTGCTCTCCGAAACATCCACCCTAGGGTGAAGAAGCAGGCTTGAGGCACTGGCCCACGTCGACCTCTCTTTGCATTTTCCAAAAAGGTTTATTTCGCTCTCCCCCATTGTTCTGTTAAGAATAAGTTGGGAATAGTCGTTTCAGTTATGGCTGCTCCAATGTTTTATAATGCATGGTATTGTATTCACAAAACGGGATTTACGTGGCAGTTTAGTAAAAATGCCATCGCACAGAGTAACAGCAAGACACCAAAGAAGCACAGTAGAGTTGCCTATACTGTGAGTAGTATTAAAGGCGCGCAAGTTATTCTATGTCATTTTGACCGTAAGTGGAAACCTACTTTCATTTTTTTCTTCCTTTTTACTTTTAGATTTTTTCCTGTCCTCGACAGAATTTGACGTTCTGCTGTAGCTGATAGACAGAAATAGATATTGCGAGAAAATGTGAAAGGAGGCTCGCAAAAGCATGTTACTTTACTAACAATTCCAAAATAAAGAAGATGTTACTAGCCTAGCACCCCATTGCTTTTACTTATTCGCAAGTCAAATTCACTTTCCGCACGCATTGAAAGCATAAATGTGATCATTCGGACCAACCGCAAGTCTGTAACGCCTTTTTTGGGCTTGCAACAAGACAGCTGAGGGTCTATTCTTTACTTTCCACATTTTGAACCATTGTTACAATTTTTTTCTGTCAATGGGCGCTCTTATATTTGTTCATAGCTACGTGTTTCCTCTGTACTTTCGATCTGCTCCCCGTTTGGCCAAATCGATTCGCCACTTTTCTTGCCCTTATGTAAATGGCATAATGAAAAGACTGAACAATACAAACAGTCTTCTTGTCGCTTCATCAACTTTCGGCAATATTGAACCCGTACCACCTTACCAAATCCTCTGTCCTACTTTCACTCTGTTTTTCTATAATGTTCCTTATTGTTTCACATAGAGACATTGCTTGGTAAAGGCACACAGTGCGCGTAATCTTGGCGCGGTTTTATGTGCACTACATGGGGAAATTTAGCTTTGTTTAACAGATAAGGAATCACTCAAGGAGCTCACGATATGCGCATGCCTAACTCTTATGACAGCAGAGTTTAATTTTCCGCATTATTCAGACGGTAATAGTATCACGTTGCAAGACTGCCATCCCCTTCACATGGTTCATCAGAACACGAAGATTGCGTCTGAAACAGAATAGAAATGAAATAGTTTAAAGTATCATCTTCTACAGGCAGTCGTGTTCTGATAGACTGTGTGAAGGAAATGGCAGACTTACAACGTTACACAATTACAGTCTGAATAATGCGGACGAAAGGGCCGCCGATGTGCGACACATCGAAGATGTCAAGGCACCCGATATCGTAAGACATAATACCTCTGCGACGACGATAACAGATCCCGAGGCCTCACAGGACTGCAAGTACATCATCGTTACTTTCCCTGAGATCCTCAACCATTATAGAAAAACGCGACGACGTCACCTGCCACCCCACGTGCAGCTATAGAGAGGTATAAGGCGTCTGATCTGAGGCGTCTGCAGACCGACACATTTGACAATCCCCGACACCAACATAGACTGTGTACTTCACTCCACCCGTCACCCGGCTGTCCGTGGTGCAGCATGAGACAGCCGACATGGTGCTTATACTATGGGAGTGCGTGTATGGTGTTCGCCGCCAGTACTTGGACGAGCCTGAGTGTACCTCACGGCGACTGGCTGAGCGGTGGCGAGCCGCGTTTCTCAGCCAACGCGCAGTGGACCAAATCTGGGCTTTCCAGCAAACCAGGGCTATCGCAGGTGTCATCGCACGATGCTCCGCGGACGACGGATCCTGGAGGTCTAGGCCGGGCCCGTGATTCCTCGTTGGATCTTTATAAAGTTTATTACCTAGCTATCTAGTTGATAATAAACTAGATAATAAACAGCCTTTCTAGTTGATAATCAGTGATTACTTAGTGAATCAGGCTGCGTAACGTCACATCTCCAGAGCCTTACGAAAATTCCTAGATTCAACAAAAAAGAGACGCCAAGTCCCTGAAGGCCGGAGTGTACTCTATTAGAAATCGCTGTTGGGCTAGTTGGTGTATGTGTCAATTAAATAGTGAACTAGTAAATAGTGAAATAGTGAACGCCAAAATCAAAACTACTCAGAATAAACACATAGACAGGACTGGCGCTCATTTACCACTGTTTAGTCCTTGCGGAAAGAGTCTATTATAAACCCACATCTCGTCAACACCTGCACAACATGCTCGGGCTGTCGCTTACCTTATCACGTTATCGGACACATGCTCTCTAGATAACGTGCTTCCGACTTATAGAAATTGAGGGACGCTTCAATAACACAATACCTCATTTCTTTATGTGATAGCTTTCGAAATTTCCGCCTACTTTGCTTTTTACTTTTCCCATTGATCCTAATTAGCGTCAATATTCCTATTTCTTGACTTCAGACTTCTTGATATGGCAAAAGAAATTGACTAAAGCAAGAAAGAGGTGCTGGATTTTCTGTTTACAGCAAAGAAGCACTAACCAAGCGTTCTGTTAGAGGTATTGCCAGTGTAAAATAAAATCATGGCAAGGAAACTTCAGCCGCTTTCTGAGAAATAAAAACCATAACATGCTTAAAGTTAGTGACCTGTTCTTTGTTAATAAGTCTGAAGATTTGCTTGAGTACCTGCAGGATAACCATACTAATGGTTTTACATTCTCAATAGACATTGAGAATTTATTTCATTCAGTGCCACGTGAGACTCTTTTTAAAAAAGGGATGGCCTGCATTGATGAGCTTGGAATTGTTGACTTTCAAGGTTCAGTAGGCATGCTTCTATATAGGTTTTTATCATTGCTAGAATCCTATCTTGCCTCCACCTTTGTGTTAAGAGCGGGCAAAATTGATCTGCAGCGTCAAGAAATTTGTATCGAGTCATGTGTTGCTGCTCTGTTGTGCAACATTTTTTTCGCAGGTTGACAAAACACTGAAGAAAATGTTTGGCAATGAAATGATTTTTAAATTTTAATTACGTGTATGACTTCCTGATTTTATTAAACAAAATGGATGATTCTGTAAACGTAAAAAAAGGCCAGGCTGAAGCACGTAAAGATAAGGAACGGTCAAAGATGTTACTCTATATTCATAAGGTTACAAACAACCTAAAAAAGCTGGCAAGTTGGCATGACGTATCGCTGGTGTGCGCCGCCCCAAACGAACTGGCGCAGTTGTGCCCTCGCATCAATGGAAGTCATGATGAACAGCTGACAGGCTACAAAAAAAACATGTACAACTGCTCACGAAATCCACCACTGGAGTGGCTTACGAAACGCCCCTATCATGCAGGAAGAGCTATGTTGGCAACGCGGGGCGCAGCGTGAATGATCGAGCGAGGAAACATGCTCTCAAGGCAAAGAACAAAGACAGTGCGCATCTATGGGCGCATGCCACTTCAAGTAGATGCGCACCATGTTTCACGCATACCAGGAATAGTAAAAGCAAGGTATACCACGGGAAGTTTTGGACGCCTATCGCATAAAGAACCGGGATGTTGTGTTAGCGCAACGTCACTCAACCTGTATGAGTCGGAAGTACGTTATCTAGAGAGCATGTTTCTAATGGCTTGGTTGGGTAAGCGACGGCCGGAGCGTGTTTCGCATGTGTTGACGAGAATGGTGTTTATACAGCCTGTTTCCTCAAGAGATAAGCAGTTTTAGGTGAGTGCCGGTCCTGTCAATGTCTGTTCTTCTTCTGTGTGGTTGTTAATTTGGTGCATCAGATGTCAACTTCGAAAACTCAAGGAGTGTAAATGAATTTTGCACACAGAGTGTCGCCGCCAGCGCAAACTACAGAAGAAAAGGAACGCTGGTTTGCTAAGTTACAAGAACAGGGCGAATGCACTAAAAGTATGGCGGCAATGTTCACACGAAACATCCACGATTTCCATGACATCTGTTTCTCCGGCGGAAATGAAAGGCGCCATTCAATCCCATATACGGCATCGTCATGACGAAAAAAAAACGAGTGAGCAAGCTAACAAGAACGGGATACACTGCTGAGCACGTGCATTCTTTTCTCATAAGAAACAGCTACGCAGTGAGCAGTCTCGTTGCATCGATATATTGCTCATCTGTTTCTGTTGGACGTTTTTGTGTTTTCGTTGGAAGCTGCATTGTGTTCACACATCTGGATGTAAGTACGTTCATGCTACGTGGTTGTTCTGCTCAGAAAACTGTTCGTCATCGTCTTTTTGTTCGCTGATTGTGACGCTTGTAATTCGTGTGCTGGATGAAGAATGATCGTTGAAGCGTAGCGCCGTTTTTCTTCTGGATCGTTCCTCAATCGGAGAACAATCTGGCCTGTGCTGGCCTCTGCAGTTGATTCCCTTCACAGAGCACAGCTTGCGTAGCGGTGTACTCTCCAGCATAGCAGTAGCGCCGCATACAACTGTATGTTTGCTTAACACATCAGCAGAGCGTGATTTCGGATGCAGCACATGCAACGCTTATTATGGGGGCCCGGAAAAGGAAACACGCGACTCAGCATTGGCAGTGCGGCATCGTAGAGAGCTGGCGCAGCGGAAGCCTCGATTCATAGTAGACGTAATGAAAGGCAGCTTCGGCTGTGCACGCGCGCTTCTCATATACTCATAGGTGCTACAGCCCTGACCTACCTTTCATGAAAACTTGAATCTACATTTCACCAGTGACGCAGAGTCACTGGGCGAGTTCTCATTCACCGATTAGTTTTTTTTTTCTTTTCAGTTAACGTTATGTCTAATCTATGCGCTCATTATTAGGTGCTTTTCAAGTTTCACTTTTCTCATTTTCGGAAGGAAAAAGGATAGGATCAACTTTGGTCGGTAGTACCGAGAAGCTTGTGGTCCGTATTTGGCTACTCGAGGGCGCTGACAATGTTGAACCGATAAGGTCTAAATCTTACGCCGTTGTAGAGTCTATCACACATATTTTTAGGGCTTTCTTGAAACGTCGAGATGCTAAACTGAGCTAGTTAAATAGTTAAAACATTGTAAAAGAGATACACATCAGCGCGAACCTCTAGAAGACAACAACGATGAGACCAGCTGGCAGTTAAACATGAGAGAAAAGTTCACTAATCTGATTGACAAATTAAAACCAGTTCGCAATCATCTGAAGCATACGAAGCAAACTTCGTAAAAAGTCAGTACTTCCCACTTTTATCCCGGTTCTAAGGAAGTTATTCTCTTTATCAGAGAAACGTACGCAGCGGCGTATCACTGATGCGTGTGTCCCGTTTTCCTATTATTATGCCCTCAAAATAGCTTGTTTACATTTCGTTTTGCCTTCTCTTAAAGGGTTTCCAAACGACCTATGAAAACACGAAGAATGATCCTTTCATTCTCCGCAGACGTTCTCTCTCTTTGCGGCACAATTCATGACGCCAGCAGTTTGCTCACGGGTCGTCAGGATGAAATCAGGTTGGGACTGAACGTTATACGAGAGATACCTGCTGTACAGTGTCTTCTACTCTGTTTGCCAGGCAGTCGCATGCCCCTTCTGGTTTGTCTCACGCACCAGTAGTGCGCGATGACCTGATTTCACGTTATTTTCTACGTTTGCGACTGCACAAGCGGACATAGCAGCGTGCTGTCGAAAAGCGCGAAATCCAGCTTGGCTCAACGCTTAGTGCAGCCATTTCGCGGGTTTTATGAACAAGTTTCGAGGAGGAGGTAGCACTTGCATGAGAGGTAGCGAAGGCGAAAAAAAAAAAAACGCTGTTTCGCCTTTGGAATAGGTGTGGTTTAGTGGCCTTTTGAAAGGGGTGGGTTTAAAGTCAAATCGGCATTAATGATTCCATCACGGAACACAAATTTTACGGTGCTCATTGGACCCCTCATTGCGGACCGCGTGGGTGCATGGAAAGCACCTCTTCTCACATTACCACGACAGAAGCCGCGAAACAAGCATAGAGAGATGGAGTGAGAAATAAGCGTTTATTGTCGAAACAGTGTTCCGAGCAATGGTTTTTATCACCCTGAAGTGGGAGAGCTCTTTAAGGCAGGAACCCTTTGGTTTCGGCAGCCCACTGGACCCTGGCGACGACTTGTCGCTGCTTTTCCAGGTCCTTGACGGCGAGCTTGGCCTCTCACGTTTTGTTTTGGCAGTCATCATTCGTTCGTTCCTCTTGATTCCCGATCGTCTCCGTGGAGTTGCATATTGTGCTTTGCATCACCCTGGTACATATGTGTCAATGTGTCCGGTACGTTGTCGAGTGGGCACACGTAGAAATATTTTGTTGGCCAGAGGCGCTGAATTAGTTAATCAATCGAGCACCTAGCCATAAACAGGGCCATTGTTTTGTAACTATACGACATCTGCATGAGTTCCGCGTGAGCAGCTAGACTACAAAATCAGCCGCACTCGCCGCAGGGCACAAGAGAAGGGGGGGGGGGGGGGGCATAACATTGTTTCTCAATGGACTTCAAGCATATTCCCAGCTTGTGGTCCACGTCCGCGTTTTTTGTTGTATACGTTTGCAATTTTTTAGTGTACCTTAATCACTAAGGGTAAATTATTGCAGATCTTTTGCCTATAGTTGATTTGCGTATACAATAGCAAAACCATTACTCTGTGCAAGTATATTGCCCCGCATGCGTATGTAACCAATAAACTAAAGCGCAATGTCAGTGAATGTATACCTCTACGGCTGCGTCCTCAATAACAGCAACTTACGTTTGATGCCTCACGTTGCCTTATCTTTCGAGCGATGAGAAGCAGCATGCATAATACATACGCAAAGATCCACGAACACATTTAATAAACAATAATCACTGCCTCCGTGTCACCGTTGTTAGGTTTCCTGTTTTCTATTGAATGCAAGGCATTTCTTAGCGAACTACGGTGACATTGCGCGTATCTATCTATCTATCTATCTATCTATCTATCTATCTATCTATCTATCTATCTATCTATCTATCTATCTATCTATCTATCTATCTATCTATCTATCTATCTAGCCGCCTACGACACTTAGATCTCCTGGCCGTTTCGATAATGGTATCAATACCAAACTTGGTATGGCATAAGAAGACTGTGTCAAGAACATATGTGAGTAGTCATAACATGAAATTCATGACATGGGTGTCATGAATGTCTTGATTTACATTTCATGTTCCTGAAGGTCTTGCGGAGGTTTCGTTCACATGGCATGTTGCAAAACTAGTATGGTATGCCATGATTGCATGGCAAACAGAAACGACAAACCCTAACATGGAAGTCATGACATGCGTGTCATGCAACAACATGACTATATGTTAAGCTTATGATGCGCTCAAGGGTGTTTCGCTAGCGTTACATATACCGAATTTGGTATTACGGCATGTGTATGGATGACGAAGGTATGTGACTGGTGTAAACATGATAATCATGAGATGCGTGCCATATAACAACATGACTACAAGCCACGCTCATGATGCGCTGACGGCCTTTTCGCTAGCTTCACTTGTATCGAATTTGGTTTTACGGGACGTGAAGGGATGACGAAAATACGATACTGGTGCAAACGTGATAATCAGGAGATGTGTCATGTGAGAACGTGACTACATGCGGCAGTCAAGGCACCAATACATTTCAACGTGACACGGTGCGCGTGCTCACCGGCGTTCGCTCGTCACGTCACGGTGGCGTTGCCACGCCAGGCACCGGTCCTGCCATATACTCGCTGGCGCGCGCCATGCTGTGTTGCTTTGACGCATGCGTGTTTCACCGCGTCCGGCGTCGCTCCGTCACGAAAAGAGAGAGACGCAGTGTTGTCTGGGTAACACATGGGCGCGAAATGCAGCATGTCGCATTTCGCGCCGGTTTATCTTCGGGCTGCGCCGAAGGACGCTGGTCGCGCCGGTCGCGCCTGGCGTCAGACTATAGAGTTCTCGCGTTTTCCGAACTTAGCGTCTCTGTGCCCAGTGTGCGCGTGCGTTAACGCTACATCAGAGTATATTAGGCCCTTCATGATGTGCTTCCGGCCGTTTTGCCAGCTCGACATATACCAAATTTGGTGTTACGTGACGTCAATGGATGACGAAAGTATATGACTGGTACAAACATGATAATCCTGACACGCGTGTCATGTAAGAACATGACCACGTACCACGCTCATAGCGTGCTCACGGTCGTTTCGCTAGCTCCACATATACCAAATTTGGTATCACGTGACATGAATAGATAATGAAGGTAAAAGACACATCCAGACATGATAATCATGACACGGAAGTCATGTACGGCATCATTTACCTCCACCTCGTAACGTTGGGCTGATTTTAAAGTGACATATCAACATTTCTCATTCGTGCTTCGCATATCAGCGATTTCCTTTGTGCGTGAGATCGGCCAATCTTTATTCGTTCTTCCACCTTTTTGCTCCCAAAGTGTAAATTAACCAACCGGGTTTTTGTCAGCCAGCATCGCTGTCTCTCTCTCTTTGAACCATTAGTCCACTGAATTTATAGTGTCTTGTTGCAAAACAGACCGCTCCCTTCTTTCCGGAGGGTACTATCACGACCTGTCAGTTACGTCTACGCATGTTGCAAGCATATATCGCCATCACGCAGTGCTGCGAGTGCATTGTGCTATGTAAGGGCACACCCGAAACAAAAGAAACAACCGACTAAACTACTTTTGGTTACAGGTGTTGCGCGTACGTCATAAAACTGCGACGTACGTTCCTCGTATATGCCTCCGGAAGCGGTGCAATGGCCCATGAATTTCTCACGACTAAGACTCACGGCACTCAAGACCTATTGTTTTACGGCGTTACAGACCCACCAGCGAGGGGACAAAGCAGCGCCTGAACAGCGGCAGCAAAAGCAACGCTCGCCGCTTCACTGCAACAAGGGAGCAGCGATCGGTAGCCGTCGTCAGCCAGCTCGCTCGCTTTCAGTACACTCGAGCGCGCACGTAACAAGGCAGCGACAATCGCTCGGCCAGCGAAACGCCGAGAAAGGGGGTGGCACCACTGAACTGCCGTCTACTGGCGAGCGGACGAGTCTGTACGGGCAGCCGGGAACAATCACTGGCTAGCAGCAGGGGCTTTCTTCGTGACCAGTTCCGGTGGACGGAAACGAAGAGTAGTGCGTGGCGATAGGAAATAACATTACCGCGTGCGTTCGGCAATACAAGCTAGGGCGCCGTTGTGTTCGAAGTGCCTAACTCACGATGCAAATGCAGAGGTGATGAAAGCATAAGCAAACGCGGCCCTCCGTATTACAGGGTTTCAACTCCTTGCTTCTTTAACGTTTCTGCGGGACATATTGTTTCTCCGAACACAGGAGATATAAAACTGTCTAGCCCCTCACCCTCCCGACTTCGGTGAGCGGGGTCCTGTAGGTGCGTTGCACGTAGCAATTCTGTCTGGTTCAGCGTGATAGCTGTGGTGGTGAGCGAAATTGCGAACCGTTCAATATAGCTTCTTCTGAAACAATGCATGTGCCTCTTTTCCGGCTCTAAGGAGGAAATGAATCAATGTAAATTAATTTTCATGTAATGGGCCTTGTACGTATCCGAGATTCTATATCTTCAAACACCACTGGTGTTCGGTCTCTTATGTTTAGAGCTCTTCATGAGAAAGGAGTGTGAGGTGACATTTGAGGGCTAGCCTTCATGAGATTTCTCACGCAACCAACCAATGTAGTCACTACCTAGTTAGATTAACCCTAATCTACCCTATTCGTCCTGAGCGACTTGCTTTATTAGCACTTCATCTGCGCGCACTCCTAGGTTCACCAAGCTGTTTTGCAAATGAAACATTTTTGCTACATTGTTTTGCTTCTTATCACTTTTTTTTTTGGAATAGGTGAGCTGTTATATCACTTGCAGCGCAAGGACTGGGAGAAGCGCTGGGGTCAATTTGACTATGACTGATTTTTGTGCCACAAAATCTCCGCGAACGAGCTTTACTGTACACTAACCTCCTCCATCGGGACTGCAGCACACGGCACCACAGAAGACTAGAGCTACACTAGTTAGCACATTATAATCTACCACAGACGGTATAGCATTTCGTCACCTCCATTCGATTCTTTGTATACGACAATTAGCGCAAGTGCGTTGCAGTCCATGCACCACCAGCGCAATGTCACGGTGCTCAGCCGTTCCAAGCTTTGTTTTCTATTGCATGCGTATAAGTCTAAACGTACATCACGTAGAAAATGACTGCGTTTATAGCTTTTAATTCTGCAAGAAATCAGCAGAGATCAAGCGCCGAGTGGATGCTCGGAGCATTCGCCGTGATCTGTTGTGAGTGTTGAGCTGCCGGCCAGGTCCCACAACCTGTAGTTTCTCCCTAACGTGATCAATCTTGCTTTCAACAAAGCTTACCTTTCATTGGTTCGATACTAGAACACATTCTTTGTGACAGCACACCAAGCAACTTCCGTCATGTATTTTCATTGGCCTTTCCACTCCAGTTCTCCGTTAGAAAAACGGGCACTATACGACGGCAGCACCCAGTCGATCCTTCATAGGACCTCCGATAATCATTATGCCTAGCATTCTGTGCTATCGGGGTCGAGAGGAACGTAGGATGGAGGAAGGTCCGGTGAAGTTTCGCATTCTCTTTGCCGCAGCAAGGTACGTGCATAGAATTGTGATAAGTTAACGTCTATACCTCGTTGTACGACCCCTCGCTGCAAAATAATGGTATCATTAGTAATTACAAACGAGGCGACGTCTGCTTAGGTCGTTTCCTCCGATTTAAACAACGAGATAAGCCTTCTACGCCGATTCAAACATTTCAAAACCTTCGTCCATTACTCCGTTTATACCCGTGTTTTCTTGAATCTGATCGTAGAGACTTAGATAACCGAAACGCTATGTTTGGCGGGCCTGGTGTGAGAGGGAATAAACAGCGCTTGGAAGTGCCGGTAACCGGATTTGCGTAGAGTCGCACGGCCACTTATACACTTGCCTAAGACGGAAGTAGAATGCCATTCGCTTCTTGTTCTACCCGGTCGATTCTAATCACTCTCCTATCCCCCGACAGAAAAAGAAAACAGCTGTGCTTAATGTAACGCGATCTTACACTGCCTCCAAGATAGAAGGCACTGAACGCGTTTACTTGCGTAAAGAGAGAGAGAAACAACTTTATTTATCCCACCTTAAAGAAAATGGGCTGCGAGAAGGCGAGGGATCCTACTCGCGGTAGGCCTCTTCTACCACCTCAGCCCACCTCAGGATAGCCTCCGGAAAAGTACACTGGATTGCTGCGAACCCACACAACATTGCCGCTGACCAGCAGGTGCACTGCCCTCCAGACATAGACCTTCCAGCCATTCCCCTTCCACCTCAGCCCTTTAACTTACTCCATACCCATGAAAATGTTCTCTGGCAGGGTACACGTGCTCTCATTCCACCGTGTGTCTGCTCTTTCCCCTCACCTTACTAGGGCGGAGGTAGTTGTGCTTAGGAGGCTTCGGGCAGGGGTGGCCCTTACACCAGCCGTTATATTGTCATGGAACTGGTCATATTTACGAGTTGGGGATATGTCTGCGTATTATCCCACTCCAGCGATGCAAGCAGATGCATACTACTTTTTATGGACATGTAAAGGGTCGCACCCTGTACTCTCCCGTCACCTCCTTCAAGCCGGCCTTCGCTACAGCGACACAGCCAGATACAACCGCCGCATACTTGACAACACATTCCACAAGACAATACTTCACTTCATACACAAGACCGGCCTAATGGCGCACATTTAACAAATATACTCACAAAAATATTATGCCTTAAAGTGAAATCTTTGTCGCAATGAAAAAAAAGAACACTTTCTGCTCGTCACATGATTTTCCATCGCCTCC
This sequence comes from Rhipicephalus microplus, assembly GCF_043290135.1. Taxonomy (NCBI): domain Eukaryota; kingdom Metazoa; phylum Arthropoda; class Arachnida; order Ixodida; family Ixodidae; genus Rhipicephalus; species Rhipicephalus microplus. The sequence continues at coordinate 112,491,897 of NC_134700.1, read as the reverse complement.
ATGAACAGCCTGCATTTGAAAAACTTGTGTCATCTAAAGATGTCGTCATGGTACCTAACATGACGGGATGTTAACATGGAATCATCATGACACCTTGAACTGTGTCCTGATACCGTTACACAGAAATGCCATAACGTGACGATCATTTGTAGTTTCAAGCGTACTGACGCAAACACCCCTTTCCGTGTTTGATAAGGGATTCAAGGCTTTTGCTTTACTTTGGTTGCTGGTATGTGCCATGTTCTGTCGCAGTCATATCGTCCTTTTTACGCACTGTTTTATTTTTGTCTCATTCTTCATGGCCCTTCTACGAACTTGCCCGGTTTCATTCGGTAACAATCAATGAATAAAGTTTAAAGTGGTTTTCGGTAGCGCCGAAAACCATAATCAATTAGCAGCACAAATTAAATCGGTACTCACCTTTCAACAAACAGTTGGTTTGGATCCTGCATTAATAAACGCGGGTAAAACAGCACTGGCTGAAATACTATTCTTAATGGTAATAATAACTATATGTTTGTGTCAAATGTCCCAACACCTCGATATGTTTATAAAGGACACTGTAGTGGAGGCCTTCGGAAATTTCAACCACCTGGGGTTTTTCAACTGGCCCCTAAATGAGCACAGAAGCTTCTAGTTGTTGCCCCTCCATCGATAACACGACCACCGCGTCTGGAATTTGATCCCGCGAGCTTCTGGTCCGCAGTAGAGCACCATAACATCCAGGGTTGCCAATGACTTTCGAGTCAGTGTCACTAAGTGACAAGCAAAAATCTACCAAAAGTCGCGATTTTTCTTCGAATGTCTCCAAAAAAAGTCCTCACTCTAGATTTGTTTGGCATGCTTAGTAATAAAATTGAAAAGTATGTATATCCCCGAAGAATACAGTATCATCAATAACCCCTATTTTTTTATTCATGTGATATCTAAGGAGACGTTAGCGCACAAGTACGGCACCAGCTACTTCTTAGGCCTTGCATGAAAATCTTACACTTACCTTAAACCAAAATATAGAGAGTATATATAGTGCAGGAAAAATGAAAAACCCGTGCACACATGCAAAAATACACTCTTACGCACATGGCAAACAACACCGACGCAATGAGAAGAAAATGTTCGAAAGTTAACGAATAAAGTCCCTGATAATGTCCCTCGTTAACATTCGATCTCAGTAGCACAATATAGCAGGGCACACGACAAGTCCTTATGGAGATATGTCGCTCGTGTGTACATAGCAGTCGACACGTCATGCACTTCAGTACACATATATAATATACGTCATGTATTATTCCTCACATTAAGTACGACGTATTATACAAATTAACGTTTGTTATTTATTTATTGCTTGCCAGCAATTCCGCTGTCTTGTAAACAACATTTTAACTCTTTTAAAGCGTAAATCTGTAAACCCGAGTTAGCTACGGGCCCATGAGGTTTCCTGATGTTAAACTGTCTGCGTTCTAATGCCAATGGCTTCGATTTAATACGGCGTCTCGGCGTGTCATGATGTGGACAGTCTATAAGAAGGTTACATACGTCTTCATCTATAAATCCCCACTCACATTCGGGAGTTTCAGCTCTGCCAATTCTCTGCAAAATATGTTTTGTGTAGGCGGTGCCTCACCTCCACTGGTGAATAAGTGTTTTCCATACATCTATCTAAACCTAGCGAAATTTTAAATTGAGTGAATTGATCGATGTGATATAAATAACAGCTCCTCGTATTTTGGTCAAACTAAGCATTTTTGCTGATTCTGAAAGTCGTAGTTCTTATAATATTGCGCGATTCATTTTTCAAGATTGGTAAGGAAACAGTCACATCTTTACGATGTACTTGTCGTGCAACTTCATCGGCACATGTGTTCCCAGAAATGTTGTAATGGTCAGGTATCTACTGGGATTTGGTCTCATGTTGCGCCTTGCTTGCATTGGTGAGCTCTTTCAGTATTTTGTCTGTCATACTATTACTTATTACGGTCGTGTTCGTACAGGAGAGTGATGTTACTGCGGCCTGTGAATCGCTAAAAAGGACCAATTTTTTCGCGTCTGCTGTCGAGTTTATAGCATACAGAATATCGAAAAGCTCAACTCTTGTTCGTGCGACATCGTGCGACATAATTTAAATGATTTCTGAATAATGAGCTGTAATATAATAAATGCTGATATTGAAGACGTTGTAATACTTGAGCCACCTGTGTAAACGTGTATGTATCCAGGATACCACATGTGTATCTGATAAAGCGCTAGTTGTTGAGCAGCTTGGATGAACACATAGAGAAAGTTGAAAACGAGGTAAACATGCTAGTGAATACACTCCGCAGAACTGCTGGGACATCATTGGGCGGATCTGTATCATTCATGCTACCAGTTCACCATGCTTCAATACGACAAAAATTGCATATTTTGCAGCAGTCTTACATGGCCTTTCTCGCACTTCAGAAGAGTGGCTTCAAAAACTTCAGAAGAGCGACCTAGGCGACTGCGCGTGTGGCTAGGTGTTCTATGGGTGACTTCCAGCATCCTTGTCACAGCAGAGACTCGACAACCAACCTTTCCAGTCACGAGAACGATCGAAACACGCCGCCATTTGTTTTCGCCTATAGACGCAACACAAAGGCCACCCATTGGCCCTGGTGATTTTATGAAGAGATAAAAGCAACGCTAATGAAGAAATACAGAGTAATCTGCACATATTACCCAGGCATAAACTTTGGAGCTCTGAAGTTAACTATCCTCCATGGCTGCTTGGAATACCAAGCGTTGAAATTTGAGCCGACGGTATCCTCAAAAAGAGATGCATGTTTATCCATAACTCATAAGTTGCACCGAAGTTTTTCAACGCTGGTGGCATCGCCAGTTTCAAGAAAAAAGTGTTTTGGGCGTCTGATTTTGTGACTAGTCTTGAGATAGACTTGTTGGCGATTGCCAGCCGCTATGAATAGAACGCTGATGATATCCTTTATTTATTTGTTTGTTTTTATTTTGATACTCTCAGGGCCTAGACATTTTCAGAAACTAATGGACTAACAAGAATACATCAATAACTGCAATATTGAAGGCGGCAGCTTCTTTCACTGCAGCAATGGAGGCAGGAAGGTGGTTCTGGTCACTGCTTGATTAAGGCAAAAAAAAAGAAGCTTAACAAGTCTTACTGTGGTATAATGGTACTTGAAGATGATGGTAGAACGGGGGTGATACATAATATGTATGAAGGAAAATATCAATTTAAGGTGTTGGACTCCTGTAAAAGATTTAGTGAAAGAGGTGGAAGCGGAAGTATTCATTGCGTGATGTAAGGGTTGGTAGACCTAATCTAGTTTTCAGTGAAGTAACACTGGCGTAGTGAAAGTAATTAGAAATCACAAAACAAACTGCATGGTTCTGAAGAAACACAAGGGCTTTGAGTAATACGGAGCTAAATGGATCCCAAAATGAACAAGCGTATTCCGATTTCGATTTAACGAGCGTTTGTACAATATAAATTATAAATCTGAAGGAGTGAAAGAATTATGTCGCAGAAATCCAAGCAGGCGGCTAGCGTTATTAATACATGTTCACCGTGCAAGTTCTAAGGGGGGTTTCAGATTGTACGTACACCAATATAAATGTAACCAGTTACGGCCATTCATCACAGTCACGTCGTTTTTTTAAAGGTGAAATTGTGGTAAATTTAGACTGAAAAGCGAAATAGCGTTGTTTTGTAAACAGCTTTACGTACGTGTACATAAAATAAAAGCTTCATTGATGGTGGTACGATAGAATGCCAAAAGAACTGAACTATTAGTTTTTATTATACCTTTTGAGTACGAAGCAATATGACACCAGGCGCCTCTGGCAATTCCTTGTAGTCACTTAGCTGAAAAGATAGAGATTGTAAATTGGTACATAACGATTGTTTTCGCAGCGAACGCTTGCCGAGAACAGTCGAAAACACCTGACTAAATCTTTTTTATTGCGGACACGCCACGCATACGCCGCTAAGCCACAGTATCGCTCGGTATGAGACACTGGTGCACTTTCCGGGTATTACGGAAGGGACCCTACAGGTAAATAAATGCTAGGAGGCCCGGGATATCTCGCCTTCGTTGGGTGAAGAACTTTCTCCGAAACAGCCGTCTTTTAGCGCGAAGCTTCAGCGGCACTTGTTCGTCCCTCGTAGCCGTTGTAGTGTGTAACCAGTATAACATTTTTGACCTCCAAGGTGGTGCCGGTGAGGGATTTCTTCTGTGCGTTGTTGAACAATAAAAGATAGTGCTCAATGTACTTGCCAATGGCTGCTAAGGGGGAATGAGTGACAGGAACATTTGGCTTTTAGTTAACGCGCATGCTGCGATCACCATTAGCAGCCATTGGCATGTACAGTGAGCACTATCTGACAAGAAAGTGTTGCTACGTTATACTCGCTGGGTGTAACCTCCTTAGTTTTAGGAAGGTTGAGCGAGCGTTGAACCGCAGTGCCATGAATACAATGAACTAGTATATACCATGAACTCGAGGTGGTTAAAGGTGGAAGTAGACCCGAAGCGCAAGCCATAAGAAATTGTGCGTGTGCCACCTCTCGTTTAGTCTTTGGAATGTCCGCTGGATGGCGGTGCTTCTATATGGGGAATATATGTAGAAAATATGCGCGATGGTGGTACTTGGAGTGTCGGATAGATGGACGAACGGACGCACAGACAGATGCATGGATGAACGCATGAACGGACGCAGGGGCGGATGCATGGACGAACGCAGGGACGGACGCACGAACAGACGCACGAATGGATGGGCGGATGTACGCATGAACTGTCATACAGACGGCCGCATGGACGGACGGAAGCAAGAACGAATGGACGGACGAATTCTTCGCCCCACTCTCCATCATTCACTCCGTGGATATGCTGCCATTTTATACTGCAGACGAAAGCCACATTTAATTTCTAAGATGGGCTTCAAGAAGTCGCGCTTCATATTTTTACGAAGTTCCGTGTTATTCAAGGTTAATTGAGAAAAGATTCTTTCTGCTTTGGCATTTGGGATCGCAAGTGTAAGAGTACTGATGGCCCCAGTGGCGACCACTGAAAAGAAGCGTACTCCGGCAGCTTCTCTGAGTGGTAGCGCCTCATACCAAGAGCTTGTGGCGGAATTGGTCTCAGTTCAAGCGAATAGGGAGCAACGCAGTCACTACAACATGAAAGGAATGGCATGTAAAGCCTTCCTTCAGATAATTTGAAACAATTTATCGCAATCGATTCATACGTCTAATAATCGTGACAACTTGATTAGAAAAAAACCAAAATAGCTTTTTTTTTTCGAAACTACTGCACTACGTTCACAGTGATCTCATAACACTTTCTGTGCATGGCCCGAGCTCGTTGCCTGTTTCTCAGGCAAAGAAATAGTGCTCTCAGTCGCACGCTATTTCTCTATTCATGTGTTGCTCTTCGCTACAAGTGCTTTTTTTTTTCAGAAATCACACTACACACTCACCTCGGTGCCGTTCCGTTTCTGAAGACTGCCCAGGGAAGGCGAGTTCTTGGTGAGCCGAAAAATATGTTAATAACGAAACGAAACTCAACATACCAAATTACGGGGTATACTGCAACAGTGACGAAGTCGACAAGCTATTCAGAATAGTTGCAGCTATGGACGGAACATGCGGCCTATACCCGTCGTCTAGCCCAAGGAGGTTTAAAATAAAATCACAGCATATCCACGGAATGAATGATGATTAGTGGGCGAAGCGTCCATCAGTCTGTCCATGCCTCCATCCGTCCATTCTTGCGTCCATCCACCCGTCCGTGTGCCCTTCCGTACATTTGTCCGTCCGTCTGTGTGTCTGTCCTTGCATCATACGTCCATCCGTTCGTGTCTCCGTCCATGCATCTGTCCTTGCGTCCGTCCATGCGTCCGTCCATCCACTCCCTCATCCATTCGCATGTCGGCTCGTCTGTCTGATTATTCATGCATCCATCCATCCACCCATCTAGTGAACACACCAAGTACCACCGTCTCGCATCTTTTCATCATATATTCATTATATAGAAGTACCGCCACCCAGGGGACATTCCAAGGACCAAACGAGAGGTGGCTACCTACTACTACTACTACAATGACTACTACATACATCGCGGACGCGCGACCCACGGCATGAGAAGCCCCTAAAAATTGCTAGAGTGGAAGCTCTCGCAATGCTTTGTCAGCAATAGTGAAGCCAGCTTTTGCGATTGACACCGTAGAAGAGTACCTTCGTCCTTCTGGGCTCAAGTGCTCCTCGAGTAAGTCAGAACTTTTACTGTATCGGACTGCCCGCCGGAGACCGAAGCCCAGGAGATGGAAGCCGTTAAACCAGATAGACACCCACCTCCATACAAATCAAGGGAACGCCATCCAGAGGGTCGACTCCATCAAAGTCCTGGGCATGCTGATAGAGTCTAGCGGCGCCAACAGCAACTCTATAGCCAAGTTAACTTGGAAAACAGACAGTGCGGTGCACCTCATACGCAGAGTGGCCAACAAAAGAAATGGGATCAAGTAAGACAACCTCATCAGGTTGATGCATGCGTTTGTTCTAAGCCACTTCACGTACGAGGCAGCAATGCACAACTGGTCAACAGCAGAGTCCGAAACACTGAATGTGCTCCTCAGGAAAGTTATCAAGAAGGTCCTGGGCCTACCCATACATACCAGCACCAAGCGTCTGCTTGAGCTTGGCATTCACAACACGCTCGAAGAAATAGCAGAAGCCCAAGAGAGAGCACAGTTTGCAAGGTTATCTACAACAAGGTCGGGGAGAATGATCCTGCAGGAGCTGGGCCAACACCCAATTGCAATTAGACGCAATTACAATGATATCCCCGACAACATCAGGGAGAATATCACTGTGTCTCCTATACCAAGAAACATGCATCCAGAACACAACGTCGGAAGAAGAGTAGCGAGGGCCAGGACTATACTTCGTCAAGTCTCAAACGAGGAACGAGGGGTCGTATTTATTGACGCGGCTTCCTACGCCAATGGGAAAGCGTTTGTGGCAGTGGTGGTCGATGGGGCTGGCCATGTCGTCAACTCAGTGACGGTCAGGACGAAAGACCCAATCATTGCGGAACAGGTGGCCATCGCCTTAGCACTCAAGATGGATAACATTGAAGTCGTCTACAGTGATTCCATGGCAGCATTACGGGCGTTCGCCAAAGGGACGGTCTCTGAACAAACGCTGAGAATACTGCAAGGCAAAAACATAACGCATCATCTTCTGAGTTGGTTCCCAGCTCACCTTGGGCAAATCAACGATTCCCCTCCCAATCTCAATGAAGCAGAACACGAGGTGGCGCGAGAACTCTCCAACCGCGCCCACCCGGGGATGCGTTCTACCGGTGAAGGGGATAACCGGGAAATTCTTACAACATATAACGAGCTCACTAAACATTTCTACCTGTCTAGAAGGATTTTCCCTCCACCTCACAAAAATCTAACCTGGCCCCAAGCACTTACATTGAGGCTTTTGCAAACGCGGATGTACCCTTTTTTAAAATGTTACACCTCATGTACCCTGACCTATACCCAAGTAATCTTTGTCCACATTGTGGGGAAATAGCTTCATTAGAACACATGCTCTGGCAGTGCACCAAATTCGCTCATTTATCGAACATCACCTCTGCCAGATGGGAGGCGGCAATCCGCAGCTCGTCCTTGACAGAACAGCTCTGGGCTGTCCACCAAGCCCGCGAGGCGGCTGAGGAGCTTGGCATCTCAGTCCCCACGTGGGAGCTGCCCGCAACACAGTGATCTGTGTTTTGGAGGACCAAATAAAAGTTTATCCAATCCAATTGCCCTCCTAAGATCTCAGAAACATGCTATTTTCTGGTGGTGTTCATTTAGATATCAAGTGGCGTTGAACTGTTAGTCTAAAGACTACGTTGATTATAAATTAATAGATAGCTGTTTTTGATGAAAGAACTAATAGGGACGAGTATCGGTTTCTTAATCTCCAATAAAATTTACTTTAGATTTGAGGCTTACTAATCAAAAATAGTAACAGAAGAAAGCACTTTGAGCACTATCTGACCAGAAAATGTTGCCACGATAAACTCGCTGGGCGTGCGAGGAATATGCTCCTTTACAATCGCCGAACGTCAACAGCTCATTATGCCCCTAGCAAGACGGCTGCCGCAGCCGCCATATTACGGTGGGTACGGCTTTTCTCGTGGGCGATAATTTCCACTCCAGCATTTTTTTTTCGCTGCTCCTTGGTCTAGCCGTTTTAGAGGCGAATTAAGGACTTGTTCGTTCTCTCTAGCACCCGATGTATAGCGCATCCAGGACGGGAAAGAGAAGAAGGAACTTAGCATATATAGCACAAAAACAGCGCCTTGTTTGTGTTATGTATTTTCTGCACTGTCTCGTCCTGGATGTGCAACACGTTCAATGCGAAATTTTAGACAAGCTTGAAGCACTTAAAGAACTTAGTCTAACACCACCACTTCGTGGTCGGCGAAGCAGTCCGCTGACTTGCATTTTGCTGGGAGTTTGCTGAGAAAGGCAGCAATACCCCTGTGCTCTATATTATTCGAGGTAATACATACGATACCCTGGACGCACTAAATCGCGCGTAAAGTGCGCCTTCAACTTGCGAGTCTAAAACAAAGAGAGATAAAGGAAAAGTCACTCATTCATTGGGAAGGCAATTAAAATAGAATGCATAGCTTAGTCGACACCTAACCGAAAATCGCGAAAAATTTGTCATACCACCATTCGTAATTTTAGGTTGTCTAGGGCTTTTAAAATTCACTTCTATAGCAAAACGTTGCCAATGATGGAAACTCTGATAACGACACCATAACCACTAGACCGTGGCTCATGTCCTACAGCTAAGTGAGGAAGCCCCTATGCAGCAAACTGGAAGATTCCGGTAGTAGAGTATAGATACTCATGTCGCACACTCGCACCGGGTTGGTTGTTTCTCAATAACCTAGCGAAACCCGCACCGCCAGATCGTCCATGAATTGACCACTACCTTGTTTTAGAAAGTAGATGGCTTTCGAAAACAAATGAGCTTTGGAATCGATAGTTTTACAAAATGACTCACTACTGACAGATACAAAAAAAAAATGAGCGCGAAATTCCAAGCTAGCGTGCAGCAAATCGTCGCGTATTTTAGCGGCCCCCACGACCATTTTGCTGCTGTAGTGTGCTATACCCTCCTGAATGAAGATGATAAAAGCAGCTAGAACTTTCAGACATAGGGTTACATTAGGGGCTAAGCACGTAGCAGTGTCATCAGCGATTGGCCATGACATCACCTTTCTAAACCACAAAAGCATTCAACTTTCCCCATTATAGAAAATTTTGTTGCACAATATCACAATTTATGTTGTCATCGCAAACCATGTCATGCTTGCAGACTACCATTTAGGTTTGATAAGCAGAATACATACTATCTGTCATGATTTAGTCCGGTGTTTTATTAGATCCTGCAGACTATGTGTGGTCATCCAATAGGTAACTGGTCTTTTTTTACGCGCAATCGTAGTTTACGTTCGTGCCCTTCCTGTGCAATCGGCACAGCAGAGTGTGTCCGCATAAAACAACGCCATCATCTACAAAGATTTATGAAATTGCTGAACCTGGCAATCGAATAGAAGCATTTTTGAGGGCATCAAGTATTCTACCACAATGGGACACAAGCACAAAAACACCTTCGGGAAAAAGCTCTCGAGAAGCACCATGTCGACAAGTCTAGTCAACAAATTTATTTCGTATAATAGGGGCCGGATTACACCAGACGTCACAGCCACTGGACGGCGCAATGAGATGATGATTTAAACTCTGTCTGTCTGTCTGTCTGTCTGTCTGTCTGTCTGTCCGTCTGTCTGTCTGTCTGTCTGTCTGTCTGTCTGTCTGTCTGTCCGTCCGTCCGTCCATCTGTCTGTCACTCGCTCTGCGCCTCTCGAGCAGATCTGCGATCTTCGTTGTCGTCGCTATCTCGCAGCTAGACGCAGCTATGCACGTGGCATTACCCTCCCGCCAGAGTGAGTGTCGTCCCGATGCTCAACAGGTAGAGATGCGGCCAGCGGGTGTTTACATCACTGAGAGTGGTAAAGTTTCATACGGACCACGTGCACTGTCTCAGGCAGATGCTGACGACGTTTCGAACAGGAGTAGGCATTGGGCACGACTTCGTACGTCACGTCGCTAAGACGGGACAAAACCTTGTAGGGTCCAAAGTATCGGCGTAGGAGTTTCTCCGAGAGGCCTCGCCATCTTACAGGAAACGAAACCCAGACTCTATCTCCTGGTTGATAAGCGACGAATCGATGGCGAAGGTTGTACCAGTGGGCGTCAAGTTGCTGCTGGTTAATTATTCTGACGCGGTCAAGCTGCCTTGCTTCCTCGGCGCGCTCAGTGAAGTCTGCGGCGTCTGTCTCTGAATCGTTGATCGTATGGCAGCATGGCGTCAAGCATTGTACTAACTTCTCTGCCATGAATTAGTGTGAACAGCGTCTTTTTCTTTGTTTCCTGGCGCGCCGTATTATACGCGAATGTGATGTAAAGGAACATTCGGTCCCGATTCTTGTGTTCCACGTCGACGTTCATGCAAAGTATGCCAGCGATTGTTTTGTTAAGTCGTTCTGTAAGCCCATTCGTTTGTGGGTGTTAAGCTGTCGTTTTCGTATGCGTTGTGCCACTGAGCGTAAGCACAGTGCGCAAAAGGTTGGCTGTAAACGCGGTACCTTTGTTATGACGACAGCTGGAGCACCATGTCTCAGGACATTGTTCTCAATGAAGAACTGGGCCGCTTCAGCTGCAGTACCACTCGCAATTGGCTTGGTCTCCGCGTATCGGTGAGGTAGTCCGTCGCCACTATAACCCATTTGTTGCCGCCGTTTGATGTTAGGAATGGGCCCAGCAGATCCATTCCGATTTGAGAAAACGGAGTTTCTGGCACGGGCTCGGGATGTAATAGCCCAGCGGGTTTGACAGGTGGTACCTTGCAACGCTGACAGTCAATGCATGTTCGGGCCTAATGTTTTATCTCCGCTGGGATTCTTGGCCAGCAATGTTTTTCTTTGACGCGTGTCAGTGTTCTTGTGAAACCGAGGTGGCCCGCAGTGGCTTCGTCATGACAGGCTTGTAAAATTTCGCTGCGGAGAGCTTCAGGAACTACTAGCAGATAGCTTCTACCTGATTATGAGAAATTATTTTTGTACAGAATTCCGTCCCATAAACAGAATGACGATAAGTTCATCGAAAACACTCTTGGTGCATGGCAGCTCGTCCGTTCGAGAATTGTATAAGTAAGTTGAGCTCCCGATCATCTTGTTGTTGCCGAGAAATGATAGCCGCATCAACAACTCCTAAAAAACCTGTGAGTTCGACATCCTCTGTAGCCGGTGATTCAATCGGTGACCTTGACAAACAGTCGGCGTCTAAGTGTTTCCTTCCGGACTTGTAAACTATGGCCATGTCGTACTCTTGAAGCCGTAAACTACATCATGCTAAACGTCCAGATGGGTTTCTCATGTTGGTCAACCAACGAAGAGAGTGGTGGTCGTTTACGACTTGGAAAGCGCGGCCATATAAGTACGGGCGGAACTTCGCAACTGCCCAAACAACAGCCAGACACTCCTACTTTGTTGTTGAGTAGTTGTACTAGGCGCGTGTCAACGTTCTGCGGGCGCAGGCAACTACTCTCTCCACGCCATCTTAGCATTGGACAAGAACAGCACCTAGGCCCACATTGCTGGCGTTTGTATGAATGGCTGTTGGTGCATTCTCTTCGAAGTGAGCGAAGACGGGTGGAGTTTGTAGGCACTGTCGCAGCTCGTTGAACGAAGCTTTTTGCTCTTCACCCCATACAAACGCAACGTCTTGGCTTGTAAGGCGGGTAAATGGAGAGGCGATCTGTGAAAAGTCTGCTATAAATCGCCGATAGTAGGCGTAGAAACTCAGAAAACGCCTGCCCGCTTTCTGATCAACAGGCCTTGCGAACTTTGCGACGGCTGCAGTTTTATCTGGGTCAGGCCTCAAACCTTCGCGATTGACCACGTGTCCCAGGAACTAGAGTTCCTCGAAGCCGAAGTGGCATTTTTTCGGTTTTAGTGTGAGTCCAGCGGAACATATGGCTTCAAGGACTGACAACAGCCACTTTAAATGTTCTTCAAACGTGGCCGAAAAAACAATCACGTCGTCGAGGTACACAAGGCATGTTTTCCATTTCAGGCCGGGCAGAATGGCACCCATTAGTCTCTGAAACGTGGCTGGGGCTGAGCATAGACCGAAAGGGAGAACTTTGAATTCATAAAGCCCGTCTGGCGTTACGAAGGTGGTCTTTTCTCGGTCCCGCTCATCTACTTTGATTTGCCATTATCCACTTTTAAGGTCCATTGACGAGAAGTAGCACGCATGCCGTAGCCTGTCCAAAGAGTCAACAATCCGTGGTAATGAATAAACGCTTTTTTTTCGTAACGTGGTTCAGCTTACGATAATCGATGCAGAAACGCAAGCTGCCATCTTTCTTTTTCACGAGTGCCACTGGCGATGCCCAAGGACTCTTTGATGGTTGGATTACATCATCCTCTAGCAACTTCTTGACTTGCTCCTGGATTACCTCACGTTCTTTCTGAGCGACGTGATATGGGTTCTGTCGGATCGGCCTTGCTGTGTCTTCCGTAATGATGCGATGCTCAATATGCGTTCGACGCGTTCGTGATGTCGATGAGAATCAATCCTTGAACTCGTTGAGCAGCTCCATAAGACGGCATCTTTCAGTCGATGTTAGACTCGAAACGGTATCGACTGGTGGTGTATGCGGAGGTGATTGGGCTGTGGCTTCCCCTCGCATAAGAAGACAGCTGTGAGAGTAGTCGAGCTCCTCGAGGTACGCCTCAGCCGTGCCTTTACCGATGTGCCAGCGCTTATTCGTGAAGTCGGTCAGAAGCACCTCTGCGTGCCCATCCACTAAGCTGATGACGCCGCGAGCGATGAAAATGACTTGGCGAAAAAGAAGGGCAGTGATGCGTTCAGCTTTGGCGTCTTTTTTTACAGTGCACGCCGCAACACACGGAAACAAGACTAGATGACAGTGGTGGCAGGCAGACGTCATCGTCGACCGCCCGTAACACCTTGGGTTCTTGGTCTGGATCATGGGTCACAGGCTTGTCGGCGGCTAATGTGATCACACCATCACGTATGTTGACCACAGCACCGTACTCTCTTAAGAAGTCGATTCCCAGTATCATAGGTTTACAGCACTCGGGTATGATCAGAAATGTGGCTACAAAAGCCACATTCTCAATCGTGAGTCTTGCTTTACACTTTCCCGTGGGTGTCATTATCTGGCCATCAGCATTTCGGATATAAGGGCCCGTCCATTCCGTCCTGACTTTCTTGAGTTCGTCTGCCGATCGTTCACTCATTACGGAAAAGTCTGCACCCGTGTCGACTAAGGCTGTCAATTCAACGCCATCAATCGTCACAGCGAGGTCGGCAGTCACAATTTTATCGGCGGAGTCTTCATCATCGTCTCTCACATGTTTCGTCAGCAGTGGGAGATTTTCGGCAATTCAACGACTTGCAACCTTCCCCCCCAGAGGTGGCTGCTTTCAGTTTCCCCTCCGTGAGCTAGGATACCGGCCTCTGACAGCGTAAGCGATACTACGGCGTCTTGGTGAACCAAAACGAGCCGGGGATGGTGAGCGCGTCCGGAAGGTAGCAGAGCCTTTCCGCCGGCATGCCTGGTCGTCATCGATGGGGGCACGGCTTTCGTCGAACTGTCAGCGCGTAGCGGTAGGTGCACTCCCGCGGTATTCAGCTCGGTGATGAGGGCAAAAACAGTAAATGTGCCCTGGCTCTCCACAGTTGTAGCAGAGTGGTCAACAATCCGCAGTGCGCCACATATCGCTCTTCTGCATATAGGGTCGCCTGACAGAATCCTGCTGAGCCCAGGCTGCCACAGGATACGGTTCAAGGTACTGCGGCGCTGGCATGGGCGTAGGTCGACAAACAGCGTCTGAATAGCTGTATCGCGGATAGCTTGGCTGGTAGGATACTTCTGGAGCCAATGGACGACACACAGCGTCTGCGTAGGTATACGTGTTTGGATGGTACGGCGGAGCGGAATATTGCTGAGCAGAGGCAAACACTTGTCGAAGTTCATGGCGAACGACTTCAGCGACGGAGGCTACCGTGAACTTTTGCTGCGGGGGCGCCTGCGACTGCAATGTGTACTTTGCGTTCTCCTTCGCAATCTCCTCACGCACGATCTGTCTAATCAGATGCCGTAGAGAAAACGCGTCGTTTGCGGTAAGTGCGGCGGTGCCTGCAGCTGCGCAGGTGGCTGGGCGATCAGACTGTCGGTACCGTTGCTTGGTGAACTTGTTCACTGTTGTTGGCGGATTGCACACAAGACCAACAAACAGCTGCTTTTTGACATCCCTCATGAGATGGCTTAGCTTTTGAGCCTCTGGCATGTTTAGGTCCGCTCGGTGGCACAGACGCACCATATCCTCAGCAAACATGGCGACGCTTTCATGCAGCTGTTGGGTGCGTCCTTCAACAAGGCGTTGTGCGTTTTCGCGTCAGTGCGCGTTAGCAAAGGTGTCAAGAAACCGACGACAGAACCCCTCCTATGTCGTCAATGCTGCCTCGTGGTTTATAAACCACGTCTTCGCGCCGTCTTAAAGGGCAAAGTATACGTGGAAGAGCTTTTCATCGAGACTCCAATAGTTCGATTTAGATACCCGTTCAAACTGCTCAAGCCAGTCTTGCGCATCTTCGTTCGTTCGACCATGAAATGGTTCGGGAATGCGCATATTCTGGACCATCACCTGTGCAGGACTCCTTGAAAATGCCATTTCTTGAGTAGGGTTGGCTGTCAGAAGTGTTGGTCCTTCTAAAAGGCCAAATTCTGGTTCAAGACGTTCAAGGGGACGGCTTGAGCGGTGCACAGGCGTCTCCACGCATGGCTGTCTCGTAGGGCCGGACTCAGGGCTTCTCACAGGTGTGCCGATCATGAGGTGGTAGTACCCAACACCTCAACCAGTGTCGCGGGTTATAATATACAGAGTGTTTATTTTTAAAAAATGGCAGCATATCCGCGCGGTGAATGATAGAGAGTGGGGCAAAGCATCCGTCCATCCATTAGTTGTTGCTTCCGTCCGTAAATGCGTACGTCTGTGTGACCGTCCTTGTGTGCGTCTCTTCGTGTGTCCGCACGTCCATCCGTGCGTCCGTCCCTGCGTTCGTCCATGCATCTGCCCCTGCTTCCGTCCATGCGTCCATCTGTCCGTGCAGCCATTCGTGCGTCCGTCCGTGCATTTGTCTGTGTGTCCGTTCGTCCATCTAGTCAACACTCTAAGTACCACCATTTCGCATCTTTTCATCGTATATGCGTCCGTCTGTGTGACCGTCCGTGCGTCCGTCCACCCGTCCGTGCGTCCGCACGTCCATTCATTCGTCCGTCCATGCGTTCGCCCATGCATCCGCCCCTGCGTCCGTTCATGCGTCCATTCGTCCGTGCAGCCATCCATGCGTCCGTCCATGCATATGTCTCGGTGTGCATTCGTCCACCTAGTCAACGCTCCAAGTACCACCATCTCGCATCTTTTCATCATATATTCCACATATAGAAGCAAAGCCAGCCAGCGGACATTTCAAGAACTAAAGGAGAGGTAGCGCACGCACGCTTTCTTGCGCCTTGCGCTTCGTGTCTACTTCCCACCTTTAACCACCTCAAGTTCATGGTATATACTAGTTCACTGTATTCATGGCACTGTGGCCAAACGCTCGCTAAACCTTTCTAACATTAAGGAGGCTACACTTAGCGAGTGTAACGTAGCAACCCTTTCTTGTCAGGTAGTACACAATGTACATGCCGATGGCTGCTAAGGGGGAATGAGAGACAGGAGAATCCGGCTTTTACTTTCTTACGGCTTGCGCTTCGTATCTACTTCCCACCTTTAACCACCTCGAGTTCATGGTATATACTAGTTCACTGTATTCATGGCACTGCGGCTCAACGCTTGCTAAACGTACCTAAAACCAAGGAGGTTACGCCCAGCGAGTATAACGTAGCAACCCTTTCTTGTCAGATAGTGCTCAATGTACATGCCAATGGCTGCTGATTGGGAATGAGAGACAGGAGCATTCGGATTTTAGTTATTGCACACGCTGCAAATTTATTATTGTTCAACAACGCACAGGAGAAATCTCCCACTGGCACCTCTTTGCTGGTCAAAGCTTAAGACATGTTACGTATTACGACGAGGGACGAACGGATGCTGCTTTAAGGAGCTTCGCTCCTAAAACACGGACAGTGCAACTCGTAGAGACGCTCTCAAAAGCAGGCCGCTAAGATTATCCTCTTTTTCACTTGCCAGCGTTGCACATCTCGAGCAAATCTGCGATCTTCGTTGTCATCGCTATCTCGCAGCCAGACGCAGCTATGCACGCAACAATATTCACCTTAACCCGCACCAATGGCCGCCATGCTCTATCCTCGCACGTAGAATGCACTGCACGGGGAAAATGTTCGGAACGACCGTCACAAGAACGCTGAAGTCGAGTTCTTTCTGAAATCTCAAAATGGAGAGTTTTATGTTTTATTACTACGTCTAACGGCGTGCTCATCATCGTCGGCTACATTGCGTGACCTTGGGATAAAATTATACAGGAAAAGCATACACTTTACCTGAAAGTACGTTTATAATTCTCTGTTGCATCATGCGGATAACACGAACTTTAGGGACGCCCCTTGTACAATGCGAACAGACGTTCCTTTCCTGACGGCACAGTTGAGCGGTTCACGAAGACGTTCAAGCGAATGTGAAGGTGATGGGAACTGAGCTCCATTAATTTATCACGTTTTGCTCTCGTCTCTGAAGTTTAAGTATGCTCCACGAAAAATTGAGGGTGACCAAGTCATAGCGGTTAAGCCATAGGGACATTCCTTCGGTAATCCACGGGGGGATAGCACACATTTTCTTACACACAGCCTTGTATTTTTTTCTGAGCTGTATCTCACAAATGGCATCATTCTTCACATGCAGGATGTCCCCTTGTAAAGACAATAATGATTAGACAGGCACAGACACCGCCAGGGGCATACAAAGTTAAGGAAGTATCCACCTAAAACACAGCGCAAGCTCGAATTATCTTATTCCGTGGCAGAATATACAGAAAGAGCCTGCTTATAGCTCACTCTAAAATTGAACATCAGAGTTTATTCAGTTTTACAGCTGTCGTTACTACGAAAGAGAAGTCGCGAGCGCTTGGCAGATGGCCTCGCACCGCACATGTGGCGCGGTGCAGTGGCGAATTATGAAAATAAAAGGATAAATTGATGTTGTCTCTTCTACTGTCTGCACTCCCTTGGCGAATGAGTGTTGACTTGACGTTTTCTTCTTGACCACCATCTACTGTATAGACATTTCACCGAATCATTATTGCTTTCGATTAGGACTGTTGGTATCAGAGTTTCATCTGCCACGACAGCCTAGTGGAAAGGGTAAATTTACAGGCTTGATTTCTTTGTTTGACAAAACATTATAGAGAACGGACAACAATGCCAAGGAAAATATAGGGCATATTATTACGAGTAATTGTGATATAACTCTAAAGAAAAAAAGTGAATGATAAGATAACCTGCCACCGCTAGAGACCGAACCCGCGACCTTTGAATAACGCACCCGATAACCTGCCACTGATAGAGACCGAACTTGTCACCTTCGAATAACGCGCCCCATGCTTTACCAACTGAGCTATTATGGTGGCAATTGCTCCGTCTACTTTACATGTGAGCTTTTAAACGCGAGTGTCAGTCAGCGCCGCCAGCAGCCATTACGGCGAGTGTGGAACACTTTTTATTTTGCCTGTTGGCGTCGCGTATATAGCACGTGATCTCGTTATGAGCTAGCAGCTGATCAATAATCATTCGCATACTACATCAAGACATCAAGTCTGCCAGAACGAGACCGTTGCTACACGAATGAAGGAAAGTGTATAATTAAGGGCTCGTATTCTTTGTTAAACACAATTTTATTGATAAATACCGATGATGCCAAGGCAAGCATAGGAGAATATATATGTTCGCAGGTTCTGTCGTTGCCGGCGGCAAGTTTCATTTACCTCCACTTGTCTTCCTTCACACTTAAATTTCATATAACTCTATAAACACACCCTATACTTTTCTTGGTAGCATTGTGCTAGTTCTCTCTTCCTCTTATCTTTCCTCTCTCTCTCTAATTTTTATACCCTCAGCGTAGGGTAACAAACCGGGCATTGGGCTGGTTAATCTCCCTGCCTTCTCTCTTGTTGTTCTTGTCCTCATCCCATTGGTTTAGTTCAGATAATCAACGGCATAAAGTGATCAAATAAGGAGGAAAACTGCAAGAAAGCGTGGAGAAAATAGACTGAAAGGTAGCACTCCCTTTTTATCTTCACATTTTGCCAGTGCGCTCTACAAGTGAGGTGTGAGTTTACTTTCACCACGCTCGCTTGTTCCCTTTCATAATAGCGCCGGCTGTACATTCAGGTTTGCCTTGCAAGCTGAAAAAAAAATGGTTTGTCCTCGTAACTTCTTTGGTACGCGTGTCGTCACGCTGTTTTCAAATTGTCCAAGAACTACTATACCAACAGAACCAGCTGTCAGTTCTTGTAATACTGACCAATATGTAACTTTACGCTAGTCCAGCAGACGCGATCTGCCATATCCTAATGAGTGAACAGGGTGCGGCATTAAAGTCCGTCTCCTGTTCTCATACATAAAATATAAGGGACACCACGCCTCGTTGCGGTAGAGTGGTGACTGACCCCGGCCCTCCGGCATTTCTGCTATAGATCAACCGGGAGGCCGTGAACTGGTCGAGCGTCGATGAACAGATTGCGTCAATGAACGCGAACGCGTACTCGCTTAGCCCACAAGCTCTAATTAGCCGCTGTCACTGCACTGTTCGTTATTCCAGGTCACGCTTGATACGACCCATGCACCGCAGGCGGTGAGCGGATAAGATCTACTCAGCGTAGCATGCTTTAGTCTCCGGGCAAGAAAAATGATCAGCGGGCAAAGTACATGCCAACTGTTGGGCTTAAAGGGCTATTAAAAATTAAAAATGTGAGTTTTCCATAATTTTTTGTTAATGTTCTTTCGTGCTACGCCTGACGTGTTTGCGTTCTGTCCGTTTCTCGTCTCGCTAATTGGCGGTCGTACATAAAGGTTTCATTAAGGTTCCGTATTTCTGCTTAAAAAGAGAGCATGAATATAGGCACCTCCAGATACCTTGTCTTACTCCTACTCCATAGACAGTGCCGGCCCTCGACAGCACCAATGAATCCTTGAGCTAACACTGTGCCTTAAGTAAAATTTACTCGGTGGGACCTTTACGGTATCCCATTTGAAGCTTTGGTATGCCATGTATAGGCGAAGTTTCTTCACATCGTTGCCGTTGGCCATACGGGCACTGCGTCATTTACAGGCAATTAATACACTGTGAAAAACTTCACATGCTTTCAAGTGCAATATCTGAAGCTTTATAATGTACAAGTCAGAACTTCATTTAACCCATTATTAGAATATCTAGAAATGTGGGAGCGTGCCACGGTGTACATGCCCTTTAATTGAATAGCTCTTTAATGACGCTGCCAGCAATATTAACTGAATGCGGTACGCCGGCTGGTGCAACAAAGAGTCGAGCAAACTTGCTTCGTGACATCGAGCTACCACCACATCTGAAGCTTACGAAAATAGTCAACACCTGGAAGGTTTAATATTCGGCTAAGTTCTTTCAAATCTAGAAATGCAAGTTACCACGTCAATATGAAATAAGCGCTGGCTCATGCTACACTTCGATAACTTCGCCCTTTGGAAGCTGCGGGCAGAGGCTTCATGGTGTGCACAGAGTTGTGGCTTCTATGTGAACAACAGACCGCTCCCTCACCTTGTTTCTCTATGCTAAAGATTAGTAATAAACTTGTTCAGCCTGGCTGTGTTTAAAACAAACGTTCGACGATTTACAGTACGATGTACTTTCATATGGGAGAACAATACTTTGTCATAAAAAAGATGTTTAGAAAAAGTGGGCAACGATTTACTCCACTATGGAAGGGTTTAAAGCCGTCCCGTGCGCCTAAAATTTGATACCAACACGAGACCCCGCATCACTGCTGCTGGAATGTGTGTTCAGAAAAAGTGTTTAACGATTTAGAGTACATCGTACTCTACTATGGGAGGGCATAAATGCCGTCCCGATTACCCAGCGCTGTTGTAGAGCATAGGTCGTGACACGAGCGGAATACACGCATTTTGGATCGCAAGACTGTCACAAACAAAATGGCTTTAATCACATTGTTTCGAATAAACAAGGGCGTATGCAGGCATCAAAAGGAAACAGGTTTGCGTCGGTTTGAAGTAACTCTAAGCTCACATGACGATACATAACCTGAGAGTCGTTCAAATAAATATCCTGTCTTTTTCTTTTTCTGCTGTTTCTTTATTTTGCACAACGTCTAAAAAACTCAGTACATAAGTGGTGCGCTATGTATAGCAATAAAATACACCGAAGAAGACGTTATGTAACCACGCTCTATTGAGAAAGTCAAACTTGTTTTTAAAAAGAATCTGGACTTGACCTCTTTTCGCTTTTTTTGCATTTGTTTGTTGACATATTTGACTGAGATAGCAACAGGTCCACATACTTCACTAAAAAAGTAAAGACATCCTTTCATAAAGCACTCTAAGTGGCTGCGATGCGTCATGTCAAACTCACACAAAAAAGTGAACAAGTATACTGCAGGTGTCATATTTTCCACCTATCGGGCTTAAGACCACTCCAAAAAGAAAAACTTAGGAACCATGGGCTGCTGAATGTCTAGTTCAATATGCTGTATCCTGCCTTTTTTTTTTTCTTGAGAGAGAGAGAGAATGCCAAAAATATCAAGAGCGATCGGAAAATCAGAGGATAATCAGGATTTGTTTGTGTAGCAAATACTGGCTTTCGTAATCACTCTTCACAAGTGGCTGGCTGAGTTTGTTATGGTTGATTGATATGTGGGGTTTAACGTCCCAAAACCACTATATGATTATGAGAGACGCCGTAGTGGAGGGCTCCGGAAATTTGGACCACCTGGGGTTCTTTAACGTGCACCCAAATCTGAGCACACGGGCCTACAACACTTCCGCCTCCATCGGAAATGCAGCCGCCGCAGCCGGGATTCGAACCCGCGCCCTGCGGGTCAGCAGCCGAGTACCTTAGCCACTACACCACCGCGGCGGGGCAAGTTTGTAAAGGTTACGTACAGCATTATTCCTTGGTTATTTTTTCTCTGCATAAGGCTAATACGACTGAAATTAAAATTTATTGAAATTAATGAAATTTATTTTAATTTGGATTTCATCCAAATTAAAATAAAATAAAGAAATTAAGATGGCACTTAAGCATGGCTGTAATTAATAGACGAACTTTGTCTGGCGTAAGTACGTGTGCGTGTGAACTCTGGTGGAATTCGGAAATGTTTGCGCGGGCGTCCGAGGAAGAGAGAGATGGTGACAGGAAGACGAGCCAGTGGCAGAGTATCCAAGTTAGGAAATCCTTTACATGCTGTTTGAACGACTTTATCCATATCTGTGATTCTGTTCTTTGTAGCCTCTATTTCTGGGTTTGCCAGTGCGAAAGTTTGCGAGATAATGTGGAATTATCTGAATGAAACGAAAAGAATAACAAACTAATATTATTCTTCTGTGTCGACATACGCATAACTTCTCCCTTTTTATTTCTTTTTTAAGCTAGCTCCTGATCTAGGTTATTATCTATTCCTAATACAAAAAAACTTTATAGTAAGTACAGATCGGTGATCATCAAAATTTCATTCTAAAAGTTGTATAACGTTTTCAATTTGTATGCTCCTTTACTCTAAAATTCGAATAATACTTTATAGGACCACTCAATTATTGGTTGATCCCCCACGGTGGGTATGAGCCACAAGTGAAGGGCAACAAGAAAAAGAACAAGACAGGTGGCACGCGTGGCGGTGCAACAAAAATAAAAATAAGAGGCACGTGTGGAACGCTAAGAGAGCCGAGCCAGACCTGGCAGAAGGACACGCCAGACCAGGGTGCTGTCCTTGGAGTTTTGTGGCCGTGTTTACAGGGGGCCTGCGGTGCTCACCTGGTGGTCCTGACCGTGGCTCCAGCTCGGACACGCCAGACCAGTGTGCTGTCCGAGGAGCTCCTCCTGCCTGTTCCCTGGGGATCGAGGTCCGGAAGCAGCTGTACCTGCCCGGGTTACCGACACCGGGTGCGGCTCTTTCTACGTCGGCGTGTGGAACGGGGACGATGGATTCCTGATCGCCGCCGGCACCTTGGACGGCTGAAGGCCGTGTAAAACGTGAGGCTGGACGAAGGCCTTGCCTCCTGCTGAGACCACACGCGGGACGTGCTACCTGTGCGCCTGAGCTCGCTACCCACAAGGGTCGTCCCTGTGCATGGACTGTCACGTCCTCGAGACGCTGGCTCCACAAACCGTGAGCTAGCGTGTTGTCACGTAGATTAAACAGTTATAGCCACTCAGACTTCAGTTAGTTGAAGTGTGTTTATTTTTGTGCTTGCCTTCGTGATAGTCGATCGAATCCCTTGTTGTTGTAAATGTTGTTGGAAATCTAATCCGGCGTCATCTCGTATCGTTCGTTTCGTTGACCACGCACGGGAAAACGGGACGAACCACCCATGTCGTTACAATGGCACTGAGAAACTCAAGTTTCTCTCTCTGTCTGATTGGCATGCAAATTTTTAGAAAGCATTAGACCGATTAGCAATCGATAATATAAAAAAGAAGACCTGGCGCAACGTCATTCACAGTCCTAACTGTTTTGGCATGGTATTCGCGGAAAGCTCTTACGCTAAGTTAGTTCCTCTGCATTTTCAGGGCCGCATGCAGATACTGGTCATGTATTATTGTAGGAAGTGAGGAAGGGACAAAAGAACACTTTGTAGGAAGTGAACAAGGGACAAAATAACACTTACTAACCAAAACAATTTGTAAGTTATCCCAATCTGAAAAAACTAACTTATTCTAAGAGGTGCTGTGCGACTTGTCCTGCTCGATGACCTTCGCCGTCTTTGGTTTTATACAGAGTACACAAATTATGCTGCATCACGTTGGAGAGGTGAAGCGCTGCTCTTCTAGAGCACCTCGATAGTGTAGAATAAAGAAACCAGCATGCTTGTCACAGTCCAGCGCCGCATCTAGCATAGTTTCGGTTCACTGGGCACGACGTGCTTGTGCATCTCCATGCGATGATATATAGTCGAGCCCGCGCGAGGCACACGCCCAGACCTTGAACAGGAAGGATGCGCGCTTACCACTCATTATGCTCCGTGAAATGGACTGGTTGCACGCAATGCAAAGCTACGCGGCTATACACCTATAGACATGCCTACTGGCGACCCTGGAGTGAATCGCTCGCAGCGCTATGTCGTCTAGCCACTCAATTCAACGATGCGAGGAGTGCGATGAGCTCATTCAAGGTCCACAGAGTGGCGGAGCTAAGAATTTAACAAGCGATGCTTATGGAGCCTGAGCAGTGGTGGACATGTTGTTGATGTTAACGTGTGGCGGCTGCATTCTCAGATTCTGCTTCCCTATTAAACAATCGTACAGAAGCTGATCTCAAATATTTCTCGGTTTTCACTGCCTGTGTGCGCACTGTCGACGCTGATAGGTGTGTGCGCGTATATACGATTCAATCTCTCTTTCCTTTTTTCTCTCTCACTTTTTTCCACCTCCTCCAACGTAGAATACCAAACCAAGTGCAACCAACTTGAACTCCTTGTCTTTCCTTACTCTTTCTCTATGCTATAGCTGCACCAGCCTGCAGAGTACGAGATACAGAATGTTGTGATGAACAGCACTCGCATCTAATCATAGCTATCTCTAAATTCCTTATAAACTAAGACTCGATAGACAGACAGCACCAAACTGTTGCGAAGGTGATTTTGGAAGCACTGAATTTGGTGTTTGTTGATGTTTTCAGTGCGGGCGCGTTTATACATATACTTATGCAAAGACTCGTTAGCAGATAGGACGTTGGGTGTACTTTTATAGCAAAGTCATCATTGTTTCCCAAAAGAAGCCCGCGACTTACAATGTGAGTTCAAGACTATTCATATACTGTTGAACAGAATTAATACTCATAAAACATGTAATACTTTCTGCCCTGCGTTAGTGTACAGGTCATATTTGATGACCCCTAAGCCACGCACAATTTTCACAAGCTGTTCAAGTGTATTAAAAAGGTGTAGGTGGATATACCGAAGACGCTGTTGTAGATATACTTAGTGATATCTTACCAAGAAGTCCCAAAACAAAAAATGTAGGCTTGCTATTTTCATGTAAGGATCAACTTGAATTGTTTAAACCGTTATTTACGGTGCAGCAAGGTTATAGCGTAAAATATTTTTCATCCTACAACTGTGATCGTCTACGTGTCACTGCTTAACTGTGAAACAAAAAGCCCCTGCAACCGCTAAAACGATAAGCTCAAGTCATTTTCTGAATTAACAGTGTTATTCTACGATGCAACTTTCTTTCTACACAAAATTTAGTTATTTAGATCAGTTTCCAACACGGCGAACCGAGTATTAATGTTAAGTCCTACCTCTTTTCACCATCCGCGTACTTTATTACAATGCATAACAGAGGGAATCTTTGCGGAAAGCGTTAGATGGGGGGGGGGGGGGGGTAGAAAAGTGGGTAAGCGATTTAGAGTACAGGGTACTCTACTATGGGAGAGCTTAAAGCCATCCCGCCCTGGAACGCTGACGTAAACACAGCAGAAGAGTCACAACATATACCTTACGCGTTGGATGACAAGCGACGCGTGAATAATTTTACACTTGAGGTAATGTCGCGATGGAAGCGGGCTCCAAGTAATTTGGTATTCATCACGATGAAGTGCACCTGTTTTGTTTTTATTTTTTATTGTCTTTAGTTATTATTCTGTGCAATATCTGTTCTGTCCATGTAGAGGCGGCTATCGTCCTTTTGGCTCCACTCTGTATTTTTTATTAAAATAAGTTTGTACACACAACTATAACATATAGGTATCTAAACGACTGCATTCTTAATCAGGTCCTGGTTAAATTCTGGCTGCATCTAAAAAACTGAACGAAAATTACTTGGTTTCCTGGCTATATTCAGCATTCTGAGTGGGACCTGATTCAAAGTGTACAGTGGATGTGCCTTAGTGATACAGTTCAATGCATTTGATGTTAGGGGGAGTCGCAGATAAGAAGCCATGTATATATTAGACAATATTTTCTAATGCTCTTTTCTTTTTGACGCTTCAATGAAGATGCTACAAACAAGCGTTATTTTCGGGCAGACTTGCCTACCGAGATTTTAACTGCATAGATCAGCAATGAAGCATTGCCTTCGTGTGAAACCAGGTGTTCTTACATTCCAAAAATTAAAAATAGGGCAATTTTCATTTCACGCAACGAGCGAGTCTCATTTCTAGTACGTAGTCCCAGAACAACTCAGCTGTCAAGGCCTTTCTCCAATAATACACTATTCAGAGTCACGCTCCTAAAAACCAGGTTGGTATATTAGCGGGGCCGCTGAAGAAGCCACAAGCACGCTTTGCGTAAGTTCTTTTTTTATCCGCAAGGTAAAATGAAAGCCTTGCAATGGAATACAGGCCTAGCAGACGCACCTTTCTGGTCAGCGACGCGCGTAATCCAACCAGGTCTTATCGATCAGGCGGTCGCTCTTCGGTTCTCTATGCATACATGTAGAGCGTATCACAGTTTAAGGGCGGAGCTATCAGCATTTTTTTTTTTATTCACATACCCTAAAGGCCCTTGCCGGGCATTACATAGGGGGGGGGGGGGTTACAGTAAACGGGATGAGGGTTAGGTTACATTTGAACAAATAAACAGTTGGTAACACCACTAAAGCACAGCAAATAACAATGAAACACTATCGTACAAAAAAATAATTCACTTTTTTTTTTTTTTCATACAATATTAGGTGAGCTTTTTAACATTTCTACAAAGGCGTCGAAGTTTCTTACAGACACAACATCATGTGGTAAGTCATTCCAAAGACGGAGTGCGCACAACAGAGGCGAGTTATAGAAGATGTTTGTACGCGCATATGGAACTAAAACTTTGAAGGGGTGATCTAGGCGCGGAAAATAGTGATGGGCAGGCAATATGTAAGTGGTAGCAAATGACGAATGATTATGATAAAGTTTGTGAAAATGGGATAGCAGGGCCAGCACTCTTCTTTTCTCTAGTAATGGGAGGCTCAGTGATGCTTTGATATTAGTGATGCTCGAATGACGCAAGTAGTTTCTGGTTATGAATCGGGCAGCTTTATTTTGCATGGATTCAAGTTTGTTAATTAAGTAAATTTGATGTGGGTTCCAAATGAATGAAGCATATTCTATTTTAGACCGAACAAGTGAGGTGTATGCTGTAAGTTTTGTCTTCCAGTTAGCTTGATGTAAGTGGCGTCTAATGAATCCAAGTGTTTTAGATGCTTTAGATGTTATTGCGTCAATGTGGGCATTCCATGACAGGTCGGCGGAAAGATGGACGCCTAAGTACTTTATTGATGAAACGTGTTCTATTGGCATTGCATTAATGAGATAGGAATGGATCGGGGGCTGGGTAGTATTCGTAAAAGTTATTACTTTTGTTTTGGAAGCGTTAATTTTCATTTGCCATTGATCGCACCAAGTAGCGATGCTATCAAGGTCTTTTTGTAAAGCAGTGTGGTCGTTTGGGTTAGTAATCTTTCTATAAATCACACAGTCGTCGGCAAATAAGCGAGTAGTAGATGCCAGATTTTTAGAAATGTCGTTAATGTAGATGAGAAACAGTATCGGTCCAAGTACAGAGCCTTGGGGTACCCCGGATTTAACTTGAATCAATGTAGATGAACAATCATTTACAGTCACGAATTGATAACGATTACACAAAAAGTTATTTATCCAAGTGGTAACGTTTCGGTTTATCTTAAGGCAGTCTAGCTTCATTAATAGACGACTGTGGGGAACTTTGTCAAATGCTTTGGCAAGGTCGATAAATACGGCATCAATTATTGTAGACGTATGAACGGCATAATGGAGGTCAGTAACTAATTCGAATAATTGTGTTTCGCATGAACGCCCGCGCTGGAAACCATGTTGGTTAGGAATAAAGTAATTTTGCTCGGTTAAGTACGTCATTACTGCAGATGATATGATGTGTTCTAATAATTTGCAGGGTATGCTGGTGAGTGAAATGGGTCTGTAATTAGATGACATCGATGAATCACCGGATTTAAATATCGGCGTCACGCGAGCGATTTTCCATGTGTCAGGCACACATCCAGTGTCAATTGACTGCTGAAATAAAGCTACAAAAATACGGGATATGACTGGCTTAGTAATTTTAAGTAACTTCGGGCATATACCATCTGGTCCAGGGGATGAATTGTTTGCAAGACGTTCAATAGCCGATTCGATACCTTCCGGAGTGATCACGATGTCATTCATTGTGGCGTTAATGGAGTCAAATTTTAAATCGGCCGAAATGGGCTCCTCTTCAGTGTAAACAGATCCAAAGAATAAGTTCAGTTCTTCTGCAGCCTCTGACGGTGACAACAGTTTATCGTCTTTAGTTAGATGAATTGGCTGTCCCGAACATTTCCTAGGATTTACCACTTTCCAAAATTTTTTAGTATTGTTTGTTAGCAGCGCAGGTAGATCCTCATTAAAAAATTTGTCTTTAGCTGTTTTTATTTCTCTGTCGCATATCTTTGCATAGTTTCTGTACTCTTCCCATGCAGCATCGGTGCCCGAGAATCTTGCCTTAGAATACAAGCGCTTTTTTTTGTTGATGCACCGCTTGACATGCGAGGTGAACCATGAGTTGTGAGTCGAAGATGTGATTGTAATTGTAGGAATGTATTGGTTTTTTAGTTGCATGAGTTTCTCGTGAACGATTCGCCAGTTTTCATTCGTGTCACGAGAATGGAGGCTGGTGAGAAAGTGATCAGAGAAAGACGACAGGTCGGACAGAATGTTCAGTACGTCAGCTCGTTTGTAGTCGTACAATACTTTCATCTGTTTTTCTGGTTTTACCACTTTTATCATGGCCTCGCAGTGTAGAACATTGTGGTCACTAATACAATCTAGTACGTGGACGCGCATATTCTCAGGTTCAGTAGTGAGCACTAAATCAAGAACAGAACTTCCGCGTGTAGGGACAGAGACCATTTGAGTCATGTTAAATAATGAAAGTGTATCAAGGAAATCAATACATTCATTTCTTCTTGTACCACCCGTAGGTGTGCATGTCCGCCAGTCTATTCCCGGATAATTAAAATCACCGGCTAATATTATTGGTGATGTTGGATGTTTGCATTGAACAAAACTAAGTGAGTCATTCAAATTATCGACAAACTCGATAGAAGCGTCTGGCGGACGATAGCATACCCCGACAATACAAGTTTCACCTGCTGACAGTTGCAGTACAATCCACAAAATTTCTAAGTGTGCGTCTGTGTCTAATAGTTGCGCCTTAAAATGACTTTTTACGGCAATCATTACGCCGCCACCCCGCTGGTATGACCTGTCCTTTCTGAAAATATTGAAATCAGCAGACAGAGCGAGTTCGCCGTTCGATACATCAGCATTTAACCACGTCTCCGTACCGAGAACTAGATCCGCAGTGCAGCATTCAACGATTGTGGCAAGTTGATCTTGTTTGTTCAAGATGCTGCGAAAATTACATACAACGAGAGATAAGGTATGCGCACAACGATTCCTGCGTCAAGCCGTGTTTACACGTGGTTCGTGCCTTGGTATTTGAACAATTGTGCTGTCATTAGTATTCCCTAATCCGTACAATCTATTTCCCAGGAGAACCTTATCAAAGAGCAGCTTATACTTTTCGCCAGGCTTTCGTTCTACCTTTACGAAATCGCGAAGTTTCTTTCTTATCATCTGTATCCTTGGCGAGAAATCCTCCTCTACCCAGACTCGAGGGGAAGATTTCTGTAGCTTGTAGGCGTTTCTTAGAATGCTACTCTTATCTTTGAAGTTCAAAAATTTCACTACAATCGGCCGAACTCGATCATCTGTGACTCGCCCTACTCTGTGGGCACGTTCTATTTCACCCGATTGAATTCCAAGATGCTGTGTGACAAATTCAGATACTATTTTTTCTGTGTCCTTCCATTTTTCTGCTGTCTGCTCCGGAATACCTTTGAAGACTAGGTTATTCCTTCGCATTCTGTTATTCAGATCGTCGACCAGTAAATCTGCTTGCTCTGTCTGTTTCGTTTCAAGGCTTTTCAGCTGGGCGTGTGATTCTTGTAGGACCTCGTTCACGCTTGTAACGTCTTTACGTAAGACGTCTATAACGTCAAGTCGCTCTTCTATTTTCGAAAGTCGCCGTTTTGTATCTGTAATAGTCGTTTGAAGGTCCTTCAACTTGCTTGAAGTTTCTTTCTGGAATTTGTCAATTGTCTGTCCTATATCTTTCACCAAAACTAATAGCTGCTCTACTTTGTCAGGCCCTGGATTTGTTTCGATGTCACCAGCGCATTTCGGGACTAGCAGCAGCGAGCTCTGCTTTTCATCGTGCAACTGTCCTTGACCGCTCACATGGACGAAGGCACTAGCCAAACCGAGACGCTCCCTCTGTATCTTATGCTTCAATGCACAGTTTGATCATGACAGCTGGCTAAATGTAATAAATATAAAGATCGCGTGCTCTCCTATATTCGCATTTCTATATCCGGGAATAGATAAGCGCGAACAAAACGCTCCGTTGTACTGTGTTGTGCGCTCCGAATCGACGGTGGAGTCCTTGAACCAAACGATACGACGGATTCGATGTCCTCTGTCTTGAGCGGTCAAAATTGGCGACGACGTGCAGCGCTTGTGTTGACTAATTGACATCTCTACCTGCGTAGTTTACGGTGACTGCGCGCTCGAACTGGAGTACTCCCTGCGTGTGAGATCCCTTTTCGGTATGTACTCACAACGTGAAGTGAATGCTTATCAAAACTTGTTGTTGGGCTAGTCGGTAACTCGTCGTACCATAAGTAAGTTTAGCGCAACTTGGAAATCGCTCGAAACACTCACACATTCGCACGTGCTTCCAAACAAGAAACACACACCACACTATATGTACCCACTACCAACTGTTTATCGTGCGTGACTGACCCACGTATATTCGTGCACGATGATGTGCAAAAGCAAGGATCAACAATGATGCATGTGTGCAAAGATTCAACAAGCGAGGAAGAACTAGCAACCAACTAACAAAGTAACAAATAAAAAAAGAAAACAAGAAAATCACAGCATATCTTTGGAGTGCATCATATTGAGTGGGGCGAAGCATCCATCAGCCTGTCCATCCGTTCTTGCTTCCATTCGTCTTTCCATGCGTCCGTCCGTCTGTGCGTCCATCCGTGCGTCCACCCATCCATCCCTCTGCGCATCCGTCTGTTCGTGCACCCATTCGTCCATCCATTCATCCATGCGTTCGTCCGTGCGTCCGTTCATCTTTGCATCTGTCTGTCTCCCCGTCCGTGCGTCTGTCCATCCGCTCGTTCATCTAGTTCGCACTCCAAGTACCGCCATTTCGCATCTTTTCATCATATTGTCACAGTACAACGCGAACAAAGCACAAGTACGCCTTCAGGCAGCGAAAACAGCGTGTTCTCAACAGCTGAGCCGCAAGATCTTCTTCGTTCTCCAGTCAAGCCAGAGGTCCACTAGCTGGTGTCCGCTGAATCCCCCCATCATCGTTTTTGTCCACATGTAGACACGGGTCATTTGCTTCCCTCTCAAAGAGCATCGACCCGATGCGAAGTCAATAATGCAGTTTTTTTTTAAAGAAAAGTCTCACGCGATCACTCGCTGACGTAAGGCTTCATGCGCACTACGTGAACGAGTTCAGGATGGTGCTGGCGACGTTTGGTACTGCACGAATTGTCGGGAACGACTTCGTAAGTGACGTCACTCAGTTGTCTCAGCACTCGGTATGGCCGAAACTATCTTCTTAAGAGCTTTTCTGATAGTCCTCGTTTCCGTACGGGTGTCCAAACCCATACTTTGTCGCCAGTTTGATAGACAACTGCTCTGCGGTGAGCATTATAGCGGCCTGCATCGTACTCCTCCTGCTGGCGGATCCGTAAACGTGCCAGTTGTCTAGCTTCTTCCGCGCGTTCCGTAAACGTGTTGGCGTCTGGGTCGATGTCGTCACTTTCGTGCGGTAGCATCGCATCTAACATAGTTCATACTTCTCGTCCATGAACGAGGCTGAACGGGGTCATGCGGGTCGTTTCTTGCTTGGCCGTGTTGTACGCAAACGTTATGTATGGCAAGATTTCATCCCAATTTTTGTGTTCAATGTCTACGTACATTGAAAGCATGTCTTCAATGGTTTTGTTCAGACGCTCCGTCAGCCCGTTTGCTTGTGGGTGGTAGGCGGTGGTTTTACGATGCGTTGTTCCCCTCAGCATCAGGACGGGATCCAAAAGAGCTGCCGTAAATGCGGTTCCTCTGTCTGTGATTACGACGGTTGGTGCACCATGCCAAAGTAAAATATTTTCGGTGAAAAATCTTGCCACCTCCGCTGCTGTACCTCTCTGGATAGCCTTTGTCTCGGCATAACGGGTCAGATAATCCGTCGCGACGATAACCCAGCGGTTCCCTGCAGTAGAAGTAGGTAGTGGGCCCAAAATGTCCATCTCTATCTGGTAGAATGGAGCTGTTGGGACCTGCACGGGCTGCAGGAGGCCAGCTGGTTTAGTCGGTGGTGACTTGCGTCGCTGACAGTCGAGAAAGGTACGAACGTGGTGTTTCACGGCTACGGTTAGTCTCGGCCAGTAATACATTTGCTGTACTCTGGCCAACGTTCTCATGTAACCCAAATGGCCAGAGGTCACCTCGTTGTGGCATGCTTTGACTACTTCGGTACGAAGGGCTGCTGGTATGACGAGCCGATAGGCTGATCCTGTCGACGAAAAGTTTCTTTTGTAGAGTACTCCGCCCCGTAAACAAAACGATGACAACACTCTTGCGAAAACTCTTGGCGCATTCTGAGATCTGCCTTCCAAGTACTTAATTAAGCCAAGCAACTCAGTGTCATCACGTTGTTGCTGTGCAATGGCGGTCGTGTCGAGGACACCAAGAAATGCCGTTTCCTCCTCCTCAGGTAGGGTTGCCGACTCAATGGGTGAACGGGACAGACAGTCAGCGTCCATTTGTCGCTTGCCTGGCTTGTGCACCACCGTCATGTCAAACTCTTGCAGTTTTAGGCTCCTACACGCTAATCGGCCGGTGGGATCTTTTAGATTAGTTAACCAGCAAAGGGAGTGATGGTCACTAACAACTTTGAAGTGGCAGCCATACGAGTACAGGCGAAATTTCATTACTGCCCATACTACGGCGAGGCATTCTTTCTCTGTTGTTGAATAGTTAGCCCCTGCGCGTGTTAGCATTCGGCTTGCGTAGGCGATCACTCTTTCTGTGTCCTCTTGCCATTGCACAAGCACAGCCCCAAGACCTACATTGCTAGCGTCTGAGTGAAGCATCGTCGGGGCTTCTTCGTCGAAGTGGGCAAGCACCGGGGGCGTTTGAAGACGTTGACGCAGGTCATTAAAGGCAGCCTCCTGATCTTCTTTCCACTCAAATGCAACATCGTCTCTTGTGAGACGAGTTAGTGGCGACGCTATGTGGGCGAAGTCTGCGATAAACCGGCGATAATAGGCACAAAGGCCCAGGAAGCGTCTGACAGCCTTCTTATTGGAAGGTACTGGGAACTGTGCGACGGCGGCAGTTTTTCCAGGATCGGGCCGGATGCCTGCGTTGCTGACGACGTGACCGAGAAACTGAAGTTCGTGAAAACAGAAATGACACTTTTCTGGTTTTTATGTCAGGCCCGCGAACCGTATGGCACGTAAAACAACTTCCAGCCTTTTGAGATGCTCGTCAAAAATGGTCGAAAACACTATAACGTCGTCCAGATAGACTAGGCACGTCTTCCACTTCAATCCCGAAAGTACCGTGTCCATAAGCCTTTGAAAAGTCGCGGGCACGGAGCACAAACCAAAAAGCAAGACTTTAAATTCGTATAAACTATCTGGCGTCACAAAAGCGGTTTTCTCTCGGTCTCTTGAATCTACCTTGATCTGCCAGTATCCACTCCTCAAGTCCATGGAAGAAAAGTAGCGGGCGTGCCGAAGTTTGTCAAGGGAGTCATCAATACGTGGGAGCGGGTACACATCTTTCTTGGTCACCCGATTCAGCTTCCTGTAGTCCACGCAAAAACGCAGGGTGCCATTCTTTTTCTTTACTAGCACTACAGGCGATCCCCAGGGGCTCTGTGACGGTTGAATGACGTCATCTGCAAGCATATTCGCGACTTGTTGTATGGCTTCGCGTTGCTTTGAAGCTACATGATAAGGGTTCTGGTGGATAAGCCTCACCGTGTCCTCGGTGATTATTCGGTGCTTTGTCAAAGGTGTTCGACCAACTCGTGATGTCGTTGAGAAGCAGTCGTGGAATTCGGCTAGCAGCTGAAAAAGTCTGTCGCTCGTCCTTTGACAGGGTGGTGCCAACGTCGAGAACGGGTTCTGGTTTTTGATTAGGCGCTTCGTTCAATACCGACAAACATAAACTGCCTCGCATTTCTACAATACTGTCGTATGAAGCGACAGCTGTGCCCTTCGGAAGGTGCCGGCGCTCAGCACTAAAGTTCGTCAGAAGTAAATTCGTGCGTCCACCAGTGAGACGGACGATACCTCGTGCGACCGAAATGCCATGACTAAATAGCAGCGAGCCAATTTGGTTAGCAATGCCTTCGCCATCAAACGCTTCGTGGCCTTCCACCGCAACAAGAGTGCATGACCGGGGCGTGACGACCAAATCATCATCAATTATACGTAAAGTGTTATGTATTGCGTCTGAACAGTCAACTAAACCAGGGCTGTTGTGGAATGTAATTGAACGGTCCGGGATGTTGATGACGGCACCATATTCTCTTAAATATTCCATCCCTATGATCAAGTCCTTGCAACATGAGGTGAGGATGACGAACGTCGCTACGAAAGAAGAGCCACCGATGTCGAGTCTTGCTGTACACTTTCCGACAGGCATCAGCAGCTGGCCGCCTGCTGTCCTCAGGTGAGGTCCCGTCCACGTAGTCTTTACTTTTTTTGAGGCGTACGGCAAGGTTTTCACTCATGATAGAAAAGTCAGCGCCGGTGTCAACTAAGGCTGTTACTTGCTGTCCGTCTACCGAAACGGTAAGATCTGTGGTCACAGTTTCGTCGGTGTTACAACTTCTCGGCTTTACGGCGTCCTGTGGTACAAGTAACGGGGGCTTTTTTTCGTCGCCTTGACGGCCTGCAACCTCACCCCCCGAGGTCACTGCCTTCAGTTTCCCCGGCGTGGTCTCGGTGACCTCCTTCCAGTGACGTCGGCTGTAGTTCGGTGGCGCGACGAAGGCGAATAAGCCGGAGATAGAGAGCGTGGTCGACGTCCCAAACCTGGCTGGTAATCAGGCACACTGTCATTATTGGCACGGCGGTTGTCAAATTGGGACTGATAAGGGGGTCCTTGAGAATGAGCGTCCCGGCGTGGTGCGTAGCCGTCGTTGGCGCGTCGATCGTCAGAACATTGCCGAAGAAGTCGAAACATATCTACGCGGTGCCAGCAATGGCGGGAAATGTGGCCCACACCTCCGCAAGTAAAACAAAGCGGACGCCTATCTACAGTGTGCCAGCTGTCTGTTTTACGAAGCTGTGGACGCCGCAACGGCTCGTAATGTGACAAATGCCGTGTCTCGTTGGGAGACGGCTCTTCGTACGGCTACATTTCGTACGGCGGCACAACGGCAGGGCGCCGCGGTGTCTGTTCTTGCGGTGGCGACCAAGGAACGGCTGCCGATGGCTGGCGGTACGACGGCGCAACGAGCGGTGGGCGGCGAAGCGCGGCTGCGTAGCTCATAGGTCGCTGATCGTCAGTAGGATCAGCTGTTGAAAACGCCTGGCGTATTTCTTCGCGGACGACTTCAGCGACAGACGCCGTGGGTGGTTCCGTGACCAGATTCCGCAGCTTCAGCAGCTCTTCGCGAACAATCTCTCTTATTAATTCGCGCAACGAGCTTTGATTGTCAGATGTCGTAGCGGCGACTTGAATGTGGGCGCTGCCGGACAAGCGATCGTATTGTCGGCATCGTAGGTGAAGCGCCCGCTCGATAGCTGTAGCTTCTTTGATGAAGTCTGTCACGGTGCTTGGCGGGTTCCGCATAAGTCCGGCGAACAATTGCTCTTTAACGCCGCGCATGAGGTATCGCAACTTTTTGTCGTCGTTCATGTGCGGGTCAGCTTTACGGAAGAGATGGGCCATGTCCTCAGCGAACATTGCGACCGTTTCATTGGGTTTCTGAGCCCGTAGCTCGAATAAATGCTGCGCACGTTCGTGCCGGTCGACATCGGCAAATGTGTCAATCATCCCTCTTTTAAAGTCACTCCATGTTGACAAACTGCCTTCTCTGTTCTCGTACTAAGTTCGAGCACTATCGTCGAGATAAAAATAGGTGCGGGAAAGCCTTTGTTCAGGAGACCACTGGTTGGTGTTGGCGACACGTTCATAGGGATCAAGCCAGTCTTCGACGTCTTCATGTGCTCCACCACCAAAGCGATCAGGCACCAGGGGTGAAAAAAGGGTTACCTGAGATGGGGTTGGCAAACTACTGTCTCGTAGTAACTGTTGTGGACTGGCGGTGGCCATTGGTAGATGTGAGCGGTGCCTTGTAGAGTGTTCCTGTGAGAGAGTGAACTCTGGAAGGAGGCCTCGCAAGCGACGACTGAAGCGATGCACGGGAGTGTCGACAAGTGCTTCTGGGCTGGATTAACGGCTCCCCGGGGGAGTGTGGAGCATCAGGTGGGCTCGCGGGCCAGCACCTCCCCCAGTGTCGCAGTACAACGCGAACAAAGCACAAGTACGCTTTGAGGCAGCGAAAGCAGCGTGTTCTCAACAGCTGAGCCTTTTGTTTTGTTTTGTTTCCCTGGGAGGTTGGCTCATACCCACTCATGGGGGATTGGCCAAGAAAGTGTAGTGCAGTTTTTTTGTGATCATTTTAACTATGGGTAATGAATTGGTATTAAAATAAGACTAATGTAAAAATAAAAACAACATAAAAAGAGCAAACGAAAAAAAATCAAGTTCAGTAATTTTGAGACTTGAGGTGTTATGATTACCACTCAGCTGCGTTTACTTCACTCTGCCCTTGGGAGTAATAAATAATTTTTTTTTGATTGAAGATCACAAAGGTATACGCTTGGTTGCCTGAATATAATCGCAAACGGCATTGAAAGCATCCCTGTGGCAATGTCCCAAAGCTGAGGCGCCAAAGCTTAGCGCCGTTTCCGCCGTCAATCTAAGGGCTATTTTCCGAAATGGCATAACTAGTAACCTTTTTTCTAAGTATCTCGTAGCGGCGACAATACAAAAAATAATGATCTAGTGATTCCATTTCTCCGCAGAATGCGCAGAGGGGTGATGTTGTCTGACCAGCTCTGTGTAGATACAGGTTTAGGCTGAGCCGCAAGATCTTCTTCTTCGTTCTCCAGTCAAGCCAAAGGCCCACTACCTGGTCTCCGCTAAATCCCCCCATCATCGTTTTTGTCCACATGTAGACACGGGTCAATATGTTCATCATATAGAAGTACCGCCATCCAGCAGACATTGCAAAGACTCAACGAGAGGTGGCACTTCCGGACTAGTGGAGCGGCTCGCACGCACTTTCTTACGGCCTACGCTTCTTGTCTAGTTCTCACCTTTCACCGCCACTAGTTCATGGCCCTGCGGCCGAACCCTAAATAAACCTGTGTGTTTAGAAAAAAGTGTTTAATGATTTTGAGTACCTAATACTTTACAATGGAAGAGCATAAAGCCGTCCCGTGGGCCTCTTGCTTGGATATCAAAGACCCAAATATTTTGCGTCGCCCTGCTAAAACCAAGCAGTTTACGCCCAGCGAGTTTAACGTGGCAACCCTTTCTGGTCAAATAGCGCTCAAATGCGTCCTTCTGATACTAGTTTTGTTTTGTAAGCATCAAATTCAAAGCAAACTTCATTGAAGATCACGTCACCGATACTATAGTCTGTGTAGGTTATTTAATCAGAAACAACTATCTCTTTATTCATGATTAACATGCGCTGGTTCCCTCCTCGAATCAGTGTGCGCGTGCCACTTCTCTAGTCTGGCTGTGGAGGTGGCTACCTACTACTACGACGCACTACTACTACATACATCGCGGACGCACGGCCCACGGCTTAAGGAGCTTCGCCCCTAAATGTTACGCCATCTCCCGC
This sequence comes from Rhipicephalus microplus, assembly GCF_043290135.1. NCBI lineage: Eukaryota > Metazoa > Arthropoda > Arachnida > Ixodida > Ixodidae > Rhipicephalus > Rhipicephalus microplus. The sequence continues at coordinate 112,454,540 of NC_134700.1, read as the reverse complement.
TAAAGGGAACCATGTGGGGATGCGCCGCAGCGGGCGCTAGCGCTTACACTGGCGACGGCATTCACGCTGGCACTCATCGCGGCGCTGCGCAGGAGAGAAACTTGGGGAGGTGCAGTGCACGCAGTGATGGACCGGCGCTTGCTACTGGAATATACCAATCGCTGCTAATGGTCAATGAGAGACTAGAAAGCTCTGATTTGACAAAGAGACCCGCAGGCCGCTTTTAATTAACGCCCACGCTGCGAATTTTGGTGTGTTTGTCTTTCTTTCAGTGGGTGTGTTCTTCAAGCAAAATGGCTCAAGTACGCTCACATCCGCAGCGCCCACCAAAATTGTTCTGGTTTTAGCGTTCATTCTTGTGCAATTGTCGAATAAAAAGCAATTACTGCGGATATCTGCGGCCAATATAAACACATCATTGTTCTGTGGTTCGTTTCTTCATACTAGAAAAGACATACACTAGTAATTTGAGGAACTGTAGCGTTCATTATGCTGTGCTGACAATGTGACGCTTAGCATAAATTTCTTGTTCAAAAACACACAGCAGACATCTCTTATCGGCACTACATTGGAGGTCGATATCCCGGGGTGGTCAGTGAGCGATTGTGCAGCGCGAGCAGCCGCTTTTTAGAGGCGAAGGTCACTAGGCCATGGGTCGTTTCTTCCTCCGTATATAATATGTAGCTGACTCTGGTATGACTCGCTTAATATATGTCGTTGTGTATACGTCCCGGGGAAAAATATAACTTGATGGCCTTAGTGGTTTTCACAGCATATCCAAGGGGAGAATTATGATGAGTGGGGTGAAGCGTTCGTTTGTGCGTCCATCTATGCATTCGTGGATCTGTCCGTCCGTTCATCTAGACGCGTGGATGGATGGAAGCAAGGACGGACTGACGAATCCATCGATGGACGGACACAAGCAAGAATGAGCGGACGAACGTAATCACGGATGGACGAATGGACGCTTTGTCTTACTCATCATCATTCACTTTCTAGATATGCTTTGATTGCACTTTAAGTGCGAATGCACTTTATAAACGACCCTGAATCCGCCGTCCACGGTGCGCCTCCTCCTCTCCCCCGGCAATGGCTCGAGGAGAGTAGAGGAGCGTATGTAGCAACAGCGTATCGACGTCACACACCACGGGATTGCGCACGCTCCACCCTCCGCTCTGTGGCTGCGCGCGCCCGCGCAGCCCCGACTTGCTCGAGATCGGCAAGTCGCCATAGGTATGGATCCATTGCAGGCATTAACCTCGACTGCGATACCTCCAACAACAAGTACAACGCAATCGAATGCGAACATTGCACGCGTCGTTGTAGATGTCCCGCCGGTTGAATACACGGCAGTGCGGCGAAGGGCCCGAGATGCCGAGCGAAAGCGGGCGAAGCGGGCCACGGACATAAACATCATTATAGTGCGAATTCACTCTCACATATACGCCTAAACGCACCGAGATTTCCCGAGAGGGTCTAATGGTTTCTGGGAATCGCAATGTGATCACACGGGGGAGTTCAAGTTAACTCACTGGCGAATGACAACGGATTTTAACTTTACTCCCCCTCATAGCACCACCCCGTGCATTCGCACTTAACCATGTTCACCCTCGGGGAAATGCTTGGAAGTTTTATAATGATGAAACTCGCTAGCAGACGCTGCCTGCATCGATGTTGCGAGGTGAGAAAAAAGTGAGCTTAGGAGAGGAGGGGAAGGGAACGCAAATGCGCGTAGGGTGTCCAAACGCCGCGGAGAAGGATGCTCAGAGGAGAGAGAGTGGAGAGCGAGCGTATAACAGACGCCGCTGCTTTGGCGCTGAGAGGCGACAGAGGATAAGAGGGCGCGTATGCACAGTAAAGGCAGTCACGCCACACACCGGAAAAAGCTGGGATCCTGAACACATAGTCTCGAGGCAAGGCGTTAGGGATCCTAACTGGCAAGTCAAAATCGGAAGGCGATACCTCCGCGCCGATATAGTCGCTGCAGTCATCGCTCAACTCGTTATTGGTAAGTTCAGACAGGCTGGCGCAGCCTGATTTTCGGTCGATTGACATTACCAGCTCGCTTTTCGCGTGATATAAACACATCTGTGTGTCGCGTATTTCGTGATGTCATCGTATACCCAGCATGGAGCAGCTCCTTGTTTTGGTATCGCTTGTTACTCATTTTTAAATGCAAAGCATTTATTAAAGAACGTCGGCGACTTGTTCGTATTTATCTATCTAAGAGCCTATGACTTTTGGCTCTCCGGCCCTCTCGATAATGGTATCGATACCAAAATCGAAATGGCATAACATGACGGCATGGCGATCATAACTTACTAGTCATAACATGAAGATCATGACATGTATGTCATGAATGTCATGATTTACATTTCATGGTCTTGCTGCTCTCTGTGGTGGTTTCGTCCACATGACACTTTGCAAAACTTGTATGGTATGACATAACTGCATACAAAGATAAGTGACAGACCCTAACGTGTAAATCATAATATGCATGTCATGATTTTCATGTTTTGACTAGTCATGATTACATGCTGCGCTCATGGTGCGCTCACGGTCATTTAGCTAGCTTCCCATATACCAAATTTGGTATTAGGGAACGTGAATGGATGACGAAGGTACATGACTGTGCCAAACATGACAATCATGAGATGCGTGTCATGTAAGAAAATGACTACATGCCACGCTCATGATACGCTCGCGGCCATTTCGCTAGCCTCACATACCAAACTTGGTATCAGGGGTCGTGAATACAAGACGTCTAAACATGGTCATCAGAATGTGCGTGTCATCTAAAACATGATTACATGCTGTGTTCATGGCGTGCTCACGGCCGTTTCGCTAGCTCCACATATACGAAATTCGGTATCAGCTGGTGACGTGAATAGACGACGAAGGTAAATGACACGTCCAAACATAAAGATTTCGTTATCCGTGTCATGTGAAACATTGTTACACGCTACGCTCATAGCGTGCTCACGGCCGTTTCGCTAGCTCCACATATACCAAATTTGGTATTACCTGACGGGACCGTGACGAAGAAGGTAAATGAGACGTGAAAACATGATAATCATGTATGCGTGTCATGTGAAACATAATTACATGCTACGCTCATAGCGTACTCGCGGCCGTTTCGCTAGCTGCACATATGTGAAATTTTGGTATTAATTTACCTGACGTGAACTGACAACGAAGGTAAATGACACGTCCAAACATGATAATAATGGCATGGAAGTCATGTAACGTATAATTTACGACCACCTCGTAATGTTGTGCTCATTTTAAAGTGATATATCAGCCGGCCTCATTCGTGCTTCGCATATCATCGATTCCCACAGTACGTGGTTTCTGCGAATTTTTTTATTGCTTACTTAAAATTATTCACGAGTCTCTCAGCAAAGTGACCCACCCCAGCTGTTACAGGACCTCTAATGCTATTTGAAAACTGCATTATTTTAATATGGTGCAAAATGCACCGGAGTTCCCTTTGAAGGACCCCACTAAACCACATCCTCCTTATTCGATGAAAAATATAACATATGAGAGAGCTATAGACTAATAAAAAAAGCATATTCAGAAGTGCGCCCTAATACATTAGGAAGAATTTAGTGGTGCTGGCCGAGGTCAATATTTTTGCGTGCACGTGTTTCGCTTTTTAGTGAATCGTATCAGGCGAAACTTCGTTACAAGTGGCACAAAAGACTTTTGTACAAAGATGCAGAAGAAAAAAAGAAAGAGGAAACAATAGCACAACAACCGTCCGCGGATAGAGTCAGCACTCTTTCTAACGCATATGCACAGTTATGAAAATATGTATTGGCTTCCACATGTGTATCAAATATTGCCATAGACTTCTTAACGCTAAATGAAAAAAAAATGGTTTTTGGCACGTTAAGCGAATAAATAAATATATTATGATTAGGATGTAATCAACAGGGCTAAAATGCCAGACAATACGTTATAATTGAAGCTTTGTCAATCCACAGAATTCGATAACTAAGGGTTCATCACCTGCTGCCAGCCAACCAACAAAAAAAAAAGAAACATCACCCTGTTGAAAAAATAAAGGAGCTAACACTGGCGCATTGTGTAGAATAGCTGAAAATAATGAATTTAATAATTGTGTATGTTTCGCAAACTGTTGTGAAGCTATGTCATTTATTCATTCATTCTTTCATTCATTCATTCATTCATTCATTCATTCAAATTGCATACATGTAACTGTTCCGAACAGAATAAAGATGCGAGACAATCAATTTAACCTCCTTCGTATATTGTTATTGCTGAATTTTTGCATGGCTGAGTTTCGAAATCGAGGACGTTATGCTTCCTTACAAAATGACAAAAAAAAGGAGTGGTTTCTTTGCGTTTGACGATCAAATGATTCAGCCGGAAAGTGTGTTTAGAAAAAGTGGGTAATGATTTATAGTACTAGGTACTTTACTATGGGAGAGCATATAGCCGTCCCGTGGGTGTACATCACATGGTCAGTGCTAGGTTATTTATGTTTAGTAATTTTTGTGACAGTAATTTTGGTGGTAATTTTTGTGAAGTGGTGTCATTGCTGGGCACACCACGCGCAGCCTGCGGGTGCGCGCAGGCGTACAATAGTGTAGCGTCCACTTCCCGCATGCCAGCATTCAGAATGTGAAATAGCAGCTGCTTGCTTGGTTCCGTTAGTCACCCCACAACCCATGCTTCTAAATTCATTGTCAAACACGCTTTTGTGAGTGGCCCCATGTAGTAAATTTGTTCACCGTTGCTTTGCAAGACTCATTTTAAAAGCTGCAGGCTGGTACACCAGTCCAATGTATCAAAACATAAACTCTTCCGTTATTGCTTACAACTGCGGGGATCAGATACATTACTTCGCTTACGAACACTTCCGCTTACGTGAGGAAGTGGTCGCCACACGCCATACCGGAAACGCGCAATAGTCATTCCTAATGAGGAATCATGGAAGCGCTAAAAAGCAGCTCACAACAGAATTCACAGGATCATATAAACTGTATATAGCCTTGAACTGCGAAGACGCTAAACAAGGTTAACTTCCAATTATGTGAGACTGCTCATTTAATACTTACAATTATAGCTTGTATGTGAGTGCACGCGTGTGCGTGAGAGAGAGAGAGAGGCGAACGAAAGTACCTACGTTCATATTAATGCGTTGATCAATCACGGTACGTCGTTCAAAGAGACTGACACCAATGCTTGCTAGCACTGATGCAATTAGGTGTGGCAAAAATACAATTTGTAATTTAAACAAAATTGTTAGTGTAAACACTCAGGTATAGCACTCGTGTGCCCAGCAGTGGGGGCACTTTAGCTATTCACTGCACGCTGTGGTTTCCTCAACGCCGCGCCAGATGGCGACAACGTAGAACGCGGAACGCTACGGTCTCACGACAAACTCTTGGGAAAGGAGGAAGCCCAGTGAATGAAGCGAGAGGGCTCAGGAAAGGAGGCGAGTCCGCCGGCGTGAGACGCTCGCACCAGGGGGCGCGTTGCCTGGCAACCGGACGCCCCACAACAACTTTCGTCTGCTTCGGTGGGGGAAGCCCTGAAGGAGGGGGGTCGGTCAGGCAGGTGCCATTCCTTTGTTAGACCAGGTAGCGCGAGGAACGAGCCTCCGCTGCGACCGCTGCTATGCGCCGTGTGTGGTGGTGCAGCCGACGCCGTTGACCGAGTTCTTGCCGACTGCTGTGCTTCGCACGTGCGCACTTCGCACCTCCAGTCTGCTTCACGCACTTCGAACGTGCCGGCTACGCGAGTGGCCAAGCCCAGGATTAGTGATGCTTGTCCTTCCCTTCGCGGGCCTTCCTCAAAACGGATATCTCATTTGTACTCCCTTCTAAGTGCGTGCACTGTCATCACAAGTTTTGTGCTCGCGTATTGTGGAACACCGGGATCATTGTTGAGTACTCACCACTTCTCCACCGGTGTCCGAGTGACGCGATGAGCTCCATGTGACCGGGGTGTTACTGAAGTGCTTATTTACAATTGTGCGCGGTTCTCTGTGCGTGTGGGTGGTGCTACGACCGAGTGGATTTCCTGAGCGGATACGTTTCGCCTACAGAAGAAAACGACTACGGCCTCTCCTAACTTTAGGTAAGAACGTTTCGTCCAAGAAATCACGTACATCAACAAATTACACGTGTATGTGTGGCAAAATTCGAACGCTTCTAAACGTAAGCTAGAGTGTAGAAAAAAATGTCAACGAAACTCTGTACACATACCGCGTGCGCTAATAACGCGCATATGAGATTTATTTTCGCACTGACATAATTGTCAAAATATTATGCCAGATCGAGAATTAGTTTTCATTCATATCATCTTGTCATTTCAGCATCCTCACACAGCCCTGAGTTTATATTCAAATTAGCTAATTCCCTTTATATGCATCTTAGGCCAGCTTAAACCTTCAACAACCACAACAACATCAACAACAACAACAAAACAGCAGCCGCTCATTTTATTTTCGTTCCAGTAGGCAAATAAACCTTATTATTAACACGTTAGCTTTAGAAGTGTCTTCCTCTCGTATTATTCAGTGAGCGGAATATGGTTACCGTTTCTCTTGTAGGGCTTACACCAACAGTATTTATCCCGGTTAGCAACTTATGGTCGCAGTAGTGCAAGACCAAGATCGCCAACCAGTACACCACAACTTAATTATGCGCCATTGAAATCAAGCTCGCTATTTCACTCATATTTTCTGACTTCCTCTGCTATTTTTTCTTGGAAAATTGTTTACCCACTAGGCGAACAGTTTCTGCTAGAGGTCGTTTAAGTCCTCGTCATAAGGTTGAGATAAATAAAAGCGAATGAGTTCAATATTACAATAATCGCGGGATGACGCTGAGAGGATAGCAGGCCTCACGGATGAGACCTGCTATCCTCTTTTTAGTGTGCAATATATATCACGCGGGAACCAAGATTTAGGCTATCATTAACCAGTCGAGACCCACATAAGAAGAAAGTCCTTTCCAGAGTTATACAATAAAGGATTTTTCATGCAGTCATTCTTATACGAGTTTTGCAATCACATCACACCGCCATACCTGACTATCATCTTGTACTGCACTTCACACCCATTCCATTTCTCTTATAGTTAGAAGGTTATACGCAGAAGGCATAACGCGGAAAGGTAAAATACATTGTACCAGAATCTCAATCATCTACATTTCATGTATACGAAGCTCTTATGGGACCTTATTGTTGGGCAGTATTCATCTTCCGTTCATCAATACTTATGAAATTCAGAACTTCTTGTCGTCCACCTTCACTCTCTATAAGACGTCCGAAAGACCAGCGCCAAGACTTGGCAAATTTGTTGTTAGGTGCCATCAAGTCGCTTACGACTTTCAGTTGCCCTACGAGTGAATGAAGGACGCGAGATTCGCTCAAGAAAAGCCCTTTACTCTCACCAATAAGCTTAGTCATCTCGCACACTGCTGAATCATAAGCTGTTTGTCTGGTGCATGTTTTCCTACCGTATTTATAATTTTTAGTAATATATATATATATATATATATATATATATATATATATATATATATATATATATATATATATATATATATATATATATATATATATATGCCAAGCTGTCGCGATTGAGGAGGACACTCTCAGAAGCATCGGAAGCTGCTCTTCCACGGTCTTCCTTTCTCGACCGTGAAGACACAAAGGCAACACATTGCTAAATGTTGTGGCCGCGATCCCTTGACACCGACTCAACGGTGCATGTATTTTTCGTTTAAATGTTCTTAGGATTATGCTGGCACTCCTTTGCAAGTTAAATTGTTCCGTAATCATCGAAACTTACGATGTGACAATGTCTCACCATGTAGCGCTTGGCTGTGTTGCACAAAGCCCGCTGTTGGTCCCATACATCGTTTCTTCGTAGTGATGCAGCGTCACTGTCTCTTTGAGTGCCTTTCCAGATTCTTATGTATATACCTCTCTATGACCTCTCTCACTCTCTTCATGTGGCCTATCGCTTCTGAAAACCAGCAGATGATGAAACCGAGTAAGTTACAGCGAACAACTGATTGTGCTGTTTCAAGTGTACTGTAGTAATCGTGATGTAAACCTGAAGAAACTGAAGTAGACAAAAAGGCAGCTTTCCGCTGGCAGCACCCGAACCTGGGACGTCCGGAATTCATATCTCGGGTTTGGTACCTGCCAGCGGCGAGTTGTCATCTCAACCACTTTGCTTTCTTCATATCTACATCGCAATAATTGAAACATCCTTCAAAGAGCACAATTAACCTTCCCCATACCTTTTCGGCTTCACTATCTGTTGGTTTTCGTTAATGTTGCGCCAAACAAGGAAACAAGCCCTCGGAAATTGCCTTACTTCATTCTGTGGCTACTGGCCTAATTTTTGTTGCTCCTTTCAAACCGCAGCTCGGAACCACATTTCATGGTGACTTGCGAATTTGCGTCTATTGTGATGAATATTTTTCAATATGTCGTAGGAAAAAAGAGTGGCCTGCGCCTCCTAATTCTTCGGCTAAGCACAACGATCACGATAGGACGCTAGCGGCGATGCTGCTGAGAAGGCTGAGCCACAGGCATCCATTTATTCCCGATCAAGCGCTACGGCCTAAAGTGACGAAGGCCAATTCAGACAACAGTCATGGTACGCGGTACAGTGCCAGCGAACCGCGAATGCATTTGTATAAGTCTAAAAATTATTTAGTGTAACATAACTTTTGGTAGGTGTGATGGAATTATCTCAGTAATTGTTTTCCATTGCTGTATTGTCTTCCACAGACTACTGCAATACTGTTTACATGATAAGGCATGCAGGTGGTGAGCTGTATACAGACAACTGACAAAGCGAAAAGAAAAACATTCATGTAGAGAACACCAAATGCCCTATAGTAGCGTTGTACTAGCCAGGATCTTCCTTGAATCGTAAAAGCTTTGCCGCTAATTGCCATACATGGTAATCAGTGGCAGAACTTTACAATAACTGAATAGTGGAGTGTTGTAAACTGAGGAAAGGTAGCGAAAATAAGAGTAAATAAAACACTCGCGAAATCAATTGGTCATCGATCTTCCCGGTGGGAAAAGTTCCCCCGAAGAAACCTTTACATGTCAGCTCCTTGATAAAGATCAGCTAACGGGGCAATCAAGTTACGCCTGAAGTTTACATATTTCTTAATTTTTCGATTTATCACGTTCAACACATACATCGAACATTTAAAAGAAACACAATATTATACAGAATCACATTTATGCGGCTAATTTACTTGGCGAAGCGAAAGACGTTGAGCAGTAAGACGTTCAGTGAAATGTGCATGCAGACTCAATGACACATCAATGACAGAAGCGTTGAATGAACGCATGCACTTTTATTTACTCTTTTATACTTCGGTTACCATACCTTAATTTGCAGAAAATTTTCTTTGAAGGTTAAGGGAGTGGGATCATATCTGTATTGATCCAATATGTTTACGTGGCTTTCCACCTTCGAGCAATGTAAGGGGGATTTTGTCAGGCAGTTGAACCTGCCTTTAGCGCCTTCATCCCAGGCAACGACTGCTTGAATAACATTCCAATTTGATTCGATATTTTTCGCGTAAAGAGAGCCTGTTTCAACCACGAAGTGCCTATTCAAACGAGCTGTTTGTACGCAGTGTGCAAGTTGTAGAACGACAACCAAGACAAAGTTCTTTTTGTCGGTGTTGAAAGCAGCAGTAGTGTTTGGAATCGACTGTAAGAAATAATATCATAGTGATTCAATTGAAGTCCGCCCGTTTGAGTCATACGGCCGTTGTTCTCCGCCGTCCCCTGCATATCACGATTTGTTTTTGGCCTCGTGGTATTCCACAAGAGTGAAGACGTTTAACATGCCGTCGTCGTTACGGCATGTACATACAAGATGAAAACAGGATGACAGTTCGTTTAGGTCATTGCACCGTAACTTACGCGACCGCTAGACAATGAAAACGATCGCACAGCACGTGATATTCCGAGGTCGGCCGCGGTGGCTTGACTACGATATACGCCTCTTCGAGGGGTCTCGTTGTAGCCGCAACTTCGCTGTCGCGTCGAGCGTCGTACCGTTGCTTCGGCGAGTACCCGTAACCTTGGCGCCCTCAGCGATGTATAAATGCGAGCCAGTGGACTGCCCCTGCGTCGTCGCCAATGTCCTCGTTTCTTGAGCTAGCCTGTTCCTGCAATTCGCACCACGGTAGTGGCGCGCCACTTTGCGCACGCTGCCTTCGTTGGTCGCACGGTGTAAATGAAAAAAAAAATAAAAGCGACCAACATGAAACCTTGTGCGCCATCTCCCCCCTATCGACCCTTGCCCTGCGCAGACACAAACACTCACATACGCTCGTGTACGCACTCGGGTCGCGCTGCGCGTAGTGACGGCCTATCGAGCGCGAAACAAAGAAGGACGGTCCGTGCCCGCGAGGAGCAACAATCACCGCCCGACTACACAGCGTCAAGATCGCGGCGAATGAGACCGGCGACTCTGTCCTCGTTATGAATGGGGAAGTGCCAGAGGGTGTTTTGAAAAGTGGCGGGTGAGACTTTAAAGAGTGGAGCGCTGCGCTTCGGCCGACTCTGAGCTTGGACATTTTCTTCGTGCGGGAGTACGGTCAGACTGTCCCCAACGTGAGCTTTATGCCTGCGGCAGCTCTGCACATGCGCACGATAGCAGCTACCCTCGATCGCTTTTCTTTGTTAGGCCCGTGTGCTCAGATTTGGGCGCACGTTAAAGAACCCCAGGTGGTCAAAATTTCCGGAGCCCTCCACTACGGCGTCTCTCATAATCAAATGGTGGTTTTGGGACGTTAAACCCCACAAATCAAATCAATCAATCGCTTTTTTTGTTTAGTATTGGTGTTCACTTTCCGCGGCTAAAGAACAATAGATGCCTCGCTGGGGCCGTCACCACCGGCTGATTGTCTTGGGCTTACCGTCATGACCGACTATGAAAGCGAGGAATAGGAAACTAAAGCACCCTGTCGCAATTCGCGGGTTTGTGCGCGGCTGTTGCACTCTTCCCTCTGGGCTTCCTGTAAGCATAGTGACTTCATCGCTAAACCAAATGTGGGAAGATACCAGGAAGTTCCTATCTTACACGAGCGTCCGCAGTGTTTTGTTTTGCAACCAGTGTTTCATTTAGAGGGAGCGGGGAGGGGGGGATTGTGCATTTCGAGCAGGGGGCAAGTGCGCCTTTCGCACCCCATTGCCGACGCTGATGCTACCCTATTCTTCATTCATTGCAACATGCATCACACTTATAGGTTCTAATATCAGCACAGGTAGCTGATAGAAGTTGGGTGCAATAGGAATACCCATCGACTATCTAGCAAACATCCTCAACCACATTCTTTACCGTTTGCCTTGTACTGTGGTCAACAACAGGGTGAGAAATCATAGCCACTCGGCATTTACTACTTTATATAGCACCTACCTTTGAAGGAACCATTCAGCGACACAATTGCGCTATGTTGTATGTTACTGCTCTCAACCTCTCCGCAGTACTGATTTTCTTCGATTTTTTTTCTGTAGCTATAAATAAAGGTGTGTTTTCTTTCTTGTTAGTTTTTCTTCATATATTTATTTCTAAACGGTCCTATTCCTCCTGTATCACGATACAGTTGCGCAACTGCAATTATATATACCTCTATAGCTTGAATCAGCGCTGCAACGCGCCACTGCCCCGTGCGAGGTTCGCTCTGTTTGTCGGAAGCAGCGCAGCAAGCATAGACGATAATGCCAAGGCCGCCGCCGCCCCATCCGCCTGTGAAGAAGAATAGTGCATGACCGTTGGCACCGATACCCACTGAGAGGTGGATGTTCGCCGGCACTCCACGTGTTGTTCTCCCACATAGCAATGGGCGCACGCTCGCTCGCACGGCTGTTTCCAGTAGCGTGTGTGGACTCCCCATACGCGCTTGACGGGCGTCTGCCATGGCATTGTCAGCGTTGCAAGTGTGTTCATGGCGCCGCGTGCAGGTGGGCCATGCGTTTGAAAAAAGTGTTTAACGCTTTAGAGTACTTGGTACTCTACTATGGGAGAGTAGAAAGCCGTCCCGGTAAAAAATGGGCAAGCACTATTCATGAGCATGTGTTTAGAGTACTTCGCACTCAACTATAGAGAGCACTGAGCCGTCGCGCTAAAAGCTTACTATCCTTAACGGCACCCGAAAAGGCACCAGGCAGTGTTTTCAGGAGCCATTGCTCTGACTTATGTGTTTAGAAAAAGTTGTTAACGATTTAGACTACATGGTACTCTACTATGGGAGAGCTGAAAGCCATCCCAGTGATTTTGGTACTGTCCATTTGAGACTGCAGATTAGGTGTTCTTTGACCTCTGTATCTTTTCAAGCGCGTCGATTGACAAGACTCAACATGAAACATATACACAGGAAAAAGGGAAAAGAAAGCTAAGGCCTTCTGACAACTCAAATTTTATTCGGCGTTTGTGTTGTCCTGACTTCTTTCTCGTGACACGCTTGCACGCCAAGTCTTTCAACATAAACACTTACCAACTAGTTCAGCTCCCTGTTACCCTAAAATTTGTTAGAGGTGTTCACGCGTTTCAAAAACAAGGTATGCCTCGTCAATGTGTTTGAATAGCAACAGCAATAAAGAATGCGTATCGTGGCTTTGGGGGTCAGTAGATTCTCCGGCATCACATAATACTGCTCTGCAAGCAATACCTTCCGCATGGGCGTTGAAGATGAAGACATGAATAAGTTGGACGCGTGGATGGCAAAACGCAGAATAACTTCAGGATGGCTTCTCTTAGGGCGAGGTGCTATTTTCATGTATAGTATCAGGAAGCCTTCCTTTTGAATATGCGGTTGAGATTGTATCACCTGTGTGTTCTTCCCCATTCTTGTTCTGTTTCGCTTCTTTTCTGTTTATACTGCAATACACGCAGTGTAACTGCGGCCATTTCAACAAGATTGACCCTATAAACCTTGCCCGCACCTCTTTTCCCCCCTCTATTCAAACGTGCTCTTCTCCAGATTTGTTGCGCCAGGAGGAAATGCTGGTGAGTCTCGAACTTCATGCATCGCGCCCTGTTCTTTAGTTTGTTTGCTCTTACCGCTGTGACCAATTCTATAGATCGAATTTAGCACTTTCAAAACAGTCTTTGCGGGAGGAAGCTATTATTGCTTCTATTGTATCGGGCGCATGCACTGACAGTATAAACAGCAACGTTGAAATTAAGTACCATGCAGGGCTCCTCAGCAAACCTCAACGCTTGCATTTGTTGAATGTACACATTAAACGCGTCGTATAGGATGTGCTGAAAGTATCTGTGAGTGATAACTGATAAGGCACCGAGTCAGCCACCGTAGTATATTGATATGCGCGGTAAAAACTTCAGGAGCAGCAAATTAAAACACAGCATCCGCTGCGGGGCTGCTCACGACAATATTGCAGTTATGGCTCCTAAATGTCAAGAATTCAATTTGAAAGCACTTTCTGTGGTGTCTCTTCACAGTTCGGGAGTTATACATGACAGTGCTAGTAGATGGCTTTACAAATCAATCAAATATATGCAAGATTCCCCTTTCTCTTAGAGTCATGACGTCAAGGAGCAGGACCGAAATGCATAATATGGGAGAGCCAGTGGTGTATTCGACGAAGCACGTGACTGAATGTGCACTTACTGAGGCGGGCATTGAAATGCACAAGCGTACGCTTAGTTAACGCTGGGTTTTCGTAAAGAGCCAACAATAGGGGACGTTAGAAAAGTGTGTCCGGTCGACCGCGCCTTCATCAATTTTTGCGCTCAACAGACGAATGAAGATGCATGGATTGCTCTGAGGCAGCCATAAAAAGCCCGAAGAGAAACTTCGCTTGCCATATGTGCCCCTGCAGCCGAACGCTGACGGCGTCAGTCACTGGACGCGCGACCCACATACGTCGGCGCGTGAAAGACAGCGCAACACGCGGCGTGCACGAAGCCTGATGGAGCGCCGGCGAGAGAATACAAAGTACGGAGCAAAGTTATCAAACGAAATCGCCGACAAAGGTAGAAGGGGGAGGTTGCACGCTGGTTTGTCTCTGTTGCCGTCGGGGAATAACGGCGGCCGTTTTGATTCACACCGAACGACGGAACGGGGTGATTTCTCTGTCCCATTTGCTACACGTTCTGACCGCACCCGGCAGGGACTGCAAACGCACGTAGGCTCAAACATTAGCACTTCATTGCGCGACCTGTGTGGCGTAACACGGTGGAAGGTGAGTCAAGTTTTCCACTGTATCATGATAGCGAGTACAGATGGACGCAGCTAGTGTGTACCACCGTCCGGGTGGCATTTTACACCAGAGTATAACAGAGTCAGGTAACGTGCTGCAGCTCGTGATCTACGGGTACGTTATGGCGACCGGCGTTCATATCACTGACACCTTCTGAAAGCTGATACAAGCACGCAACGTGGCCTCCAGCGTAATATAGAAAAGTCGGTGCACACCGGTGCGGCACCCTTCCGCATATTTACTGAACTTACCACCTTGGAATACTCGTGGAGTTGCGAAGGTCACCATTGTGTGGCTTCATGAAATTACTCTTAATGCAATTAACGTGCATTGCTCTCTCTCTCTTTTTTGACTAGCCACTCCATGGCACGCTGCCCAGTGCTGCACGACTCCCAGTGCAAAAATAAAAAAAGGAAGCATATCCACGGGGTGAATGATGGAGAGTGGGGTGAAGCATCCGTCCGTCCATTCGTTCTTGCTTCCGTCCGTCTATGCGACCGTCTGTGTGACCGTCCATGCGTCCATCCGCCCGGCCGTGCGTGCGTCTGTTCGTGCGTCCGTCCCTGCGTTCGTCCATGCATCTGCCCCTGCATCCGTTCATGTGTCCATCCATGCATATGTCTGTGTGTCCGTTCGTCCATCTATTCAACACTCCAAGTACCACCATCTCGCATCTTTTCATCATATATTCCCCATATATTCCCCATATAGAAGCACCACCATCCAGCGGACATTCCAAGGACTAAACGAGAGGTGGCACACGCACACTTTCTTACGGCTTGCGCTTCGTGTCTACGTCCCACCTTTAACCACCTCGAGTTCATGTTATATACTAGTTCACTGTATTCATGGCACTGCGGCCCAACGCTCGCTAAACCTTTCTAAAAGCAAGGAGGTTGCGCCCAGCGAGTATAACGTAGCAACCCTTTCTTGTCAGATAGTGCTTAATGTATATGCCAATGGTTGCCGATGGGGAATGAGAGACAGGAGAATTCGGATTTTAGTTAACGCGCGCGCTGCGAATTTTTTATTGTTCAACAACGCGCAGGAGAAATCTCCCACCGGCACCACCTTGCAGGTCAGAGCGTAAGACAAGTTACGTACTACGACGAGGGACGAGAGGGTGCCGCTTTAAAAAGCTTCGCCCCCCCAAAAAAATAATCAAGGAAGTTCGGTTGCCTAATACACAATATGAAGATCAGTGTGTTGGAAAAATTGAATATATGCATGCCTCTCCTGTTGCGTAAAAAAAGAAAAAAATCTTCTGGTGGTGTCATTTGAATCACTTCAACAGCAAAGAGCTCATAGAGGTTGTTTACTTTAGCATGTTCGAAGATTATCATGCATATAGTTGTAGCGCTGTGTCCTTTTCTTGTACTTGTTTCTTCCGCTGTTTCTAAATTTACAGTGAGCATTTCGTTGAAGCACCTGTATTCAAGTATAATACAGTACCACTCAAGGATTTCTCGGCAGCAGGAACGAGTGCACTTTCTGCCCCTCGTCCCTTACTCGAACGACAAAGTCTTGATGACCTCAGACATTCTGGCTTGGCGTATACTCGTAAATGGCCACTAACGCTAAAGTTATCGACTCAATATGGAGCTACTGAGCGAACGAAACCTCCCATGCGCGGGGCCATTAACAAACAACTCCTTTAAAGAATGAGTTGCCATGCCTCCGTTCACAGAGAAGATAGCAAGTAAAGCGCAGTGGAACGCGTCTCCATAATTGCCGCTTCTCTTCGCTGGGGTCGCCATTCTTCTGGCAGCATGTCCCTTGGCAATATGGAGCACCCACAAAAAATAAAACGAAACTAACACACGGAAGACCATATTCGACGGAGAGAGCCCTTAGAAGATGCTCAGCATTGCGCTACGTAGTGTGCAGGCTGCCCACAAACAGAAGGTCAAGGAGTGAGCAAAGCGCAACAAAAGACTTGAGATGCGCGGTCCCGAACAAGAACAAATTACCGTGGATGCACTCATGTATGGTCGACAGCGTCTGCAAGAGTGGCCAGTGGTCGCGTGCCGCATCAACGTCAGGCCCCCTCGCTTCGTTCCTGTGGTCACGGCGCATTTTTCAAGCCACGACCCCGGCTTTTGTGCGTCGGGCCGCCTCCCATTGTCGATCGTGGTCGCAGTGGACACGTGTTCCATTGTCGTCGAACGCTAGCGGCTCGATCGTTATTGAAATCCGTCGTCGCGGTCGTCATACTCGAGACGCGCGTCGACGAATAGGTTCGAGGCGCTCCGGTTCAAGGTCGACCTGCGCTTCTTCCTTTGTCCTGCCGACCGCCGTGCCTCGCCGTCAAGCTTACCCCTCGTGCGCGCACTTACCTGTCCTGGACAGCAGTACCACTGTGGCGTATACTCACGTAGCAAGGCTTCTTTCACCACATTACGAGGGTCGTGAATAGCGTATGTGGAAAGCGGGTCACTCATTGCCCTTCCAGCTGGTGAGACAGAAATATTTTCATGAGTGTATGTTCCTTTGGTGCTACTATACCACCAAGGTTGTGTTTGCCAAGAGAAGCGAGGCTCGTGCTTATGTTCCCTAAAATCACATGAGGCAAAAGTCGTGGTCTACGTTGTATCAAACTATTGAAAAGAAAGAAAACTTGACCGACTGAAAACATTCCTTGAAAAGCCTAAATACAAGGCCAATAGAAAAATGTGCATGATGTGAAGTGTACATAGGTCACGGCCAACGCTTCTTGAAGTATGGCAAATGCTTGCTTTAGCATGTCCATCAACGTGCCGGATCATCTTGCGTTTATAAACTTTTGGTCATTTTTGTTGTATAGCGTCAGTTTCTATATCTATATGAAATATACTGCTTCGTTTCATCACCCAGTAACAGGGCCGTTATCTATAGATTAATAACAGTTCAGTTTCACAATGATAGTTTCCGACTGTGTGACGGCAAACAGTCATGGCATCCTAGCGCCCTTGTCGTTGCTGGTTAGACGGTGTGAGGAAGTTTTGGGGGCTTAGGTGTGTGTGCGTGCGCGGGCACTCTAGTTCATACGAATGGTCCCAAGCATTAATTGGAGTGGTCGTTCCGTCGTTTTATCTCGTAGTTCACTACTTTTGTTTATGACCCAAGAGAGAGGCCGTGCACACACAATTTTCCGCTAGCACAAGACCTCGTTTCTCCTTCAGCCTCCTCATTTCTGAGTGTACGAGATAATTTTCTCAGACATCTCCTGGACAAACTCCTGACATTCTTGCCCCGCCGTGGTGGTCTAGTGGCTGAGGCACTCGGCTGCTGACCTGCAGGTCGCGGGATTGAATCCCGGCTGTATGCTGCTGCATTTCCGATGGAGGTGTAGAAATGCTGTAGTTCCGTGTGCTCAGATTTGGGGGCACGTTAAAGAACACCAGGTGATCGAAATTTCTGTAGGCCTCTACTACGGCGTCTCTCATATTAAAATCGTGTTTTTGGGACATTAATTCCTGCATATCAATCATCAATCAATCCCAGCATTCACGGATACGCCGTCGCGCGGCGCGTGACGCTTCTCTCCTATTTTGCTGCGCTATACCGGGCTGGTAACGCGGCACAGTGGCGATGGTATACTACGTGGTCTCCTTGGGATGCCGTTGCCCCGGGTTTGGAAGCGTAGGGCCTCCACATGCTCGAGCCGCGAAAATTTGCAGCCGCCAAGATTTATGAGCCCTCGGGCCTCCGTCTCATCCACTCGCCGTCGGCCCCGCCTGTCTACGCGCCACCTGGCGTCATCAGCCGCCGATACTCCGTGCACTGCTCGGTATTTTTTTTTATACCCGCGTGGTTCACGAAGAAAACGTCCGCCCTCCCCTCTGCGAATGGCGCGGAACAGAACCACATTGTGCGAAGAGGCGCACAGCGTGCCTTGCATCAGCGGTGCCGTGCTGGCGCCAGTCTGCAGGATTGTGCCGATGCACTGGCTATGGGTGACGTTCCTGGCTCGACCACTTCGTCCGGCCCCCGGTGCACCTACAAAGTCTAGTTGGTTGTGTTAGAAGGTTGCAAGGTCAGCAGAATGGGAGACGCCCGTAACCGTAACAGGCCTTGCTTAGCTAACACCTACACGTACAGAGCGCGTCCTATAGTTCACGCTTTGACGCTCGAGGCAGGCCGACGCCCTGATATATGCGCCGCACGTCCGACGGAGCAGAAATATTGTATGTGCTTTGGGTGGCTCGGGTGCATGTTACTGAGATTGAACGTTACCTGTGCTGTGAATAAGTTTCGACTTGAACGCTAATGTTTACCTGGCGCATCAGGCACAGCGTGCTCGTGAAGGAGCAAGAGTACATAGTTATTCAAAGAACAACCAAATCCACGAAGTGGAGCCAATATTTCACTTGTAAAAGCCCCCATCACTAGCTTTCGAAGTGGGTTTTCGGATTTTCACGTCGTTTTGTAGTAGATGCTGTGGCGTGAGCGCACTCGTGTCATGTCTCGTGAAGGTTCAATGTACTTCTTTCTTCAGCAAATGGCACGATGGACAGTGCAAGGCAGGTCAATAGCTGAACTTACTCTATTGAAAAGACGACCGCTGCAGTGGGCAGTTCACCGCAGTAAACGAGAAGGCAGAGCTTCCTTTTCGATCGCGACAAAGACTTCTTTTGTTGCGTGCCTTCCTTAATGTGCACTTCGGCTTCCGCACGAAGCTTGTCAGTCTTCTCGAATAAATGAAAAAAAAAACGTATCTAGCACAGCAATCATCAAATGAGATTTTCCTCTTAAAAACTAGCTCGGGCAACTTCTGCAAAAAAAAAAAGAAAACAGGTACAAAAAGGAAAAGCCGCGTTAAATAAAATAAAGAACGCGCGAACGCGCGCGCACGTGCGTGCATGCGTGCGTGTGTGCGTGTGTGTGTGGAGGGGGGGCGTGTTGAGTAAGGAGGGCGAAAGGGCTGGGGTTGTACTAATTATAAGTATGGCACTGCTGGATATTCCCACTTTGCCGCAAGCATTACGAGAAATGTAACTAATCAAGGTGGACGATTGGGCGAGTTGGTGATTCACGATCGACGTATGTGACTGCGCGGTAGTAAACACGGACGACAAGAAGATACAAGGACAAGCGAAGATACAAGGACTGCGCTTGTCCTTGTATCTTCTTGTCGTCCGTGTTTACTACCGCGCAGTCACATACGTCGATTACGAGAAAGGTGTGTGTCAGCGTCTCGAAAAGGCATTGACACCGTAAACGCTTCGAGTTAATCAACTATACATATCCAAGGACGTTTTCGACAATTCCATGTAGAGTAGGGAGTGCTGCACGCTGTCGTCGTCGGCGTGTTTCTGCCTCGAGACGGCGTCTTCAGCACGTTGGGAACACCAGTACCAAGTCATGGGCAGACATGATGTTGCTCTTTTGCGACAGCTTTATGGATCTAACTCCCGTGGCGCCCCAAACAAGGTGTCATACTCCCTTTGTAGATACACATTCCAAGAAAACATCTCCGTTATTCATGCACCTACCAAATCGGTGCAATATTTCATTTGTCGGGGCGTTAGCACGCCTTCTCAACCAGCCCACTAATGAGCCAGTTCCTCAGTGCAAGGTAGCAAACCGGACGCTCGTCTGGCTCACCTCCATGTCTTTCCGCTTCTTGCCTTTTCTTTCTTTTTCCTCCGCCAGCTCCGGCCGTCTTCAAGGAAATACTGTATCGACTTATCTGTGAAACTGGTACGTGCCCCCCCCCCCTCAAAAAAAAAAAAGAACACCACCATGGAAAAGCACATGACTCACTCATGCAAAAGCCCTTTTGACGTGTCCCTGCAGCTGGCGAGCACGGAAGAATAATGAATAAAACAACATTGTTTTTTTTTGGTGGGGGGAAACTGAGTTTTGAACACTACTCAACCGGTCTGAAAAGGAAACCGCCAGGCCATGCGAGCATGCAGGCCAGTGGTGGCAGCGTTGTTTATGCCCGCGCGGGCGCATGGCCCCATCGCCCCAGCGATCTTGCGACGCATCTGTTTGGGGTTTCGCGCATGCGCAATACCGCCGCCCTAACGTCTTGGTACGCAAGCCGCTTGGGTACCCAGCACTAAAATTCCATATTGCACGAACACAGAAGTGAAGCGTATACGAATGCGTTCTACCATCGATGGAAAAGGCACAAATGGGAAGCAGCCCAGTTGATTGGGAGGCTTCATTGAAATGTGTCTGTTGTAGGGTCGATTCCGTAAGAACGTACCTGAGAGGGGGGAGGGGGGAGAAAAAGTTGCCACCAATATAGGGTACTTGGTAGTCTAGTGTGGGAACAAAGCCGTCCCGTGGGCCTCACACTTCTCGAGGTCGTAAAGGTGTGTTTAGAAGAAAATGTTTAACGATTTTAAGTACGTGTTACTCTACTATGGGAGAGCATAACACCACCCCTAGTGTAATGAACCAAGTTAAAGATATGTTTAGAAAAAGCGGGTAACGATTTCGGGTACTAGGTACTCTACATATGGGAGGGTTTAAAGCCGTTAAAACCACTTTCAGCACTATGTGACCAGAAATAGTTGCCACCTTAAACTTGCTGGGCTTAACTTCCTTCGTTTTAGCATGGTATAGCGAGGGTTGAGCCGCAGTGCCATGAATTAGCAGCGGTGAAAGGTGGGAACTATAGACACGAAGTGCAGGCTGTAAGAAAGTGCGCGCGTGCGACTTCTCTAGTCTTGCCGTGCCATCTCTCGTTAAGTCCTTGGAAAGTCCGCTGAATGGCGGTACTTCTATATGTTGAATATACGATGAAAAGATGCGAGATGCCGCTACTTGGAGTGCTCACTAGATGGATGGATGGACGGATGGACAGACGCAAGAATGGACGGACGGACGCACATACAGCCGGATGCATGGTCAGACGCACGGATGGATGCACAGACGGATGGACACATGAATGGACGGATGGATGCAAAAAGGAACGGACGGACGGAAGCGTGGATAGACTGATGGATGCTTTGCCCCACTCATCACTATGCACTCCGTGGATATGCTGTGATTTTTTTTTTTTGCATTCGTTCTGAAGTAATGAAACGACTATATAGTTCAATATCTCAATACAGGCCTTCATCAGGTGAGTTATTCTAGGAATGTGTACAAACTCCTGCAGATAATTTACCCCCCCCCCCCCCCCGCCCCATTTTCAAGAACAAAAAAGAACAAAAAGAAACACCGCAGGGTAGGGACGTACCTATTTTGTTTTCTTCAGGTCTATAACAGCTCCATCGCCCGAAAGGGCGTGGAACATAAATGTGCACCGATTACTCTTTTCTTAAATGCCTCTAAAGTCCAACATCATTTGCCTGATTATCCCAATCTGCCGCGTGCTTCTCTGATCAGACGGGGCCGTAGGCGCAAGTTGAGTCGTCTTTAGCGTAAAGTGAGTGGTCCTAAATGAGTGGTGGTCACGAGCGAATTCACCCTATAGCAAGCAATCGCGACTACTTATACGCGATCACAATTAAAAACCAAGCACCAGCCTGTATAGTGTTCACCTATCATAGCTGCGCACGCAATCACATTCGCAGATCAACTACCTGCTCGCCCACCTTGTCCTCGATTCTTCCGGACTCAAAACTGTTTTCTCGCTGAGAAAGACGCAGCGAAGAAGCAAAAAAATATTAAATAGATATCGAGAAAGCCAGCCACCAACCTCGGACAATCGTTCATTCTCAGGCGTACGTCTCTGCCTCGGAGGCAGAAAAGTAATGAAGCCTTCCAAGTGAGAGCAACGCCCAGTACGTGGCCAAGACCGCGAAAGGGGTAACGCGTTGCCGGAGAAAATGAGTGCACCCAGTTGGGAAAAAGACCTCGAAATGGTGGTCTCTCCATCCAAGCGTGTTTCTCCTCTCTTCAACAAAATAAGGACGAACGGCTGCTTAACACAGGTGGTATATGTATACATTACGAAACAAGCCTGTGTGTACTTGTATGCATTGGTTAATCGAACGACTGGAGCGCTCTTGCCTAGATGCGCGTAATTGGTCGGTTCGGGCTTCGGACTGTACGCTACATAAGCGCATAACCTGTATGTGTCCAAATGCGCGCTCGATCAAAACTAAGAACGTGGTCGTGACCGTTAGTGCATGGCCGCCTCCGCATCCAACGTGTGTTCGTGAACCAGCGTATACGGAAACTAACAGCAGCGAAGCGAAACACTGCGCCCGCCTAGCGCATTTACTGTTCACCGCCATGGACTGATGAAGCGTGTGCTTGAGATTTGCGTTCTCTCGGCCACTCGCGTACGGGAGTGACCCCTCGAACACTTGTGTGACAAATTGAACCGCTCTATTCTGAAGGCGTGGTCCCATCTCTGCGCGCGTAGCCTGTAGCGTCCAAGACACGCCCAAACCAGAAAGTTACACCGGCGCACGCGGATTCGTGCGTGAGTCGGAGCTGTACGAAAAGTGCTACGCGGAGATTCACGTCATGCGTCTGTTTTTGGCTGCCATTTATTCTCGTTGCCGGTAATCTGGCACAGCACGGCGAAATGCAAGTGGCGCCAGAAATGAGTTGTGGGGGTCCAAAACTGAACTGTACAGGCCCGATTTCGACAGAGTTCATAAGTGGCGCCACTGTATAATGTCTGTGGAAAATGCTGTAAAATACATTTGATTATCACCCGTGATTTCTTTTTTTCCGCCAAGTCGCTTAGTATGCACAGATATAGAATATTTATTTGTACGAAAATGTAACACTTTCACCGGCCGTCAAGTCAGAAACAAAGGAGTTCATGTATGTAGACGTGCACAGTGGGGAAAGGGCACGTCCCCCCCTCCTTTTTGGGGCGAAGCTCCTTATAGCGGCACCCGTTCGTCCATCGTAGCCGTTGTAGTATGTAACAAGTATAACATTTTGAACTTCAAAGCGGTGCCGGTGAGAGATTTCTTCTGTGCGTTGTTGAACAATAAAAAAATAGTGCTCAATGTACAGGCCAATGGCTGCTAATGGGGAATGAGAGACAGGAGCATTCGGCTTTTAGTTAACGCGCACGCTGCGATCTCCATTAGCAGTCATTGGCATGTACATTGAGCACTATTTGACAATAAAGGATTGCTACGTTATACTCGCTGGGTGTAACCTCCTTAGTTTCAGAAAGGTTTAGCAAGCGTTCAGCCGCAGCGCCATGAATACAATGAACTAGTATATACCATGAATTAACTCGAGATGGTTAAAGGTGGGAAATAGACCCGAATTAAGCGCAAGCCGTAAGAAAGTGTGCGTGTGCCACCTCGAGTTTAGTCCTTGGAATGTCCGCTGGATGGCGGTGCTTCTATATGGGGAATATATCATGAAAAGATGCGAGATGGCGGTACTTGGATTGTTGAATAGATGGACGAACGGACACACAGACAGATGCATGGATGGACGCATGAACGGACGCAGGGGCGGGTGCATGGGCGAACGCAGGGACGGACGCACGAACAGACACACGCACGGACGGGCAGATGAACGCATGGACGCTCACACAGAGGGACGCATGGACGGATGGAATGCTTCGCCCCTCTCTCCATCATTCACTCCGTGGATATGCTACCAATTGTTTCTGTAGTTACGGTAGTTGCATAAACGGGAGCGCCAAGTACGAGCCTTACCAATGTTCAGTCGCACCTCTTCAATAATTTCTTGACAGTGCGGGGTTATGAAGGTTATGAACATGCATGTTTTTGACGCCAACAGTGGCCGATTAGCCGTGATGTTTCATTCCAGTAACTGTTTAACTTCGCTCATTTACCCTCACATTTACCCTGAGACAGAGGGCAGGCCATTGTAGGAGACATGTTACCACTTCATTTTTATGTTCGTCTCCACTATCCATAAACGTGATTTCGGTGTTGGTGAACAGCGCAGTCGTTGAATTGTTAATTATATGTGCCCGGGACGGCTTTGTGCTCTCCCATAGTGGAGTACCTATATTACTCTAAATCGTTGCCCACTATTTCTAAACACGGTTAGCCTCCTCCGGGATTGCTCCTACGCCTACATGTTTCCAGCCCTTCCTGATGATGGTATCCTGCCAGCTCTACCTCCATTGATGGCACCAAAAGGTCTAGATTCTGAAGCAAGCAAGCAACTTGCGGTCGCAGGTCTGTCTTCATCGTGTATCGATTTCCATACGCCAAGGACAGCCTCGTCATTTCTGCGATTAGTCGTAATCATTCTCGCGTTCAGGGTAAAAAATGCTATTTAAGTTCGCTCCGCTATATAACGCAGAGAAAGGTTGTCATGCTCGCCATCGACGCTATGCGCTTGACAACTGAGCTGAACGACTCTTTTCGCGGTGCTGAGTTCTGTGGGCTTGAAACGCTCGTGTCGTGACTTCTTCGCGGATTTGCCGACAAGCAGCTCCACATTTTGACGCACCGCGAGGAGCGAGAGCAGCGACCCGGTGCGTCGACCATTCTGCCCGCTTCCGTTACTGCGGGATGTCGACAGCCGCGCGAGCGCTGACTCGCCCAGAAGGGGGTAATCATGGAGGAGTGTGTTAACAGGCGAAAGCCCGCCCACAAGCGAAGGAAAGAGAGAAGCTGGCACGTTCCGTACTTCGCTAGTTTTCTTGCCACTTGAGCTTTTAATGCGCAAGGCGAAGGCAGTGTTCGGTGTTGTGGAAAGTATAGTGTGATGACAGCGTATGCAGCAGCGTTAGAGGCGGCTGAGTATAAAGCACCAGAAGGTGCCAGTAAGACGTGAGATTGAGGATAACGCAGCGCGCCGAAGAGACGTCAGTTTATACTGACGCCTCTACGTGACCCTGAAGACGTTAATCGCGAGGACCCTTCGCTGACCTCGCGCCAGTGCTGATTCAGAATGGATGCTTGCACGCTACAAGGCGTCGTCATGTCCCGTCACCCAGTATTATAGAAGCCTCGAACCACATTCGACCGCTGCTTTTTCCACACCTCTGGTTCAGCGATGGCCGCGTCGTGATGCCTCGTTCATCATTCACCTCGCCTGCGTATGCCACGCCTCTTTCCCTGGTTGGTTGGCCTCAGCGCCCTGCCGTTGACTTTCCCAAGCCTGAAGTGGCCGGCTGCTCGTGTTCATCTCACGCACGTGAGCGAAATGAGGCGGCGGCGATGAAAACGTGCGCTTTTGGAAAAATTGCCTACGGACTTTCGCAAGCCTCCTGCAGAAAGAAGTGATCGTGCAAAATGCAGCGTGATGGTAATCAAGACACGCCGACAAGCGGGCGATATGTTGCAGATCATGGCCCATAACATGAGTAGATTATCATGTGGTAGAAAAGCCAGAGCCGACCGAGGAGAAAAGAAAAAGCAACTGTAGAGCAATATATTGAAGCGAAAATTTTAAACGAAATGAAGAAAGTTGTGATGAATGACGCAATAATAAGTAGATTCGGAAAGTGCAATGACCTGTAACTCGTCAGGTATCGTTCACGACAAAACACCGAAAAATTGTATTTCATAAAACAGAAAAAAAAATTGAGACAACTTAGAGCAACTTGTGCATGTTTATTGATGCTTGCAAGAGTGTAAAAGTACCGAAAGAGACTCAACAACAATAAATTTCTTTTTTGGGCTTCGCATAGTGCAAACGCCAATTGTAATTTGTTTTGTTGTGTTATCTACTACAGAAACGTTGCAATATGGGTTCAGAAAGACGCTACGGCATCTTATTGGTTCTTTCGTATTTTGTTAAGTTTTCACACTTGCTCAGAACTTTTTCGCCGTTAAGTTTAAGGCCGCGTTTGCACTGAGCATTCCGGCCGCCGAAAGTGCTCCGAACTTCCGGTTCGGCGGCGGCGAGATCCGCCGAAAGGGCCCTTTCTGTGCCGATCGCTCTCGGACCGATTTTTGCGGCGTCTGCCGCCGAATCGGTCACCGCGGACCAATAGGAGCGCTAGTCAAGGAATTTTGAAAAATGGCGGCCAAGCCCTACTCACTTTTTGTGTCGCAGTGCATGTAACTGAATGTTGTAACCAACGGGAGTTTAACCTAGTCTGTGCCTACTTCGGGTCCGTATTTCGTGGAAGAGGTGACCGAGCGTGCTGTTGGCGTGACCGAGCTTGTTTCGGTCTTGCAAAGCAAAACGAACCCACCAACGCCGCTGGCGTCGGTGGTTTTTTCTGCTATTCGTGCATTACAAGACAGCCACTTACCAGTATAGTAAGCCGTACTGTGTTTTCTTGCTTCCTGCGTACGAGAATCATCGAAGTATACACCACCGGATGGCTCACTATCTTTCATCTCCCCCATCCCTCTCCCATGCGCAGGGTAGCAAACCGGCTGCCTATAGGCTGGTTAACCTCCCTGCCGTTCTTTTCCCCCTATTTTCCTCCTCCCTACACCACCGGATAGCGTAGTGGCGTTTGCGAACCACGACAACCACCGGGTGACAGCGCACCCATCCCGCGTTCGCCCCCATATTCGGCGGCGCGGGGCGCGTCCAGTGCGAACGACGCTGCGTTTCGGCGGCAGGGGAATTTCGGTCGCTGTAGAAAGCGGATGTTTCAGTGTGAACTAGGCATAATGTCGTATGTTACCAACTTGTTTCATCCAGCGCTTTGAAATGATAATATGAATGTGCTTGAAATGAATGTCTATTCAAATATCGAACCAGACGGGTGAAAAATCATGCGGCAAACTATACTGTATGCGTGGTTCAAGCATAAGCCTCATCAATAGAGTGCAAAACAACAGCATAGGCTTACACTGAAATAAAGAAAGGTGTGCCTTGGCGAGACAATTTTTCGAACCGAAGCGTCAAATCCGGACTTTACAGCAGAGAATAATCAATGAAGTGGAAATTTTTGCTCCAGACAAGGTTTGTCCGGTTGCCGTGAAATTTATTTGTTGCCGACTTCGTACCTTTCACCTCAAAACATGCTAAAGCAACACGCCTAGCCATTTATGTTAGCTCTCTATCAACGCACGTCAAAAACAGTTCAATGATACGTGAAAAATACAGCACAGAATACACAGATCTTTACTCTGGAGAATAAATTTTACAACTCCATTTAGGCAGTGTTGAGATGCGGTAAACAGACGGAGGCACAAGAAAAAAAAAATTAGCGCTCGAATTCACGGAAATTATCTTCAGTAGGTGCGTTTTCCCATTGGTGAGCCGGCTTTGCTAATGATATAGCCCGCTGTGGGATTGGCTGACAGATTTTCTAGAAACGTGATCGATTCCTCCATTCTATAAGAATCAGTAAACATGAATGTAAAACGCGTCCTTACAAAAGTAGTTTATTGTTTACTGTCTAATATTTAGAGCTTGCGCAATGTCTATTGGTGCTTGACAGCTATGCCAGCGCTTAACGTGGATGCATTTACGTTCACGCTTAGTCATACATCTCCATCCCAACGACTAACGTCCACCAATAGTGAGTAAACAAACCCTTGATGTCAGAGGTGAGTGTAGAACCAGAGAGAGCAATGTGACAGCCAGAAGAGCTCGAATGAGTGAGGGACTTCTTTGCTGGATTCCGTGCCGAATGGTTGTGCCCCCGCAATCTCTGACGCCAGCGTAGCTCTCACTGATCAGCCCACCATCCGCGATCCATGAAGCTCTCGCCGAGTGACGCATCGTCCTCGGATTTGTTGGTTGGTTGCTTGTTCCACGGAGTCTTGGTGAAACCCACCACGGGGGATCGGCCATGAAACGGACGGTACCTCATCTTTGAGATGGAATTGTTTTACTGGTCGGCATGTTTAGATAGCAATGTTTTAACAATGCACAAATTGGTAAACCATTGATTAGGAATAAAATATATTGAGATATTAAAAAAGGAAACCCAGCAAGCTATAGTTATGGTTCGAAATAAAAGGCATTTACGCTTCACATTCTTTTCGTTTTGTATCCTTTAGAAAATCCCACACGGCCTCGCAAGCGTGCCTGTGGCTAAATTTTTTATTAGTTGCTCCAAAGGAAAGGACTAATGGAAGGAATAAATGTAAAGCCAACCTGTGGAGAGCTTCTTCTAACAGTCGTTTTGTTTTTTTGCAAATAACCGACATGGTAATAGGAAATGATGCAGAGATTCGCTCTTGTTCAAGTGGTGGCATAGGGGAGACTGTGCCAGACCAGACCCGTGTAGTTAAAAATTTAGTGGGGGTCTCGCCATCGTCGTCTTATAATTGATATCTCCGCCCTTCTAGAGGAGTACAATCAATTTTTCTTGCGGTTCTTAACAGGAGAAAACTCAGATGTTGCCAAGCAAAACTATTCAAATTTGTATGATGTGACTGATTCTTCAAAGCGTGTGACGGCGATAAATGCCATAGCGTCGGCAATATAGAAATTATAATACAATTATGTCAGGCCACTGTAAGTGCATCTGCATACTCACTGGGGTAAAACTTTATGCCCTGGTATGCACGCCAAGTGAATCATTCGAAAATATCTTGTGGAAAGGGCGCAAAACACTTCTAAAGCATTGGACATACTAGGCGCCGTTAATGAAGCACACCGACAGGCAGTCTGTGAATGATAGCATCTGTTATGAATTGAGGCAATTTCCATAATGCTAACAAAATAGCAAGATTTCCCGTTTTATAAATAGGTCTAGAATTAGGTAAACCAAGACCAACTACGGGCAGTCCAGAAGGCCCATGATGACGCCACAAGGCTCGACCTGACGGTACCGACGTGGACGCGTTCCGCCTCGGTCTGAAAAGACTGGGCTTCAGGACACAAATAAAGTTTTGTGGATGAATAAAAAGAAAAAAACAAATCCGACACTGAAGACGCAATTATGACTCCTGCCTTTTCTTCACAAACTGAAGCATCAGTTGCTATTACAATTTTTATTTCTAATCTTGCCGGGTGGTCTTTGAAAATGACACTTAGGTACCTACTGGGAAGATTTCTGCAATTCTTAGGCAATATATTGTCCAATTCCATTTTCATTGTTTGAATCGCTATTCTGAGTACCGGTACTTCACGAAGGTTTACTTGTAGTGTTTCCGAGAACTTCTGTACGACGGCGACCTGTGAGCCCTTTGTCTTGACCACTGTTGATTAAAAAAGGACGTCAGCTCAATATTGAAAACATAGTTCGACCTCTTTCGTGGGGATGCATATACTTTTAGGAAGGTACAAACTGCTTTAGTATTTGGAACCTTGCGCGAAGAGAAGGCAGGCGGGCTTCCTTATATGAAATATTGATTGCGACAAATTTAGGGAGCCCAAAACGCAGTCGTAACGCTTCGCGTTCTAGGAGTAGCAGTAGTCGAATTTTGTAGGCGGGTGTTTCAGAAAACAAGACACATTCGAACTGGAATATAGGGTGATTATACATTATATCATGACGAGCACACCACGACGTAAACAGATCGTTAATTACTGCTTAGTCTACGAAGCATCCCAACCGCCCGCGCTCCTTTAGCTGCCATATTTTCTATAATTGGACTATATATTGGTTTTCAGTATTAGCCTGATGAAAAAGCCTGGAGCAGAGTGGAACTCCATCGACCGTCTCCCAATATTTTTTTTTCTTAACCTTTAATTCTCATGCACTCTATCTTTTTTAATCCGTCCTTCTCCCATTCCCTCGGGAGATACTGCTGAGGTGTCGCACTTAGCTGCGGACAGTTGCGGGGCTCACTTTTATCTTCTTTTATACTATTTTAAAATCACTACCCTTGAAAGGAGAAAGTGAAAATTCAAAGCAAAATTCCGAAACGTCAATTGCGGTAAGAAGGTCAGTTAGATACGGGGCACCAATGATGGAATATATGCAATCATAGCTCAGCAGTCTTGGAGTGGACTCTTACAGGCGTGAAGTATGGGCCGACGCTGCCCCTTAGATAAAAGCACAGATACTCGTGCAGCGTTTTAATTCAATGTTTCCCTACTCTTTCCGTGTTGTACACCTTAGCTTCACCAGCCGCGATTTATACCGTCAACGACTCAGACATTCCGGAGCTGCGTTCGGATTACAAGACAAGCCGAGCGCGTCGTGACTCTTGCTCTATAGTCAGCACCAATAAGCGATGCCTGTTTCTGACAGCTACTATTCGGACTCACGACTTCGACACTGCACCGGACGCCTTTTGGGTCACGTAGGCGGTCTCACGTGTTCTTTTCTTTAGGTTCGTTTGCCCTCTCACATGCTAGACTACTTTCGGCGCTCTCGGAGTTCAAAGGTCACGAGCAGTAAGCATTTTTTTTTACATCGCCTCGCGGCCATTGAGGGTGCGCATGCGACGGCACTGCGCTTTAACAAGCTCTTCTATTGTTGGCGCTTTCAGGCTGCCACTTCTAAACACCAGGCGTGTTGCCTCGGTGTGCCTTCTGAAACGTCATGAACGTGATGTTTTCGAGTTTGAAGTTCCAGTCTTAAAAAAAAAAAGAACGCTAGCTACTCACCAGTGACAGCTAGGTTCTCTTTGACTGTTGTATATGCGCATTTCGAATCAGGTCATTCCGAGGAATGAAGCTGTGTTGACAAACAAATAGGGAAGTTTCGAAGATTCCAGTGTTTAGAGAGCACGCGTGTCGCAGAGACGAGGTTCGCTTGACGACGTGTGTTGGGACTCCATTTCAGTGAATATCAGCCGCAGAGGACTCCCCCACAGAGCGAGTCCTGTCACACCCGTCACAGGCATTAGCCTCTGATGGATGTCACTGCATGGTATTGGTGTGTTCGCGAAATAACAGGCGCTTGTGTTAGCAACAAGTGAGTGCGATCGAATAGGCGCCCTCGTTCATAGTGCCTTGAAGGTGCTTGTAGCCTCGTGCATCGTCCTACGCTCGCGCGATGCTCTCTTTTGCCAAATCTTTCTTTCTTTCTGGTTGCGCGTCTACTGGTAGCGTGTACTATGCACCCCTGCCAGTCATCAATCGGGATGTCCGGGGTCGCGGACTATCATACAGTGCTGTCACATCAGACCCAATATTTAAGGCTGACAGGTTGCGAGCAACTGTATACAGCATGCGCAAAAATCGTTTTATATCAGACATACGTGCTACGTGCGTCGCGTTATGTGCTCCTGTGATACCATCCGTCTTTGTGCCGTCACTCAGCTCGGACGCTCAGCGCTCATGTTCCACCCGCGTAAAAGACCCCCGACGGGATCGCTTACCTAGTTTCTTAATTTTTGATTACATTCTTGATATTAGAGTACTTCCATATGCAACGCACTTCCCGCAGGTATGTGCCACTATCTGGCGGGAAGTGTTTGACGACGTACGCGACGGGATTGGGACATAATTAAATTGTTTTAAATGAGACAAGTTGGGCAATAGAGAGCAGGTAAAACGTGATTCTCTAGTATGTACCCAGACTTTTTACGTTGCAAATTGCCATAGATCACCGAAAATGCCGAACGTTGAACCCGACTTGTACGATCACTATCTCTATCAAGCAACGGAGAGGCACATCCTGAAGGCATAATAAAATAAAAAAAAAGGAATAGGTCTAGAGAACTTCCAGGCCCCGACAGCGTATCAAGGAGACGCTAAACGCCCGTGAGCAAAATGTATGGCTCGAGGCGCGGTAGCGAGCGAAAACCGCTCCACGCGTAATTGACATTCCGCTGGACGTACAGGCGGTGTGGGCTTTACGGGACGTGGGGCATACACCGGCCGGCAAACTGAGCGACTCGGTTCAAAGCCCATTGAGGGAGCATGCATTGCCTAGTCAGGAAGTGCTCGATAGCGAAAACTCGACTCTGCCACTATAGGATGGGTAGCCAATTACGGGCTCATATAGGTGCGCCCAACAGCGCACCCGGCGGCATCCACTAAAAGATGCGGCCAGGGGCGCCAGGAAAAGGTGAGCGCACGGCCATGCCCGCCCGCTCGCGACTACATCATGCCGTGCGAGTTATACCCTTGGTTATACCCGGCGGCCCCAGTCGCTGATGCTTCCTAAACGCACGTTCTGTGTTTGCTTGGAATGTTGTCCACTAAGTGTGCGTACGGTGAGAGTATTATGGGTATGGGCGTAAAGCCTCCCGCATAAGACCGGCACCCTCGTGAGCCTATAAAAAATAATCAGGTTTCGGAGCTTTGGCCTAGAGCTTTTAGCTTAGCATGTATGGCTTTAACACTCCCGTGTGCTCAGATTTGGGTGCACGTTAAAGAACCCCAGGTGGTCAAAATTTCCGGAGCCCTCCACTACGGCGTCTCTCATAATCATATAGTGGTTTTGGGACGTTAAACCCCACATATCAATCAATCAATCATGGCTTTAACACTTCTCGTTTGAATGAATGCCGTCAGCTGGCCACACATGACGTCAGTTTTTTTTTTTTTTTTGTTTCTCGCTTTCAGAAAAGACCGCAGCGTGTCGCTGTGCAGCTGAAACTAAAGTATACCGCCTTTCATTCTGCAACCTTGGTCAGTTCAAAATGGTCAGTTTCGCCTTCACGGTGAAAGCGGCCAGAATGGCACATGCAGCTGCCGTAGCTGAGTAGCGGTCAACGGCGGTGATTACGAAGGCGTGCAACTCGACCGGTCGCTAGCCCTGCATGCAGGCTGCGCGGCCAACGAACGCTATAGGCGACAGCTGGCGAACGGCGGCAGCAGTGCGTAGACGGCCATCGCGCTGAAAAAGACCCGCAGGGCTGAAAACAGGGGACCGCTTGTGATGCTTACGTAACGGTATGAAATGTCCAAGGTCGCGTTATGTGCGCCCACTTGTTTGGGATAGACGAGCAGATTTAAAATCTAATCCACTTGTACTGAGCACAGATTAGTGCGCGCACACGTGTACTTCTGACGGAGTGGTCACTTTATCATTGGGAAAATCTTTGGCACGAAAAAACGACGGGAGACACAAAACACACAAAAGAAACGGTTTCACCTGTTTCGAGCCTTCGTCTACTTGGTGCCATAACATTCTCGGATAATTACGTACAAAGCGATATTGCGTTACGTTATGAATTGATCGGGTCAATCAGACCAGATAGCTTTGAAACATCGTTGTACCCCGACGACCTAAGAATGAAATGGCCATTGCCGCTGTTGTCAGTGAAAAAGCTATAATTTTCACCTCGCGTTGTTCTCTATACTTCAATTCGGTAATATTGTTAGCACACCTTTTCATCCAAACGCGTGGGGGGGGGGGGGGGGACTACCATCATTGCATTCGAGCATAACCTAATGGGCGGGAGCTCGGATATAAATGACCACTAAGGGATAGAAATGAACGCAAATGTTTCGTAAGAAATCTTGGCTGATCATAAAGAACTTGATTGTGCTTACAATGTCAGCGAAATCGTGGCAATTATTCCGCACGTCTACCAGGACAACGTCTCTCATATTCTTATCACTCCTGTATCTCTTGAGGCGTGAAAAGCATTTCAGTTAATTTGTGCGAATAGGTGACCTCCTTTGAGAATGTACCAACCTAGTTTTGAGGAATGACAGACGAGCTTCAGTAATGTCTACAATAAGCATGGTATAACTATAGCTGGCACGTATATACGCAACAGCAGGTAGTCTCCACTGCACGCCGTTTCTTTTTGTCTCATGGTGGACGCTTTCTCGCTATGTTGTAACGCAGAAGGTAAGTAGCTGGCGTGGTTTCTGTGCCCTCGAACCTCTGACCTCGTTTCTGGTAATTATGCGTAGTTAAGGACGACCTCTAACTTGAGCAATCTCACACAAAGAAAAGGAAAAGTGGAACCTGGTGGTAATCTGCGTTTTTTTTTTCCTACATGTGCGCCGCAAGGCGTCAAATAACTTCGCTCTTTCGACCTTGAAGGCAGGGAGCAGGGTAACGATATATTTAATTACTTATATATCGAGCCCTGGTTTGATAAAACAAATATCGTAATTGAAACCGCTCCCACGTAGAAGCAGTATTCCAGCCACGTCTACTTTGCCGGTTGGTAAGCAGTACAGCTCAGTAGAACATCTTGGTGCAGTTGATTAATCGCACTTCGTGGGTGAGACAAAGACACCACAGGAGCAAAGGACTTTGTGATTGTTCTATCTCTCTTTCGTGTCCCTTCATTCGCGGCAGCAAACTATGTTTAAGGTCTTTATTGAGGTGGATGAAGCCACCACGTTTATTATAGCGGTAAGATTGAAAAAAAAAATGCGAAAGCTCCTGTTGCTCGAAAAACCATCGCAGCACAGCTGCAGGTGCCTACTTTGCATAAAGAACCGTGATATCGGCAATGCGCTCACACGCAATAAAATGGGCACCGGCTTAGTGTGAGGAACCAGGGCAACGCACCCCACCCGATGTTCCTAATACATTGCGACCCTCGTATAGCAGTGAAGAAGGAGGGGCATAAAGCGACCCTGGAAAATGAGAGTGGCGACTGTGGACGCTTGGAGGGGACACCAACCAAAAAAAAAAATGAGATGCAAGCACGAAATATAGAGAGCTTCACGGAGATGAAGGAACCGTGATTGAAGATGGGGGAGAGGAGCGTGCGGAGCGAAGTGTATAGTAGCAGCCTCCAGCGGTGCCGCTTCGGAAACCTGGCAGGTGTTATTCAGTACCTCGGCGACCCTACCTTTTCCGCTCCCATCCTCCTCTTGCTGCCCTCTCCCAGCGTGTGGTGTCCTGCTTGGCCGCCTCGCTTTGTTGGGTTCGGAGGCCCCGACGGCGGAGCCTCGCAGATGGAGACGCTTCGGTGGGAACGGAAGACATCCGGTGGGGGGTACCGTGCGCTCTCGCATGTACGGACTGGCCACGTTTAGAGGTGCGGGATGGGGTTTGCGCGGTTCTAAAACATTGCAGCGGCAGCGCTGTGCCTACTGTATACTAAATCAGCGTAGGCAGTGTTTTCTAGGGTCAATAGCATGATGCGTGTGAAGTACACTCACTTGAACAGATACATACCGCCATACACTGATGAATTAATAACTTATGATGGGGGCGCTTGCCACATAGTATGTAGCACGTGTTCCTTCTATACCTCAGCCAGGTTCATTGATAGGAACAACCAGTATATCATGTTGGACATGCCGGGAGTGTAGACTGTGACTTGACATCTTGAATTCTCCCTTCCGCCCCTCCAAAAAAAAGAAAGAAAGAAGCCTACGTCATAATCATAATCGATTACATATGTTTGTCTCTTGCAAACAAACAAAAACTGGTGGAAATCTTTTTGCGAATACGAGTTTAGAAGTCTGTCACGCGACAACAATCATAAGCTGCTCACTTGTGCAGACACGGCTTTTACTATAAGTACAAGCTTTCCCTATGTTTTCTATACTTACGTGTTCTCACTAGCGAGACGGTTGCGCACATTAACCTCCACAGCTCATCGCGCATCTGATACGGCAGTGTCATGAGCCGGACATAGACTCATCGACCAACAGCAATAAGAAAGCGCGAACATTTCTGACGGTGCGAGTAAAGTTCGGGTGATCACGGTACACTCATCGCGGGTAAAGGCCAAGTTGCCGCAAGTAAGGTTCAGTGATGTATGCTTTTACTTGAAGATTCATAAAACCTTCGTGACCCGCCTCGTCACGGTGGGTGAAAGCGTCTTTTGTTTGGCCCCCCGCAAGAAGTCCGCAGGCATCTTCAAGGCACCGCGAGAGAGGGGCCCCGCGAGGGGGCGCCGAGACCTTGATGCGCTCACTGGGGCTGACGTTTCATCGTAAAAGGTTGGCACATACCCTGCGAGCACCGTACGCAAGCTGCGATTCAAACTAGAAAATTCCCGTGAGAAAACCCAAGCTCCCCGACAAAAAACGGCTTACCCTGGGCGGGTGGTTAAGATGATGTACCGTCGTTTCTCCTGCCCATACGTTTGTGAATGCCTCCCACCTGTCGTGAGCGCCATGATGTGCGTCTAATGCTCAACCCGTGTTCACCGTTACAGGTTTGCACAAAGGGGCATGTTTTCTATCTACACGCAGCTATCTGTACTGACGAGGGAATGTCTGAACGCGCATGAGTAAAAACTACATTCACGGCCGAACGTACATTAACCTAATTAGTGATTCCATGGAAGATACCATGCAAGAAATACTAGTGGTACTTTCTTGTTACTATTTTTACGTTTGTGCCTGTCCGTAACCGTCATAAGTACAGCACTAGTGCAGCATTGACTAACCATCAGCAGCGGAATACCACCGGGTCTGTTTAGCATTCGTTACTCGTATCCGAGTAACGAATGACGTCCAGAATGCACTATGCCCTAACAACAAGGTTGTTTCGACATCTTGAAAACTTGCGTAAAACTGACTGAGATCTTTGCATAATCGTAAGGATATTGGTAACACAGTCTAAGACGGCAAAGTGTTGCGTTTTAATTGCAAGCATAAAATATAATGAGCTCTGTATGACATGGTGTGTCGAAAATAGTTGAGAGAAGCCTTCGACCTGCACCTAGATAGCCTGACGAAGACGATAAGGATGATATTCGACCAGTCACGCCGACTGTAAGCGCAATGGAAACCAACAGAGAAAAATCACACTGCTTTGCCACGGATTGATTTACAATTAGTCAACCATCTTCACTTTCATTATACAGTAAAAGGTACACTTCGTAATGTACACAGTCAAAATATTCTGCTATGATTAATTCTACCACAAGACATACTTGTCAACGTGGAGCATGTCACGGACATTGCGTTCGTGACAAGGACTGCGAGGCCCAAAGAACGTCAATCTAAAGTGAACTACTGGCCAGACCTAGCTTTGCGTACCTACATGACAGTGCAACAGCGCATGCAGTGTCGGACAGTATGCCCGACACTCCCAGACTATTTAGTTGTCAAAATTTGCAGTGCCAAAGGCTGACGTTTTCTAGGCATTAGTAAACTGGGTTTAGGCGGGGTTACAGATCAGGGCCCACTTCCCTCGCAACAGCAATATATGTAAAATTTCTTTTCTAGTGGAACACCACGGAACTTTCGACGAGAAAGGACTTTAAAAGACTAAAAAAAAAAAAAAAACTGGAGCACACACGTGAGCTCACCTATAATGAAAGCTATTGCTAACAGCACACAGAAAAGGCAGTCGAAAGCACGCTCACTTGCTGACGGGTGAACATTGAGTTCACCTCAAAATGGCCGTAAATGCACTGCAGATTCGGGCCAACTGCTCAAACAGAAGCGGACCTCAACGTTGTCGCGAGTGCCAGGCAGGCACTCTATTCAGTAGCACGAGCGGCACATTACTTACTACATTTGCGTCCAGACACCACTTTCCGCGGTGCTCCGAAATCTCGTTTTCGCTTCCTGTCGCACGTTGCGCCGCCGCGTCTGGCGGAACAATTTGCTTCCGGCCAGCCATTTCCTCCGTCACTATACGCGGCTATTTAGTCCGTTCCCTGTCGGCACTGTGAGTCTCGTCATGAACGAGTTTCCTTATTTTTCTCTCTTGATGACGTTACGACGCCGGCGGCGTGATGTGCAGTCGTTCGAGTACACTGACGACCAGCCAGGGTGTCGCTGATTTCGCGCCTACTTGGGAGAGCGAGCCGAGTTGTTAACCCGTTTCTCACCAGGTGGCGTCGCCACAGATCCTTTCGCGGGACTTAACTCGACCGCTTCCAAGTGGTGTGTATCGCCGGCGGGGCGAACGTGGGGCGAGAAAATTGTCGGGTATGCAGAAACAGCCCGAAGGGGTCGCGTAGCTTCTCTCGCACCGCATTATCTACCGAAAAGAAAAGAACACTAAGTAAACGAGTCACCCCGTGAAAGCGGAAGAGAGCCTGTCGTAACACAACGGCCCTGCGGAAGCCGGGTTCGGAAAGTACGTTCCGCGCGACTCACGACACGCTTCGTCAGCTGCCGATCCGATTGCGATAAACGCTGCCCGCGGAGTTCCTTAACGGTGCCTGTCGTTCTTTGGCATTTGTTTTTGCGACGCCTTCCTCATATGCCCCCGGGCGCTTCGCTTGCATGTGTGGGAAGCCACGGCGGAATCCGGTGGACTGGGCCCACGCGTGCAGTCGAGCGTAACAACGAGTTCAGCCTCCGAACTTCGGTGGTCGTGTTCTTTTTGCGTAACGTGCGGTCAAGTGCTCGCTACATGCGGTGTCTACCGTGCGCACGTGACGTTATTATCCTTCGTGAAACTTCGGCGGAAAGCGGCGACAGTGCCGAAAACGAACGAAAGACGCTCAGCGCCCAATGTATGTTTTTTTTTGTTTAGTGTGCTTCTGTTCGGCACAATACAAGAATTACCTTTCGTCTGCCTGCGTATAACGGGAAAAATTCCAGTACCTCCTACTTAAGCTTTCTTTTGTGTTATGCGGGCATGCGTAGCATCACTTTGCAATTCCGTTGGAAAATTCTGTCACACAAGTGCACACAACAAAAAAAAAGCATAGCTGTGGAAATTCCTCAGAGCGATAATGGATCCAACTGCTGCAGAGGTATAGAGCAGGCCTTCCGCAGTGTAACACCTGGCTGACGCGCAACCGGCGCTCTTTTCTCAATATAGGAATAGAGGAATTTGAAGCCCATTGTGTATGTGTTTGATGGTGGCAGCAGATGTGGCGCAATATTTAAATCACCCCCTTCAGCGCCCACAAGCCCTGAACTCCGCATACTGGGGGGCCAACTCCGTACAAAGGAAAACCTCATGGAGCCGACCATGTTAGTTTTCAGTGTACGTTCAAGTGTATTGATTCGAGATTGGCCATCGATGTAGTGATTGCGCTTTGTAACATTGTAGTACTAATTCTCCGATATTTATTTCTGAAGAAAATGGGCTGACAATACCTGCGTTAATGAAAACTATATACAATGTGTTTAAGAAATAGCTGAGACCGTAAGACGCTACCTTGACACACTCAGCAAGAGATTGCTCGAACTTCTTAACTTATTTCAACAGTTTTTTTTTTTTGCATGACCAGATAACATAGTCGCACTGTTCAATATGGACTTTAACTGCGAAACTAGCAGGAATCATTTCAGTGGCACTGAAAGCGTGGCCATCTGGTTACTAAATGGTACACATAGGCAGTCGATGATCTGTACACCATGTCCGAATCTTCATTCTGCTCTCAAATTTCACCATGAGCAATGATTATCTCACCGCACATATTTAGCACCACTTTGTCCATCTCCATGCATTCACTGTGACCGCGCAGTTTCGATATTCACTGTAATGCGGCTACATCTTTCGAATGTATCCCATGTTACAAAAATGTTTTCAAGCCATGGTTACCTCACTTTTAAAGGGCTTTTATAAGTGCGACATGTTTCATCCGCAAAATATTTGAGCGGTGAAACAGAGAGTGGTCCCATA
Source organism: Rhipicephalus microplus (assembly GCF_043290135.1). Taxonomy (NCBI): domain Eukaryota; kingdom Metazoa; phylum Arthropoda; class Arachnida; order Ixodida; family Ixodidae; genus Rhipicephalus; species Rhipicephalus microplus. The sequence continues at coordinate 112,415,158 of NC_134700.1, read as the reverse complement.
CAGGCGGTGACAGGCAGAAATGTGCTGTTCTAATATATTGAAATGCGTCTTGGGCAAGAGAGACCCTTAGTGGAGCAATGCGCTTGCTGGGAAACCATCGCCTCGAATTGAAGACCACGCGCCATCGCATGCAATGGATGTTATATGCATTTCTACCGCACCTACAGACCTTGATGTGTCCGGGGACGTTCGCATGACCGCGCTCAGCTTCATCCAAGAAATGTAGATGCAAGAACGTCACGGTCAGAACGATCATTATAATACGCAAGCGCAAGAAGAGAGCCCCAGCGACATCGAAAGCATGGAGGCGACAGTGGGTGCCTGCAGATGGGCAAGGCGGCAATATAACCACGGTAGGGGAAAGCGTTCCTGCTCGTTTTGTCTGCTCGAAGCTTTCATTTTGCTCCGTACAATGATGGCTGATGGATTCTAAAGCGTCTGAGAGATACCTCGCTGGCGGCCCCGATCTCTCCCTTCCTGCGTGAGGTCTGCAGAATAGAAAGCGTGCGCTATTAATGCGGTGACGTCATACCAGAATGAGGCAGTGAGAGAGCGGATGAATAGTGCCACCGTGCATTGGTCATTCCATGGACGCTGGCAAACGCTGCAGAGATGTCGACCGCGTTCCCATCGTAACGGCTTCAGGCGTTCAGCCCTTTCTCGAGATGGAGGTGGTCTCATGGCCTCAACAGCGCCACCTGGCATAGTTCTGCATTTACAATCAAGAACGTGCACGGGACGTACCGTACTGGCTGCAGACGTCCAGATCGCGCTGATCAAGGTCAACGGGAGTCGTTAAGGCAGGGTGTACACGCGAAGGGACGTGCGTTTCAGTGGCTTCGCGTCGGTGTGACGTATACACTCATGGGCGCCCGAAACTGAATGTGGTCGCCCGGCTACTACGTCGCATGTTCCAGGTGCTTCTTTCGCAAAAGGCGTCATGGTGCGTTCCGTTTGCCGCCTCCATTGCGTACTCTCCGGCTTATTTAGGCCTCAGCGTTGATGCTTATGAGGTTAACGCGAAAGACAGCTCTTGGCGTATGCAGTTTCGAGTGCGTGCAGATTGAACGTGCCGGGGTAGGACGAAATCGTTGCCCCACATATCCTTCTGTGCGGTGGAGAGTCTGCATCAGCGGCTCCTGCAGCGGGTTCTTTGTCATCGGCGCGTGTACGTGAGGCGTAGCGCGAGATTACTCAGCTTTGTAAGCAATCGGAGACCGGTGTCAACGTGACCTACTTCCACTACTCGACTCCCCGCGTTTGGGCACGTGAAATCTCGCTTACGCCGCCGAAATGCGCCGCCGTCACGGTCTACAGCTGTCGTGAGGGGTGCGACGGCGCTACAGGAGTGTTTTAGTAGTGTCGCTGGAAAACGCTTTATTTTAGGGGGAATACGCGCATTGGCTCTTTTGTCAGTGGAGTGTTAGCATAGCTTCATTTGAAATATATGAATTTCAATTAGCACTTCTCTTACGGTCAATTAGCAATTAGTCTTACGGTCTCATTAATATGTAGCGTGTGTTATATAGTGTGTAATTGGAGTACCAAAGGTTCCGGGCACTCAAGTACGTTTCGAAAGCTTGCAGTTTAAATGCCATAGAACACTGCATCACTGCAGCATGTGCACGGCTGAGGAGTGGCCTTCACGCCGCTCGTAATAATGGTAATTTTTTTTTGTGATAGTTTAAACTATAGACTGGAAAAACCTCGCAAGCGAGGATCAGCATGGGAATGATGTCATCTGTGTGGTATAGAGTACGCATATCTCGATGTCCTGTGTGGTATAGAGTATGCATATCTCGTTGTCAGAGCTGGAAACGTTCACGTTTAATCTGGCCAGATTACACTATTTTTGGGTATCCCCATAGATGTCACCCTGGTTTATTGTCTGCCTTGCTGCGTGCATATCTGGGCAGTGGCTTTACTTATACTCATGGCTTTCGCGATGGCTCCGTTTGAGGTGAGTGCCAAGTTCCTGCCAACGTTTTTTTTAAATTATGCTCTTAATGATGCTGAGATATTGTGATCTGGATGACAAGGCTACATAAAAAAGAATTCTATCACGTAATTAATGCGTTTTTATTGATTTAAATATGAAGTATTTTTCCCCTTTTCTATCATAGAGTGCGTAAGTACGCTATCGCGACCGCACTTAATCTCCCTGAATATATATTTTTCGCAGCACAAACGACTCCAATATGGCAACAACGTACAGTGTCTTTTGCTCGCTTTCGGACTCGGGGACCACACAGCGCTTTAGATTGAGCTGTAAAATAAACTATACGGATGGGCAGCATCACATAGCAGCCTTCATTCCAGTGTACCTATATACACTTAAGAAAACAAAAACGGGAAGCAGTGCGGTCGTAATTAGAAGTCACTTCATTCTCAAAATCTTTCTGCAGCGGCAAGGACGACGCTACAGAACACGACAGATGGGCGTGGCGCTCCGATCTTCACCTACTTTGTGTCGCATTGAGGACAATGCACGGCGCTCTGTTCGCCGGTGAGCACGAGGTATTCGCTCGATCCCGGCGCAGGGTCACACGGGGCCTCTCCAATGAGTGGGCCGGCGTATATGCGATGACCTCTGCGAGGCAATCTTGACACCTTATCGTATAGCCGGACGGCAATGGGTCACGACCCCGCGATCTTTCTACGCATACTCTGTCTCGTTTTTTTTTTTTTTTGCTCCTCCCTTGCTACTCTTCGAAAACTTCCGCGTCGCCCTATAATTGGACAGTTGCACTTCTTCGAGTCGAGGCCTCGCACTTCGTGGTGACAATCTAGTTCGAACCTTTGCCGTGCACCATGAGTTTGTTCCTGCAGCTAGAAGGTCACGCACGCACGAGGCCGTTGACATGAAATGGCACTTAAGAAAGCTCGCGTCCAGTATAGTATATCTTCAGTCTTTCTTGCCTCTGCGCCGCTGCCTGCGTATGCACTGCACCCCAAGCAAAATTCATTTAAGCTGTCCACTGCGTAGCTTGTACCTTGCTGTCACCATCTGAACTCTAACCGCTGTGACTCATGCTTGTATACACGGCGTGCGTGCGGGCCACGTGGACGAGGGCGGTCGACCTTATCTTTCGCACGTTCTCGGGTCAAGCAAGGGTTATGGCGAGGGTACGAACTGGTACGGTCAATGGGCTTATTGATGGAGTTTGTAGCGTTCCTCGTGCCATGTATGCGCAAGCAGCTAGCATTTTACACTGCCCTGCTCACCTGTTACCTTCCTTTTTTTCTGTCTACGACAGCGCGTGGTAAACAGTATTCTTGCCGACAGAGAAGTGGCAGCAGCTGTCTTGCAAATTGACAAGGTATATTTAAGACGAAGAGTGCACCCGCGAAAGTATTTGATCGTGCACAGATCACCACAAATTGACAAGTATCGATGCACCTTATTGTTGGTATCAAGCCCATCGTGAAGAGTTCAAGCAGACCCCGCACCCTAACTCACGTAGAGCCCCAAATTAGATCCTTCGAAATTTACTTCCCGCTGGCTTTCAAGCGGAGTTCACGATGTGCATGTGCTCGTGTTTGAGGTTCGAGGAAAATATTTCGCCTGTAGTGTTCGAGAAAACATGCAAGGATGCGGATATTTCGCAAGCGGTTTCGCTCAGTCTCTGTTTTTGGCCAGCAACGTGCGCCAGAGTGCGGCCTTGTGCATGGCGCGGCTCTCAGCTGCTCCTCTTTCGCGTTATTTCTTTCTCAACCGCTGCGGCACCACACAAAGGTGTCCAGTCTTCCTATTTATGGCAGGGATTGGGTCCACCGGCTTGCTCACTCGAACGCACAAACGAAATTGAGTCAGTGTTGTTAGTGGTGTCGCTTTATCCTCCTGCAGTCGCCTGTTCAAGAAAGCAAGCTTTTTCGAGGTCATCGCTGGAACGCGACATTGGTTGGACGGAACTTGGAGATAACATAAGGTGGCCATCATCACTGACACCACCTGAAGAACAGATGAGCTTCTAAATAGAGATGACAGTTTAACGTGCAGGTTGAACTGCTCCCAGCGGTAAAATAATAATTATTGATTAATTAAATTATTTATTCAGTAAGGCCATCTTTTGGGCGGAGTCGCAGGCAGCGTTGAGTAGTGAAGTAACAGATGTTAACATACGACCACTGGTCGCCAAACTCACTCATGAGTTGATTCGCTCAGACTCAGATCGAGCTGCGAGTTTGAGTCCGAGTCAGTTCACGTGAGTAATATTATGGTGAGTTTGATTCCGAGTGAGTCTGGTTGAGCAGAATATAGGTAAGTCTGAGCACGAGTGAGTTCAAAGCCCAAAATGTATAGCTTGAAGTATAGTCTCTGTGGGCTGCACTCATAAGCGTTACTGTCAGCCTTACGTATACGCTCACGCTAATGCTGACGCATACTTCCGAGAATCAGCGTTAATACGCCAGCTCAATATTTATTGATCAGAGGCGCGGGTTAAATATAGGTTGAGTGCCATGACCACCCTACCCACCCCGAAGACTCTTTCTCGAGAATTTTCGATAAAATGTTTTATCTGAGTGATCTCTTTCAATAAAAAAGGGGCTCACTGTATTGTGATAAGTCATATTCGAAACTACACTCTAAAAAAAAAAAAGGGAGCGAGAATAAAGAAACGGGCTCCGTTCCTCCTTCGGCGCAGCGACTTCCTCCCTTTCGGGCGCTTTACCCGTCGCGCCCTCTCGCGGCAAGGACCAAAGGAGCAACGTTCGTCCTTCAGCGTTCAAGTTACTCCTCAATCACGGTGGTCTTGCTCGCGCGCATGCGCACGCCAAGCCTATCACCGCCCGCGGCCAGTCGCAAGCGATTGCTTTAACCTAAGATTGTTGTAAGCAATGCAGGAATGGCGTTTTCTTTTGTTTTATTAGTATAGAGTAAAAGCCTCTCTTTTTTTTATCGTCAGGCACTCGCACGATGCTCCGCACACTTCCATGTGTGTCTCGTGTTGTTTCATACTACCAATTTGTCACGAATACAAGGAGCTCTGCTTCCCAAGCAGTCTTGCTTTATCGATTACCTTAGAGTGTAAAAAAAAATAATGATTTTTTTCGGTGTCGACATACTTGGTAAGCCCACGCACTTTTAGTTTCGCACGGCACCAACAGCACTCATGAATTCAACGAGGCGCGTAAAAAAGCATCACACTTATTTTTTCAATAGTGTAGGAAACCTGATACCACTCAAAAGTCCATGCGTGAAAGTACGATCATATACAATTGATAGAGTTATACGTGCCACTACCACCATATGGATGTTCTTTGCAGTTTACCCCCATTCGAATACGGCCGCCGTGGCCGGAAGTCGTACCTGCGTCCATCAGCATAGTCACACGACACCCAATAGGGCTATGCTACCCCGGCAGGTGAAAGCACAAAGGGAAACAGGCTGCGAAGTTCACCGAGCGTTTATTCGCCAGACTAGATTACAACCATCAGAAACTTTTTAAACATCATCATAACTAAACTTTTGTGAAAAGTGAACCAATGACTTCTGTAGGTTAAACCAAATTTTCAATCGCATTCGTTTTGAATTGCCCATGCAAGCACTGAGAAGTAGGAAGGAATTATGCACGCGAGCAGTATGTCTTTCTCGTCCATGATTCTCCTTTGTCGTGAGAAACTCAACACAAAATGCACTTCTAGTAGCGGCTATGCACAGCAAGTAAGTACTAACGCTCGCTCACCTTTGTGAAAAGAGTATTCCGAATCCAGAGTAATAACCACCACAGCCACAGCGCTAACAACAAAATTGTGGCACGCAAGTTGACACGCGAGGCGAATCGCGAGAGGCATCTGAAGCAGAAAAGTATGCAGGCACAACATTCTATAAAGTTATAGTAAACTTGCGCACTGCAGCGATAGTTCCTCCGCTCAAGTATGAGAGCTCCCGCGACGCCAACAGCCACTGTCATGGCTCACGAAAAAATACCGTCGGATGCGAGGTCATCGCTTATTTATCTCGCAAGACCCGCGTTGTAACGTACGTATACACTGCTAGCACGGTCGTTACCGCATTAAAACATTGTCATTGAAGGGCTAGTGGTGTACTATATCCATGGTTAACGGCCACACTTGTGGTACGCACGTAAAAAGAATTAAGCAAACGTTAAGACGAAACAACTAAACGAGGTCGACGTGACCACAGAACACCTACCACGACGGAGACAAAGTTTGGTCTGCATGCTGCGCCCTCTCCAAGTAAGAAGAAAAAAAAAAAACGTGACCTCCGAAATGGCTAACGTGTGGCAAGTGTTTGCACTCTCAGAGGCTTCAAGAAAAAAAAGTAACTGTGGCAGTGGTCGACAGATGGCGCAGCGTTCGAATTGCCGTGGGCATTCTAAGCACGGTTTGGGGCATCCGCCTTCGTGAAAACCTGATAAGCTCTAGTAATTATTCCGTTAATTACTGTGCAACCATTGATTAACTAAGGTTTGCCTAAGCATCAGATACAATATATTTACGTGTGCGCATGTTGTGGTATTGATAAAAAACGTGAAAAAAAGTGTAAGAAAACCTACTTGTAATCTGTGCCGCTCAAGTCAGTTGAAATTCATCGCTATATAAGCTTGCGCGCTTTCGCAGTAGAGTGTGAGTAAACATGTCGAGGTGTGAGCCGTTGGTATTGAATGGTTGATCGTGCTCTTGATGCGTTCTTGTTAGCGTATACCCTAGTGTACTTGTTGCGTATTATTTGTGTACTATGTGACCATGTGTGCATGTGTAGCTATATGGATTGCATCAGCATATAATGGGCTTTCGGTGTCCGTAAGTGGTCTTGAATGGGTTGATGCGTTAAATATCCGCAAGGAGCCGTGATAGTCGGTAATAACAACAAACGTCGCGGCAGTCAACTTTTTTTTTAACTTTGATCAATCCCTCCAGATGGCGCCACCTATCACCTACTTCATTGCTTTGACGCTCTCACACCTCCAGCCATTTATATATCGTTGAACATCTATCTATCAAAGCTGAACTACGGATTCGGAATGGTTTCGCTGCGATCGAGTGTACGGTTTGGAGGCACATCTCGGGACCTGCGGACCCGTAAGCGCATGGATAACGTCGCTACACTATGTGAATCTGCGAGAAATAAATAAAGCAAGCCTAGCATGCACTCTTCAGGTGAGGGCTCTGCAGAAACCGTGTCTTTCGGAGTGAACGTGGCTTCGCTGACCGAACGAAACGTACTTGCTCCATCGTTCTGTTTCGCGATGTGTTCACCGCCACAGGTTCGTCTGCTTGTTTTTATAATCATTTAGTTCAATATCAAGCTCAGCGGGACCGTTTTTTGTAACTTTCAGTGCCGTGTACTCCTTACCAGTCGAGAATCGTTGCATTTGCTAAGCCTACTCGCTTCGCCGGGGGGCAGCCATGTTGATTTTCATAAGGAGGAACGTGTTTCTCCGTGGATGAGGGAGCAACGTTTCTCTATTTGAAGACGAACATTGGGGACATCGCCGTTCCTCCCTAAATGGAGAGTACGTCACTCCATTTTTTTTAAGAGTGTACGAGATTAAAATGTGCCAATTAGAGCACAAATTTGCGTGAGATGTTGATGTTAAATATTATTCACACAGTGTTCTAATAAGCCGGTTGTACGCTAACGGACTCATGAGTCGGCTCACTCTGACTCAGATAGAGCCCCGAGTCTGAGTGAGTCAGGCTCGTCAAAATTTTCGTGAATTTGAGTCAGAGTCCGAGTGAGTCGCAGAGCCGAAATATATATCATGATTGTGTCCGAGTGAGCTTCACCTGTTTTCCCGACCTATGCAGGGACGACAATATGTCTTCTAATGCAAGAAAACCATTACAAGAGGCGAAGAAACAAGAAAAATGCACGTAATAGGCAGCTGGAAAAATAATCCAGAAAACCATACGTACGCTAAAGAAAGGAAAGAAACAGTGACATGTTCACAGAGTTGAAATAATATAGCGACTGATTGGTCGAGTTTGGCTAAAGAATAGACGAAAACAAAAAGTACATCATGACATTAAACAAGCGTTCAATGTGATTGTTGATTTTGGGTACCATTTAGTATCAATTTTTTTAGCTAAAGTACTTATCGATATGGATAGCCGAGGTAATATGAACATTAAGCTCTCCCCAGCAAAACAGATGGAACAGAACAGAACTAAATGATATGTTCATAAATATTCTTTCTCTTCGTGTGAAACGCTAATACATTATAATATATATCATCAATTTTATGTAGCCTTAGTTCCCAATATCACATGGCGTTTCCTGCGCTTTTTTCATCGCCACTCGAATAACAGGTCTTCCATTAGCAAGCGCGACATGCTAGAATGACGGTCATTCGCCGAGGAGAACAAAAGTTAGAAGCCTGCGTTTTGAATTTACGATGTGAAAGGCGGAGACAGATGTGAGAAGAAAATAGAAGATATTCTATTGTCACTTAAACTTCATTCAAGTTCAACGGCGATAATCAGAACGCGGCAGGGACCTTTCGGCTGTGGCTACCGCGTCTCTCACGGTGAATCTCGCTTCATAAAACTCCCGCTCACTCATCAAATTGTGGGAGGAAAACGCGTGAACTAGGAAGTGCACACGAGAGGCACGAAAAGTCAAGTAGGCAGTGCTTGAAGAATAAGTGCGGCTGCTACCACTCTCCGCGTGACACCCTCTACAGACATCCAGTTTGTTTCGGGAGATAAAAAAAGAAGACCATTTTCTTGCTCTTGTCCACCGTACAGTCTCAGTTCGTCCTTCTTATTCCTGGCATAGCGATTTTGCTTTCTTGTTCCGACACCACGAAAACGAGCTCGTGAGGACGTAGAACCGAGGAAGCGCTAAGACATGCCTCAATTCGTGCTTTCTCGCGCGGTACTGCGAAGAATTTCCGCAAATAGGTGAGTGAGTGTCTGCATGCATGACGAGGATTGCGAAGAAATAAAAGAAGTCGAAGTGAATAGAAATAATATAACGAGGAAGATGCCCCAGCGTTATTTAGTGGCGCGAAAAAAAAAACAGAGAGATGGAGATCTAGAGAAAGTTCTTGCGAATCGCCCAGCCGCATATTTAAATTCAGAGTCTCACCACCACTTTTCGCTCGGGTGATAAAGGACGCGTTCTAAGAGACCTGCAAAACACGGTGTAACTGTAAGAGGAAAAGCGTCGCAAACGGGCGGTTTGCCTAGTTGACGTGCATTTCCCTGCGGCGTTGTTTCTTACCTTAACCACTCAAGCAGTTTTGGTGTAGCAAATGAAGACGTTGACCTGCATGTCTTCCCTTTTCTTTATTTAGTATATGTCTTTCTCGGTTCTCTTCCTAATAGCACCAAAGTGGAAGCATAAGCACTTCATGGCGCTTTGTGAGGCGAGAGGTTGACTGAGCTATACCCCATGAAATATCAGGGTGGACTGCTTAGTTCACTCTGCCCCACCACGGTGGTCTAGTGGCTAAGGTACTCGGCTGCTGACCCGCAGATCGCGGGATCGCATCCCTGCGGCAGCAGCTGCACTTTCGATGGAGGCGAAAATGCAGTCGGCCCGTGTGCTTAGATTTGGGTGCACGTTGAAGAACCCCAGGTGTTCGAAATTTACGGAGCTCTTTCCTACGGCATCTCTTATATTTATAGCGTGGTTTTGGGACTTTATACCCCAAATATCCAATCAAATCAGTGCTTGGTTCACTCTTGACAATAATGTATACATATAGCGCACTACGCAAAGTATTCCAATAATAGATGGAGTACAGATGCGACAGTTCGCGGAAGGAATGAACTCTTGTCTTCGACCAAGTTATATTTTGCGTATAGTATGTCGCTTGTTCAATGCGCTACTAGATTGATGCATTCGTGACTTCTATATTAGTAAAACACTTGCATACCGTGAAAGAGTTCACAGACAAATAATATATACATGTCGACATCCTCCTGAACTGGCGTACAGGACTGAAGTGGGTCTCGAGAAATTTTAGGAAAAGGGGAAAGAAGCCCAGCTGATTCTATTATTATTGCAACTTCCTGCCCCTCGTAATTGAAAGAAAACTTGGTCTCATTCTTACAATTTATTGAACAGGAATTTATTGCACCAGCTAAAAGTAAGCATAATTGCCTAATATTATCAGGTCTTGTCACATATGCATTGCTTTGTGTTTTTACAATTAGATATGTTAAGTCTAGCATAGTTGAAGGCTTGAAATTATTTCCTTTTAGTAAAATCTTGGTAATGAATATCGCAAGATTGTCAACCAGAGGTAAGCAGTAATTTTACACTTCTCAAAGTTGCGACTGAAGTCCAGCAACGACACGTGTCGTCGAGCTGGCTTCCACAACCTGTACATATTAACATAGCAGTCACACAGACACTTTTAATCTCGACCAGGGCCGACGCGGATCGAGTTTGACACAAGCGTTAGCCAAATCACGATAAAATGGGACGATGCGGCGTAACACTCACAGCGTAACACCGCCAGCGCAACAATGCCATTCAATTTCTATTTCAATGTGTGTTTCGAAGCAAAATAAGAAGTGGATCGTTTGCACGAGTGGCGCCTGCTCTAAATAGACTTCTCCACAGCCGGTGTGCGCTGAAATCCTTCAATCTTTCGCCCGCAAAGAATGAGTCTTTGCGCGTGCTGGAAACCCGTTTTCGGGCACACCTTTGAAGTGGCCTGCGGGGTTCTCTCAGCAAACACACACACACACACACACACACACACACACACACACACACACACACACACACACACACACACACACACACACACACACACACACACACGCACGCACGCACACGCACAAACACACACACACAAACACACACACACACACACACATATGTAAGAGTGAGCGTGTGCAGCAGCTTTCACGGCTGCCGTGAGAGGTCAAACGTTGACCGTTGCGGAATCGTCCCTCTCACCTGCAAGCTGCGCGCCCCCGGTGAGTTTCTCCGGCGCTCTGACCGTCGTGACCGCATACGCGCTCAAGGTCAGCCGTGCCTGTCCGTGGGCGTGAAGGCACTACGCGCAGAGCGCACGGCGTTTGCACACGGCTCAACCGTGACTAGACCACTCTATTCTTACTTTGATGTTTCGATTTCACTTCCATCGTGCCGGAGGGAGCTGCTAAAATAAACATTGCTCTGAAAGTTTGGTCGTCGCTTCTGTAGGCTTACTGCATTCGCGTTGTAAGTACACTTTGCAATCGCAAGCAGCGTATTCGTTTTTTTCTTCGGTTTCTAGTCTGCGTAATACTGACTTTATAATTTGCGGCAGAGCGAATTGCTATCTACCCTTAACATAAAGGCTGAGAGGCAAAAGTAACTGCGGTGAGAAGCTTGAGTGAGGGCTCTCTGCCACAGTGTAGTAAACAATTCTGGTTCAAGTGAGAGATAAAAAAAAAAAAGAAAATATCTGCCCTGAAGCAGCCGCTACGGTTGCTCCAGTGAAAGCGGAAGTTGAAAAACAACCATATTGTACGAAATCGACATAAAAAGTCAGACAAAGCAGCGAGAAAGAACGGTAGAAGGACAGAAGGCCCAGCAAGAACAGAAAGTTCAGTTTTCAATCCTGGTTTGGTACAGCGGAAAAAGGCAAAGGGCTGAAAGATAAGAACATTTTTGACATAGAAAGTGATAGTGTTGGAGCATAGTAGCCAGATATCATTTTATGCCATGGAGGAAGGAATACATGAGTTTTCCCTCCTTCATGTTCAACGCACATTTACAAAGAGCAGCATACATACCGATCAAGATTGAATAAAACAATATGCGTTCATCGCTTGCTCTGTAATTTGATCAGATAGTTAGGATTATGATGGTGGCGCATAGAATTTCTTTTCTTTCATTTTCTTTTTTTTTTTTGTGCGGCAGGAGGGCCATATTTCACAACGAAGCACAAAGAACACATTGGTCACGTCACCTTTGAGTCACGTTCGTTGCATTATTTTTTGTGCTGGCACTGGTCTGGGACCAACTCCAACTAGCGTAGTGACGTGCCATTCTGTATGTACACATTATCGGGAATACTTCCGCCGTGCTAGTATGATGATGTACTCGGGAAGAATGTTGTCTTACACATAGTACTTTTTCGGTCATTCCATTGCCGAAACTTAATATACATTACAAATTACGCTGCTACAGCCACATCCACAGATTACGTGGACAGTGCGTATAGGCAGAGTCGAGGTAGTAAACTAATTAAGGTACAAAGAGGGGTCGCTAATGATGGCATTGTCAAAACACGTTTACCGCACCGGGGGTGGTTTACTAAAGATATTTTCCTGGAAACAAGAATACATATTGGCGATAACAGATGGGTATTTAAATATTGACACACCTCGATGGGCGCATGAAGAGGAAGAGGTAGAAGCGGTCTGGCTCACGAGCAGCTCGGTCGCCGGTTTCTGGCTCTGAGCTGTACCGATCTCAACCATTTTCCTGTAAATAAACGCGTTCCTTCGTCACAGTTGTGGTGGAGGTGCTGGGTAAGCCAGCTACTGTCAAGCGAGACCGGAGAGCAGCCGTCTACTAACGACGGAACCGCAAGAGCACGAGCTTCGCCGCAGCCGTCGACTAGCGGGCTTGCCACCACTACCCCAAGATATGAACTTGGACGGAGACATCCAGCAGCCGGTCGCGAGGGCGCCGTCTTTCCACTACCGAGAGCCACGCACATTTACAGGAAAACCTGGCGATGACGTTGAAGAATGGCTCAGCCACTATCAACGGGTGAGCCGAGCCAATGGCTGGAATGCGGCCAGCCAGTTGTCCCACGTGGGTCTATTTCTCGATGGCAGTGCTTTAGTGTGGTTCGAGAATCACGAAGACACCTTGACAACATGGGACCAGTTTATGGAGGAGATCAAGAAGTGCTTTGGCGACCCTGCGATGAAGAAGAAACGTGCAGAGCAAATGTTGTCGCAGAGAGCTCAAGCTTGTGGTGAGACATGCAGAACCTACATTGAGGAGGTACTGAAACTGTGCAAATGTGTGGACACCAACATGACGGAAGAGGACAAGGTGGGCCACATTCTCAAAGGAATTGCGGAAGACGTCTACCACTTCCTTATCGGCAAGGAGAGTCTTGAGTCTGTGGCCGATGTGATTGGGCACTGCCGAACGTTTGAGGCCCTGAAGACTCGCCGCATCACTACGAAGTTCGGACGCCTTGCCAATGTTACGACCGTCGCCACTGTCGATGTGTGCCAAGACTCCGTGCCTACCGACCTTTCGTCAACGATTCGCCTCATTGTACGTGAGGAACTTCGTCGTCACCTTTACGCGCCCTTGAACGCCCGAGAACCACCGTGCGATACACCGTCCACAAGTATCAATGCTACGAGTTTCGAGGAGCGCAGCCATTCCAACCGCGGCCCTCAGCTAAGGGCTCCACCACCGGCGTCTTCTTATGTAGAGCCGCCTCATGCTCCCCACAGTCGTTACGGCTACAACAGCCATCCACCTCCTTTTGCGTCTCAGTGGGAACAGAGCGCCGCGTACCCTCAACATCCAGCGACGTTCCCTATGCCCCGTGAACGGCCCGTCTGCTACCAGTGCGGTGTTCGTGGACATATCGCCCGATTTTGCCCAATGCGACGTAATCCACGTTCGACATTCCCTCAGAGATCCGCGACGTTTGCACAACGAAGCCAACGGCCTGACTACACCTACTGGCCCCCCAACCCAACTGACGAGCGGCACGCCTACCAGCCGATCAACCGGAGTGATTCGCCCGGATCTGTGCGCAGCTTAACGCCGCCCACCACCCGTCCACCTCGGTCACCATCTCCACGGCGCCGGTCACGAATGTCGTCTCCGCCACCGGGAAACTAGCCAGCGCGGCCGACGGAGGTGAGGTCGCTGGACGTACCGATTTTCATCAAAGAATGCCTCCACCAGTTTCTATGCTTCAGAATAAGGTTCAGGTACTTGTTGACGACGTTCCCACGATGGCATTGATAGACACTGGCGCAAGTGTTTCCGTGATGAGTTTAGTTTTTAAGCAACGACTGGGCCGTAAGGTTATGTTTCACTGGGACAAACCTGCCACATTTCGGGCAGTGAGCGGCGCATTCTTGCGTCCTGTCGGCGTCTGCACTGCGTCTGTTAGTGTTGCCGGTAAAACGTTCAAGGCGGAATTCACAGTACTGGCTCAATCAACGCATGACGTTATACTTGGCATAGACTTTTTGCGAGAGTGTCGTGCGACCGTGGATTGTGGAGCAGGTGAGGTTCTGTTGTCTACTCTCGCCCAGCAGTCTGATTGTGAGAAAGGTAACCTCACTGTAGCTAAAGATGTACTTCTGCCAGCGTGGTCCACGGCCAGCGTACAAGTGACCACTTCGGAAACCAACTCGAGTTTGAATTCACGTGACATAGTGATTGAGCCATTGCCTGTAGCTTGTCTCAAGAAAAACATCTTTGTACCACGGTGCATTGTATCTCTCGCAGACGAGACGGCTCAATTATGGGTGATAAACAGCTCACCCGAGTCGGTTGTACTACCGGCTGGTATGCGCCTTGCCCTGTTCGAAAAGCAGAGCAGCACCTGCATTGGAGCTTTAAGCGATCTTGAAAGGGCGGGTCCGGAAACTTCTGGTATGGAAGCTGAATTTTCAAAAATGGTTAGCAAGTCCATTTCCTCACAGAAGCGCAAAGACCTGGTTGCACTGCTGGCGAGACATGCTAAAGTATTTGATTTTGCACGGACGGTGCCTAGGGCTCAGATACCGACCACGCGCGCTCGTCACAAGATCGATACTGGCTCTGCTCATCCTCTCCGACAAAAGCCCTATCGCGTGTCCGTGTCCGAACGCAAAGTTATTGCTGAACAAGTTGGCGAGATGCTAGCCACTGGTGTAATTCAAGAATCGTCAAGTCCGTGGGCTGCACCTGTTATTTTGGTAAAGAAAAAAGACGGGTCCTGGAGGTTCTGTGTTGATTATCGGCGTCTCAATTCTATAACCAAGAAGGACGTGTACCCCCTCCCCCGCATTGATGACGTAATTGACTGCCTTCATTCAGCTTCCTACTTTTCTTCGGTAGACTTGCGATCCGGGTATTGGCAGATTCCCATGGATCCAGTTGATAAAGAGAAGACGGCTTTTGTAACGCCAGACGGTCTATTTGAATTTAATGTTATGCCGTTCGGCTTGTGTAATGCTCCGGCAACATTTGAACGCTATATGGATACCGTCTCGAGAGGCCTTAAATGGGAAATTTGTTTATGTTACCTGGACGATGTGGTTATTTTTGGACGAACTTTTGAAGAACATAATCATCGCCTTGACGTTGTTCTAACATGTTTGGAGAAAGCCGCCTTGACACTGAACTCAAAAAAATGTCGTTTCGGTGAACGGCAAACACTGGTTTTAGGACACCTTGTGGACAAAGCTGGTGTTAGGCCGGACCCGCAGAAAGTGGACGCCGTCAGCAAGTTTAAGCAGCCACAGTCTATCCGCGAGCTACGAAGCTTTCTGGGCCTATGCTCTTATTTTCGCCGCTTTGTACCTAATTTTGCTGAAAAGGCCCAGCCACTGACTGACTTGCTGCGCAAGGACGTCCCTTTCCACTGGACACCAAATTGTGAGTCAGCGTTTAAGCAACTAAAGTTCGCTCTCACTTCCGGGCCAATACTATGCCACTTCGATCCCTCTGCTTCCACGGAAATCCACACCGATGCCAGTGGAGTTGGTCTCGGCGCGGTGCTTATTCAACGACACAACAATGCTGAACACGTCGTCGCCTATGCAAGCCGGTCCCTGAGCAAGGCAGAGCGTAATTATACGGTTACCGAATTGGAGTGCCTCGCCGTCGTTTTCGCCGTACACAAGTTTCGCCCCTACATCTACGGTCGTCGTTTCTCAGTCATCACCGATCATCACTCTCTTTGCTGGTTGGTGAGCCTACGTGATCCATCTGGTCGACTTGCGCGATGGGCCATACGGTTACAAGAATTTGACTTCACGGTCCGCTACAAGAGCGGTAATCGCCACGCAGACGCTGACTGCCTGTCACGGCTTCCTCTACCAACGACCGAGTGTGAAGCTGATAATTTTGACGATTTTATCACAGCTGTTGACTCTTATTTTCCTGACATCGCGGCTTTCCGGACAGCACAGCACGAGGATCATTGCTTAGATCACCTGTTTGCCTCCGCGAATGACCCGGCCAGTTCAAGCTCTTTTGTACTCCATGACGCCGTCCTTTACAAAAAGAATTATTCCGGCCAAGGCGCCCGTCTGCTTCTGGTAGTTCCACGCGCTCTACGTCCCCAAATTTTTCGGTTCTGCCATGACAACGCAACCAGTGGGCACATGGGCTTCGCCAGAACGTTTCATCGCATCCAGCAAAGGTTTTACTGGCCCAAGATGCGACGCGACACAGAAAAATACGTAGCGGGTTGCGAACAATGTCAACGTCACAAGCGTCCCACGACTACATCACCCGGACCTCTCCATCCCGTACCACCTCCTAGCTCTCCCTTCGAGATTGTTGGTGTCGACCTTCTAGGTCCGTTTCCGCGGTCAGCCAGTGCCAATCGATGGGTCATCGTGTGCGTCGACCACCTGACGCGCTACGCAGAAACTGCGGCTATACCTACTGCAACAGCCTTTCACGTGTCGCAGTTTATGCTTCGGCATATCATTCTCCGTCATGGCCCTCCACGAGTCGTCATTAGCGACCGGGGACGTCAGTTCGTCGCTGACGTCGTTGAAGAGATCCTACGCCTGTCTGCCAGCCAATTCCGCCACGCAACCCCGTATCACCCCCAGACGAATGGCCTCGTAGAGCGGACCAACAGGACGCTAACGAACATGTTGTCAATTTATGTTGATGCCAAGCACAAAAACTGGGACGAAGTACTACCCTATATCACATACGCCTACAACACCGCGAAACACGAGACAACAGGGTACGCGCCCTTTTTCCTGCTCTACGCCCGCTCCCCTCGCAGTTGCCTCGACACCATTCTGCCTTTTACGTTAGATGTGGAAACATCGGTTGCCGAGTCACTATGCCGCGCTGAAGAAGCCCGTCGCGTCGCACGCCTTCGAACCATTGCATCTCAACAGCGCTCCAAGACCCGGTACGACGCCCACCATCACTCCGTTGCCTACACAAAGGGTGACCTGGTGTGGTTGTGGACACCTGTCCGCAAACGTGGTTTATGCCAAAAGTTTCTGGCCCACTACTCCGGACCATTTGTAGTCATTGACCGTCTCAGTGACGTCACATACGTCATCTCCGGCGTCACAAGCAATGGTCGGCGCTCTAGCAAGACACAGCTGACACACGTCGCGCGCCTCAAGCCATATCACCACCAACCTTCCTATTGACTCGCCCAGTGGGCATCGTCTGCGAACGGGGGAAGTGACACACCTCGATGGGCGCATGAAGAGGAAGAGGTAGAAGCGGTCTGGCTCACGAGCAGCTCGGTCGCCGGTTTCTGGCTCTGAGCTGTACCGATCTCAACCATTTTCCTGTAAATAAACGCGTTCCTTCGTCACAATATGTTTCGTAGAATTTCGGTCACCGTCCAGTTATGTAGGTGGTACATCTTTTGATGACGACGCAGTTTCCACGGTTCTTGTGCATTTTTTTTTTTTTTTTTGCCGGAGGGCAATCGCCAGTCTTCTGCACTTTCGGCGTATATTGAGAAAAGACTGGTGCATCACCAGCAGTGTAGAACTAGACACTGTGCGGCATTCACCGCACATGTTCTGACTTTTGGCCGCCCTCCTGACTGCTAAGCGCCGAACTGGCTGTTGGCGTTACTGACAGTCCTGTTAATTCGGTCAGTGGGTCAACTCTAACGACAGCTCTGAACCTTTAAGCAATGGGATTTATATTTGATTTGGTGCACACGCACATCAATTCATGCGATGCCGCTTGGCAACAGGAGCAGCCAGAAGACTCGGAGTGCACGAGCCCCTTTAACGCTGTATCACTCGGCACAACATACTCAGGTGTTTCCCTTCAAGGCCCGTTCCAGACAACTGGCAGTCCTGCGAGTAGCTCAATCATAACCATTGTTTCTGCTATTCGCGTCCGGTCGTATATACATTACCCGTTTACGATTTATTGTTTCCCGTTCGAATCCCACCCGACGTCCCGTTCGACGAGATGAATTCATCACGTCGCTGCCGCTCTCTGCTGCCATTCGAAAACAGGAGACAAGGAACGGTCGAACGATGCGGCCAAGCGGAGCCGCAGACAAGGCGTTCACCCCGCACCCCTCCCGGACTACGACTTCCGCGCATGTACTGCGACCGTAAAGAGAACAGCGACGAAGGCGGCTTCACGGTCGGATTGCGGGCCGCCACGCACCCAGTAAGTTGCACCTAGGCGGAGCCGACAGTCTCGTATGGCCGACTGTGTGGTTGCTGTACTGGCGCTGCGTCAATCGTGCGGTGCGACGGCTTTTACGGAAGGAGCTCGTTCGTCTTGACGGTTATATCTATACAAAGAAAGATGAGCGTGCCTGACCGGATCCATCAGTCAGCGTTTGACGGCGTCGACTTGCGGTCGGTGCGTCGAAGCGGTGTGTGCGTAGCTTCCATGGCGCTGCTCGCACGGAACCCTCGGAGAGCATCCGCTCGTTGTGTTCGATTGATGTACACGACCGGGAATTCTCTTGTTGGATGCGTTCTTTGAGTTCTGCAGAAGGGGCCTATTTTGAGGGACTTAGGCACTTCTACTTGCCCTGTTGCGAAGGGCAACACGCTGAAGTGCTCGAAGTTTTAGTTCTGAAATCTAAATAGAATGCATGTATGCATTCTAAATGCATGTATTCATTTATATTGCATGTATGCAATATAAAAATAATGCTTGACTACCAATTCCCCTTTTTTCTTTTAATTATCTTCCATCTTGTAAACTTTAGTTGACTGCAGTTGTCTGACCTAAAATTCATCAATACGAATGCGCACTGGCCACAATGCTACATATCACACAAATTTATGTCGATAAGGTGGTCGTTTAAGATGCCCGATTGTAGACAGTATACTGTCGGGCATCCTATATCCAGCGCTGTTTATAGTGTTGTAGTGGGTGTACTTCAACAGTGCACAGCTCGTGGACGCTGCTCATGCTTTGGCTCCACGAATTGTCCTTGAGCTGAGCCGTTGGTTGAGGCAGCGGTCGACCCTCAGTGGAAAAAAAAAGGCTTATGCGGTCCCTCGTGCGATCACCTGAGACGCTTGGAAGACGAAAGTCATTTTATTTCACTCCTCATTCGACGTACTGATCCTGCCCCGCCACTCTCGGAAATGTTTCTTCCCCATACGTCGTTTTGCACTGCCCCCAAGATCGGAGGCGCCTCAACTGGTATTGCATTGCCTCAGTGATCGGCGCACCTTTGAACAAGCTACGGTATTACGTGATGACGCCATCGTCAGACATTGCATCACCTTGACGTTATACATCACAAGTTTTCTCGATCGGTCCCATCTCGTCATGACGATATTTAGTATAACTCGTGTGAACGCCGACGTAATAGGTCAGCAATATTTTCGCGTTTGATGATGCATCCAAGGCTATCGCCTTGACAGTATGCAAGACTGTGCGACTGCTACCGTTCTCTCATTATGCATCGGTTTACCGAGCTCACCGTTTGCGCCTCTTCGCGCTGCGCACATTAGTAAATATAATACAGTATACCTGCTAGCGAAACGAAGCCATAAGCAGTCTTGTAAGTATTTTACTCACCTATTAACGTCAAGTTTTTTTTTCATTCTAATTCTCCGACGACCCCTTGGCAACCTGCGCAGTATACATCCATTTACCCTTCCTTAACAGCTTTAGCGCCGAAGGCCCGAGACAGGGTAACTACATACCCATTTATTGCCAATTGATCTCGCGCACTGCGAAGGCGATTGTCCGAAAAGCCTTACCAAATGAAGACTGGTGTCATTCACCTTACCATATAGACTAATTGATTGATATGTGGGGTTTAACGTCCCAAAACTACCATATGATTATGAGAGACGCCGTAGTGGAGGGCTCCGGAAATTTCGACCACCTGGAGTTCTTTTACGTGCACCCAAATCTGAGCACACGGGCCTACAACATTTCCGCCTCCATCGGAAATGCAGCCGTCGCAGCCGGGATTTGATCCCGCGACCTGCGGGTCAGATGCCGAGTACCTTAGCCACTAGACCACCGCGGCAGGGCACCATATAGACTAATCAGAACGGCGATTTTCTCATAAAAAATAAAAGAAACGTAAATGAAACGCACAACGCACACCAGTTTCGCCAGCCCTACGCAGGGTTACGAACCCGTTATTTCAATCTGGTCGATCTCCCCACACTTATGTCTTATCTCTCTCTCATCTTCTGCTTTAACTCTGCAGTTGCGCGCACCCTGACATAAGGCACTATCGTAAATCTTAAAACGCCATCATTCGTGCAACCAATAACTATTAACAATAATAAGTAATAATAAAATTTACTTTTTTTCAGTTTCTTGCATAAGGCTAGCCGTGTCTGCGTAGGCTAACTGTGTTCTGCGTACCACGTCTTCTGTTGCAAAGTATAGGGCCAACAAGCGGAGTACGTGTGTAGGCTCAAGTCAGTCGCGCTCGAGTGCGACCGCGCCCGGCGAGCGGCGTTGCTGTTCCCAGCTTCTATTACACGTGTATGCATCGTTTGCGTACATGTCCGGGGCGGCAACGTGCACATGCGTCCCCGAGACGAAGCGTAAGCCACGCGCCGTGCAAGATAAGAAGTGCGCCGCAGAAGGCCACAGAAGACCCCCGGAGTAGGCTGCCATTCAAACGCAAATCGACTCGTGTCCATAGCGGATCAGAATGAGAGAAGAAAAGAGCGAGATAGAAAAGAATGGGAGCAGTTCTAATGGGCGAAACCCGGCCGGCTAGCTTATGACCTCACAGTGGATTACATTATCGCTGGTAGCTTGTTGTTGCAGGTAGCCCAGAGTTGACTGCGTATGATTTATGGGCAGTGCAAAAGGCAAACAAAAAACGCGTTGCCATTTATATTGTCAGGCTAGCCCGTATTTACGCGGGTGACCTCAGATCGAATAATAATAATAATAATAATAATAATAATAATAATAATAATAATAATAATAATAATAATAATAATAATAATAATAATAATAATAATAATAATAATAATATTAATAATAATAATAATAATAATCTGGGTTTTCACGTTCCGAAACCACAATACGATTATGACAGATGCGGCAGCGGATAGCTCTAGAAATTTGAACCATCTGGTGTTCTTTAACGTGCGCTGACATCACACAGTATATGGGTTTCTGATCTTCCGCCTCCGTCAAAATGTAACCGCAGCTACCGGGACCGAACACATGACTTTCGGGTCAGCTGCAGAGCACCATAACTCCCCCGCGGCGGACAACCTGAGACCTGGTTTTCGTAAGTTCGCATGTAGTTCGGAAAATAGAAACACTGTCACTTAAAACACTGATAATGTCTATAAAGCTATTCTTTTATGCCCCTGATGGAAATGTAAAAATACCTATAGAATTGCCAATTTACCATAAGAAGGCCACCAGAGGCTAATGTATACGGCATTAATATTTTTATTCACAATGAGATGTAGGGGCTTGCGCAGGGGACCGGCTGTTTCCCACGGATTGTCCGCATATATCCACTCGTAAAGAAGACGAGGCTTACGGCAGAAAGCTGTTGCTGTTCACAATGCTATTGCGCTCTTATGCAATGTCCAGCATTGTCTAAAGCCCTCTATAGCACCATGTGCGATGTGTTCTTAAATTTGGGTTGAATGGTAACAGTATTCGAGATTCGAAGCATAATGCAAGGACGACGGACAACTTTCAAGCCACGAGTGGCGAGTTGTCCCTTATCTTCCTTCGTGGTCGGCTAGGCGCCTGCACACTATGATACTATGTTTCGCCACGCCTTACAAGAGTTACTCCACCCCGGCCTTGTGTGTCGACCAGACCCTCTCTATAAATGTACTCTTAAAGGTTGTCACGGTGCACAACAGAGCACGGTGAGGAAACAGAGCGCACAAATTCAAAAGTCGTTCTCTAGAAGGCAAACAGGAAACAAGCTGGCGCAGGTCGCACGGTGTGTTTGCGTTGACACGCACACCGCTTGAACTCTTGCGATCGTCTCCTTCCAAGCCGCTGGGTGCCGAGGCGACCGAGTGCCTGTCGAGTGACTCAACTTCGGTGGAATCAACAAAAAAGACGATGCTCGCGGAACCCTACCCTTGGTTCCTCTTGCACACGCACAATAAAGGGGGGCGGTAAGCCTTCGTCACGGTCCCCCAAAATCGAGCGTGGCTCGCTTGTCCCGGAACCAGAGCGTCGCGTTTGCGAGCACGCGTGCACCGTGGTGACAAAGGAAGTGTACGAGGATGAAGAAGCCGAAAAGGGAGTCGCTCCGCAAGCACAAGCAAGAGCGCTCGACCTGTTGCGCAAATAACGACAAAAAAAAACTACGAAAAAAAGGAACCCTCAGCCACGTGGTTATATGGATCAACATCTGGCGGTAAAATGTACGGTGTGGAAACGCTGCGCGTATATGGCGCGTTGGAATTCAAGCCACGAATCAGGGTAGGCTGTGATCTCGGAGAAGTGCTTCGATCACAGGAACGACTGCACATGCGAGCTTGGAGCAGAAAGCGTTACAATTTATGTATACCCGCATTTTGGAATCCACCTAACCACCGGTGCTTTAATAAAACACAAAAGTCTGGAGCTTCGGACACCCTGGTTCGGTGAGTTATCTACTCAAACGACTTTTTCATGAGGTATGCAGTTAGGGCCGCCACTGTGCTCAAGCTGCCAAAACTTTTCCGTTAGCTACGCGCAGAGCCCTCAAGAACACTTCGAACGTGCGGCGCCGCTGCACATAATAAAGATGTGTGCGTGTTTGCGTGTGCGTTTGTACGCGTGTGTGTGTGCGTGCGTGTGTGAAGAAGCGTAGGGCGTGAGTCCGACCAACTTGCAAACGTTTCTCCCTTTGACACCTTGAGCTCGAGACGCGGAGTGGAAACCAGCTGTGAGACTGCACGACGAACGCAAGTGTAATATATAGCTGTCGAGTGAGGGAGCACACGACTGCTTATTCATACACTCTAACGTATACACGCCCGAATCGTGAGAAGTTAGGCTTACGCTTTCCAGCGCCTTTGGGTTCTAGCCAAAAGAAGGCTCTCCCCGTCGCGTGACGCAAGTTAGCCGATTCGCGCGTGCCGCCTGGATGCGCAAGTGCGCGCAATCTCCGCCAACGTCACGAACGCAGCTGTTCGGTCGAGACGTGTTACCGCGATCCAACTAACCGCGGCGTCAGCTAGCTGCACTCGTGCGCCGCATATGGGACTTCAGCTACGTACGGCCCGACAAATCAGTGCGCAATTTCTCAGAAGGCGCTCTTTTAGTGCACGCTTCCTGTCGCAGCAGCTGGAATGGGTCGTTTAGGTTGGTGGGTGATCAAGGATGCTGAAGCTGAAGTTGACGAGCGGTTCTTGGATGGCGGTTCTTGGAACGTTCCGGATGCGGAACCGCAACGGTCATTTAGAAAAACTGCGATTAAAACGAACACACACAAATTTTCTGGAAGCAGCGTCAACAAGACGCAGTCCAGGCATCAAGCACAACGTCATTTTTGCATACTTTATTTTGCAGTATTCTTTTTTTCCTTAATATTTTGTGGACTTGTGTGACTGCGAAGCTTGTAAATTCACAAAGAAGTCTTGCTGAGAAGAATCAGGGCGTAATAAGGGTTGTTATATTTTACAATACGAATCTTCAAGAGGAGGTTGTCATGCTAGAATTATCCAGAAGACTGAACTTCAAGAACTGAAGTTGGGCATTCCTGTAGCGAGAGTGGTTGGCGAATGGCAAACCACTGTTGTTCGCGTTCATCCAAGGTTTTATTACCCTTCCCGTCAAGAGACACTTTGTGTATAAGGTGGCCATTTTTTCTAACATTATTTCTACGCCATCTTTCAGCAGCTCTGTTGTTACCATATTCTCACCAGCGGTTTTGCTTCTTTGCATTTCTTCTAGGGCTTTCCTTACTTCCTGCTGTCATTACTGGTAGGATGTCGGATTCCCCTTTGCTATTATTTGTTTTTACGATGTTATCCTGAATGTTTGAAAATATACTTCGATGTAATAAAACAACATTAGTATAAAAAGAAAAACCCTCATACGTATCCAAAGCAAGACTATACCTGAAAGCAATTCACAACTTTCAGTCGAAAATATTAAAAAAAAACAATAATTGCTCTCTAGCTGCTCTGATTGAAGCATCTGAACTCACTGAAGCGCCTCATGCTTGCCGTTGAAAAATTATCACAGATGACGATGAACTAGGAGCTGCTCCTACACGGAGCACGGCGATTCGCTTACGTTGGCTCTTCGGGCTTCGGCTTCGTGGGGGATTAAAAAAGAACTGTAGTGCTTCGAAAGAAAAAGTAATGTTTGAGAACACTCATTTTAAACCGATGTCCAGCGCACCAAGACAGTGAGCATTTGTAAGCACGTGACAGCTGGCGCCAGCGTCAAGTCGGAGTCAGGGAAATTGAAAATAGCTATACAAATTGCATGCACTTTCGCGTTGTACGTTAAAATTTAGCGAAATGTTAACTACAACCTTCAATAAACATCTCAACATAGTTTACACTTGCATTATTATGTCAATTTTGCAATCTCCTGTCAAGTGCTTGTTGACGAGATTACACATGTAGCGCTTCCATGAGTTCCGTGAACACACTCAACGGGCGAACGTCATTACGTGTGAATTTCATTCACTATGCCCGTGTAGCAGCAACAAAAATTAAATTAACACTAAATGCCATGAGCAGCGAATGACATTACATGTGCTGTGCTAGAGGGGAATTACAGAGGAGGCCCACTCTGTAAAGCCACAAATGGCTTGTAATCTACCGCGACTAAACGCATTCCGGCTGTGATTTTACGCGTTCAGATCGCCTGTACGCACATCGGAAGCACAGCTCCGGTAGTTAGGCGTGGGATGAAAAAAAAAGTGCACATGGGCGTGGTGGAATAACAATCGCTTCCGCTGAACGAGTCCTCACGTACACTTGCAGCCCGTTTCCAACACGCTGCGCGAAGAGCGAGTGGCGCATAGCGTACGTGGTCACTCGTATAACTTGCACCGGGTCGGCGTTCACACGCCGCGCCCAACGATCGGATGCGCCCCCGTTCACGCCGACCACGCTGCGCGCGCTGCACCTACGCCACGGCACCGAGAGCAACCGCCGGTCGTCGGCGAGCTCCGTATACGTAAGAGATCATTATCGAACACACGACTTGCTTACGAAAAATAACGGAGGGGATTGGCCGGTGAAGAGGGTGGAAGAGATCTCGGGTGCTGTCTCACCGTGGCCGTTGTGGTCGCGTTCTTAAGAAGAGAGACCGGGGCAGCTTCGAGCGTAATTTCACCGCCCGGGCGGAAGTACTTCCGGGTATGTCTAAGGCAAGCGGCTATAGGTAAACGTCTGAGCAACGTTGTTCGGCCGTTAATGCTGTAGCGCGAAATCAGTGACGAGGAAAAAGATGGTCCTGGTTTTGGTCGGCGGTCTTATTAGAAAGATTAATGGAACCTTTTTACAGCAGCTGAATAGGCACCCCTGTTGTTTGCTCTCTAACGTAATTGACGGCTGCGTTACGATTACGCGAGAAGAACGGCAAACAAGTCCAATTGAGAGCTTGCGCTGTGTCATAAGCACGCACGCGCTTTTGGCGTTTTTCGTCCTGTTCCACTAACTCAATTGGTTATGCGTGTGCGCATGTGTGCTCGTACGTGAGATAGACAGACAGATAGATAGATAGATAGATAGATAGATAGATAGATAGATAGATAGATAGATAGATAGATAGATAGATAGATAGATAGATAGATAGATAGATAGATAGATAGATAGATAGATAGATAGATAGATAGACAGACGGACAGACAGACAGACAGAAAGACAGACAGACAGACAGAAAGACAGACAGACAGACAGATAGACAGATAGATAGATAGATAGACAGATAGACAGATAGACAGATAGATAGACAGATAGATAGATAGATAGATAGATAGATAGATAGATAGATAGATAGATAGATAGATAGATAGATAGATAGATAGATAGATAGATAGATAGATAGATAGATAGATAGATAGATAGATAGATAGATAGATAGCGATAAACTTTATTCATCCGTGTTGCTTATTTCTAAGTAACATCAGTGTACATACAAAATGGGAGGATGGATGGATGGATGGATGGATGGATAGATGGATGGATGGATGGATGGATGGATGGATGGATGGATGGATGGATGGATGGATGAATGAATGAATGGATGGATGGATGGACTTTACTTGGCCCTTCGTAGCGCCCTTTAGCACGTTGCAGGCCACTCCCACGTCGGAACAGAAAGACTGTGCTGCATCGCGGGCCCGTTGGACTGCCCATAACTGTTGCTCGAGTCTGGAGCTTGTAGCATCACCCTTCCATTTGGAAGGCGTGATGACTTCCCCGCAGCGTGTTCTAAGCTAGCTATATCGTCGCAATAGGAACATGTATTAGTTGGCTGTATTTCAGCATAAATTTTGTTCAATATGGCGGGGTTAGGGTACGCTCCGACCTGGCGAAGCTTGAGTGTCCAAGCATGAGGTCTGCTAAGTTTTCTGTGTGGTGGAGGGTATTGTCTCTGCACCTGGTAAAAATATTTTGTTGGTTCGTTATACGAGATGGGAGGGTCACGGTTTTCCAAAACATCAGTGCCGCGTCTCCCGATAGCTACGTGGTTTACTAAAGTCCTCGCACAGCTATGTGGGCCGACTCTTGAGATTGGGCAGGGCTCCCTCAATGCGTCCCATATGTGCTGGGAACCCAACGGGTGTGTGTGGCTCGTTATCTTTGTGCCGCAGAATTTGCAAAGCTGGTTCCGATATTGTTCCCTTGGCAAATGCCCGGCCCGCCGATATATCGAGTCGTTGTAAATTGTGGACCTCGATCGTGCTATCCAGCAAGGCCAACGCAATCGCCACTTGCTCTGCTATGTCAGCCACCGTCGTCCGGACTGTTCTCTAGTTGGTGATACTGCCCACGTGGTTGATGCTTACTGCCGTATACACTTTCCCCTCAGGATACCGAGCAGCATCAACAAAGCAGCAGTCCTCGGCATGTTCCTGAGCTCTTTGTATAGTAGAGCCTTTGCCCTGGCCTTTCTACTACCATCATTATGCTCGGGGTGGACATTTCGCGGGATGGGGACAACACTAGTTTAATCTCGCCAAATAGAGTACTCACTTAATGGGAGGAGCAAAAGAAAATGAAACATGCGGAGCAACAAAGGTGAATTCAACAGCAACAAAAAGTAGCAGCATATTCACGGAGTGAATGATGACGAGTGGGGCGATGCTTCGGAGGGTTTTATCGGTTAACCGTGAATCGTCCGTCCATCTGTCTCTCTCTATGTGTATGTGTCTATCTGTCCGTCCGTCTTTCCGTGCATCCGCAGCTGCTGAGTGAGTCATCGAACTAGGTGGTCACGTACGAGCTATAAGAGGGACAGACCCACGGCTTAAAGAGCTTCGCCCGTTAAAACAACTCTTACAAAACGACGCAGATTAACATGCACCGTATAACGGTTGGAAAAACTGGTTGCGGATACCCGGAACAAGAATTAAGGCGAAAAGGGCCTTCTGCTCGGTGTTTGTCGTTTCTGTCAGGACGGTTATGCTGCGTTGCCCAGAACTGTCCACGCGCTGAGCGGGCGCAGATAGCGAGAACGGCGCGAGCTACTCCTTTTGTCTTTGGCACGTTTATTTATAAACAGAGGTAGTGGAAGAGAAGGGCCGCGTGCGCAACAAGGAAACAAAAGGGCGACAAAAGAGTGGTGAGCCTGCGTCCGACGACGAGGCAGTAACCCTCGTGGATGCAAAACGCTTCGTGTGCGGACGTTGAGAAGCGCCGGCGGCGTCGGCTTGCCCTCATTGTCCGGCTTGCATAGTGAATAGAGCGAAGAACAAAAGACCTCGCGGAAGTCAGCATCGTCCGGGGTGCCTCCTCTTTTTCTTCACTCCCAACGTGAATGTGCGGTAGCACGAGCAGTTGGCCGATGGCAGCGCCAAAGAAAGGGCGGTGGTCTGCGCTGGAAGCCGCTCATGCCGTTGACTGCATGTCCGTACCTTGAAGGCACTTCACTACCCTCCCCGGCCTCTCTCTCGATCTTCCTCCCAGCCGTTCCTTTGTGTGGCCCCCTTTTCCGGCTCGCTCGTCTTAAAGAGGCGGTGATTATGCGGTCGTATGGTGTGCCCTGCATGTATCTCGGCGCTGCATGCCTATGGTGGCGGCGACCACCGGGGCGAGTTGACCGGTGGCATAACATGCGTCAGGCCATGCACGCGACGCGCTTTGTGACGCAATGGGTCAATTTTTTATGTAACGATTAAAGGCGTCCGGTAGGACCACGGCGTTCTCAACAACGGCGCTGGCGCAAACTGCGGACCTAATCGCCCTCTACCGACTATGCGTGGTGACTGTGGTGCGCGCTGCCATTCCGTAGTAGCTCCACAATTAAAATCTAGCAGCCCTTGGAATGAACGATTTATCCCTTCACAAAAAGAAGAATTGCAGAGCTTCCAATTGTCACAGGGTTTGCGTATCATTCATCGGTTATCAAGGGACACAAGTCACACTCGTTTTCTATCGCGTTCGGTTCGGGAGTGGTTTTAAGAGAGAAAGGAAGAGAAAAGTGAGCCCCGTAACTGTCTGCATCACGGTGCGACACCTCAACAGTAACTCACAAGGAATGGGGGTGAGGAGGGATTTGAAGAATAGGATTAAAGGTATATATATAGAGAAAGATGTGCTAAGCCAGCGAGTGAGGACATATCGAGGGGATAGGAGAGATAGGAAAGATGGAAACACGGTCATAGGAGTCCGAGGACGGGGCACCACTTGCGAGAGCTCGACGGCGTCAGGAGATGGCGTAGGGCAAGTCCAGTAGGTCACAGCTACGCTGTCGTCGAAGGTCGGTGTCAGGAGATAACGTAGGACCAGCCCAGTCGGCACGGGATCCAGCGAGCGAGTCTCCGCGTTCGGTTCTGTAACCCGAACCTGTAACGATTAAGAGTATAGTGAAGAGACTTATTTTATTGGAAGTCACTCTGAACTATGTATACAGTATGAGGAATATCGGTCTGCAGGTCAACATCAGCAATCACATCTAGGTGGAATATATACTCGTGTTTATGCACTCAATGTCAGCAAGGTAGCGTTGTAGATCCTTTTCGCCATGTCGGAGTTTCAGTATGGGAAAGAAAGAAGTATTTCGCAATCTATCAACGATATTGGCTGTGCATGTGCATGGGCAAAATAGTGCATGTAACAAACTATGCAAACACAAAAGTGAGTGCGTAGACCAGTGCAAGATAACAAATGACATCTAACAATAATAAATGATTGTGTTGTATGTGCCCTGCAAGACCACGAGATCATTATGAGGCAGGCCTTCGTGGGGGCACTCCGAATGAACTTGGATGACCGGGGGTTCCCTAACGTGCATGTAAGTCTGAGCGCACGGGTGTGCATCCCACTTCGCTGGGCCCGAAAGGTGACTGCCGTGGCGGGGAAGTGAAGTGAGCACGCACTGTTCGAGCTTAGAAACGCGTCACTTCGCGCTTAACTACGATACGGAGGAAAACAAATGAACTTTTTTTCACCGTATATAAGATATTCTATCTATCGCACGAGGACTATCGCACGAGGACTGCGCGAGTGAACATATGCACCTCTATTTAAATTCGCGAAATAAGCACTAAGTTGCGAAGGGCTGTGTGACAGCAGGGATGCTGGGCTCGTTTCAGATAACCTTGAGTACAAAGTGCTTTGACGGTGATAGAGTGCATGTCAGTTTATGATGGTAAGAGTCCATCTAAACACGGCAAACCTCGAGCCCTGCTGTAAGAGTCGTCAAGCGTTGATTGAATATAGTTGGGCCTTATATGCTTGTATCTTGTGATCGGGTCTAGCTACATGGATAGTTCAACCTGCAAGTTTTGTTCTATCATCAGAGCGGAGCTGAAGCACATTATGCGGCAGCGTAAGGAACGCTTCTCTGCCTTAACCCTCGTAAGCGTTTAAGCATAGGTACCACCACGCATTCCTAGAGGCTATCCTGAGGTTTATGCTTATGTGGTAAAAGAGGAGTTCCCCGAGAAGGATGCCACGCCTTCTCGCAACCTTTTTTTCTTAAGGTAACGCAAATAAAGTTTGGTCTTCCTCTCTCACAAGCCATCACAATAAACAACGCAACAGCTCTAAAGAACCAGGTGATTGTGTTAGACGGGTGAGGAAAAATATTAGAAGGAAGGTGTCCCGTTTTTTTCGTGTCTTTGCACAATGATGCAATATTTTACGACAGAACTAACATCTATTGACCCTGAGAAAAGCACCATTGCTTGAATGTCACCGCATGCTTGACTTCCGAAACACGGCGGCGGCTTCGAAGAAACAAACGAATTGAGATCACTGCCTGCGCCAACCCTCACTGAACAGTATGGCATTGTGTGAGCTGCTTGTTTGTCATTGTTGTCATTCTTTTTTCTTCGAGTTTTTATTTTTTGCTGTTCCCACGGAGTTTTGACTGCTCGCATCGGAGGCGGCATAGCGTGAGACGGCAGCGTGAGACAACATTCTCAGGCGCGCTCGAAAGGACGTCGCAGTTACGCAGTGGCTCTAAGAAATTAGTCCCTGCACAGGTTTTCGGGCGAACGACAGATGGTCGCCCTCCACGCAAAGCGATCTATCCTAAATGCTTAGTGATGTGTACCCATGGTGTCGTGGCGAAGCGCGTTGTAGCGTCAAAGCACCCGTTTCCCATCAGACAAATAAAAAGACGAACTTACGAGAACATTACTTTATTTAAAGAAAACACACACACGCACACACACACTGATAGAAAATGGCATGTGTGGCGTGCGTGCGTGCGTGGCTTTTTCAAACAATGGTACATTCAGTATGATATGAAATGTGCTTGTTTAACGTTTTCTCTTTACATTAGACAGCACTTCTGTTTACGTCTCTTCCCCTGTTTCTTCTATACCTGTCCCTGTACGCGTGTTCTTCGTTTTTGATTCGTCATCGTTCGTCATTTTGTCTTTAATTCCAAGCTTGACGTCTCGCGCCATGCCTCCTACACTCTGAAGATGTCAATGAGCATGCTCTTTATTAGTGGATCGAAATTTAAGGTAGTCGTCATTAGTTAATACTATTCCGGAAAACGTTTTCAGGATTTATGAGTCACTGTATATCACTGCTCAACCACGGTCCTGAAGAGATGTTACAGTATACCCATCCTCCGTAGCATGTGGTGTATGCAGCCGACGTGCCTCGTAATTTTCTCCCACTTGAATTAGGAATGCATTTGCTGCTCTCGTAAAATTCATGAATTCAATTTCATAATAATACAACCAAGACAGGTTTCTGGTGTTGTTTGCGACAGTTGCGAAAAATTTCGATTGGGAGGGTATGTATACAGTTATAGACTTCCATAATCATGAGCACATTCGTTTACTACGACGTCAGCACTTGTCGAAGCAATCAGCTCGAGAAGTTTTAAACTACAGCTTGGCAGCAATGTTTTAGATTTGGTTGATTGGTAATAATCCACGTGGTCTGCTACTGCGCCATTTTTCGGAAATGAAGCTTTGCGACGCCCTCTACACTTCAGTATATCACACATTTGGAAACTCGGTGTCAGCTTGGGAGCGAACGAACAATGCGACAGCTTTTCAACGTGTTATATAACGCCTCTTGGTCCAGAAAACGCCCTTCTTACGCCTCGCCTGTTCTCTAGAAGGAGTGTTCTGGGAGTTCTCGGCCGGCTAAGCCATGAATCACGTACTCCTAGTAACATTTCACAATGAATCGAATGGTATAAGTAATCACAAAAAATATATGACTGAACAAATACAGGGAGGCGACACTCTCCTCAAGGCCGCCTTTGTCCTCCCGCTTCTATAACTTCCCACCCTGTGCCCTCTAAAAACACGGTACTTTTTGATCGCCCCGAACCGGGAGGTAACACCTCTCCTCGCACCGTTTCACACGGTCGGATATACGTGCAACTGTGCTCAGAGGGAAGCATGGGAGGAGCTTGGTCTATAGAATGCATTTTCTCTCTCTCTCTTTTTTTTTACTTCGCTGTTCACTCGCGTACGTCGAACGTGTCCTTCGTGTACGAAACGCGGCCGCAAAAAGAATGAGTGCTTTGTGGTGCGGGAAGCACAATAAAGCGATATGACGAAACACAGAAGAAATGTCTTGGCACGCGTTTCTCGAGTCCGTTGCGTCACTGTTTGCTGATCAAACGGGTGTTGAATTCGTGTTATTGGAGCCCAAACGTATACAACACAGGAGAATGAGTATTATACCCTTCAACTCTAACAACAGTACCGATCCACCTTTCGAACATCGATCACCGTGCGTTTTTTTTTTTGGGGGAATAAGAATATGTAACAATATTTACCATTAGCTGCAAGGTGCGATTAAATATAGTAAAACAACGAAGGCCTGCTTTCTCGCCGCCGTGGATTCGGAATACATAAAACACAAAAGCGACGACGATCTCGCCGCCCCATATGTCCAGCCGTCTTTTTCTGAAAACACGTCTTGCACGCACAGATACCAATCGAACCGCTTCCGGGTCCATGCACCGACCGGTCAATCTATAGAGACGCGCAAAAGACACCCACTGCTGGACAGCGGAAGCGCTTTTCGTCGCGGAGGCTCGCGAACGTGTACTCGCCGACACACGGCATGCATGAGGCGCACGCACCCGTCCACATGAGCTTCAGGTGCAGACCCACGCAATAGCAAGAGGTATCCATACAGCAACTCTGGAAGCGGGTCCCCGTCTACTTTCATATTTAAAAAGTATCTACTATATAGGAGCAGTTTTATTTGTT
Organism: Rhipicephalus microplus; assembly: GCF_043290135.1. Classification (NCBI taxonomy): domain Eukaryota; kingdom Metazoa; phylum Arthropoda; class Arachnida; order Ixodida; family Ixodidae; genus Rhipicephalus; species Rhipicephalus microplus. The sequence continues at coordinate 112,382,231 of NC_134700.1, read as the reverse complement.
CAAGTGAGACTTGAAGCTGGATGCGGCCTTGGCCGTTGCATTTTGTATGACTTCAGTTTCGCGCGTACTCATGGAGACGGACATCCCGATCTATTCATCGGCGTGTTGCTTACGCACCTGTTGCAATGTTGTGGTTAAGGAGTACTGCGTATTTCGCCTTACGCATGCAGACAACGTGTTCACTGTGCCGTGCCAGTTAATGGCGACTGTTGATTAAGAAGGCCCCTAGCACTCTCCGAAACTCGTCGCGATCTTCTTCCTCAACGTAGGCACAGAAAAGCAAAAGCAAAATTAGAAACATGTCTTAATTAATGCATGACCATTATGTATCAGGTAATGCTCTTCGTCAACTTGTGCGGGCGTTCATAAATGTTTAAAACGGGAGAAATATTTAAACTGATTTCAGGACGGTATTATGTGTGTTCTTTTTTTGCGGATGGTTTCTTTCTGGGCACCATTCACTAATATTCTTCTATTTTTTTTTCTTTAGAACTAATTGATATGTACTAGTCGAGGCCATATGGACATCAAACTCCCCACAGCAATACAGTTAGAACAGAACAGAAAAGATGATTGTATACGGATGCCCGACGCCCGGTTTCTCGCAACTTGAAATTGCGTATAAAGAAAATGAACAATACGAAAAAACTATCTCATGAAGGCACAGGTGCCTTCACATTTGTCACTGATGCTGTCGTGCCTAAACCTGGCAGGGTTTGACGCTTTCCTCACTGTGTTCTCAGCGTCCCTCTCACTTGGATGTCAAATGCCTGTGCACACATACCAAGCGTCCAGGAAAAGAAAATATAAAGAAAAGTGATGTTGACATCAGCGAAAAGTTCGTCGTCCAGGCATCATTGACTAGTCTTCTTCTATTCAGAAAACTTCAGATTGAAGGGCATACATTTCTAAGGCTACAATAAACACCGTACAGTAACTCTGCATTGAGCCACCCATTGCATCAAGAACTGTGAGAAAAATATACTTTCGGGAACGCGTATTGGCTTGCAAATCGAACCCTATAGTCCACAATACGGTGGGCGGCTCCAAGGTCACCAATGCTCTACGTTCAAAGGAATCATCAAAAAAAGGACGTTTGTGATGCGTGAGCAGGGAAAAAGATATAAACAATATCGCTCACCATAGTTGCGCTACTGAAATGCTTTGTACACCGTATTTAACAAAATGAGTCAGTGTAGAAGTGGAGGAAAAGTATATATTAGGTCTCTGGGATTGATTATAGTCGCTGACTCTTTTGTTATACACTCAAAGCAGATACTTTTTCCGTTGGTGCGCCAAGACAGCGAGGTATACCCGTGCGCACACCTTGATTTCATGGTTAGACTGAAATGTGTAGCATCGCAGTTGAGATCACTTGCATGGCGCACCAAAAAGCAGCATATGCTGATAGAGAAATCGAAAAGAAGAGACAGTGATGTAGATACCTCTGGTTTCTGGTTATCAAGTAAATCGTAATTAGTGCATATTCTCCTATTTCAAAGACAAGTGTGGGCTGTGCATATCCAGTTCATGCATGTTATAAATTGTGTGTTTGGTGGCACAGCATGTGCCGGTACTCTTCATGGGCTCAGTTTCAAAATACACTGAGAATAAGTGCTAACGCAGAGATTCGAAATACTGAAAATACAAATAGTGCACGGTATGATGATGACAAAATCACACTTGCATTTCTATTACATGGTTTCGCTCATAGCTTACGTTCCGGCGTTCATGGTCTCGTTGAACAAATATATTTGTTTATCTCGCTTTATATTCACTCACTCACATAACAGTTGCCATAGGGTGATTGCAGAGAAATCCCCTTTGCACTTCTTCTTGGAAAGTATCGTCGCCGTAAAAACAAGCATGAGATGATCGTCTCGTATGGTCAAGGAAGTGCAAAGCGTTTATTTCTGCACTACATTACAGTAGGCTTACTATACAATGCAAGCGTTTTGGGCAATGAGGTGACAGCCTTGCTCACCGAGCATTTAAAATTAGACACTATCTCCTTGAACACCTCTTCGCTGCAATAGAGGAAGCGGAATGGTGGTGAGATAACGGTATATTACTGCCCTTATTCACGTGATCCAGTGGTCCACGACCGTTTGACGAACAGTGTATATAGACAAACGGGATTCCCAGCTTCCAAGACTCGCTCGATGGCGTCACGCTCAACTCTGAAAAAGCAGGGAAATGAGCCGTTCAACAATTAGCGCGGGAGCGTGAGCGAAGGACGCTTCGTGGACCACCGCTGTGTGTGCATCGTGACCCGGTTGCTCGTCCGGCTGTTTGCCGCCGCCCTTGTTGGGCGCACTTCGAGCGTCCCGGCAACCTTGTTGGCCCGGTCGAACCGCGTGTCCCAGTAACAGTCTGTAGCTAACTGCGCTCACCACCGGCAACGTAACGGGATCGAAACACGGAAGTTACCCAAGAGCTGAAGTTCGTCGAACTGTGTTCCTTCGCCTGACCGGATCTTTTCTCGTGCTATATACGTTGAGCATTGTTAATGAACGTGTGCTTGCTTCGCGCTACGTTCTAAAGATCACAGAGGTCTGTTTCTTTGTTCTTTTTTTATATATTTATTAGCTCTCATTTGAGGCAAGCCTGACTTTTCGTAGGATGAGCTGTCTTTAAATCACAGTTAACAAAAAAACAACAACGAGGAAACCAGTGAAACCACAAAATGTCGTCGAAGCAAGTCGATGAGCGACGCATAGCAATGAATGAACAAGAATTATTAAACGAATGCTGAAGGAGCCCAATAACAACGTAATTATGAACGCGTAAGAGACACAGATAATTAAAAAAAGGCGAACATCTTCCCAACGAATTAATTAAGTCACGGCCCACGAGAAAATCACGTAGAAGGCTGAGAACAACGTGGAAACCGGCGCTAGCCTCAGTCCACTCAAACTTGGTTGTTTGAAAACATAAAGCCCGATGCCCACTCCTTCCTCGCTTATGATTACCCTTCGCGTGACTCGTATAGCAATTAAAAGCTGATGGCTGCACCGAGATGATGTGCACTATCTAATGAGATATATTTATCGACGTGTTTATAAGGAAAAAAGACATCTGTATTCGATTTGGTGACCAGCTTTCGAAGTTCATGTTGCAAGTTTGGGGAAAATGTTCTATCCGGGTTGCAAAATTACACATTGGATTGTCACGTACTTGAAGCTCACCCTATAGTAACGACGAAAAAATGCAATATCCGTAAAGTTCATTATACGAAAACACTGATTTACCACTCTCTCGCGCGCGTTTCCACTTTTGTCGATATTCATTTTGTTTCAATGTATGTTCGCGAACCGGATGCTAGTTTAGTTATCTTCTTTTCCTGCCATTTTTTTTTCATCACTACTTTGCTTTCTCTGAGGCATAATCAATAATAACCCATACTTAGGCAAGCGCACTCGGTGCTCCGGGCCCAAATGGGCTCGGCATAGATTGATATCCGCTTCTGGAATATGCACACAGACTCTACTGCTTCCTTCCTGTTGCCTGTTTCGGAAGTGCGTCTTCATCACCGCAAACAAGCCTGCGGCACCTTCCGGTCTTCCGCTGGGGTTAACCGGCGAGAATGCCAAGCGTTGATCACGTAATTGCGCAAGCTGCCAGAGGTGAAGGACGGAAAGTTAGCTCCTCGGCAGCCCGTATACATTGTATAGAAGGAAGGAAGGAAGTGCCGTCTTAAAAAAACAAAAAAACAAAGAACCTATTTAGCCATGCGCACGCGGTGGAAGTGCGGTAGTGGCGTGGCGTACCGCACAAAGTGTGCCAGTCGTGACGGGTAGGCGTGCTGGAGTGAGCTGTGTACGCGGCAGCTTCTATGCACGAGCTGCTACTTACACGACTCTTTGGCGAGACGTGGCGTACGACAAACGTCGCAGCGTGGCTTCCGCAGTGTGCAGAAAAAGTGAAATAAGCAAAGGGGAGGACCCCGAGAGCCAGTACGCGTGCACCACGTGCGGGAGTACTTCACGCCACCGGCGAGAATGAGTGGAGATGTCAGCGCTCGTTCACATATTGGCTATCGTGCAGTTGAGAGCACGACGTATCCGACGTGGCGGCCTTGCTAGTGTTTTACCAGAAATGCACGTCAGCTGTCGAGCCTTTGCGATCGTAATACGGAGATATACTCTGGTTCATGACGCTATATTGTCAAAATAAAGTGCTTCTCCTCCGCGGTTGTGTATATAGCAATGACGGTGTTCGGCTGCAAGCCAAAGGCCACGGGTTCAAGCCCCGCTGCTGTAGTCGCATTTTAATGGTGATGATATGCCAGAGGCCCGTGCGTTGTGCGATATTAGTGCACGTTTACAAACACTAGATGGCCGGATTTTCTAGAGCTGTCCACTACGGCGTCGTGGCTTTCGGACGTTAGACCTCACCTAATGTTACTAAACGTGTTAAGATCACGGCCCGAAATAAAAAAAGTAAACTTTTATTTTCCTTTGCTGTTCTAATAACGGAACAATACTAGTGATACTGACGAGGACAGAGCTGTCGAAAAATTATTTATGAGTCTAAACGCAGTAACCGTTTGAATTTTACTCTTCCTGCCAGCGGGCCTTGTATGCTGGGACTGCGTGTGAGCGTGTCTTCCTCGCTCCCGTTCCCAACCCTCTCCCTTACGCATTCCTTCGTGTCGTGTCCCCGAGTGTTCCCTGCGTGCTCGCAGAGACTCGCGCGGCATGGTTCCGAGTTTGAAAAACGTTGGTGGGCCGGCGTGGGTCTTCGTGGTAAAATGAAAGAAGGGGGGAGCAAAATTTAGTTTCGTGGAAACCCCTGCGTGCCGTGACCGAGAGAAGCCAGCCTGGCGGCTGAGGGCGCCGGACGAGACAAGAGAATATGGACGCTTTACCGGCTGGGCTGAAACATCTTAGTTGTTTATATATTTACTTGTTTGTCTAATATTTTTTTATTTACACCGTAATGTATATTCTCATACAGGAAAGGTATACTGATAGTACGGGCAAAGTGTTTGTTTTGCAGAAGACGTATGAAAGCAAAAACAAAATGGGCAGCCCTTATGTGCAGTAGGTATATGTGTCGTTAAATAAAAAAAAGAATAAAAAGAGAAAAAGAAGAAAATATAGAAGGAAACAAAGTCACACGCTTTTTCTTCGTTATATTTTCTTGAGGGCAGTCATAAGTGACGCCTTAACAGCGTCCTCTCAGCGGTACAAAGCAATCCAGTGGCATTCTAAGAAGCGACTCTCTGGGATGGGACGCTTTCTCTTACTGGAAGAAGCAACGCAGGCGTGACCTTCAGTGGAGCCCCTCTATCGATCTCGGCTGCCATCGTTGCCGTTGGCGTCCCATCCTTCATCACTCACATTCGGAGGTTTCGGTGGTGCTGCCAAATGCTTCTGCCAACGTTTCACCTTGCGCGCTGTCACAGTAGACGTTCCAAAGACTCAACCAGCAGGAAGGCCATAACTCAAGCGACAAGCGACAGACGATAGAGACGGCGGACATACACCAAATTGGCAGGCCCGTGGCATAACTTCTCGCTGAAGAGCACCGTTGCACACATTCCTGTGATAAGTTGCTGCGATCCCTTTCTTTCTTCAATGTTTACATCATCCAAGTAGACAACCAACATTTTTTTTTGTTTTGCTATTCATCTTTTAGACGTATGTATCTACGAATCATTACCATTTCTGTCTCTTTCTTGATAGGTTCACGAATGAAATTCCTCTCACTAAGTGGACTTCAATGAAAAGAATGTTTGCCGAATTATATGTGTTGTAGCGTATGTCAGCTGATTCAAAGCCTATTCCGAAAGCGAATTCGAAACCCTTCCCGCACGTAATTAGCGCCATCCCAAGGAAACAAATGTCAAACGTTTGGCTTTTGGCTCAAGTTCCAAATTCATTCCAGTGCGCGGTGGTCTGACGCTGTAGCCTATGCTCCCTATTTTATGACGTCTTCGATACAGGCTGGTTCACGGGGCCGTACAAATGCCTTGCAATTCTCTCATTAATCCGCAACAAATCTATATTACTTTATTACAAGATGAATATGGATGTGGTATGTGTACAAGCACTTGGTTGTTGTTTTCTGTATTACCTATACATGAAACCTTTGTCTTGTCCGATTTCATAAAGCGTCAAGCCACCAGCAGTCAAGCAGAATGATTTTGTTCTCAACACTGATGACCACCAGACGTGTGACATCAGAGTAACAGCAAGTTCTAAGACGATCGTTCAAGCTTGTGACCTGGGGTCTAGGTACCCAGACAACCCTGACAACACACCCCTGCCGTCCCTGTTGCGGCCAGTCTCTTCTAATTTTCTTTTCTCTATAGATATATGTTCCGCTCAGTATCAGGCTGACAGGTGACGCTCGCTCATATCATGATCCTAACGCTCTCATGCGCCGACAGTTGAGCTCGTGCGCAGTGAAACAAAAGGCCAGCCAAAGCGGCTACCTGTCGACCCCGAAAGAATCCGCGGCTCCAAATTGCCGCTTCATCTCGCGACCTGCCGACCGCGCTTTCCTTGCCGTCAGTTTCTTTTCCTCTTCCCCTTTTGGATGACCACTTCTCGTGTTCCTTTCTTTGTCGTATCGTGGCGCTTCGCAGGGCTTTGCAGTGGCAGGCATTATATACGTGCTGTCGTGGCGTCTAACCTGTGATCCATCACTCTTCGCTGCGTCTGGCTCGACCGTTGTCGCGGCGCAGGCTACTACTTCTCAGGACACGTATGCAGCGCTTAGAACAGTTGCCATTGCGATAGAAAAGAACAATGTCTTCGCAAGGAAGTTTCTTACTTCTACAATTGTGCTTGAGGCGATGGCACGTGAAGATTTTCTTTTTGGATAGTTGAGACACAGAAGGCGGCATGCAAAAAGTAGCGACTCCGGATTGGCAACTGGGTATCCGCATGTCACGCCGTTCTATGTTTATTGCTTATTTCCTTTTCGCACATCGTTTGTCCCAGACGTTTTCCGCTATCACGAGATGCATTCTGTTAAATTTCGTCCCGAGCACAATCAGGTCAGTTCTCTCGTGAATCGAACTGAGTCGCTCACGAATACAGAGTGGCCGTGCCAGGCAATCAACGTCTCTTAGACCGAATGCCGCACCGGTCGTGCTGCGTGAAGCACAGGACACTAAAATTTCGTGAGTATGAAAAATGTCTCCAGAGCTGACGTTCTCGTTGAACCTCGTCACCTGCGAGTACCTTTAGGGGACATTCTGTTGTGTAAGTGGTGCCTTGAAAGGCCTCAATGTCCCAAATAAACTTGTCGTTATTGTGGGGTGAATGAAAGCAGCCTCATAAACAGCACTTATAATAGGGGATATGCTTATTGTGGCACACATCAAGACTCGTTGACTCTTGGCTTTTTTCCCCTCTTTTTGTTCCGTCTTTAAATTTTATTATCTATAGGTTTTGTCGCCTTCATCACGTCTGACTTACGTTGCAAAGAGACGGCTTGCGCCGGGGTGTGATTAGAATTCCCAAATACTAAAGTTTGTCAAACACTGTGTACGGGTGCTGAGGAAAAAAACTCCTTGCAAAAACAAAAGAGAATATTATTTTGTGATGTACCTTAGGCTTACCAATGTAACCGATCTACCGCCTATAGGAGGTGCCCTTTACACCTGGCTGAGCATCCTTCAGGATAATGCGCGTATCCAGAATTTTTTTAGTGGTGAGGGGCAGGGGCACCTTTTAAATTTCGGAGAGGCCATCCCCTTAAAATGGTCATTTTCTGTGCCCTGTATGTCATGGCGAAAAAACATTTTGGGAAAATCGGGCATGGTGCTAGCCAGGAGCATAGCTAGGGGTCATGCCCCTGGCTACGCTCCTGCTTCAGGACTTTTTCTTTGGGTCATGTCCTTGGGTATGCCCCTGCTTCAGGACTCCTTCTTTGGTGAATTACGGTTTGCTACCCACTGCAACGAAGACGTAGCTACTATGACGCTGCAGGAGTCAGTGTTCTAAGCATAGAAAAGTGAAGGGTAGAAAAGTGAAGGACAGAAAAGTGAAGTAGAGATGTGTTGTCATCAATGAACACATCAAACTTGAATGACCGTCCAAGCAGCTGCAATGAATGCGTGGGCATGAACACCTCCACTTCTCATTATGCGTAGACTACAAAATCAGTCAACAGATAAAAAAATACAGTCGTCTGCTTCGTCTATTCATTAGATTTGGGAGAACGTTATATGTTGCGTGATTTCCGCAGTATATCACTTTTTGCTGCGTGATTCTCGTATAGTAATTAATGTTCACTCTGGTTCTACGTACGAGAGCCAAGATATGATGATGAGAGACACCGTAGTGGAGGGCTCCAGAAAATTTAGACCACCTGAAATACTCAAACGTGCACCTTACTCCAAGAACACGGGCCTTAGTAGTTTCGATCACCTCCATCAAAAACGTGACAGCCTCGGCTGGTATCGAACCCTCCACTTACCGGTGAGCCACCAAGCACACTGCATGTGGTGCACCGCGGCATCTCGTGCTACAATTTATCGCGACATCAGTAACGGTTGGATGTGCCCTGGCTTTGTGGAAGCTTTGAGGACCGAAAAAGTATTAAGAAAACCAGAGAAAGTCTACCGTTGATTCACTCTCTTGTCTTTGTGATTTCACCATTTGCAGGAACTTTTCGTAGACCGTTGTTGTGTCTAGTAGCCTTCAAGAATTCGTGTGGATCTTTTGTGGTTTATGCACCGAGCTTATAGGCACTGTTCCTCTTTCCGTCGAGCCCCTTTGTAACTATCTTGTAGAACGACGTCTCGTTCCGTCTTGATCAGCCAGTCTTTAATTATTGGTTTTGGTACATTACTGGTCACTGCTACACAAAGGTGCGTGTGAGACAACCATATCGAGGGCGCAATTTGGTCTGTTCCGTTCTGCACAGGGAACAGCTGGATAACTATACCTTGCTCAGTAATTCGTTCCCGTAACTGCCACTGACGCATACATAGCGCGCACTCGTATACCGGTTCGCAGTAACACAGCTCGCGCGATCTACAATGAGCAAAGGGGGGAATTAGCTTGTCGCTTGCTCGCAAAATGAGTTTTATAGTGATAGCCCGCAGACACTGCTTGGCGTTTAGATTATTATTGTTTTTTCGTATGAGTGCAATTGTTTTGATAAGAGAGGGAATGATGGAGATGAGGTGTGTGTGCGTACGTGCGCGTGTGTGTGTCAAAAAGAGAGAAAAGAGAAGTCCTACAGCTGTTCCACGAAAGACCGCAAACTGTCACTTATTCAGATTTTGTTATTGCCACTTCTGTCGTAGTTAGGTTCATTCTTTTCTTTGCAGCCGTCATGTAATAGGAGGTTCAACAAAGTCTCACTGTTGCGTGAACTGAAAACGCACCGCGTGACCCCTTCGTCATAACCTCTCTTGGGGTTGCGTGCACGTGTGTCGTCAGTTCCACTAGGTCTAGCAACGGACAACTTGTGGGGTCGCATGAAACAACGCCGCTCGACTATAGCAACCATAAATGTGCAGAACAGTGACACACTCGTCGAGTATAGCACACACGACCATGCAGATGATACCAGTTTGGTCGTTAAGGGTAACATGTGCGCATACCCGGGCAAGTTTGCTCCGTTGGCATCACATCTTGCTATGCTTTGTTTAAAGGTTACATTATTCAGACGACTTGTTCAGTAAGTCATTGAGCCACGGAAAAAAAAACTAAGACCAGCTAGGGCATTTTCATTGACAGCAAAAAGTCGTGGGACTAGAACAAGTAAGGAAATAGGGAGAAATATGGCGTGGACTCCATGCACTAACACGGCTTTTTCAAAAATAAATATGGCGGTAGGAAGCATTGTGTTCGCCTAATGCTGCAAGAAGGTAGCATTGAAATGGTTTAGCGCATCAAAACGCAAGGCAAAGCAATTGACGTATAAACATGTATACACAGCTTTAACATTCAACAACACAGTTTATTTTTCAAGATCAGGAGTAGATATACCCTATATCAGGTGTGTAACGGGATACGCGCTGAAAAGTAATCAATAGTTTTGTCCAGTATAGCATGCTCTAAACTTCCGAAAGTTTTGTCATTTTTCTAGTTTTCTTCTAATTTTAAACACACACTGAAATAACCAGTAGGCAGTGAGATTTCAGCGAACTGAGTTCATTGTAAATGGCATCGGCGTAGACCACTCTTTTACTCTTCTCGCAGACGATTCTGGTATCAGGAGAGTACATGTGTTGTTCAATACTTGAGATTTAGCCGTTGTTTGTCTTATAATAGGAAACAATCGGCGGGCTATAGCACGGCTGTGGCTGATGAGACTACGTAGAGGCGGCACTGCCAAACGCATTTGTCATCGCTTTCAAAGCCTTCATATCAGTCTTATACGAACTGTACAGGCGCGCCCCCTTGACCCAGCAACGTACTTTTCGCGGCACTCACTAGCGAAACCGGGACGCGAAGGAATTATCGAGCACAAAACACCTACAGAGGCACTTACAACCACAGCGGTGGCTTGGTCTTGTAGGTAACAATCTCACCAGAGAATCCTTTGTTACTCCGCCTCCTTTTCTTCTTCTGGCTTTCGCGAACTCCGCAGCCACGGCCTCTTCCCTCTCCCCTTTTTGAAAGACCGACAAAAGAACCCCACCTTTGCGCAGAAAACTTCTCACTATCGAGCCCAACGTACCTCCCGAACTTGCCGATCACCATCTCTGCCTTCAGTGAGCTGGCTACGGCGCAGTTTCGACAGAAGGCGTTCTTCGCTGCGGCAACCAGCTTCTATATCCGTTCCCGAACAGCTCGGTGCTTGCGAGACCGCCAACTACCGTTTCGCACCGAACGAGGCAGTCCTCGAGTGAAAGAAGCCGACAGCCCATCGCCGTCGAGGCACTGCTCGAAACAAAGGCCACAAAGGCACGGAGGCGCGAAATGTACACAATGCAGGTCACCCAGACAGAGGAATGAGCGCATGTTTTTTTTTTTTTTGTATGCGGACGGCACGATACGGCAGCCCCGCTCGTCTTCCAACGGTTGCCATCTATGGTCCAGCGCAGTAACGTGTATACACACACAGCGCGGGTCCCGGTAATCTTGTCCGGAATCGCTCGGCACTTTAGCCTCCGCAGCCAGCAAGATAAAGAAGCAGCACCGTACAGGATGGCAAGCGGTACTCTGTATCGGTATGCAGTGGGCGTACTACGCTGGAACATTTGTTCTTCAATGTCCGCCGTCTCCACAACAAAACCACTCGACCATTACAGCTTGTTTCAAGGAGCCCTTGCAGACTACACGTGATGCAGGAGTAGAACTTAACCAAGCTGGCGAAGATCAGAGAGAAATGCGGGGTCACCCTTCACGTACGTAAAACCAACAACATCGTACCACGACACCATGTATCTGGCCACAATTTCGAAGCGATGGAAACACCCATTGGGCACTGCGTCATTAAGTTTGCATTCATTCGGCCTAGGTGATCGGCCATGACGATCATGACTCTTTTGGCATGATCAAACTTCTCTTGGGTCTATTGGTACATATTTCAATGGAGAACTTCAGTGCAAACCAGAACGACCCACAAAGGAGAAAAGAGGTAAGCATTGGCTTAACAATTCTGTTAATGAGCGCTGTTAACAAACAGTTGTTGGTCAGCGCCAGTGCTTGCCTCTTTTATTCTTTCTGATCTGTCCTGTTTTGCGCTGAACGATTGACCTTTCCTATAGCATGCCTATTTTGTTTCTAATGCATAGGTTACCTACTCTATAGGTATGCACTTGGACAAGCACGTTCATAGTAGATTCCTAAGGAACACTGAAGCAAGCTAGGTGACAGAGAAAGAAATAAGTATTTAATGGCATTGTGGCAGAGAGTACCGTGCTTCTATAGACTGCATGGCGTACGATGTGTGATTTGTAAAAGAAAAGCAGGTAGGATAAGATGAAAGATGGCCACGGCACGATGAAGTTGAAGAAAAACGCGCATTATTCTGGTCTTGTGCTACGCACGACAATGTACTCATCAGAGTAGATTGTCTTTATGGGCTATGGTAACGTGGCTAGGATACAACTGTAGTTAGACAAGAAAATAGGAAGTGCATGAGGTCAATAATTCGCCTCCGATGCATCCCCATGACGGCACTGTCTGGTGACATTCGACTTATAGGGCAGCCTACCATATTAAGTTTCTTAACAGTGACCAGGGGCACTTTTGATGCTCTTGCCACCCTGTCAGGTACACTGTTAGTTATGACTAGCAGCAGCGGTGCATTATCCGATCCGATCCGATCGATGTATAATCTAAACGACAATGTCGTGATGTGTGACGCTCTTGTAACCATACATTTCAGTAACAAGCTTCAGACACAACCCAGCGTTAGAAAGTTTAAAAGTGAGGGTGTCGAGCAGAAACAAGCCCTTCTTCAAATTCACATCTTTGATATCATAGCCGTGTTTGGCTGATCTGTCCGTCGGTCATTCGTGTTATTCTTTCGGCGCACCCGTCGACATGTCTGGCTTGGAGACAAATATCCTCTACATTACGTCACCTTTGCATCGCATGGGCGCGATCTGTAAGTGAAGATGGATATCCGCTTCGTTAACGTTCTCACCCCAGAGTACGCAGAATTGCATTATATACACATTAGGTGCAGTGCCTCATCACTCACATAGTAGTGGGTGCGTCCGTAGACATGAAAAACAACACTTTATAGTCGGCCACGCAGTAAGCAATCGAAATTCCTCTCGGCGTTTTGAATTCCATAGAGGCTGCAGGCTCCTCCCCTCGAAGGAAAGCCTATAGAACGCGCTCCGAAGAAAATCTTCTTAAGTCTGCCAGTTCAACGTTATCAAGTCTCGCTGTGCTCGGTGTTCTCTTCTCTTGTTGTGGTTCAGAACTATTAACCACTGTAGAGACGGTTGCTTGGCAAGTTGGCCGTGACATTGTGATTGGAGGAGTGAGCGTAGCATTTATAGTGTGATGCTAGCTGTGTTTTTTTTATTTATTACAGAACATAAACGGAATAAAAGTAGCACTCAGACTGCTGATGCAGGTCGCTCGTTCGCAATGAAGCGCACTGTCCCACCGGTCTTTGCACCAGAAAACAATAGGCTCTGAGGGAGCTAGGAATTGAGCCATTTTAGTCTTTTTTTTCAGTGCCTTTAGACACACCCTAGTTCGGCCGCCTGCGCTCCTACTGAACGCCAGCGGCACGCAGATCGAAGACCTCGCGTTGGTCAGAAAGGATCACTATCAATGCTGCAACCAGCTCTCGTGTGGTGTCGGGTTTATGTATCTCAAGCCGGGCGGGTTCTCCACGAGCAGCTGAAGCGATGCCTGTGGGACGGATGGCGTGTGATACGGAGAAGGCGTGTCACTTGACCGTATTTTTGCGGGCCACGATAGCACGCCGGATTGACTGTTGCGTGCGTGGCTTACCTCCATCAACACCGGGCTCAATGGGCCATGGAGTGAAAAAGAACAAATAAATAACCACGTGTGGAGGAGTGGCACACTCCCAAGCACTGCACAAACGCACGCGCACGAGAGGCCAATTTTTCTATAATTAGGCAACTTGGTCGATAGTTTGGCGGAGACAGAGCAGGCTGTTCGCTTGCTTGCTAGACTAAATGATCCTGACATGGCGCCGTGAGGTAACCAGATATAAATTTTCGAGGACGGGTTGGGGGCATTGCGCTGATTTTAGAGGGTATTTAAAGGCATTGCTGCTAACAGAAGCATTCTCTCGCTCTGTCGCATTTTATTCATTCACCCCTTTCGGTAGTGCGTGGTAGGCCACGGTACGCATACACGAGCTTAACTTCCAGCCTTTTTTCTCTGTTCACATTCCACGCGCTCGCAAAAAATAGCCCGTTTCTTCTCTGCAGTTGTTCATCGTTTTCCTGATTACAAGGTTGCTGCGATATTCAACTGCGTCTATGCATACAATATGACCGCGTTTGTATGCGCCATATTTAGTATGCAGTATGCATTTGTTGGTGCCATATTCGTATGGTTCTTCTTCTATATTTATTTCAATATTTGTAGCTTCATATCTATAGAAGCATAGGCTAAAGCGTCAGCGCAGTTAACAGTTTTTTGTTTTTTAACTAGCCTACAGTACGAAGCATGCTATCACACTCCCACATGGGTGCCGTAAAACCTCGCCAGATCTCACCAGCTCTTTCTTGGTGACGCTTTGGATGTCGACAAGTATCGCCAAAATTTTGGTTCACCATGTCAGGGAACCTAACACATACGACCCACCAGCCACCATGTATACATATAACCCAATCCGAGGTAGCTTCATAGCTGTTCGTGCGTCTCACTGTTCTAGTAGCATAAAATACAGAGTTCTACTTGCCCAAGCCACGATATGACTTTCATGCACGCTTAAGTAGAGAGCTCTGGAAATATTGATCATATCTGATGTTCTGTACCTTTCAGTCACATCACATAGTATATATGAGCCTCTGGAATTTCGGCTCTCTGACGTTTTTCTGCACGGCTAAACGGCATAAGGCAAGAGGTAAATACCTAAATATTCTGTACGTAACGAGCATACACTGTAACAAGAATACCATTCCTTCGTAGAGCAAGCCTTGAGATACCTTGTTTAGCACTGTTCATATTATGGTGCGCCAGCCTGATCTGTCTCACCAGCGAAGTTGGACGCTGCGCTACATGCTTCCGAACCACGGATCACTTTTGCTACCCCTTGAAGTTGCCACTCAGTAAGTCGATAAACGCGTATCCACTTATGTGACCACACGTACCATGTAGTTTAAAGCTAACGCCACAAACTTCGCCCCGTCTGCCCACTGAACGCTTTTGCTATAGATACCATATTTGCTCGAACGAAAGGTGTTTTTTTTTCTTCTTTTTTTTTCTCGAATTTCAGCTACCTAAAGTAGGCTCTCGCCTTACAATCAAATACCGCGTCTATAATTCTTCCCTTCCTGGACCCCATGAAAAGTCATTGCTGGCGTTACGATCGTCGCGTCAGAATCGAGCAAATACGGTACGTGTGTGTCTTGCTGCAAGTGTGCCGATCGAATATGCTACACGGAAAAAAGAAGTAAGTATATGAGAGGACGACACGGCGCACGCCACGCGGCAAAGCCAGTTGAGATTCGTATTCGAATAAAGGGCACGTGCAGTGGTGGTGGAGGTGGTATAATAACCAATAAATGGTTACAGAAAGGTGATTGGGTTGGTGCCTTATTGGCCTTCTCCCCTCACCGCACAAGGGGGAACCCATATCCCGGAGCTCCATTGGCAAGCAATGCCGCCCGCATCCGTTGCACAAGAGCCGCCTTCAGGCCTGACAGCTGAGCAGGACCACCTCCCAAGCCTGCCTCGTGGGATGGGGGGGGGGGGGGGATAGATGGTTTGACTGGCACGGCCAGACTATGTGGAAGGGGTCAGCCACACAGAACTGGCACGTGCCATCAAAGGATGAATTGAAATGTTTTAGCTCCGCCGGGCGCAGTAAAGTATCGGTAAACAGTTCGGACGCACTGTCCTCTCATGACCGCATTGCCTGTCTCTTAAAACTAAACTTGCTCCATCTTCAGAAAAGGTTCTTCTCGCCTTTGGATGTCCCACGCTGGCTGGAGTCCCTGTCTTCCACTATATAGAACAATGCCTCGCTCCTCGATAATTCTTTCGAATTAAAGCAGCGTTGTTTTGCTTGTTTCCGTAGTTTCCGCTATTTGGGGTATCTGTATGATTCTACATGTTCGAAGTACGAATGAACGAGACCGCCAAGCCTAGTCTATGATCGAGTTTGCCTCTCTTTTATCACGGTTATTCCTCGAATAAGCGGTAATTTTACACGTGCGGAGGTATAAGTCATACACACGAACGCACCAAGCCGCTTCCTCGGGGCTCGATCTTTGTAAACGCTGCACTACTAATTATCGCGAGGGGACGACGAGACGGACTCGACGGGAAAGCTCGAATATCGGTCGACTCTTCGCCTCGGGCGCCTGTGATACGATGCATCCGCAACGGCCCTCCGAAACCGAGCCCCGAGATTTTTGTTTCATCGAGAGTCGACGAAAAATTAGCCCGCCTTGCCGTCGACCGAGTGCTGCTCATCCGCGCTCGCTCGTGACGAGTGCACGCTCCCGTATCGCAACCGCGCATCTTTACCGAGAATTCCCTGCGCTTCGCTCTGCTTGTTTTCCTCATTATAATCACAAAATGCCACCCCACGTAGCGCCGTTCGATCCTTCCACGGCTGGAACTGGGTGGTCGTGTTGTGTTCCGAAAGAACGTACTCATATAAACGGCTTCGCTCTGGTCGGTAGCGCCTTTCAGAAACAAGGGCGCCTCACACTCGTCCGTTGCGAGTTAAATTACTGTACCTCTCGGCCTTACACCACACAGCCAATCCGCGCATGCGCTAGTGTATCCTATCAGTTGCCACAGACTCGATCCGAGTGTTTGTTTCAGAAAGCATCTCCGCGTAGGTTCAACCACACCCGACTACGACAACTACAATAGCATGCGTGCACACAATGAACTCGTAAGTATAAGCGCCTATAAATGATACGGCGAGCGAGCTCTCTGCCCGGTCGCAGTCACGACTGCAGCGCGCGAACACGGATTAGTGGCGGTGACGGCAATAGAAACTCTCTGATGTGCATACAGCCGACAATAGCCAAGGCGAGAAACGCCCCGCATGAACGTGCTACCAATTGCTCTCTCCATCCTGCACTTGCAATCCCCGCTCGCGATCGGGTGGTTGCCGTTTTCACGTACGCACGCACGTACGATCGGGTGATTGGGTTGGGTAATAAAGCCTTTCCTGCTTGCGCCGTTGAATGGTGTTACTAGGAGTGCAGAAACCCAGTTCGTCAGAATGCGAGTAAGGAATCGTAAACAAAGGTCCTCCAATTTAATTACCAACTTGGTCTTTCATTCCAACTTTTGTTTGAGTTCTATTCACTTTGATGTTATTGGCGCTTGGATATGTTTGCACTGATTTCGCATTGTCGTGCGGCACGAGCACACTGCCAAGTGATACAGCACCCGAGTGGCGGGCTGGATGAAAGAAACAGCTCTTGCCATTTCCATCGCCTCTCTTCGTTTGTTCATTTACAGCGACGTAAGACGTTCGTAACCCGCCTTTCCTACACGCTGTTATCGAAGAAATAGCGTAAACATAGGTAGCAACGGAATAGACGAAGGGAAAGTTCACTGAGTTGTGGTTTCGATGGCAGTGCCCGTGTACATGGGGGTGGGGGTCACGTTGGCATTGCCATTGAATAGGTTGTTAAGGTCAAACAGGCGTTCATCGACCAAAAGCAGTCTTTGCTGTAACATTCGGCCGCGCCGCTCCTGCTATCTATCTCACTAACAGCAGGCTATATATACACCATTTACCACTCCCTGGGCTCAGTGGACTTAAACATTCCCGTTGTTCAAAAATGTTTCTTTTAGGTCCATTGACAATAATTAAGGTTGCCTTAACCACCGGTTTCATGGCCAAATGCCCCGAGATGGGCGGAAGCTGTGTGTAAAGGAACATCCAAGCAAAAAAGGAAGCTGCTCCCACCATCCAGCTACTTCCGGCGTCGATGCCCACCCTGCAATGTCTAGGACATTCTGAGGGGAACGTTTTAGTCAAGTGCATTGGAACTGTGCTTTTTGCTACCGCCACCGGCATCGTCGACGTGGATGAATGCCCAAGAAGCAAACGCCGGGAAAATGCCTGGGAAATTGCTGTATGTAGTTCCACATTTCTGAAGCCACCGCGTATTCTATCAACACCTGAGGAACAGCAAAAAGGAATGTTAGTCACGCTGAAGCAAGGCTCGCTTGCACACGTGCTTAGACACAGGAACAACCTGCGGCTGGGCGTGAGAGAAACGCTGTTGCTCAACGCATATTCGACCGTGTTAACTACATTTCGTTTGATTCTTAACTATCCTATCCTAACTTCGTACAACAGTCCAATGTGTCACTATCACATGCATTGCTTTGGCCTTGTGGCGAAACTCTAACGTTTTCTTCTCATTCAAGGAACCTGTCGCGATTCGAAAAGACATACGTCAAATGAATTTCGCTATTCAGGCAAAGACTGTGCAGAACCTTTCGCACGCACGATAAACTCTGCTGGCTCTTGCTCTAATAGTTTCATGCATTCACACGCGTGGCGTGACGCAAAAAACAGCCTGAATAAAACCATTTTGTGCACAGCTCCGAACGTTTCTGTGGGCTTGCAAGCGCGTTCGAATGACGCGCTTTGCAACTGTCTTGTACGCAATTCTCAACAGAGTGCTCCCAAGGGCTAAGAAATGAGAGAGCGGGTGGCTGAGCGTTCAGAATACCGAAGTGCTCCGACGACGAGGTCATTACTGCCTTCGTATTCCGTGAAGGCGCAGCGTATATTACGACGCACTATCCACGTGGGCCGCCTCGGGAGCGCGAGATCACAATGAGAAAGTGGTCGTTGCCGCCGCGCGATAATGGTGCAAATGGGACCCCGGAGCATCATTCTCATATAGCTTTCACTTTCTCTCTCCACAGGTGCGTGGAAGTGGAGCGGCGTCATGGCGGCGGCGGCTGTGACTTCCGGTCCGCGAACAAAATGGCGGAAGCCGGAGTTCCGCTTCCCCGGTGTCGTCGGATGGTTTACCTTGCACACAGCCCTACATCTCTTGGCGTTGACCGAATGTCTGGCGCCACCGACCACCACTACGTCGAGTCAAGGTGAGAGTGCTGAATATTTCGACGGCGCCCAAGTGTGACGTCACAGGATGCAGACACTGCCTTTAGGCTGTAACAAAGACGCAAGGGCTCACCACATGCGAGTCAATCGCTCTGCGAAATGGCAAAAAAAAATAATTGTAGCGTTTGATTGTTGTTTCTTGAAATTTTTAAACAGTAGAAGTTTTGACAGTAGCAGCTTCCAAATATGCATCAAAACTCGCCCTAATTACAATCCACTTATGATGTTTTCATGTGCCGCCCTTTGCCGTTCTAGTAGCGTTCTTGTGAAGGCGGGGCACCTACTACAAGTGAGTCCCTTCAGGGGGGCAGCGAGGCAGGGAACATATGCGTTTTTTTTTACTATGCCTACTATGGGGGGGGGGGCGGAAAGTGGGGAGGGGCAGGCAGAAATTTTCGGGGGTCCAGCCCCCCTTCCGTCATACGCTCCACTAGAGCTGCCATCTGTCGGCATCATTTTGTAGCTTCATCATTTTCATACTTTTTTCCTTCTTTTGTTATGATTAAAGTGTACTTATGACATACCTGCTACGTTAAAACAATCCCTTTTGTTAAATGCACATTTATGAAACCCCCTACTACCAGTGGATATGCGTCTAACCAGCGTACCGTATGCTCACGGACGAAGAGAACCTGAAATAAAACAAAAATGAATGAAACAAAATTGCCTCTAGAAGTGAGACAATCTAAACAAGTGATTATACTGTGCTGCTAATCAAAAGGTTTATGAAGTAGAAAAGCAACACAATTGCAACTAGTCTATGAAACCAAGGCTATTAGATGCACCAAACGAGAAAGCAAGATGACTGATTTGATTTCAGGAAGTGGCGGCGAAGGCTGCCATCGTGCACCTGCTGGAAGGAAGAGGGGGAGGAAAGGAACGACAGGGAGGTTACAACTGCTGGAAACTATAACCGCCACCAACCGTGTGAAGTGAACAAAGACACAAACAAAATTAACATGTATGCGTAGAGGGATAACCATATACAATGCTAAAACAAGATTTTTCGGGATACATAATCGTGTTGCACCTGATATGAAAACACAGAAAAAAGTGATTCACTTTTTTTTCTGCGTACAAAATGTGTTTGTGACCCAAAAATCGACGCTGGATTCCTGAATGTTTCAACTCGGAATAGTCAAATTTCTTCGTCAACACGCGCGAGATCAAAATTATCTAGACTTAGTTTCGAGGACAAAATAAAATACGAAGATTTCGGAAGAGCTTTTATGAATTCAGGGCCTGACTTTCATCAGATTTGCAAAGCATGCCGTTTGAAGAGTATTTTTTCTATAGGCTCATGACCATCGCTGACACAACCCATCATGACAATGAGTGAACAGCTGCTGTCACGGACCGCATATTTATCACGCGTCATTTACAGTTGACGCCCTCATTTTTCGCTTATGCCTGGTATTCATATATTTTTTTTGTAACAGTACCTTACTACAGCATGCTATTACCTAGAGATTGTTTACATTTCTCACCCATTGAAAGGCAATTCTCCTCTGTGGTGCATGTCGTCAACTGCTCGGGACAATAGCCGGCACAATGGCAGGTTGACGTTCTTGATTGCCTGTAATCGCTGGGAAACACTCACTGCAACCCCGCTACTTGCCGCCTGCTTTCCGACCACTGCACCGGACAAGACGCTTGGAAAGAGTTTAAACTGGCTCTTCTGACACCGTTTACGCGAGAACGTTTCACCTGCTTCCCACGTCGGAATTTCTTGGTGTCGGTGAAGAGCTACTGCCGGGCACTGCGTTTAGTTATGTGCAGCAGAGAGGGCCCTGAACATTACAATATACGCACAACTTTACTCTGAACCGACACCTGAACAAGGTGAGACAACAAGCAATGATAATAATACATGGGGTTTAACGTCCGAAACCATGATATGTTTGTCAGAGACATCGTAGGGGAGGGCTCCGCAGTATTCTGGTGTTCTTTATTATGCGCCGACACCACACAGTCCTCTACTATTTCACCTCCACCTAGTTGCCGTCACTTCACCTCTTCAGCCGGGATCGAACCGGCTACCTTGAGGTCAGTAGTTCGGTCCCGTAACCTGGTTCTATAGTAATGTTGACCACCGTGGCGGACGTGACAACGAGCAGTTATTCACTACTGCATTGTTTTTTGCGATGATGAAATGCGCTAACCCTGAAATTTTAACGTGAACTTTGTCACGACTGATTCCAATTCTCTGTTGGCAAGTCTCTTATCGTAACCTTTTTTGGTGAACTTGTAGCTCTACGTCGCATGCATTATTAGCGAAGATTTCCTTGCAAACCTTAAAGGTCACTAGTGAATTGAGTGCAAGTACGACGTTGAGTAGACCTGCGTAAACTTTGCACGAGCGAAAACAGTTCAATAGAGAAAGCGAACATGCTATCAGCGAGTACGACTGACCAATAAAACAAATTCTCTAAAAAAAACAATCGTCGCCCTTGTCTTATGGAGAAAAAGGAGACAAGCACGCTTGGCATGGACGGATTTGACGTATTGCTTTTCTTCTTGACGTACAGAGCCTACTTGCTACTAATTTTCAACTCGACTTGCCGGTCATTTCGTCTTTTCATGCATTAAATTGCATTAAATTGCACTGATATCAGTTCACTACACCGCCAGGCCTTTCAAAGGCAGCTGACAGCTGTTGTCGCACAAATGAGGCCAGTGTGCGTTGAATTACAGTAATCAGAGGCAGTGATGCGAGACGGCGCAAGTCACTCAGGTGCTTGACACCTAATTTCCTAGTTGCTGTTGCGTGTTATGCGCATTCTAAGTTACGAAATCACACACCTCTTTGCTCGATCTGCAATACTCCACATTACTTTGCTCTATTTCAAATTGTTTCTTTTTGTCATTGAGGACAACTAAAATGCATACCTTCGAAGTGCCATCCCCCTCATTCCAAATCATTAAAAAAAAAAAGAGTAAGTATTCATGCATGCTTAGTCGTTGTGCATCGGGAAATCAGATATTGAGGATCTATACACTACCTGTAAATTGTTTTATTGCCTCTGCAGCGGGTTGGCTGTGACGGGCCAATGATGAGGAGTAGGTGTACACGTTGTTTTCGCTCGCTCCATGGCAGCTACCAAACAACACCGCGATCGTGTCAATCCTGAACGACCTCTTCCGCGGCGAAAGCGAAGAAGGTGCGAAGAAGGCGAAACGATCGACTCTCGTTTTCTTTCACGCGTCCGTCTATTTCACAGCTGCGAGTCCGACTGACTCATGCACTTCCTCGCCCTTCCCCGAATCTCCAATCGTAACCTGGATCTGAGACGCGAACGGCTGTCGCGATTCAGCGCGAGGGCGCGCTCGCTGTTGCCCGCACGGTCGTGCTGGACAGCCATAACGACCGGCTTTTTTTCTCTTTCCACGAAGTTGCCTGCTTGCGCCAGCGACAATGGAGGGCAACTGACCGCGCCGAGGCGCGGCTGCCCCGAACGCGAAGCCGAGCAAAACCCGCATTAACTGCGGCGTCTACCAGGCAAGAAGAGCGATATGTACGCGTCGGCTCGCTTGTCGCTATCGCGTGCCCCGCGTGCGCAACAAATGCGAAAGTATGCGACGTACAGGCGGCCGACAGCGGCGCCCCCTATAGTTGGGCCGACGTCTGCGGGTATCGGACAAATTGCCCGCCACGGATGGCGGCTCGGTAAACTGCGAAGAGAACGCAACGAGCGAACCGAACCAAACTGTGCCTCTGTGTCACGTGACCTCACCGCCGTGGTGCCGGTTGTCATGTCCGTTGGGTATGTCGAATTGACGGGGCACGCTGCGTTACCGCTTCACGGCAGTCAAAGCGATCAGCGAAAACGCATACGGCCGCCAACGATGCCAGCGGGCCAGTGTCGCCGGTGTGTTAGCGAGTATATCCGTCTTTCGCCCCGTTTTCATTCCGTCCCGTTCGCGTTGCGCTGAAAACAATGTGAACGAGGCTTGAACAATTTTCGGGTGGCGCGCACACGCAACACTCCATTATTCGCGCAGCTTCCAGCGCTCGGGCGAGGCACTGGCGATTCATGTTCGAACTGCTTCGTACGGCGTTTCTCCCGATTGTTTTCGTTCGTCCGTGCAGTGCTCGCTTCGCTTTCGATAGTGTTTTTTTTTTTTCATTTTGGTCCAGATCCTCCCACTGAGGCGTGTGTCCCAGAGGCTGGCAACAATGGAATGCGTGTCGCGTGGTCGCCGCTTCTGGCGAAAACGTTGTTTCGCCCGTGAAACAGGTCACTGGTTGCGCGGTTACGCTCTTTTGTTGGCTCGTTAACCGTGTAGACTAGCATAATGGCGACAGCGCGAAAATCGCTACTCTATTGCGTGATAACCGTGTCTCGGCGTTTTGAAAAGTGAACGCTGCTTTGTTGTATCGTAGAAAAATAGATATGTGGGGTTTAACGTCCCAAACCCACCATATGATTATGAGAGACGCCGTAGTGGAGGGCTCCGGAAATTTCTACCACCAGGGGTTCTTTAACGTGCATCCAAATCTGAGCACACGGGCCTGCAACATTTCCGCCTCCATCGTAAATGCAGAGGCCGCAGCCAGGATTCGATCCTTCGACCTGTGGGCAGGGCAATAGCGTATAAACTAGACCACCGCGGCAGGGCAATAGCGTAGAAAGGCTATAGCGGGTTGATGAAACACGTCTCACAGTTCGTGGTGACATCTGGGCTGACTTTCGGCGTCATGTCGGGTGCGTTCTCGTTGTGGTTTGTGTATTTAGAGAAGTTATTGAGTTCACTTAGAAGTGCTCTGGCTCAAGCTTTAGCTTGGCTACGTGGCAGGGCTCTCAAATGAAGCCCCTGAATACCTTGCTTACGAGCCTCTCGCTCGCACTCCACCCCGCCTTTTTCTAGCTGGCAGATGCAGCACGCGCTTTCTTCTACGAGGCGACGACAATGCGAGCCCAATTTAGTTTTGCCAACTGCACGTGACGACGGAGGAGGATACGGTTTTATTGAAGCTGTTAATGTCAGAGTATGTCCGCCACGCTGGTTGACAGTCCTATATAGTGCGAGACGTCATTAGTCGAAGCCGCCACCCGCTCTGGATGGACCAAATTTCCCTGCCGTTATAATTCGAGAGCCTCGAATGTGTGCATGCCCAAGCCGTTCATTGTTGTCTTTTTTGTTTGATGGCAGCTCCATCATTACTAAAACATCTGTGAAACAGTGCGCGGGCAGGTAGAAAACGATTCGATGTTCAGAGCTGTGCAGGTATACAGCCACCAACTGGCCCAGCTTTCAATTGGCCTCCATCAGCTGTACAGTTCACTATAGTTATTCATTGTGCGCACAAGCCGCTCGCTCTCCTTTTTTCTTTGCAGCCACTATTCTCTCTTTCTCTTTTGTGCCTTTATTAAACCGATACTCATATCCTGAGAAGTGACCAGCAACTCATTTAGAGAGCCGTTGAAACTGGCACAAATTCAGCCACGTGGTGTGAACCGAGTGATCTGCCTCCCCTGACGCTGTGGCATTGTAGCGTCTGAGTGGCAACGGACATTCACGTGGTTCCCACGGACCTCGCTGCCAGGACCGATTGTTTTCCGTCTTTGAGCAAACAGCAAAATGATGTATGGTCTCTAAGACCCAGCGCTCCTCTGTAAACACCGTTAATGAGTGTACGCAGGTGAGCCCGTGCCTGTTCGAATGGCCTTAGTAGGTAATGAATCGCCCGCGCGATAATTAAGTACCGATGGGCAATAGATGCTCACTATTGCTTGTTGCACTCGGATAACTTTTCCCGTTCTGTTTCCTCGTGTGTGCATGTACTCATGCGCTGCCATCTAGCTTATGCACGAGGGCGTTGCCGGCTTTCTCGTCTGTTCAACGGCATCGGAGCAGCACACTGACGCAGTATACGTCTTCCTCATTACGAATACTAAAGCAAGGTACGCTAAATGTGGACTCGTTCATTTTAATGAGGCAAACCAAGTATTGTTTGCCACATGCTTGCCATAAGGTAAGTTCGCCACGCGTGGCCTGAAAACATTGCGTAACCTTATTATTGTAATCAATAATGACACCCGAAAAGAAAAGTTGGTTACAATGACTATCTTGATTCAGTTCTCCATGAAATCTATGGTGCGGCTCAATATTGCTCTAGAAAATTCAAGACATATCTTTGTTCATAACTGCAGGAACGCTTATACACTAAAAATGTTTAGAAGGAAATGTTTGAGCCTGATATCCTTATCCGTGACGTGTTCTTATCAAAAGCGACAATAGTGCAGCTGTACAAAAAACTTTTTTGGGGGGAATTCTGTCGTTCGTTATTTTGTCCAAGTTCTCGCTCAAGTCATTCAACTTGTTTTTTTTTTCTTCAAGTAATGGTGAATAAATCGACTATACATCTCTGTAAGAGTGCAAAAACTTTCAACCTAAGAAACAATTGTGCGACAAAGTATCACCCCCTTCACTTACACCGCCAACAACTAATGTCGGCTTATTTTCACAAGCCATTATAAATTTCAGTATTTGTCTCTGATTCCTCCGGCGTGCATTGACGGAACCGCATCGTTATATGCTTTTCACTCATGCTCGTGAAGGGTTTTCGACCTAATTTTGTATTCTACCGAAGCTTGTTTCGAAAGTGCTCAGTCAATATAATATCGAAAATCATACGCGGCAAAACACAGAGTGAGATTGGCTTACAAACACACGCATTCGGTTAGACGGGACAGTCCTATGAACTAGAACACCGCGCTCTAAAAATTACGCTGAAAGAATCGTCCTTGCGCCGACCTCGCTCTTGGCGACTGACAGCATGAGATTATGTACTCAATCGTCTTACGCTGCCTGAAAACTCTCGCGGCCCACTGAGTGCTTAGACCAGAATGGGTACAACAATCATAACCAAGCGCACGCATGACGTGACGCCCTCAGAATGTATCCCATTTTAAGATGGCGGCCCAGTGATTCTAATATTTTAGTCACTTATGAAATTCGTTCAAGCGTTAAGCACGTGCAGCCTCTTCTTAGTTTTTTTAGAAGGAGCCTTTCTTGATTTTCTTCTCTTCTTTTTATTTGAACACACAAATATTCTGCGTTTCAAAATATGTTCGACGTTGCCTTGCTGCTTTTTTTCTAATCACTTGTCCTGCACGACAATTGGCTAGAATTTTCTCTATCGAACAGTTTCGAAAAGCCCGACCACCTGCGGTTTTTCAGCGTGCACCTAAATTTAAACACATGAGTCTCTGTAGCCTTTACTCTTCATAGAAACGTTACTTCAGCTGCCGAGATCGGAGCCGCGGCTTTCGGGCAACCGAGCACCATGGCTTTACTGTACTGCCGCGGTGGCCCTGGCATAACAAGGACGTCGTTCTCTGAAGCGACGTGTAATCGATTTGGCTTTCATCGGTCTAAACGTCCAGAGTATAGCGAACGCTCATGCGGCGCACGCAAGCATAAGTGCCACGGAGATCACCAAGGCACCACCACCTCCGCACTGATATTTCTCCGCTTCAGTGGCTCAATTTCAGAAGTGACGGAGCACCCTGGATAACCACCGTTCATCTCATCCACAAACACGGGGCAACAGCCCAGTGCACCAGGGCGTGACGTGGTGTTCCCGCGCAACTCCTCGGCGCCCTTACCAAAAGTGCTCAAGAGCGGTAGCAATGCGAATGTTGACACGTCAAAGTGAATTAGTATATAAAGACTATGCGAGGGTCGCTTCAAAATTAAATGGGAATAGGTGTCGATATATTGTTAGCACTGGTTTCACATGCCTCCGCTGTATATTGGCAGTACTCTTAAGCATGTGATACACATGCTTAACAGTATACGCTGTCTTCGATCACATGGTGCATTGTTACTTGAAAGATGTGGCGCAATGCTGTAATATAGAACCGAGAAGAAAAAAAAAGAAGAGACTGAAATAGCTCTAATTGGCGTTTTTCCTGTCTCTCCTTGTTTTCTATCGGCGCTATAGACCTTGGGACCCGTCTTTCCATAATACACATTCATTAGGAATAACGAGAGATACGTCTTTTAGCTTCGCATATATTTACCGGTGGGCGTTCCATTAAACCGCGCGCTATCGATAATATTGGTTCGTTTGCTTCTACAACGATTGCACGAAGTGCGCACCCATAGGCACGCATTGTGGAGGCCTCAACAGATCGGTACAGATTATGGAATTTATGTTATTAAAGTGAAGGCAGAACAAATCATCTAGAATACAGGACTAATATGGCGATCTGGGCTGTAGTTGGTATATTAACATCTTCGGGTAAACATGCAGCGCGGCACACACAAAGGACGAGTCACCCGTTTCTAGTCTCTTGTTTGCGCCCTGCTGCTCATCTACCCGAAGATGTAGAATACAGCTTACAAAAAGGTTGATCGAAGGTTGATTTGATTGATATGCGGGGTTTAATGTCCCAAAACCACCATATGATTATGAGATACGCCGTAGTGGAGGGCTCCGGAAATTTCGACCACCTGGGGTTCTTTAACGTGCACCCAAATCTGAGTACACGGGCCCACAACATTTCCGCCTCCATCGGAAATGCAGCCGCCGCAGCCGGGATTTGAACCCGCGACCTGCGGGTCAGCAGCCGAGTACCTTAGCCACTAGACCACCGTGGCGGGGCAGTCGAAGGTCGGTAAGTAAACTGTGTCAGTATTACTGTAGAAACTGCAGACGCAAAAAAGCCCATTTTTAAAGATATCGTATACTCGCAGTAGACTACACAAATTAAACGGAGCGCACCATTTTTCTAGGTCACCGATGACCAATCTGCATGTTTGTAAATTAACAGGATCGTATTAACGTAGCTGTAGTAGTTATATCGTCGCGAAATCAGCTACAAGAAATCTTATCTGTAGGTAGTAAGAAAGACGTGCTCGGCGCAAAGTATAAACGGATGTTTGCTTATCGCTTATAGTTCTAACCGTGAATTCATCTAAGACTCTTACGTCTAAATTATCACAAATCATTAAGTATTCCATCCTGTATCAAACGACGTGAGCCTCACTTGGTAGCCGTTATTCACTCAATAATGTAGACGCATCCAAACACGATCAGCGAGATAAGATATAGTCCTCCCCTCAACAGACCTCCTTCGGGCTTTCCAACAATGGGACATGCTTCTGTATAACCGACAACAATGATTGTAACTAGGTTGAGTTTAACAAGAGACGCTAGCACAAGAGACGCTAGCACTAATCAGTATGAATGAGCTGGGAGCACTGCAGAAACTATTATAATCGCTGAGACGCTTCTCTTTGTTCCCACCATGGCTTCACTAAACAGAAGCGCGCTAATTCGATTTTAGAACGAACCAGGAAAACCGGCGGCTGCATTGAGCCACCAGAGTTGGCTAGTCCCTATGATGGCTTCACCTCCTCCTTCTCTTCAATAAAATTGACGAGAGCGAGAAGGCGGCCTGAAATGCCACGCCCTTTAATTAAGCTTCAGAACACGTATTGCAAGTATACGTGCCTACGGTGGCTGGCCGAAGCTGCATTGCCGTGAGTAAGACACGATTGCTGGGTATATTCGTGGCAGTTTTATGTGTCACGAGAAAAGAGTTTAGCATATAGCCTCAATCACGTTCTCCGAAACACCATCGTCGAATGCACAAGGGGCGGTTTTTCTTTTTCTTTTTTTTTCCGGCATGCTCTAGTTTAAAAATCGAATACGCATGCAAGGAAAGGAAAAGGGGGAAGGCTGTTGTACGGAGAGCTGTGAGAAACGCGCCGAAAACTACCCCGCCGGCGGCATTGGCGCAGCAGCGTCAGAAATAGATTTCGCGTCGCGGACTCGTCGTTCCGCGTCGTCGCGTGGCGGCCATAAACGCGAAACAAAAGGAGAGGCAGGGGCGCACCGTTAACAGCCTTTATGCGAGCACGCGGCGAAAAATGCCCGCGTATATAGTCCGGGCGCCGCGCGAGGAAACGGCATGGTGCGACCGCGAAATGCGCGTATACCCGCTTCTCCAGCGCGATGTGAATGAAGGTCGTCGCCTCTGCGGTAGCGGCAGTAACGTGGGACGTTTCTTCGGCGAAAGTTGCCGTCGTTGGCCACCTGCCCTCTTTCTGTTCGTTTCCTTCCTACCAGCGTCTTGTTTCGTTCTCTCTGTGTACATCGGCGTAAATTGATTGTCCTTGCATGGCAGGGTATTTCATTATGTTCACCGTTGTGTGCGTCGTATGCGTTCGCGTGCGAAGAGCAATCTTTCCGTACACGTTGGCATCAAGGACAATTGTGGAGAGTGCATCAATCTGTCGAAACAAATAAGCACGAAGAGGGGAATAGAAGGCACAAAACAGCGGCTTGTTTATTAACTGCTGATTTACTTCCACAAGTAAGAAAGTGAAAACTGAAAGAATATAAAGTGTCAAGATGCAATTACAATAAAAGCAACGGTACCAGAACAAGTCAACTCCATTAGCGCAATTGTTTTTTGTCGCCTGTAATGATAAAAATGCATATTGTGAAGTGTAACCTGTAACAGTACCGTTGTGCGGTTGAACTTGCAATGCAGCCTGCAATCACCCAATTGCATTGGAGTGCGATGCAGGATTTCCCGAGCTTCTCGGCAGACGAGTTTGCTCCGAGCTTGCTCTGCAGTGGCCTCGGCATGAAGACAGTGTGGAGCGCGTGATAGCAGCCTTGATAAAAATGGCTACAAAAACGCACGTGGCGTTGGAAACGCACGTGGGACATTTGTCGCGGTTATCCGACTGAAACAGCGTGTGCGATCATGTCAGCGTCACCACTCAGTCAACACTTTAACAGTTCTGCGATGTCAGCGTGATTGCCACGCTAGGTTTTTGCCAACTCAACACGCACCTCCCGCAGGCGTGTTCGTGGGCGTTTGTCTTCTTTCGGACAGGATTTGTCGTTCTATATATCTGCAGCATGGAAATTTCCACTCTCGAAGGCAGCAAAGGTGCACACGCCGCACTTTTGAGCTGCTCATTTTGCTCCTATGAAATATTGCAGATAAATAAAAGAACAGTTGGCCACTAGGGGCGCTCACATCATGGCGGCAACGCGGCTGTGATTGGCAACGTCGCGAGTGCGGTGAAATTGAATGCGAAACGTCGTAGCCGTGTGGCGATATCACTTCTGCGTGCGTGTGTGCATAGTCTGCGCGATGAAGCTGATAGATTAATCGTGCCGCTCGATGTGCGTACTGCTCCTTGGCCAGAGCAAACGTGGTAGGTGTACCCGATCTCCGCCACGCACCAATCAAACTGATTGACGCGTGAACTCGCAGACAAACTTGTTGATTCTGAGACGGCCCGAGTTCAACTGGGGACTGCAATTGTGCCGGTGAGACGGTCAAACGTTTGATGCGGTGAACGCTAAGCGGCAGCTTCTTTGCATATAAAATAATTTGGCGAGCGCACACTAATTGTGCAAGGCTGGAGCCATGAAGGAACTTATGATAACCCAGCTTCTTGCAACTTTTTAAGTTGGTCGTCTACTCATGTGAGTGATCGGCTTCGATGTGAAGACCGCATCAGCTCTGTCTCAAGTTTGATTGTACTAATTGACTGAGGCTTAATGACCCCTACACTGAGCTGTCTTGTCTTCAATAATAAGGCTTCAATTAAAATGCACTTATGTGGGGTGCAATTAGCAAGGCAGTGATTAGTATAGAGCTATTAAACGTAATCTTGACTAGCAGAATATTAATTGTAATATATCGGTAAGGGCTTATTAACATTGTTTAGTGGGCTCATAAATAACGTCACGTTAATTAGCATAGTTTAGTTAGCTCATCAACTAGCATACATGGCTTCATCAGCACTGTGCTCTTACCTGGGCCTTACCCTGACTTGGTGTAATTAGCTTGGTCATAGCATGTCCTGGCCTAACTAGCAAAATGTACCGTTCAGCCAAATAGCTAATTAGCCAGTCGTGTGTGCTCGAGCGCTAGCAGCAGGGGATGACAACAAAGACGAGGCGCACCGGCCAAGCAGCGCGCTTGAATGTACTCGTTCACACGTGGCCTCGCTAGAAAGTACAGACCGACACGTGGCCTCGGATTCAGCTGCGGCTGCGATGTTGGAAGCACTCGGCCAGTACTGATCTCAGAGGTCACCGTGCTGATTTTTCTAAAACAGACTTAATTCAAGCATTAAAAGCTTCAAAATAACTTTAAACACCCTTTCTTCTAAAAATTCTCATCACGAAAAGTTTCGGACACATTTATTGCATTGGTGCACATCTGCACTCAGTTGAACGACAAACAAATGAAAGATGACGCCTCTGGTTTGAAAACGCCGCCCAAAATAGTCGACCATCTTTAACGCGATCACTGGTTCCATTGTAACCAATGAAACGTAGCACGCTGAGGGGTGGATGTGACTTTTTCGTCCTGTTGGCTTGTTCATAACGGGGTGTCGCCAGAGCTCGGAGATATCCCAATTTTTGTGAAACTCGGCCGATCCTTCATAGAGCCCTTGGTCGAAGTTGCTGACGTATGGGCTGTGCCATTTATCTATATACGCATGTCACAAGCTGAATTTTGTACAATTTGTTTACCTTCGTGGAATCCATCGAGCAAAGATTTTTGTTGGTGAATTCTATACGTAAAAACAAACACTAAATGCAGTTTTGATACTTTAGGCATGTTCACTATCAATGCACGGGACGGGCACCTTTATTTTTGTGGGCGGGTACTGGCACACGTGGCATGCTTACATAAATATTGCGTTCTCCCACAAGCGTGCACAGGGTTCATCAGTTGGAAGGTGCGTGGCGAATCATCACCCCAGCGTCCCCCATTCCTCTCAATTTAAAAACAACGAGGCGTTTACAATCAGAATGCAGTGCTAACTCGATGTATTAAAAATAAGGGAGACGCATCCACTTTTGCACACCCCCGTGCGCAAATCTGGCATTTTCTCATACGAAAAGCCTAGTGAATTTCTTTTCAATCTCTTCTGGACACTCTCCATAAATGTTTACACAAACCTTCGTAGTTTTTCATTGCGTAGTGTGTTGTGATCCGTCGACGTCGATTTGCCACAACGAGGACAGCACGAGGCTTCTATTGGGGCCGTTGCCAGCAAAGCGACTGTATACTCTCGCTTGCAGTTGAGTGACCTAATGTGGATGTCGTCGTCTTGATTGTCTGGGCCGACCGCTCCTCAAGGAGGATGATGATGCGTATGGCGGTGACGCAGGAGACAAAAGGGGGTGCCTCACACCGAAAAGAAATAAAAGAAGAAAAGCAAGATTGTAGGCCCCGTGATACGGGAAACGATGCTCGCATCAGTGCAAAACAATGAGCCCGATGTGTCCGTGAGGCACGCGTGAAACTTTTTCCGTCTGCGGCACGTGTGCACGAGTTTGCACGCACGCAGTAACCGTGTTTCACGTTCGCGATTCGGCGAGCCCAGGGATAGGGAAATAAGAAAGGAAATAAGATATGCTAGACAACCTTGCCCTGTGCTGAAGGTTGCTGCACCACCTCTCGCAGCAGGCCTGGTACACGCATTCCCGGGACAACGGCCTTTGGTAAGGACGCGAGTCTCTCGAATAACTTCAGATGGTGGTCGAAGCCGTAGTACCTGCACGATAGCGCCTGTATATGTTTTTTTCATGGAAGCCTATTTGCGCATTCATGTACTGACAACATCAAAGCGTGGCAAAAACAAGTGCGATGACATTTCTATTACTGTTACAACTCTGATTCTTTGCTGTGTCTACAGACATGTTAGAGCAGGAACGTGTTAATAGTGCTGTCGCAAACCCTACAGGTTGAAAAATATGTGTGTCAGAAACTTTTAAAAATAGATAAAAATGATAGTGTGAAAGAGAGAGAGAGAGAGAAAAAAACCGCTATGCCCTCGCACAATGCGCAACACACAGCGAAAGCTGGAATCGAAATTTTGGAAGGTTGAAGCTTTCGATTTTGTGTTGACCACATCATTAAAACCGGTGTCGACTAGTGAGAAGGTCAAAGTTTTTGTATTATCCCAAGTGTGCAAACGTTGCAGTGAAAGGGAATTCTGTTACATTTTCCCACCAGCGTCATGTTCATCTGGCGAACTGTTTTGTCCGCATACCATTGAAGAAAAGGAGATTTGAAATTTTTCTGCGGCCATTTTTCCGCAGGCATTTTCATAATTTTCAACAGCCTATAATAGTTGCGTAACCATAGCTTGAAGCAGTCAAGCAAAAGTGGTTTCTTAAATAGAAAAAAATGACTTTCACAATAAGTCGTCAACAAACTACACTTATTTCGAATGTTGCTCGAGCTCACTAATTAGATAATGTAACTGATGCATACAGCCCAAGCTGGTATAAGAAGGTATCAAGTGACCGTACGTATATAATTTTGAAGAAAGAAAAATATCTTATTTCTCCTCTTCAATATTTTCGATCTCTAGTAACATAATCATCAGTTCCTTTTTTTTTTTTTGAAACCCACCACTCATAGACCCGAATGGAAACGCTCAGCGTGGCCTTTGATCCTAGGAGAACACGCCCCACATTTTAAGCCGCATAAGAGCGCGCGTGCACAGCCACATGTCCCGCATTATTCGCATTGACGGCGTGCGGTACACGCACCGCTGTATAATGACCGACGCTTTCCTTCGCCACTTTCGCTTTCGTAGATGACTTCTTTAGACACGCCGCCTTTCGACGTGTGAGTCCTGCGCATGGATCCGTGTTGCCCCTACGTGGCTGTACCCGGGTACGCACGACGTACCGTGCGGAGCAGGTCTCCGTCACCGCGTCCGGACCACCCGTGTAGTTTCAACAGTGGCGTTCCTTTTAGCTGACGTACCCTCCATCGGGATCCCTCAGTTTTTCGACGCTTGGTTTGGCCTTTCTTGTTCGCAAGAAAGTGGCGCTCCTAGCCCACTGCCTAATCCGCGTGGTCTAGAGCAAGCGACTTGGCAGTGAGGCCACCTAGGATCAGTGGGAAGGCGGGGAGGTAGGTCAGCAGTGTCGGGGCAAAATCTTGTGGCCCCCTTCGAGGGCCAATTGCAGACCGCGTTCCTGCAAATTCGTGGTGGGTCCGCCCTATACTGTTGTCCGCTCGGCACACTGTGCCACAGTCTAGGTAGTTGTACATTAATCGCTGTCGTCGAAGCTCAGCTATCTCGGCATTCACAGCACAAACGACTAGAACGAAACACGTTAAGATGTACACGTATAACGCGTCATGCCATAGCAGCCTGGTTTTGTGATTAGTCGTTTTGTAGTCGACAGGTGAGTCCCGTTCCGTCAGCGTGTTGTCTCGCTGGTAAATTTTTCAAAATCTTACGAACCGCACCACGCGAAACTGCTTTTCATTCATCTTTCCAGATCTGTGGCCTCATATATTGTTACCCTGCAGTGAAGTTAATCCGACAGTCGTCCATCCCGATCTTCGTAATTACGCGCTAACCATCCGGCAAAATGCTGTGCTATAGCAAAATTGATTGGTTCTCCCTGGCAGTTCTCAGGTAGAGGCTGTCTCTGAGTAAACGCAAGTTATTCGAATCCTGCATGTGCAACCGCGTCTAAAGGGGTCACGTGAATAACATACATGTCAGTGGTTGCATGGATACATGAATAGATGGATGGTTGCTGTGGGCGTCCCCTTCTTAACGAAGGGGGGGGGGGGAGCATATGCACCATGAGGCTCGACAAAAACAAAAGAAAACATAATGTTCACCTTGTGCCTTTTCTATTCCGAATAAATCGATTTCATCAAAAAAAAAAAAAAACATGTTCACAGCCTATATCTAGCCTCTAGGACAACACGACCTTAATTTTCCCACAATTTACTTTTGTGCATTGCCTCCAGTTTTCTGCTACCAATACTCTATCATCTCCTACTCATTCCTATTTAGGACGTATTCAGCTTTACACTATTATCTCTAAAGCTCAAGGCCTCATGCATAAGGTCGTGCCCAAGCGTACATCCATGGGTGTATATCTCCACATTCATTCCGAACAACCCAAATCGTTTCCTTCGATTCCCCACTGGCATATTAATATTGCTTTACAAGTAAGCTTTCTAAGGCAACCCGACCTGGATTAAACCAATAAAGGGCTTCTCCTTAAATTGTCATATAATTACTCCTTCTTACTTCCCTCCTGCTGCCCGGACAGCGCCACCGATGGCAGTTCGGGGCGGGCGAGAGATCGAAAGATGCCGTTTATGATGTCATGGTGCTATAACCTTGAGCCTCTTCGCCATGATTGTCTGTTTACGGGTGAAAATAGCCTTTGGACCCACGCCCTCACAGTACGCAACAATGCAAACAGCCCCATCCACCAACACCGGCTCCTGGAGCTCATCCTCCGAGAAGCCCCCATTGTACAAACCCTCTCCGTTTCCCACAGTTTGAGGCTGAGTGAGGGTAAGAGAAAGAAAGCACTCACCTTAAGTAAGACGTCGAAAATTATACCTGAGCCTTGTAGAAGCGGCGTCCCTTGCCAAGCTCAGCCTCATCTCTTTCGAAAAGCACGCCAACGACGCCGGCACAAACGAACAGCAGGCATCTGCGTGCTGGTCGAGCACGTCTGATTCGTCTTGTGTGCCGATGACGAGAGAGGCTGTATTAACCTTTAGGAGGGCATGAGAGACACCACTGCCACGTTTATACGGCGTTCTTTAGACTGCTCTGACTAATCGACGAGTTGAGTGAAGACAGAGTGGCCAAATGCACCGTTACAAAGACCCTGCTGTCCTGAAACCACGCATGCTAATCAAACCGGAGGCCGTATTAATTGTAGCATGGTGAGAAAAAAAAAGTAGGAAAACACATACATTAGTAGACTTCGTGAAAGGAAAATAAACTAAACAATCAATCATGAACATATGTATTCTTCGTGCAAGGTTTTCAGCAGTGATGCCACTAAACTTGTTTTGTGAGATTCTTGTAGGTGCTTTTAGGACTAGCTTGCAAGGAATAAAAAAAACACTGACTGCGCAGGTATTTTATGAATTTCTCTGGAACAAAGAAAAGAATATAAAATAAATAAATAAATAAAACATTCTTTACAAGAGATGTGCTCATTCCTTTTCCAGCACTACATTTATCACCCGGAGCAACAGATGCTCGCATTAATGTCTCAAGTAGTGTCCGATGCGGTGGAGCTGTGATTACGGCGCTCGGTTGCTGACTCGAAGGCTGCGAATTCGATGCCGGACTGGCGGTCGCTACTCGATGGAGGCAAAAACACCGGAGAACCGCCAACTGTGCGATGACAGTGCATGTTAAAAAACGTCAGATGGACAGAATTCCCGGAGCCCATCAGTGTGCATCTCTCGTAATCATTTCGCGGTTTTAGGACGGACGCGTCAGCCCAGTCAGCGGCCTTTTATCTCCTCCTTTATAACTTTCCTTCCCCTCTCCCCTTCCCCAGTGCAGGGTGGCCTACCGGGGCTCAGCTCTGGTTAACCTCCCTGCCTTGCTCCTTGAATTCTCTCTCTCTCTAGTACATGAAACCTCAGATTTAATTCTTATTACATTTTATCTGTAATTCATATT
Source organism: Rhipicephalus microplus (assembly GCF_043290135.1). Lineage (NCBI taxonomy): Eukaryota > Metazoa > Arthropoda > Arachnida > Ixodida > Ixodidae > Rhipicephalus > Rhipicephalus microplus. The sequence continues at coordinate 112,346,054 of NC_134700.1, read as the reverse complement.
ACCGTCTCGAGTGATAAAGAGAGACGCGTGGAGGAAAACTTAAGGATGCTTATTGTAGAACGCAGATACGTAAGTGTTTTACAGACACCAGTATGCGGGTGCGCTAAGAGGCCACACTTCGTGAACCAGGCTCGTCGAGGAAACGTCGAGGAGCGATTACGTGAGCCGCGCGACACCACCGGCGTGGGAAGAAAGCGCGGATTCGTCACGGCCTCGACTCACGTACGCACCAATTGACAGCGATCTGGCGGGGAAACGCGCACTGCCCGTGGGAAATACGGTATTGAAACGAAATGGAAAAGGAGATTTCCAATAGGGCATGGTAGGCGGGCCCGCATCAGGACCTCGAAGTGCGAACACAATGGGCGACCGCCATTGAGAGGAGTGTAGGTACACCTTGAAGGTTATCTCCATAATGTGTTTTTATCGGTGCCCAGCTATGAGGTTGTGTGGATCATATTTCGCATGTATACATACGTTCTCAGTGTTCTTTCTTCTAGTGTGAATATGACCCATAAAAGGGGCAGTTTCTCAGACCCTGTTAATGCTGTTCTTAAATCGTTTTATCAACATAACACTCAACATAACATCACAACGGTGCCACGTGATGTCTTCTGGTTTGTCGCGACGCACGTGCTCTCCCATCGTTCGCACCTTCTGTTCGTCTTTACATGCTTAAAACTAGACACTTAGACTAATATGTGCGAATAATGCCATCACGTTCCCTCTTTTTTTCGTTTCTCTGTTTTCAGCGCTATGGCTTCATTAAATGCTCCACTAAGGCGTCTCCCAGAGCCCGAGTAGCTTTCAGAGGTCAGACTTCACAAATCTTATGAGTGATAATTACAAAGACCACCACAAGGTGTATACCTTTACTGAGCGCGACAACACAACATTGTGGTTTAGAAGTCTGGCATAACCCCTCAGCAGGTGAGCATTTAATTATTCCTTAGTGGCCGTCCCAGCTCACGCGTTGAAACAAAAAATACATATTAACAAAAACTTCAGGTGACACAAAATTGTCTAGAACATCTTCTAGAATATACACTCCAAATACCATTCTCGTTGGTGGCGTGCCAAAAACTGATCGCGTCATCAAATGACGCGATTAGTTGGAACGATGACCATGTCCTGCGAACGCAAAGTTCCAACTTCTCATTTGACAGCTTGAGCACGGTCAGTGTTTCCTTTCCTGTCACCTTTAATTGGTGTAATTATTAAAACGCTTCCGTGCATTAAGTTTATTTATTACCGCAAGTTAACCATCAACAACTCACGGCTGTACCAATCTTGTTACGTTTTTGCACGCAATTAAAATTCGCTTATTTAGGGCTTCGAACTACTTTTTCAGCACTTACCTGAGCATTTGCTATACAAATACACAAGTATGATGGCCTACCAGCTACTTTGCTTGCGTTACTCATTCCATTCGTGAAATTGTGTGTCTTGTGCACGAATAACACGAGTTACATGAAGCTATTATCAAAGACCGTTTCAGCATTCGCAGCTCTTATCTGTGCAGTCCACGTTGCGTGATCACCGACCTCTATCGGGAACGGGCATGCCTCTCTATAGTCACGCTGCTATAATATCGCTTCAAATTTAACAGTCGTGACCTCTAGTGGGGTCTCCCACGATCAACACAATTTCTCTTGTACTTGTATAAAGGGCTCAAAGTTAATCTGTCCCACTCTAATTCTTCCTAATAATAACTCACACGTCTCTGTTGTACTTTTCCCAACGTCATCGTGCTGGTAATACGAGAAAGCTCCTTCTTTTTCTAAGCATTATGCGATTGCTTTCTTATTAGGCGCAACCGGGTGCCTTGTGATTACCTGGTAGGCTTCCCCACGTAAAAGGCCCACAGCAGTACGACTAATCTCTTTCGTGCGCGGAACGTAGCCGTGAGAAAACCACTTCGCGGCAGATGTGGTGCATGATTGAAGTACCGCTGTTTTACTTCGTTTGCTTTTTTTTTCTCAAGTTCACTCTAGAAGCGTGAAGAATCACCGTTATATACGTGTGAAAGCGAAAGCGAATGAGCGTCGAGTCCAAATGAAGACTTTTCCCAGTCTGCAGCGAAGGCACAAAGTAGGAGTGAAGACTACGACGACCTGAGGAGCAGACCAGTTGACAATGTCCTCGAAAGCTCATTTCCGGAGTGATCTGTGCGTCATGGACTCGGGAGGAAAAAAAGTTAAAGAAAAACTACTTCAAGTGGTCGCTTGAGCGATTGACCTGTGAACAATTTCAATGCTATAGCACGCCCGCCGTACATCTACGCTGCCACCGAGCTTTCGGGTAAATGACTGGCAGCTTCACAGGAAAGGTGATATTATGACTTGACTGTAGAGTCGTTGAACTCTACAGTCAAGAAAATGCTGTTCCTACTGTAGAACATTTTTCAAGTTTTTGGCAAACGCAGCTTTCCTGTGCGTGAGCAGGTGACTGCATTAAAAAAACATGCGGGGAATGTCGCTCAGCGCTTTTGCACTATTATTTTTTTCGCCCGTAGCGAAACAGCTGCTCACGTTTGGCACTGCGATATGATCGTTGTTGTGTCTAATGCCTTATTCAGCTGCGAATTTTAAATGATATATTTAAACCTAGTTTTTATACTTCATACTTTTTTGTTCGCCTTCTCAGACTATCATATAACCAACCCTGCCCTCTACACCTCCTTCCCCTCCCCCTCACGAGGTTTTGGGCTGTGAGTTTTTTTATTATTATTACAGTCGAAAAAGTGCGCATCACTTTAAAGACTAGCCAGCTGTTGGCGCTCGCTGGCCGGGTCGTGCCGGAACTATAAGCCAAAAGGAAACCTCACGCTCTGAAGCCGGACCCAGGTGGCGTGCGGGCTGGCCGTCACTTCACGTGGCACCTTTCCTTGGGCAAGGTCCTCGTGATCGGTGCCCAGCACGCGAAGCAGCTGGCCTCTTCGCCACGCGAAGACGGCTTCTCGCGTCCGCCTTGCCGTCGACAGCCGCTGCTGTTCTGCAGTCACTGGCTGGCTACACTTCGCGTGTACTCGGCCATAGGCCAGGCCGCGTGCGTGCTTCGAGTCTGCACGCGTTCGCAGTCTTATTCGCCTTCGTCCACGCCCTGCATTGGAAGCCTTTGCGGGCGTCGTGCACTGTCGTGCACTAGTTGCGCGTGAAGATAAAGCCAGGCGGCGGTCGTAGCGTGTGTTTGTGTTGCGAACACTGAGTGTGTGCCTATTTATATGTACAGTCCTGGTCTCAAGACTCTAGAGCCGACAATTGAAGGAAGGGCGCACGTGCACGTAGAAAGCGGCGCCCACCAATGCCTTTTGAGGAACTCCTTTTAGGGGCAACCAAATCGTGCCCGTGTATAGAGGCATTTGCTTTGGCTGTGATGTATCCAGGGCTTTGGCGAAGGAGCGCCCTTTCTTTTTCGAGAGCTTTCCACGCCTTTTCGCTGCTCACGCAGTTCGTCTGTCACTGCCGAATTGTTCACTTCCAAATCTTTTCATGATTATTGCCTTCCGTTATTTGCTCTCCTTTTTTATATCTAGTCGATACTGAAGAATGCGATTAATATTTAACAGAGTGGTGCGCTAGTTGCATCTGTCCACGGAAAATCGTTCTCGCCCGAAATTCGGCAAAGTATTTTTCGCTTGTTGTGGACCTTGTTTGGCGATCTTGAGGGATGTATATACAGCTTATGATATTGCTACGGATTTACACTAAGGGCCGGAAAATTGAATTAGATCGTAGATTATACAGCGTGGTGTAGCTGAGTTGCAACAAACCATGCCCCCAACTGCTTGTAAGCGGTTTCTTCTCTGCAGGGTGATATGGAGGCGCAGATAAATTTCGTGCTTATGCGCTGCCATAATTCATTCATTCAAGCTATCAGGAGGGACGAATGTCTTGTGGCAGGACCTTCGCTTTTTCTGCATGGAATAAGTGAAGGTTTTCTCGCAGAATGGATTTTGTATTACCAGAGATTCACGAAAAAGGCGTCTTAGTTTTAGACAACCAGAAGGTGCTGGAAGCATCCAACTAAGGCAGCGATTCTCCGGCACGGTTGAAGTGTTGCGCTCTTGACACGAAGGTTGAAGGTTCGATCCTGGCAATGGTGGCAGCATTTCGATGAAGGTGAAATAACCCGTGTGCTGTACGTGAAATGCCAGTACACGTTAAGAACACCAGATGGTCGAAGTTTCCGGAGCCCTCCACTACGGCGTCTCTCACAAATACCGTGGTTTTTGGGAAGTAAAAACTCTGGATATTATTATTATTATTATCACTCTTAATAAGATAGTAAATAAACTACTAAGGTCAATTGCCCGATATAATCCCATTACCTTTCTTCTGTTGGCTGGACTTTTCACACGTCGTGAAGATACATCATGTGATGCTTGTGCAGCCGCGCATATTTCGTGCGATGCTATTTCGGCACACTTGCACGTATACGCACAATCAGGAGCAGCCCTTTTGTTTCCTACTCAGGGTGGAATATACGGACAGGGATGGGTGCCGAGACGGGATGCAGAGGTTGCTCTCGTATACACGGGGAAAGATGCACCCACACCATTCGTGCAATACGTCTTAAAGTGCGTCAGCTTCTGCGGGAACGGAAAGACGGAAACGCAGGCCCAAAGAAGATCGAGAGCACCGCACCCTGCGGTCCTCTGCCAGCATCCGAGTGCCGTGAATGACACGCCCACCGAGGCCTATATACATGCGCAGGCAGGCTTTAGAGCAGGAAGCGGTATTTAAAAGTAGAGTCACCGAACAATAGTTCATACGCGAGTGAAGAGCCACGTGCGAATGTGCCCATGGTTGACTTTCGAATGCCTCTAGCTCGTATGAGCGACGATGAGAAGACGCCGAGAAAGGAGAGGTGGTGAGTATATACAGAGAATTGAGGCGCCGCAACCCTGCATATGCATGACGCGGCACTCCTTGGGCAGATCGGTATATACGAGCGGGGTGTTCCCCCTCCCCCACCGCGGGGAACGGTGTGTTCAGGACCAAATGAGATGCGTCGATGGCGTGCGCGTAACTTTGAATTTTAACCGCCCCACCGATGGAGCACCGTTGCATTAAAGAACTGTCTTCGCACGTAAAACGCACGCAGCAGCCAGCCGTGGGTTCTTCGTATGCACACTCCATTAACAAGGCATCCACGCGTTCCTCCTTGTAGCTTCCTCGTGTACACGATGGCGCGAGTGGCATAGCTCTCAACGTTTCATTTTTGAAATTCCATCTCACGTTTAGGGCGTGGAGCGCATTCCTTCACGTCTTTAGGTACTGTCTGGCAGTGTTGTAGTGCACGTCGAGATTTGCATAAACTATCGGTGGAGCTAGGAACATTTACCACCACCTGTTTAAATAAATGGTCTCGTTTCACTCTGTGTCCATTGTGCTCCCTTTCGAATAGTTCGATTTCATTACATGGGCGGCAATTTGCCCTACATAGCCACTTCTTAGCATATCTAGTTCACACTGTGGATGACTGTACGTGTTAAAGACACATTGAACTGGAAAAGGAAGTCAGTTTAAACTTGTAGGTTAGCCCTTGAGAACTGTATTGCTAGGTTCGCCATCGAAAGTTTACCACCAAAAAAAATTGAAAACCAGAATATTCTTTTTGAGTTGACCGGCCAAGCTTAAGCACCCGGGCTGGGATTTTCAATATTTGCATTTTGTATGCACTTTTTTGCCGTAGGCCAGCTGGCTTCCGTAATTGTAGGTCTCGCATTGGGATATGCCGAAATACTGTTTTACGAGCTATTCTTAGGAACTTAAGACGTCGTGTATATGTCCCCTGAAGGACAGTTTAACGTCACGGATTTTATAGGCCCGGATTTCATGCTTCGACAGCATCGACTGAGTAAAATTTTCTGAAACTTTTCTGTTAAGACTGTAGTTTACCTGGAACACAACGTGACGCTTTTTTTAACAATAAAGAATGGCGTAGCCTCCAGAAGAAACCATTAAATACTATAACGACAATGTTTCTGTGGTAACTTGAGGATGGTGTCGCTTCCAATGTTTTCTTTCTGCGTTTTTTCTTGCATATAAAGCGTCTCCTCAGTGGTCCTTCTGGTAATGTTGTATTGGGATGCTAATTCCAAAAATGTTTAAAGACGACAGTCTTTCTTGGGGTACTTCGACCGAAAAATTGTGGCCTGTCTTTCTGTCTGTATGCCTGCATGTATGTACATTTGTCCGTTTGTTCATCATAACGATACTGCAAACGGCTTCAAACGATTATTCATACGGCCCCAAACGATTATCCAAACGGCCAACCCCGTCTGTAGCACCCACAAATATCTCTCAAATTTAAGCGTTCATACTTGTGCGATTGTCACTTAAAAGCAATTATTGCGCATGTATGAGGCACCATAACAATATGTCAGTATTCTGTATGTGAATATTCTAGGGAACGCATAGATAAGTAATTCTAAGGACCGTAGCATTTATCACGCAGCGCTGAAAATGCAACACTATGCTGAAAAAGGCAACTGTTTTCAACGCGTTGCTAAGACAACATGGTGGTGGCAGCTGCCCGTCGCTTTGCGTTCTACACCTTATCACCTCCGAGACAGGCGTGCACGCCTTCCTTCGCTTTCAAAGATAACTGCCAGATAGCGCTTGTGTCTAATTTGCCTCGATGCGCTCGTTCGCCTTCGTTGCACGTATCGAGACACTCTAACGCAGCGCCTTTAGAATACCTTTCACCGATTTTCTCGCGCAGAACATCAAATAAACGTTTTGTTCACTCTCTCCAGACGCAAGACTATCGTCTTTAGACGACATTTTCGGTGAAACAAGCAGATACGGGGCCCATTTTTTTCTACCTTGGTAGTGTCTCTTTAGGATGTGTGTGATAACTATGATGTGATTAATTTTGCTGTGACCGACACGGAGAGCACTGCTGCACGTACTATCAATGCGCATAAGTGGTGACGTCGAACGTAGTGGTGACTAAACACAGGCGGTTCTTGAACAGCGCAATTGTTCACTTAAAGAAATCATGACCACGTGTCGATGTAAAAAGCCTTCCCTCACATGTGCTATGAATTGGACAGAGTAAATGTAGGCTAACGCATTTAACTGGAAGTTACCTCATTCTGCACGCCTGATTGATTTATTTATTGATTGACTGATAGATTGATTGATTGATTTGTGGGATAAACGTCCCAAAACCACCATATGATTATGAGAGACGCCGTAGTGGAGGGCTCCGGAAATTTCGACCACCTGGGGTTCTTTAACGTGCACCCAAATCTGAGTACATGGGCCTACAACATTTCCGCCTCCATCGGAAATGCAGCCGCCACAGGCGGGATTTGATCCCGCGACCTGCGGGTCAGCAGCCGAGTACCTTAGCCACTAGAACACCGTGGCGGGGCTCATTCTGCACGCCTAACAAGGTGCCTGTATAGAGGAAGCCCAACCGAACAGCTTCTGGTACCAACGGGCGATACTGTGCAAGAGAAGAGGAATGTCATAGACAAGGCGTTTGTCGATCGCTGAGCAGCTCTAAATATAGAGAGATTGACTAATGACAGCACCGAATGTTGCTATGGAGCAAGAACCTCTTGTTGTCATTGAAAGTTTGATGCTGTGTGGAGTTCACTGCCGGAACAGTCATGCGTAACCGAATTTATCGTCCCTATGTCTGAGAAAGAGTGACTCTAAAGCTGGTAAGTAATATTTGTTTCTACGCCAAAAGAATAGGGTTTCACTGATTGATTGATTTGTGGGGTTTAATGTCCCAAAACCACCATTTGATTAGTAAAGACGCCGTAGTGGAGGGCTCCGGAAATTCTGACCACCTGGGGTTCTTTAACGTGCACCTGGGTTTCACTGATTATGCGGATTACTGAAGTTCTACGCAAAATCATGCATACGAACAGGTCACTTTATCAACAGCAACACGAAACCATCACGTGCCGTCCTAAAAAAATAAAAAATCAGGAGGAGCTTACGTATAACACAGAACATTATTTTTGACCGGAGTCATCCATTCGTTATATGCTCTGTTTTTCGTTTGTTTGTTTTGTCTGACTGAATTCATTTGCTGAAACCCTAATTACCACCAAAGGAATGTCTGAGAGACAGTGCCATCAGCTGCCACTTTACATATTCGTCATCGTCAGTACATGGTCCTATCTATCCTCAGTATGATGATAACGACGTAATAAATGTTACCCGTCATTGCAGGATTAGATTGCACTTGCGTACTGTTTTTACCGAAAGTGCTTCATCGAGCAAACACAAAGGTCAATGGCATCTGCCCGATTGGCAGTGGTTTGCGGCTCCAAAATGAAAAAGAAAAAAAAGCGACAGGCTTCCTCGAGCTTTCCGGGAAGTCGAAGAGGGCCAGAAACGCAAATACGCGCGAGCGTTAGCTTTTGTGTACGCAGCCTTTTGGGAATTAGGCAGCCTTCGTGTGCTGCATCTATACGTGTGTGCAGGCCTGTCTGTTCTCGAGAAAAAACAAAGGCGGAGAGATAGGCAGGCAGGCAGGTACGTTATCAGCATGGGGTCACGCACGGTGCGCCGCTGAGCGCTCCTGAAAAGGTTCGGCATCGCCTTGTGGGAATGGTGCGCCTCGAAGAGTTGGCTGTGCAGCGACTTCTGGCAAGCGCGCACGCTGAGCTAAAATGCAGCGGTAGTGCTTGTTTCGAAACTGCTTGTGTTTGTTCTTGACTCTTGGTTAGGAAAACGCTAAATGGCAAAAGACGATATCGGAATGCATGCGTGCCTGCGGCGTTTTGTCTGCGTGTGCGATTGACGAAATGCGGGAGCGATTCCTGGCATCACCGTTATACTCATTGTATATTTCATAGAACTCCAAGCCATAAAATCCTTCATTTAGAGATTTGAAAATTAAAATGTTAATTTCTGAACAAAAACTCTGAAACCTCGCAGAAGAAAAAAAAATGACGTGACTGAAAGCACGTCTTTACGATACTGCATTATTTGCCAACAACAGCTTGAGGTTAAGGAGATGTTGATTAGGCGTTACAGAACTTATAGAGCAAGACTGTGACTACAAAAAAAAAGTCGAGTCTACACTCTCTTCTGCTTGTCGTTAAGGCTGTCGTTCATATGTAAAGCCGTCACGCCGTGCAGCCTCCTGACATATCAACCATCACCAATAGCAACTGCCAAAAGAGCATTTTCTGAGTGCACTTGACGCTTCACTTTGTTATTTTGGCATAATTAATGTAATCTGAAGTCAGATACAGTTAAATGTGGAATGCTAGGCTAAAAGTGAAGAGAATAATTCTGCGCCCTGTTTTTTTTTTTACTCTTTTGTAACACTTGTTAATAGACAACTGCTTTTGCGATGCAATAGATTTAGTTTGCTGCTTACCCATTACTGTTCCCCTGCTAAAGTTGTGTGGTTTGCCCCAAAACGTAGCGATACGTATCTCTGTCTTAAAGGAGATAGTGCTGTTGCAACAGGCGGGATTGACCTGGCCTAAATGGCCAGCAATGGTTCCGCCTGAGCAGCTCCCAATTTATAGCGTTTTGTCACCGAATTTCGCACTGCCCAGTGTCTCGCAGGAAAGTCATCAGAACACGTTCCACGCTCTTCCTCTTTGCCTTGGGCCATTCAGGAAAAATGACATCTTCAACTGTCACGTGCCTATGTAAACCTTCTTGTAATCTGCGTATTATCGCTGCTCTTCCCCTCTCAACATGCGGCCACAGCCAGATAAAATGTTCGATGTCGCATTTATCACCACACAAAACACAAAACTGAGAAGCGCCCAGCCTAGTCTTAAAAAACGAAGGCGGCGTGTATGCGGAGTCAGTCCTTATCTGGTAAAGAAGCCTTGCTAGTTCCCTAAGAAGTCCATGGATTACGCATGACTGATGTCGAAACTTGTGAATTGCCCGGAAGTGATTGCGTATTACATCCTTGTTCTTCTGATAGGTTTTAGGAGCTCTGATTCTGAGCACACAAGTTCATGATTCACGTGCAATGGCATCAGCTTTCTTATTACCTCCGGATCAAATGTGCTTTGTGACCCACTGAAATTTTACTTGGAAGCTCTTCCTGTTCGGGCGTTTGCTGGGTGCCAGAGATTCCCTTGCGAACTTTTCTTGAGATAGGCCTTGACACAGTCGCTGTAATGCCGACTCCGCAAGCAATCTCGTGTAAAAAAAGGATCGCCACTTTCGCAAAGTCGAGGTGATTGCGGCGCTTTCTACTGTTGTGGGCGACACATTGTATCTGTGTCCGTGTATATATAGCTCTTTTGCGTCTGTGTTACTTTCTTTTTTATTCGAAACAGAGGCCTTCTTTCTACAATGACTGATGCAGTAAGTAACCGGCATCGTTGGCGACTCTAAAGATGCACTGTTGGTAAAGTGAATGCGTATTGCCTATAAACTGATTGACCAATCATCGTGCACCGAAACTATGGCACTGTGATGAGTAAAATGGCAGCCACACCCCTGCGATGCTTGCCTGTGAAAGAGCAAGCAGCGGTTGCAGAAACATACTACACTACGGTATAGAAACAGATGTGGCAATGCTGACAGCATGCAGAGGCGGAACGCCAACGAGAGTGGTTTAATACCTTTGCCATTCTGAAGGCGAGGGTTCTCGTCCCCACGCGTGAGTCGGGTACTCACGAAAGCGGACAGACACACCGGGAGTATGGAACCATCGGGAAACGGAAGCACCTGATGCCTCCAAGCGGGGTGCGCGGTGTCGGGCTCGTGCAACCACTGAACAATGGAGGGGACAGCGCACTGCTTCCTCGGCTGAGCACCTGGGCAGCCCGCATCTTTGATGACTGGCATGTCACTGGTGGCGCTCGCCGTCACAGGCTTATTTAGACGCCGTCACAGGCTTATTCGTCATTCGGTCACTGTTATAAGACGTGACAAAAAAAAAAGAGGTTGACCAGTGTGCACAGCAGAACCGCTGAGTAGGGACAGTGTCGGTGAGCACACGCGCAAATGACAGCGTTTAAAAACGAGACTCGACTACTTTGCCAACATTGACAACGATGGCGTTCACCGTCTGTTACTCTTGGAGTAGACCTTATGTCGTGCGAAAACTGCAGCCAACGCGCATTGTTGGTACAGGGGCGCTAAGGCTGGCATGCAACTGCTATGAAAAGCGTTGCAAGCATGCTTGCACGCGGTTGCCTCGACTCTTGTCAATCTTTCGAGTCGGTCACCCTTGACGAGCGAAGGGCAGGAACAATCGCTCGTGGAAACAGTGACGCAGACAACAGGGATTTGGTTGCACTTCCTTCTCGAAGGGTCGAGTGAGAGAAGAAAAAGAATGCAGGCGCCATAAAGGGCCCGCGTGGCTACTCAAAAATCGCTCACCACTAAAGAACGCTCTGCAGATCTTCACCGTAGTGGCGGTGGCCGAGTAGGCACAGCAGTAAAGAGACTATCCTGCTCAGACAGACGCTCGAAAAAAGCAAGTATGAAGGGACGAAGAAGGCGCGGAAGGCATTGTGGTCCTCTGAAGCTTTCTTCTAAGTATAGTCCACGCCGGGATCACGTCCGGCGGTGTATGGTCCCGACGTTTCTTCGCTACAGAGGCGCTGCTCGCGGTGCGTTCATTCCCCCCCCCCCCCCCTTTACTTTCGTTGGGATTGACTCCGCGGTGGGCTACACCACCCAGGCAGGAAGGGATTCGTCAGCGGTGCTCACGCGGTCTGTATGCCAATTAGGCTCGCAACGTAATCAATGTAGCCTCTGTGCTGCCTGCGTCTGAGCTATTGCATATCGCACACGTCCTAGCTGCTCCAGAGGGTATAGGCGGGCTTGTGAGGCTGCCTTGTAAACATAGAAGAGCACAGTTTTCGTGGCTGTATTATAAGAGAACCATAAATTGCCGATCTTCGTTGTTCTTTAGTCATGAAAGTACGATGTTTGGGGCTTTTGGGAGATGGTACAGTGATGTGGTATACAAATTTCATATCTGTATGCATGTGTTGGGGAAAGGGCTTTTTGGCTAAGGTTTCTGTTTGTGTTATGTGCATACGGCTATATGTGCGAGTTAGCGGCTAGCTGCTCGGTAAATACGTAATTTAGTGCTCTCGTAAAAAATGAAACCGGCGCCCATTTTCTTCGCAGATTTTGACCCGGTGTTCAGACAATGCGAAAGTTGAACAAGTCAAACGCAGCTATGACTTCCTCCTCAGTGTTGCTCTCTTCCATTTTTATCACCCAGGGACCACTCACAAAGACGGTCACAAAAGTTAGAGAGAATCGAGGCTGACAAAAGTCAGTGACCTTTAGGCGGCAGCGTAGCTGTTTCTCGCGTAATAACTAAACAATAATTAAAACATCTTTTTTAATAATTTTCTTAAAGGGTACCCTTTCTCTTCTTCAGAAAATAAGGTTAATTTAGATTCATTTTTACGTGTTGCCAGAGTGACCAGAGTTCCAAGAGCATCCCGTTACTAACGCTTCACAGTGGTATTACTTGGGATGGATGGATAGATGGATGAACTTTATTTGGTCTTTCGGAACGCGCTTTAGCACGTTGCGGGCCGCTCCCACGTCGGAACGAGGAGCTGAAGAGAAGAGTACTATCACCTAATCTGCACAAACGATCCTCGGCAAACATGAAACCAGTTTTATAACATACGTACTTCTTTGACGAGAACTGTGCGCGTTCACTATTCTACTATTACTTTGTCTCCTCTGTTTACCCATTCCGTTATGTACATTTCAAATGGTACCACCACATTTATAACGAGCGCTGCACGTCGGCTCGTGGTACGTACTGAAACGCGCAACGCGTGGAGAGCACACGGGAAGGTACACTCGAATATGTATGTGCTTCGAGGCTGCTGGCGACACGAGGGGAATACGGGAGCGCTGCTGAACAAAAGCAGGAAGTCTTCTCCGGGAGATTTCGCCTTCGTTCGGCTCCGTTCTAGTTCCGTGAGAAATCGAGTAAGCCGCGCATTTATGCTTTTGGGACTTCGTGCGCGCGCTCGCCGCGCCTTCAGCGCGGGCGCACGGACGGACGAGCTGGCCGGCGTGTGCCCATGAATATACAATGCGGGCCTGTTCCGATTGTGTACGTTGGGCGTGCCTTTGGGCGTCCATCACGAACTCGTGATTGCAAGTTCTGTCTTTTTGTCCTGCAGCGTTTCCAGACGAAGAAAGGCAAATAATGATGTATCTTCTACAAAATAGAAAAAAGAAGTAAAAATGTGTGAATCGATTGGGGCACATCAAAGGTATCAAAACCTAACTTCGCAGTAAAATTTTATGCAAAGTTCCCATGCACAATCACACCAGTTGACTATCGTGCAACAAAACTAATCACTCTCTAATTCCTGCTGGGTTTCTCGAGAGACAACGGTAAGTATATGCGAAGAGGGCTGTTTTTCCACCAAAATAAGCCAGCTATAGTTTCACATTTTGCCGTGTTCGTAGCTTCAGGAATCCGTTGACACTAACACCCACTCTGCATGGCTCGACAGGAGAATGATTTAATGGCGCCGTCAATGAAAACAACCTATTTATCGTATTCATGCTATTCGTTAAAACTACGCCGACGACGCGTAAGTGAAAGTAAGCGTTCAGAATACCTGGACAGCTTGTTGATTAAGATACTACTAGAATGCACAACTAAAGAACAGAATATTTTGTGCTTCTAAGGTTAAACTATTGATGTCCAACAACACGTATGTACTCATAAAAGAAACAGCACAATATTTCCGGCACGGTGACATACATTCACTTAACTGTTCTGCGGTAAAGAGATATCATTATAGTTACTATAGCAGTTATTCTCAACAGTCAACTTTCACTGAAAAAGCGGGCACTATAAGTGTTTCTTCTGGATTATATTCGCTTGTGCAGTAAGAACCGACAAATGCATAAGAGTAGCAGCGGGACATTTGCTACGAAAGAGTGGTTCTTTAAACTCTGAAACACTCAACCCCTTCAATGGCGACTGCTACTGCAAGGCTCCACTAGGTTTAACTGCCAGAAACAGCGAGACTTGTGGGAGTCTAGCAACCCGGCCACATGCAAAATTCTACAGAAACGTAAATCCATGCGTAGAAGAAAATAACGGGAACACTTTGTACAAACGTGCACAGTTTCAGAAACATCCTAACGTACCTACCGGAATTCACACCAAGTGGAAGAACGCACTCAGTACGCGGCATTAAAGGGCTCGCAGAACTCGTCGTCTGTTTGACGGTTACGCAGCACTTAACACAACGTACACACGTGAACGTTATAACACCCCCTTGTCCAAGGAAGGCCGTAACAATCTCAAACATTCACTCGTATGAGTAGTAAGTCAGGCATACTCCCGACTCGGCAGCGGCGAGTTCTAAAGCAAACAATGCCACACTTTCCCTCCTTTCGCTTTGGCGCTGACGGGCCGGGCTTGCGTAACACAAGGACGCTGGTTAAATCGCCACCGTTCTCCGGGCTTGTGCACAATGCGGGCCGTCGGAAAATAATGCGGCGCGGACAGGATGACATGGCTGCGGATCACGCGTAAAGCGTGACCTCGCAGAACGTTTTTGAGAGCAGCCCGCACGCACGACTACGTCTGGCTGTTTCGGTGGTAAGTGGGCGTGAAGCAGTCTTAACACAATAACCGGATCCTATAGCAGTGATGCTATAGCTGCAAAGTTTACTTGAACTTCATTTGGGGAAAAATTCGGCAGATCCCACGTATCTTGGGAATCAATGTTATGCAAAGCAGGCAGATGCAAGGTGAGCGTGTTTTATATTTTTTATTGAGCGAGACTGTATGAAGTGGCGCTCAATATATGTACAAATCCACTCGCACTCATACGTTAACCAGTCGCATATGTTTTATATTAGCAGTTGTTTGCAGTTGTGTAACAATTCCAGCAGCAAGATTAATATTAGCCACACCAGAAGCGTTGGGGCTCACAACGATGGTAGCCCTCAACACGGCTATACAAATGAACCTCAGCGGATGGCACCTAACTATAATTGACGTTAATCCGACATGGTGGCTGTATCATAGGAGTATATATGTAATGCTTGTAAAATTTGATAGCCAGCACTGCAACAAGAATTGACGTTTCACGAGCGTTACGGTCTATTAGCAAAGTATTTCCAAAATATGGCGTGGCTCTGTGGTACTGGAGTGCCACGCAGGACACCAAGGTTTGATTCCTGCTGGGACACTAACATCAATTCTTAGGATTCGTCTGGTCAACGCTGCCTCTGTCGGTTTCTTCTTAACCCTTATGCGTTAAAATTACCCATGTGTGTTCTCGCCATTCCTGGTTAGATATAAAATGTCTGTCACCTGTGACACATAGCACATACCCACCCCCGGGTATGTGCCACTGTTTTTCGGAACGTGTTGGACGACGTACGCGACGAGATTGTTACATTATTCATGTCATGACCAGCTCGCCGTATTCGTCAAACTATCTTAGCATCCCGTACTAATATGTGTGTGGTGGCTAAATAGATAGATAGATAGATAGATAGATAGATAGATAGATAGATAGATAGATAGATAGATAGATAGATAGATAGATAGATAGATAGATAGATAGATAGATAGATAGATAGATAGATAGATAGATAGATAGATAGATAGATAGATAGATAGATAGATAGATAGATAGATAGATACCAATGGACGAACGCCAAAAGTGCTTGCAGTACGCAAAGAATACTTAGCATTGAAGTTAATGAATGTAAAATGCCACCCGCACACGACTAGGTGGAAATACAAGAGAAAGAAGGGTCAGGAAATGAGTTTGTCGCAGCCAACGTGTTGTCTTTTTTGTTCCTTCATTTGAAACTCTGCCAAACGTTCCAGCGTCTAAAGTCCTTGCTTTCAGTTTCATTTCATTTTTCCACAAGCAATAAAGTTACGCGGGAGTCGTTCCTGTTCATTTAAGTTCCATGGTGATTATTTGATTCCGTGACTGCTACTTTTTAAGTAGTCAGCAACGTACTCCTACATTTAGCAGTCCTCCGAATAGCTACCGAAAAATGTCTAGATGTTGGGACGGAGCTGGATGGGCGGTAACATCCACCTTAAAATACAGAAAGAACACGCTTCCGTCAGTTGATTTTTGAAATAGACAAACTATTTACTTTATTTCTTTGTTTTTTAATGAACTAATTAGTGAAGTGAACTCTGTCCCTCACTGCAAGGTAGCGTCTTGTGTGCGAAATTAATTACTTGGTTGGGTGTGTGTCCTAAGCGAGCAGATATTAAAGTGTTCACTTAAGTAGATTCGTACTTCAATTAACTTCATGGGCGTCTCAGTGTTGTTTAGTTGGAACTGTTTACTGGAGTCCAATTGTGGTCCTGGAGTAGCAAGCCAGGCGATGAACCAGGCAAGGCATCTGAGTAGGCATCTGAGATTTGTTATCTCACTATCTCGACGACCGACAAGCAGCGTTTCATGACTTCATCTGCTCAGGCAGCCTTTCCACCACGTGGACCTTCTCTTCCACCGCAACGTAGGTGAAGCAATACGAAACAGTCAGTAGTCGTTGTGCGCTGTCAAAGTATAGGGCTACGTAACTGTCCCCACCCGGCAACGGTATGCGGGTCGTACGGTATCATTCTTCTCACGCCTCCAGAATTGTCAGGTTCGTACGCGTGCCTCTCGCAAGGGGCTCTAATTGCACGGTTCGACGCTCGATTCTGAGAGAGACACGACGCGCCCCACAATCCCGAGATTGGGCACTCCGGAAGAGAGCGATAATGGCGGTGGGTTGGGTGCGTGAAAGTGGGTGACTTCGCGGATCATTCGGCGAGAGGTGACGCTGCTTCGAATGATCGCAGCGTGCTCTGTGGGCAGCGCCGTATCGCTCACTCGGCCAGATAGGTGACGCCACACCTGACAGCTGTGCGTTTCCCGTGCGGAAGTATCCGGACTGCCAGTTTTTCGATTTGGTTTATGTGCGTGCCCTTACTGTACGCAAGAAAGTTGTAGTTTCTGCTAATTCATTTTCGCAGTCGTCGAGGTGACATAGGTCCTCCTCGCAGATGCTTCTCGGCTAATAGTGTCTGCGACGGAATCATAGACGCAATGATGACGCAAATAGCGGTACACTGATGCAAATAGCAGTACACTGATGGGAGGGCAGTGTACTGCCCTCCCATCAGTGTACTGCTGGGAGGGCAGTGTACTGCTATTTCCTGTTACTATGCACGATTATTTCTTTGTGCGTATAAATGCTGACCGTTCAGTGTCTACAAGCCTTACCAGGCTATATAAAAAGAGGTGTGGGTGATTTATTCTTTCTCATATTTGTTAATCTGTTATTGACGTGTGAACATGCCAGGAATATTATTATTATTATTATTATTATTATTATTATTATTATTATTATTATTATTTCCCGGTGTCCAGTGAACATAGACACAGAGATAGGAAGAAACCAATATGCGATGTACACGTAACGTGCTTTCTTCTTAGCACTAAAAGGGTACAACACCTTCAAAACGGCTATTTTTGGTTGGCATAATTAGTCAAGGTTAGTGCAAGTTACCGGAGCCGCTACCTCGTGAAATAGGGTGGACCTTTTAGCGACAACTCCGTTGCAGATTTTAAAGTTGTTTAATTTATCTTTTCGAAGCTCCTTCTCCTTCATTTATTTGCTTTCTCGTATTTTACGGTAACCATCCCTGTTACGATTCTGAATGATAACCTCTCCTTACATAGATTTAATATTAAAAAAAAAACGTACGCCTACCTACACTTGCAATTGATTAATACACGTCGAATGTAGGGCATTTTTCACTGTTTTTCTCTATTAGTGCACGTCATTTATGCCTGGTGCAGAGCAAGACACGACACCTCGTCGCACGACAACTTCCTGCGACAGTGAATCAGTCAATACTGATAGTAGCGCTTTACATGTCAATACGTCGATATGAATATAAAACATGCAGTACTGTTGAACACTGGGATTTTCGACATACCGTAGTTCTTTAACACGCGTCTATCACCAAGCACCCGGGCCTCTAGGATTTTGCCTCTGTAGAAATACCGGTGCCACGTGGTGAATCACTCAGCAAGGGTGCGCTTAGTCGAACAGATGGGGTAAGAGAATAAACCCGTGTGACACAGCGTGGCGTGCGCATACCAGCTGTTTAGCGAGATCTAAAAACAGCCCTATGAATGTGACAATTTCTCCTTCATTGGTCCACTCCGGCGAGTCCGCTCGGGTGAGTCGGTGGACATAGCAGCTAATTACGGGAACTGTCATCACTCTTCCGCGAAAGAAGCTATTTCGAGCCTAAAGAAGCGAGCAGGTGTTTCTGGTGGCCTGGAGACACAGATCAACGGAAGCGGCCCGCGCAGCTTCCTCAATATAACGGCGACGCCTTGTTGCGCTGACGGCGCCCCTGACGGAAGCGACGTCGCTGAAACACGCAATATTTCCGCGTATACCTAAACGGCTAAGAAGACGGGGTCTCTAATCACATTCCAGTAAGCGATGCGGATTAGATAAATTTTTCGCTCTATTTATTGACGATTGAGTAAACTGATAAAAAGCGTGCACGTGGCGACAGTTTCTGTGATAATTTTCTCAGGGAAAGCAACCTTAGTGGCACACAGGCCGAGATGGTGGTCGGCTTGAGCGAACACCTGCTACGGTACACGCTAGAAGATAATTTGTAAGTGGGCCGAGTGCCCAACAGAGATATGATAGGAGGCAAAGAGAGATGTAGTAGTCATGTCCCACTATAGAAATTCCACCTGAACTGATGAAACGAAACTCATATATTCTGATCTATCTATCTATCTATCTATCTATCTATCTATCTATCTATCTATCTATCTATCTATCTATCTATCTATCTATCTATCTATCTATATGTCTATCTGTCTGTCTATCTATCTATCTATCTATCTATCTATCTATCTATCTATCTATCTATCTATCTATCTATCTATCTATCTATCTATCTATCTATCTATATGCCTATCTGTCTATCTATCTATCTATCTATCTATCTATCTATCTATCTATCTATCTATCTATCTATCTATCTATCTATCTATCTATCTCACTGTCTGTCTGTCTGTCTGTCTATCT